>NW_026606092.1:1580000-2180000 GCF_029834395.1 Sorex fumeus
GATCTCCAAGCCTGCTCAGTTCAGGACTGGTCCTCCTCTACATAGCTTCCCCACCTTCCAGGAGCTAGAAAGTTACATCCACCAACTGCTGTGTAACCCCATCAATGGCAAGAAACTCTAAAATCAAGCTCCCAGACCTCTTATTCTTTAATTCTCACTCTCACAGAATCCGGCAGGCTACTGAGAGTATCATACCAGCAAATATGCCTGAATAGGAACACCTGTAAACTTTATTTGTGTTTTCAGGCTACCGAGAGTACCCCATCCACATGGCAGAGCCTGGCAAGCTATCCGTGGTGTATTCGATATTCCAAATTCTGTAAATACAATGGTTCTCATTCCCCTGACCCTGAAGGAGCCACCAATATGGCAGTGTTGAGAAAGATGTGGAAAGAGGGGCTTAAAAAATCTCAAAGCTGAACTAGGCTGCCAAAACGAAGAAAGACAAAAATGGCTGTCTATATTTTCAGTGCACATATGCTGGCATCGGATGCATTTATCGAGGACTTGATGGTACAAGCGCGAAAGATCAAGTATGACATCATTGGTCTGACCGAGATGAGAAGGCATCAATCACATCATGCTGTTTTCGACACTGGAGAAGCACTGTTCATCGGAACATGCGACAAAAGAGGTGTCGGTGGTGTAGGTGTCCTTGTCAACACGAACTTAGCGATGAGCATTAATTCATTCGAATGCCTAACAATCCAAATCGGATGATTACACTTGAATAGATGTGACTTACTACCGGCAGTTTCTATTTTTGTTGTCTACGTATAAAATTCCAATTATGATGAAGCAGAAATTGAGAAGTTCTACATGGAACTGGAGAAGTTCTATAAAGAAGCCCACACCTTCTACAAGATCATTGTTGATGATTTTAATGCCAAAATAGGACCGAGAAGATTAGCTGAAGAACTCCACATCGGGAACCATGGCCTAGAATGGAACGAACAGGGTGAGAGACTGTATGAGTTCATCATGTCAACAAAGATCATCATCCATGGTAACTCACAGTTCCAGAAGGCTGAATCTAAATGTTGGACATGGGAGTCTCCCGGTGGACGGTTCCACAACAAAATTGACCACATCATATTCAATCAACAGTTTTGCCTGATCGATATTGCTGTTATCCCGAAATTCCAAACGGGATCGGACCAACATCTCCTTTGTGCAAAATTATACTTCACAACACAGGGAGAAAGGACTGCAAAGTTTAAGAAGAGAACTCCCAGAACGACCACCAACTGGGAGCTCTTTGGCTTTGTTGCAGGACCATGAGAAGATGCCATCGTTGACAACATTGACGAGGAATATGATTGACTGGTTCAGCACCTCCATGATTATGCGAGGAACGCCAAGAGAGAGATAACCAGAAAAAGATGCCCGTCTTTGAAAGCTCTTGAGCTTATTCGCCAATGAGGCTTGGTGCATGCTTCAGGTAACTGCAAGCGAATGTCCAACCTCGCAAAACAGTGCAGAGAAGCGATCAAGGAAGACCTCAAAGACAGAAGAGCAGCAGTGCTGGTAGATTCGGCAGAAGCACGGAAAAGCATTCGTAATGCCCGCCTGTCCTTCACCAACTACAAGACCAAGATGACGGCCCTCCGACGTTCTGACATTCTGATGGATCTATCACATCTTCTAAAGGACAATGGAGAAGATTATTTATGACTTCAACTTAGATCTCTTTGATAGCCACGTTCACTTTCCCACATACTAAATTCCGCAGGATGAATATGTCGTTCCCAACGTTCTACCTTCTGAAATCTGACAAGCCATCTTGTCAGTAAAGAAACGAAGAGCACCTGGCCCAGACAATGTCAGACCTGAACGCCCAAAGAACCTACCGTCAGTACTCATCAATTCACTGGCTTGGCTCTTCACGTGCTACCTGTCTGAATGAAAGGTTCTGTCCCAATGTGAAACCAGCAGGAATGTACTACTGTACAAGAAGGGAGACATCCACGACACTAGTAACTATCACCTGATCTGCCTATTGTCTGTCATCTACAAGCTGTTCACTCGAGTCATTCTGAACAGGATTGGCAGAGCATAAGATGAAGGACATCCATGCAAGCAAGCCGGTTCCAACAAGGATTCAGCACCATCAACCATATCCACACGATAACCAAGCTCATTGAGGTTTCTTGGGAGTTCAAGATGCCGCTCTGTCTAACGTTTATTGATTTAAAGAAGGCCTTTTATTCTGTTACGACGGAAGTGGTCATCAAAGCCCTAGCCAAACTGGGCATTCAAACTCAATACATCAGTTTCCTCCGTGAGCTGTATTACGGATTCAATACCAGGATCTCATCATTCTACAAAGAAGTGATCATCAATGTCAAGAAAGAGGCTCAGTAAGGTAACACTATTTCAGCGAAACTCTTCAGTGCCACCCTCGAGAACATAATGCAATGAGTGGAATCAGAAAGAATGGGAATGAAGATAGATGGTCGTCAAGTACACCACCTCCGCTTTGTTGATGACATCGTTCTAATAAAACCAAACATTAGCCAAGTGGCACAAAAATTCTGACAGACTTCGACCTTGACTGTGGAAACGTCGGATTACAGCTGAATCTCACAAGACAATGTTCATGAGAAACAGTCTTGTTCCTGTTGTTCCTTTGTTCTCAACGGAATGACCATCTCCGAATGCAACAGTTATGTGTACCTAGGTCGAGAAATCAACATGACAAATGACCTGGCACCTGAGTTGCACAGGAAGAAGAGAGCAGCTTGGAACTCCTTCAAGAGCGTAGAAGAAATAGCTAAGAGGATGAAGAACCTCCAGCTCCGGCACATCTCTTCGATTCCACTGTTCTTCCTGCAATAACATACGCCTCAGAGACCTGGGTCCTATGAAAACAGGATGAAAACTCTATTCGGGTCTCCCAAAGAGGAATCGAAAGAGCTTGGAGTATCACGCTTCACTCAAGTGAGAGAAGGAATCCGGAGTTCCAAACTCAGTTGAAGATCAAGAATCAGGGACGCTGTCTCATTTGCCAAGGCATCAAAAATCAGCTGGGCTGGACACTTAGTGCGATTTGAAGACGACTGCTGGACTAGAGCTTTACTGACTGGATTCCACGTGATGTCAAAAGAACACATGGCCACCCACCTACGAGATGGTCAGACTTCTTTGTCAGTATCTTGAACAAATGGTTCGAGGCTCTTTGTTTTCCTGTAGCGAGCAGACGCCATTGGACCACAATAGCATGCTACAGGGACAAATGGAGATGTTACTGGCTTCCGCTTGAGCAAATTGATGAGTAATGGGATATCAAGTGATCAAATGATCAAGAAAATGGAGATAATACCTACCTTACTGGGCTACAGGAAGTAAGTGAGCTACATATAGATATTCATGCTTTAAGTGTTAAAAAGTCCTATACACCTTTATAAGCACTTTTGTATTCACAAATGGGAAAGATTATTGTGTAATTCATCTGGTGCTATTACATAAAGAATTTTGCTTAATTTTAGGACTTAAAAAGGATCTAGTAAACTAACCAAGAAAGCTTAAATTTGCCTTTTGTGCCAGGTACTCTGGCCATTAAACATTTTTTAAAAATTAAAACTAGGCCCAGATTTAGCCCCATAACAAGCTATAGGGCTTTAGCTAAAAGGCTAGCAGAGTTATTTTTCCTGCACTGAATTCACTAAAAGCAATTTCCTGTTTTTAAACCAAGTAGACAGCACTACTTCCCCAGGGGTTCATTAGCTTGGTGTTCCACAGGCAGTGTTTTTCCTGTTATTTGTCTGCAACATGAAGGTACAACAACAGATGGGAAAGGTTCAGCCTCACCTTTGTGGTTAATACTTACAATCTTATTAAAGGCTGAAGAAATACATGATCAGTGAATACCCTGTATCAATAAAAACTGATTTGCCACCTTCACATCAAATATTTACTTTGCCCTAAGCTATCAGTAATTGCAGGCTGATATTGTTCAGGCTCAAACACACACAGAGTAATGAATTTTTGCTAATTATTAAACACTGATGAAAAATGTGACTTGCCCACTCCCAGAGTTATCCTGGACATCTCATCTTTCTGCACCAGGGAAAACTTCAATTGATATGAATGTATTTCGTACTGATAGGAAAGCTTTCAGTGGTGTCAACCAGAAGTAATTACCAGCGTGTCTGGAAAGTGATTAAAATGGCTTAAAATTAAGATTTTGGTTTGCTATAGTTATTTCTATGCAAATATGCCACATTTTTCAGCTACATGCGTGTCTTAATTAAAAACAGGCTAAAGTTTTAGAATAAAAAGATATTTTTAAATTCTGCCAAACCTCACGCTATAAAAAATAATGATTCCAGCTTTAGCTGCAAATGAAAGTAATCTTTCGCCTGTTGTAGATCTTATTGGGCTTTAAAAAAGTTACATTGCAGACTGTTACTGAATCATGCATTTCCTGATGGAACACTTTGTAGTCCCTCTGTTCAAAGAAAGAGTTCCCTGTCTGTCACCTTTCATGGGGAGAGTCATCACGTTATGACTTTTTCGTATTCTACAGCTGGAATTAGCAATGGGTCCCCAGAAATGATTGATTTGATTTTTTTCCATTCCCAACTTGGGAGGGAGGAAAGAGTACAGAAGGGTTCAGTGTGTCCAGACCCCCCAAAACCATAACGAACCCTTTAACTTTGCATTTCTTGTTGCCATGTTTCAAACTTTTCCAATGAAATCAGAAATGAAAGATAAAAAGGTCTATCAAGGAAGTCTTGATCCTAATTTTTTCAGGTCAAATCTGAGAAGTTAATTATAAACCAGAATTTTTAAGACATTTGTAAATCAACAAGCCTGTTTTCGTCAGTCCAGTACCCCTCCACATCCTCCCACCTTATTTTCTTTGGAAGTTAGCTGCTCTGTGTTGGCCCTGAGAACTGCCAAGAGTGATCCCTGAGGGCAAAATCAGGAATAAGCCCTTGAGCACATCTGGGTGGGGCCCCAAATCTAGAAAAAAAAAAGCTATTTTAGCTATATGTGGATACTTAGAGTTACATAGACAGCATTTATATACATACATACATCACTTAATCACTTAATCACTTAACTTCCCGTTAGTTGTCGATTTGCTCGAGTGGGCGCCAGTAACTTCTCCATTTGTCCCTGTTGCATGCTAGTGTAGCCCAATGGTATCTGTTCACTCTGGGAGCATGAAGAGCCTCAAACCGATTGTTCATGATATTGACGAAGAAGTCTGACCATCTGGTAGGTGGGCGGCCACGTGGTCTTTTGACATCCTGTGGAATCCAGTCGGTAACAGCTCTAGTCCAGCGGTCATCTTTAAATCTCATTACGTGACCAGCCATCTGATTTTCGACACCTTGGCAAATGAGACAGTGTCCCTGATTCTTGATCGTCGACAGATGTCGGAACTCTGGATTTTTTCTCTCATTTGAGTGAAACGTGATATTCCAAGCCTAGCTCTTTCTATTCTTCTTTGGGAGACCTGAATAGCGTTCTCATCCTGTTTGCGTAGGGCCCAGGTCTCTGAGGCATATGTTAATGCAGGAAGAACAGTGGAATCAAAGAGATGTGCCCGGCGCCGGAGGTTCTTCCTCCACTTAGCTATTTCTTCGACGTTCTTGAAGGCGTTCCAAGCCGCTCTCTTCCTCCTGCACAGCTCGGGTGCCAGGTCATTTGTCATGTTGACTTCTCGACCTAGGTACACATAGCTGTTGCATTCGGAGATGGCCGTTCCATTGAGAGCGAATGGGGCATCAGGAACAAGGCTGTTTCTCATAAACATTGTCTTCGTAAGATTCAGCTGTAGTCCTACCTTTCCACACTCACGGTCAAAGTCGGCCAGCATTTGTGCCGCTTGGCTGATGTTTGGTGTTATTAAAACAATGTCATCAGCAAAGCGGAGGTGGTGTAATTGCCGACCATCTATCTTCACTCCCATTCCTTCCCATTCCAGTCGTCGCATGATGTTCTCGAGGGTGGCACTGAAGAGTTTCGGTGAAATGATATCACCCTGCCGCACCCCTCTCTTGACATCAACGATCACTTCTTTGTAGAATGGTGAGATCTTGGTAGTGAATCCGCAATACAGCTCATGGAGGATCTTGATGTATTGGGCTTGAATGCCCTGATTGGCTAGGGCCTCAATGACCATTTCCATCTCAACAGAATCAAAGGCCTTCTTTAAATCAATGAACGTTAAACAGAGCGGCATCTTGAACTCCTGGGAAACCTCAATGAGTTTGGTTATTGTGTGGATATTGTTGATGGTGCTGAGTCCTTTGCGGAACCGGCTTGCTCACATGGTTGTCCTTCATCTAGTGTTCTGCCAATCCTATTTAGGATGACTCGAGTGAACAACTTATAGATGACAGACAATAGGCAGATCGGGCGATAGTTGCCAATGTCATGAATGTCTCCCTTCTTGAACAGTAGTACGGTGCTGCTGGTTTTCCATTGGGACGGAACCTTGCATTCAGATAGGTAGCGAGTGAAGAGCCGAGCCAGTGTATTGATGAGTACTGATGGCAGGTTCTTCAGGTGTTCAGGTCTGACCTTGTCTGGGCAGGGTGCTGTTTGTTTCTTTACCGATGAAATGGCGTGTCGGATTTCGGAAGGGAGAACGTTGGGAACGACATATCCATCCTGTGGAATTTGGTATGTTGGCAAGTGGACATGGCTATCGAAGAGATTTGAGTAGAAGTCATGGATAATCTTCTCCATTGCCATTCTGGAGGATGTGGTGGATCCATCAGGACGTCGGAGGGCAGTCATCTTGGTCTTGTAGTTGGCGAAGGACAGGCGAGCGTAATGAATACATACGTACACACACACACACACACATACACACATATATATATATACATATACATACATACATATTCCATCAGAATCCTTTTAGTGACTTAATCCAATGCAGTATCAATTTGAAACTTCAGGAGTTGTGAAATTAATAAACAAAGTATTTTAGGGTACTTTTGTTCTCTTCACATTGCAGTTGAGAGTTCCTAATTATACCAATTACATCCTCGGTCTCTTTTCTCTCATTCTCTTGCTCCCTTTCTCTCTCTTCATATATGTGTGTGTGTATGTGTGTATATAATTATACCCATTATATATTTGAATATATAAAGATTTTCCCTAGAGGAAAATTAGTAATTCCTAGAACTTCTCTGTTTCTTATTTTCCAATCCTTTCCAAACTACTTCTCCTGACAGGATTCCTGTCTTATGAACTTAAGACTGAGCTGTATGTAGAGCATTGACATCCTAACGTCATTATGTCTAGGGTTGCATCTCTTTTCTTTCCTCACACCCCCTGGCCAATCACCAACCTGTTCATGTTCTAAACTATTATTAATTCTCATTATTGTAGTATACCATCCAGCCAGTGCTAAATCCAGAAATCTACATTGCTGATTATTTAATACATCTCATTTCAGTTTCTCTAAGTTCTACTCCATTTCTACCAACTTCTCAAGATTGTCTTCACGTCCCTTTATTTCTACCCTCTCTTCTTTCCATCTGGTACTACTTTGGGACTGATTGTGCCATGTCTTCTTTCTTCTATTGGTATCCTGACACCTGCCCCTGAATTTCCTTCCTTGATCCTTCGGTTGTTTCTTGCCGTCTCTCTATCATCTTTGTGCTTTTTTCATAATTCTTCCATGGCTCCTCACTGCCTGTGAGCTGTATGTCCCTCCCCCACTTTTGTTTGTTTCAGCTTATTTTTTATTTATTTATTTTTTGATACTCACAGTAGAAAAAAATTCTTGCATAGAAAATGGGACAAGTGAGGCTCCTCATAACATGGTTCCTCTTTTTACTCCCTAGCCTTCACATGCTGATGTGTGCAGTCATCCTTTGCCTGTAACTCGGTATATTATCCTGGTCCCAGATCACATTGTGCTTTTTTTGTGCTGTGTTTCTATGCGCAGGGATTTTTCCCTTCTTGGAACAGTCATCCCAGCTTGGTTTATCTGATGAAAACCCTCTTGTTCTTTGATGGAAGGATTAACATCGTCTTTATCATTCCTCCATGATCTCTGGTTATTTTCTGTTTTAGAATTTTTTCCTTTAAAATTCCAAATATGCAAAATAGAAATTCTTCTAGTTGTGATGCTGCTGAATTCCCTGCTTAGTCTATTCTGCTTTGTGGCGTAGAATTATTATTCCAAAATGATATACCATAAAGTTCAATAAGTCACAAAATGCAACTTAACAGTGGAAATAAAAAATTTGAATTACCTTGGTTCAGTGTTGCCAATTCCAGATGTCTCTTCAGAGAGGCCTTTAGCACCTTTTCTCTCTTTTTCTTTTGCTACACACTGCTCTGATAATGAAAATTTCCTTCATAGAAATAAATATGGTATTTAATAACATAGATGGTGAATTTCATATACCTGAGCCAGTCCTGAAAGCCTCATTATTGTAAAAAGAAAATGAACAAAGGAAATAATTTAGCTGACCCCAGACTTCTGAGGTTTAAGCACTCTCCTCCATGGTTTGTTTTGGTGCATGAATTAACAATTAAACACAGATTGTAAACTCTTTGGGACAGCATTTTTCCTTCTAACTTCTATTTTACAGTGCATGCACTATAGTTTCAGAGCATATGCTATCTCAGCTGCTACACGAGGAGAAGAGTCATCTCTTTCCAAGGTGAGAACCCAATGTACCACCCCAAATATAATGAATTCATCTGCATTCCTATAGTTTGGCATTTCACACTTAGATTTCTTAGGTTCTAGGAAGAAATGTCATGAAAACATAAAGGATAAAAGCAAGCTGACACTCAAGACCTTTCAGTGTGCCAGGAACAGTTTGAAGCATCAGAAATTCTGCTTATACACAAACACTCCTTCAGAAGCCCCAATTCCCATATGTGGTCCTGCTGGTCTTCTATGCTTGTTTTGCAAAGACTCTCCTGGACCTTCACCCAGAGCTTCTTACCATCGCTCAGGTAATGAATGTGAAGGGCGGTAGTAGTTTTCCTTAAGATTTATTTATACTAAATATATTGAGAAACAAAACAAAGGGATGTACGGTACTAAATGATAATAAACCCTTGGTCTCGGATTACAGAACTGAGAGTACCAAGCAAGGGTGGGTGGGTGCATGGAGGTGAACAAAAACACAGACTAGATGTCACATAAGGCCATTGGTGGAGGGTCTTGGGCCCTTCGGTGGTGGTTAGTTGTGTTGACTGTATATAAATGTTAACATTATTGTAAATTTGTGACCTAAACTATAATTAAATAAAACAAAAGATCCTTGTTGAAATTGGCTTCTGGTAAAATGGGGAGCTGAAAAGAAGGGTCATGGGGATACATTTATTCTCTGCTTTAACAAGTTCACATGGCACCACTTCCTTTCTAGGCATATACCTATAATAGCACATGTTTTTATTTTTTTGGAAATTTTTTAATTGTAAAACAATCACTTACCAAGTAGTTCTTAATATATTTGTTTCAGGTATTAAATGTCCAACAACAATCCTACCACCAGTGTGACCTTGATTACACTAATGGTCCTAATTTCCCACCCAGCAATCTAGCCTGCCACCTTGCAGACACAAACACATTTACTTCATATTGTTTGTTACACCACAAAGGCAAATGAAATTATTAAAACTTAGATCAAGAAGAGTCAATTTGCGATAATCATTATTTCTCACATGGTGTTACTAAAGTCATTGAAAATTTACACAGCTAGTTGGTGCTAGTTGAGCCTCCTGTGTTATTGATTAGTCTCATTGAGCTTGATGGTTTTTCTATGCAATTCCACCAGACTTTCTGTGATCCTACAGGCCTAAAACTAGTATGAAATTTGAAGCTAACATTACCATGAAGATGCGTGGTCCAGAAGCTATAGATCCAGAACAATTTTGTGGCTTGGCAGTTTGATGAGGTTCAGTTATGGAGCTGGGCAATTGAGTTCTGTGTCAGAGAGTTTTGGGTTCGGCTGTGGGATGCTATGCCTTCAGGTAGAAAGGGGGATATGCCTTCCTCCCATTTCTAAAGGCCCTAAAGTTGTCAGGTAGGGCGAGTTTACCTGGGAATATTTGGCGGCATCATGTTCTTTTGGAGATGAGTTGTGGAGCTGAACCATTTTTATGCCCGCAAGATTGAAGTTGTGGGCAGAGGCTGTTGGGTTTTCTGGTCGTGGTGTTGGTGGTGTTGGTGGTGGTGGTGATAATTGGTCCACCCCATTTCAAGAACACCCAAGAGTTTTTAGACCTTAGATTAATTCCACCTGGGAGCTTCAACTGCTTGTTCTTTTTGAGATTGGCTGTGGAGCTGGACTGTTTCTTTGCTGGTAAAATGGCTTGACAGCTGCTTTGGATAACAATAATTGAGCTCCATTTTGGTTTTATATTGATGACACAGAAAATATGTGCACCTTTAATAGTGAGACAGCTTTATAAAGGTGATATATTTATCCAATTGTTTTTGTTTTGACTTTAGAGTTAGTGCAGATTTTCTATGTCATCAGTGTGGTTTGTTAGAGTCTTTGATTTGTGGATTTATTTGAGTTTTTGAATGTTAAAATTTTTCTTTTTAATTAATGATTTATGCTTCTTGGTTTTATACCATTTTGGCTTCTAAAAGTTTTAACAGACCACTCCTTTAAAAAATTCATTTTTAGCATTTGGTTCACTCCTTTGTATGGTTTCAGTGTTTGACTCAAACGTGCATGCCAAGAGATTGTGAAACACCTGAGAGCAGTTTGTAAAAACTCCTCTTATGTGGAGATGAGAAAACAGCAAAATAAGACTGAAAATGGCAGCCACATTTTGAAAGTTTCCTTCTGATTAGACCAATAATATAACAAAGTCATTACTATATTTGTGAAATGTTTAGGGCAGGGTAGATTCTGAGGGAATGAAATGTTGAGGGCAGGGTAGATTCTGAGACAACGATGGAAAAATATGAACGCTGGTGGAGGGTGTTGAAATGTTGGTATTTCACCCTGGTATTGAAATGTTGTGTCCATGAAACTCTATCATTAATAGCATTGTAAATCATGGTGTCCCAAATGAAACAAAAAAAAATTGAAGTCTATGGACTGAACGTGATTGCCACCCAATGTCTCTTCTGCAGACCACAGCACCCAAAAGGAGAGATAGAACAAAAGGGAGTGCTCTGACACAGAGGCAGGGTGGGATGGGAGATGGGGGGGTGGGAGGGATACTGGGATTGGTGGGGGTGGAGAATGGGCACTGGTGGTAGGATGGGTACTCGATCATTGTATAACTGAAACCCAACCACAACAACTTGTAATTCTACAACTGTACCTCATGGTGTTTCACTAATAAAAAATAAATTAAAAAAATTGAAATTTGGAAAAGTTAATAAAATCATAAAAATAAAAACCAGCTATAAAGAAAAAAATCTAGTAGGGTCAAGTTGTGCAGATCAGTTTTGCCTATGAATTACCACAGTGTAATTTTGGGAATCTATTTTCTATACCATTAAGGAAACTGAGGTTCAGAGAGATGGTGATAGAACATAAAATTCATGTACTAGAGACCAAGTCTTAAAAAGTCAGATTTTTCTGTGAGCAATAAAAGATCACTGAAAAGAATTATATTGAAAGGCCCATCTAATTTTCTCAAATAGATGAAAAAAGTACAAATGACTCCATATTCCCCAAACTGCTGACTACTGAAATTGTGTCTTGCTTATTTGCTGATAGAAAAAAACTCAGGAAATTTTCAGGGAGAAGAAAGATTTTTTTCCTTAGCTTTTAGCATTTCTAAACATTCCAAGCATAAAAATTTAATGAGTCAGCAACTTGTGTATAATTTGTTTTATATTTCTGCACTTAAACAATGATTTTATATCAGTCCTGCAGATTTATATGTCTTTATTCACAACTTTCTAGTTCTGTCTTAAAGAAACCACTTCTGTACATTAAAGCAACTTATATCTCTTCCTTCTTTGTCGAAAGCCTTCTCCCATTGATTTATCTAGGAAAGGAAAGTATTTTAATAAAGCAAACTCAGACTCTCTTTTGACAATTTCACAGGGCATCTCCCCTTACATAACTTGGCAGGTTTCTAATGTGTCAGATATCAAGAAAGGCTTGTTTTTGATTTTCTTTTCTTTTCTTTTCTTTCCTTTCCTTTTCTTTCTTTTTTTTTTGTTGAATCACCGTGAGAAGAGTAACAAAGCCTTTCAATTCAAGTCTCGGTCGGTCATACAATGATTAAACACCCATCCCTTCACCAGTGCACATTTTCCACCACCAAGAACCCCAGTATACCCTCCCTTCTACCCACCTCCCACATTTCCACTTTACTCTCTCTCTCTCTCTCCCTCTCTCTCTGTCTACGTTGATCACATTCAATATTATGACAAAAGACCCGCCACTGTTATTTGGAATTTTCCCCAACATTCAAACCTGCCATGAAGACATCATTAGAAAATTTGTTTTCTAGTGTTGATTATGAAGAGCATATGATGTTGTGTGGCCACAATAGCGGCCACTTGAATTTGGAATTCTAATATTTTAGTTAAAAACCTAGAGGGATTACTGCCAGAAGCCCCTGTGTTCCGAGATTGGTATGTGTGCCTCTGGGTTCATGGTTGGTCAGAGATCAACCATGAGGAGGAGGCATTTGAGGGTGGCAACCCGAAGCATTGTCATACAAGGAGCAGGACCGATTCCACCCCCATCCCATGAAGCCCCATGTGTCTCGTCAATGCAGTCACATACCTGGCTGTTCATTAGGCTTTAAAAAATGCAGGACACCATGTTGCCACTACAGAGGGAGACAGGCGGATGGACAGGCACCCTTCCCATCCCAGGGTGGCATAGCACACAGTCCAGATGCATTTCAGTTGGGCATTATCTTTTGCTCATATTTTCCCACCACCGTTCATGTCCGATTTTCAGGGAGGAATGTTGGATGATTTACTTTCCATTGATCACTTTGCATATAAGGCCGCTTAAGCAGCCACGCAGTTCAGAAAAAACGGCCTGGTACCCGCATACCAGATCCATGTTTGTAGAAGCTCATGGTCATCGGGATTCCATCTGAAGAAGGTGTGATGGCAGCACCTACCCTATCTGGGACCTCCCGGTGATATCGGATCTGTTTGGGGCCCGGAGCATTATCTGGGAGCCGTGGGGCCCTCCAGCCTGTTTTCTTCTTTGTTGCTGTGTGCTGTAAGATGGTGCTGGGGGGCGAGTTGTGGGCATGGCTTCCGGAATCAGAGGTTGCCTGGGAGCTGGGGTGGCCCCATTACAGTTCAGAAAAAATGTCCTGGTACCAGCATGCCAGAGCCATCCTTGTAGAAGCTCATGGTCACCAGGATTCCATCTGGAGAAGGTGGGATGGCAGCATCTACCCCATCTGGGACCTCCTGGTGATGTCAGCTCTGTTTGGGGCCCGGAGCATTCTCCAGGAGCTGTGAGGCCCTCCAGCCAGTTTTCTTCTTTGTTGCTGTGTGCTATAAGATGGTGCTGGGGGCTCAAGAAAGACTTGTGTATGTGAAGAATAATTAGACAATAGATGCATATATTTTATTTTATTTTATTTTTATTTCTTGGGCCACATCCAATACACAAAGCTTACTTCTGGCTTTGTGCTCAGGAATCACACCAGGCTGTGCTTCAGAGGCCATACTAAGTGTCAGGGATCGAATTTAGGCTGGCCATGTTCAAAGCAAATGCCCTATCTGCTGGCTCCAATTCACATATTTTAGACAGAAGATTTTTTGCAGAGTCTTAGAGTGGGATTTTTTAATTGGTACTATTGTCATTTTGAATCAGGTAATTCTCTGTTTTAGTGGACAGTCTTATGCACTGTAAATGTCGGCAGAATCTTGTTCTTTCATAATTCCTCAGTAGCTACTATAGCATTTCTCTTATCCTCCAGTTGTAATAACCAAATATGTCTTGTTAAATGTACTAATGTGTACATGTGCATATGGGGAAAATAACCCCCAATTAAAAACCAGTCATAGAGTAATTTTTGTAATGACAAAGAAAAAAATCCCAACAGCAACAGAATTTATTAAAGTATTCCCACTTGACAAGTATAAATAAGATTGTGTGTGTGCATGTGGTGTGTGTGTGTGTGTGTGTGTGTGTGTGTGTGTGTAGACTCAGAAGTTCTCAAAATGTGATTCCTGGATCAGAAACAAAATCAAATTCTAAGATCTCATCTGTCAAATCAGAAACTGGTGGTGGAGACTGAGGTGCAGGGCCTGGTTATCTAAATTTAGTCTAGGTCATTATGATGTGTGATTCAATTTGAGAGCCTCTTTTTCTAGGTCATTATGATGTGTGATTCAATTTGAGAGCCTCTTTTTTTTAGCCATTGATAGTTGTCTATCATATATCTATCTATCACCTATTATCTATCTTTCTACTTCAATCAAATCTTTTTTTCAAGATCATGTCTAATCTGAGTGATATTTGGTGCACTTTATAAATGTTGAATAAGAAGTTGACAGAATTTAAGCAGTTGTCTCAGGTTACCAGGAAAATTTACAGAGGTTATTTTGCTAATATCTCATTGTATGCTGAGGATATTTGGGTATTCCAATCAATAATGATTTTATTTATATGTTTTGGTTACATTAAGACAAAGATTGAAGATGTTTAATTATCAACGAACACAATGTCAGACTATATGGTTTGGTTTGAGAATGGAAGAGATCGCAAGGGACCTGGTAGAAGGACACAGTAGAGCTGGAGTATACATCACATGTGGGAGACCTGAGTTAGAGCCCCAGCACCACATGATCCCTTGAGCACTTCAGAAAGAGAATGACAAAGAGTGAACCTGAGAGTATGGCATGGATGAATAGAACATGAGTTGTCAAATTTCCCCAAATTTCCCAACCAAGTCCATCACTTTAGTTTCACAATTGGAGTGAATAAAGGGGCAGAGAGTGTCCAAGAATTAGGTTTCGAGCTCCTTTTTTTTAATAGATAGAACAATAAAAAATGAGAAAAAACAATCTTCCAGAAGCTGCCTTGATATAATATTTCCATGCCACTGATTTGTCTGCTTATCTCTTTCTCTATTAAATATCTGCTTCTCTTCCCTTTTCGCTATCGACATCTTTGGCATCTTTAGATTCATACAAATGAATTGATGTGTGCTATGTATATATGTTTATGCATCTGAATAGTGATATTGTCAAGAACACAGGAAGTATCTGAGTATTCTCTAAACAATCATTATGCTGAATGTAGCCATTATATCATTTAAGGTATGCATTATGGTTTTATTATTTATTTGAGATATTTCTCACAGGTCTATGGAACTTTTTAAAAAACCTCAGGGCTAGGACGAAGGAGACGTTACTGGGGCCTGCTCGAGGCAATCGACGAATAACAGGATGGTCGTGATCGTGATCAATTTCTCACAGGTCAAGGGAACAAAGTTAACCATTGCAAGAAAGACATTGAAGATCCAAAGGTGACTGAACTCAGAATTCATCAAAGAGACACAGACACACATAGCAGTGTATTTGCAGACTTGTATGAATGTCTAATCACCCTTGTAGGTGTTACCATATTTGAACCCTATCAAATATGGTACGACAATTCCAGAAGACGGGTATTTAGTGTCTTATGGCCGCTTGCGGCCGCGCGGTTCCGGAAAGCGTCCTGGAGTGTGGCGACGGCTGGGTAGTGGAAGTAGTGTCCACTAAATACCCGTCTTCTGGAATTGTCGTACCATATTTGATAGGGTTCAAATATGGTAACACCTACAAGGGTGATTAGAGGTCACCCCAAAAGCCTCTATACCTCTCGGAAAGACTGGCAAGCTACCGAGAGTATTCCGCCTGCACGGAAGAGCCTGGCAAGCTATCCGCTGTGTATTCGATATGCCAAAACCAGTAACTACAACTGGTCTCATTCACCTGACCCTGAAGGCTTCACCGACATGGCAGCACTGAGAAGGATGAGAAAGGAGAGGCCGACAAAATCTCAAGGCCGACCTAGGCTGCCACAACGAAGGAAGACAAAAATGATCATCTGTACTTTCAATGCACGTACGCTAGCATCAGATGCATCCATCGAGGACCTGATGGTACAAGCGCGAATGATCAAGTACGACATCATTGGTCTGACCGAGACAAGAAGACACGAATCTCACCATGCCGTTTTCGACACTGGAGAAGAATTGTTCCTCGGAACATGCGATAAAAGAGGTGTTGGAGGCGTCGGTGTCCTTATCAACACAAACTTGGCCAAGAGCATTGATTCATTTGAATGCCTAACAACCCGAATCGGACGTTTACATTTGAATAGATGTGGCTCACTGCCTGCAGTTTCTATCTTCGTTGTCTACGCACCAACATCTCATTATGATGAAAGAGAAATCGAGAAGTTCTACATGGAGCTAGAGAAATTCTATAAAGAAGACCACACCTTCTACAAGATCATTGTGGGTGATTTTAATGCCAAGATAGGACCGAGAAGATCAGCTGAAGAACTTCACATCGGAACCCATGGCCTAGAATGGAACGAACAGGGTGAGAGACTGTCTGAGTTCATCATGTCGACCAAGACCATTCATGGTAACTCACAGTTCCAGAAGGCAGAATCTAAACGATGGACATGGGAGTCTCCCGGTGGACGATTCCACAATGAAATAGACCACATCATATTCAATCGACGGTTTTGCCTGACTGATGTCGCTGTTGTCCCAAAATTTCGAACGGGATCGGACCACCGTCTCCTTCGTGCAAAATTCTACTTCACAGAGCGGGGAGAAAGGGCTGCAAAGTTCAAAAAGAGAACTCCCAGAACGACCACCAACTGGGAACTCTTTGGTACTATTGCGGCAACATGGGAAGATGCCATTGTTGACAACATTGACGAGGAATACGATCGACTGGTTCAGCACCTCCATGAATGTGCGAGGAACGCCAAGAGAGAGATAGCCACAAAAAGTCGCCTATCTTCGAAAACTCTTGAGCTAATTCGCCAGCGTGGTTTGGCGCATGCCTCAAGCAACCGCAAGCTAACGTCCGAACTTGCAAAGCAGTGCAGAGATGCGATCAAGGAAGACCTCAAAGAGAGAAGAGCAGAAGTACTGGTAGATGCGGCAGAAGCCGGGAAAAGTATTCGTAACGCCCGCCTGTCCTTCGCCAACTATAAGACCAAGATGACTGCCCTCCGACGTCCTGATGGATCCATCACATCCTCCAGAACGGCAATGGAGAAGATTATCCATGACTTCTACTCAAATCTCTTCGATAGCCATGTCCACTTGCCGACATACCAAATTCCACAGGATGGGTATGTCGTTCCCAACGTTCTCCCTTCCGAAATCCGACACGCCATTTCGTCAGTAAAGAAGCAAACAGCACCCGGCCCAGACAAGGTCAGACCTGAACACCTGAAGAACCTGCCGTCAGTACTCATCAATACACTGGCTCGGCTCTTCACTCGCTACCTGTCTGAATGCAAGGTTCCATCTCAATGGAAAACCAGCAGGACCGTAGTACTGTTCAAGAAGGGAGACATCCATGACATTGGCAACTATCGCCCGATCTGCCTATTGTCTGTCATCTACAAGTTGTTCACTCGAGTCATTCTGAATAGGATTGGCAGAACACTAGATGAAGGACAACCATGTGAGCAAGCAGGGTTCCGCAAAGGATTCAGCACCATCGACCATATCCACACGATAACCAAACTCACTGAGGTTTCTCGGGAGTTCAAGATGCCGCTCTGCTTAACGTTCATTGATTTAAAGAAGGCCTTTGATTCTGTTGAGACGGAAGCGGTCATTGAAGCCCTAGCCAATCAGGGCATACAAGCCCAATACATCAGGATCCTCCGTGAGCTGTATTGCGGATTCACTACCAGGATCTCACCATTCTACAAAGAAGTGATCGTTGATGTCAAGAGAGGGGTGCGGCAGGGTGATACCATTTCACCAAAACTCTTCAGTGCCACCCTCGAGAACATCATGCGATGACTGGAATGGGAAGGAATGGGAGTGAAGATAGATGGTCGGCAACTACACCACCTCCGCTTTGCTGATGACATTGTTTTAATAACACCAAACATCAGCCAAGCGGCACAAATGCTGGCCGACTTTGACCGTGAGTGTGGAAAGGTAGGACTACAGCTGAATCTTACGAAGACAATGTTTACGAGAAATAGCCTTGTTCCTGACGCCCCATTCGCTCTCAATGGAACGACCATCTCCGAATGCAACAGCTATGTGTACCTAGGTCGAGAGGTCAACATGACAAATGACCTGGCACCCGAGCTGCGCAGGAGGAAGAGAGCGGCTTGGAACGCCTTCAAGAACGTCGAAGAAATAGCTAAGAGGACGAAGAACCTCCGGCTCCGGGCACATCTCTTTGATTCCACTGTTCTTCCTGCATTAACATATGCCTCAGAGACCTGGGCCCTACGCAAACAAGATGAGAACGCCATTCAGGTCTCCCAAAGAAGAATAGAAAGAGCTATGCTTGGAATATCACGTTTCACTCAAATGAGAGAACGAATCCGGAGTTCTGACATCCGTCGACGATCAAGGATCAGGGACGCTGTCTCATTTGCCAAGGTGTCGAAAATCAGATGGGCTGGTCACGTAATGAGATTTAAAGACGACCGTTGGACTAGAGCTGTTACTGATTGGTTTCCACGGGATGTCAAGAGACCGCGTGGCCGCCCACCTACCAGATGGTCAGACTTCTTTGTCAAGGTCATGAACGATCGGTTTGAGGCCCTCCATGTTCCCGGAGCGAAGAGATGCCATTGGGCTACACTAGCACGCGACAGGGACAAATGGAGACGTTACTGGCGCCCGCTCGAGCTAATCGACGACTAACGGGAAGTTAAGTGATTAAGTGATTAAGTATGAATGTCAAATAGTGTGTTATGTAAATGGGGACTCGTAGGGGACTGGGTGCTTGCTTTGTTTTGGCGAATATGTCCTTCTGCTCTGAAAACCCAGAGACTTATTTCTAACAGTGGTCACAGACTTTTATGAAATTTATCACGTTTAATCCTTTAAGAAGTAGTACAGAAGAAGTTATTATACACACCAGGAAATAATTAAAAATTCAGAGAAGTTAAAAACTTGTTTAGAATTACTGACTGTCTTTGAAAGGCAGAACAGGCATTGAAACTAAGTTCATAAAACTTAAAATCTGCCAGTTTCAACACTAGGCCCTGGGCCCTAGACTCTTATTGCCCCCGTAGCTGACTCATACAAATTAAAATGCACATGGGACTAATGTAAGCACCGAAAGGTCAGTTTACTAATTTACAGTGAGAAAGAACTTCACAGGAACCAGAATGAGTTGCTGATTAGGGCCATAAGACCGGATAATTTTCCTTGTGTTTTTTGTGTTTGTTTTTTATCCAAATCAGTAAGTAGATCAAAAGAAAAGAATTTCCTTAATCTTAGGGAAAAGAAAACTTTCAGAAACATTGTCCATAGCCTCTTTCCTCTAGAGACAGATCTAACTTGGACCCTGTCTAACTTAGTTATGTCAGCCAGGATTGCCAGTTTAGGCCCGAACCTGCATTTCCTTACTTCAGGTTTTGTCCTCAGGGATCACGATCACTCCTGGTACTGGGGATCAAACCGAGGTTTGTTACATGCAAAAAAACCACCCTACTCATTGACTATCTCTCTGGCCCTTGACCTTCATTTTTTAATGGGAAGTTCTGAATATATATATGTATATACATATATGTAAATATATTGTTGTATTTACATATATACACATATATGCAAATATATTTATATTTACATATATAAGGTTTTTTGCCACATCTGGCAGTTCTCAGAATATTTTCCCCTTCCTGTGCTCAAGAATCACTCCTGGCAGGACTTGGGGACCAAATGAGGTGCTAGGGATGGAACCTGGGTTAGTCATATGCAAGACAAATGCCTAACTTGCTGTACTCTCTCTTTGACCCATTTTTGAATATTTTTGCTGCTTTCCTTCCTCACTCAAGCCCAGAGATATCACACAGATTTTTCAGAATGATAAATTTAGTGCTCAGTTACCCACAGAAAACTAAATTTGAGGAAGTCTGTACTATTGCCTCTACTAGCTTCTTCCAGTAAAAGGTGCATTCATGGTTTGACTCAGAGGAAAATCTAAATTTACATATTTCCAACATCTTGAGAGACAGTTTTCTGTTGTCCTCCAGCAGAAATAAGAGATTAGTGGACAAAGTACAAATATAATGCAATTTATTAAAGTATATATAATATATATATACACAATGTCCTATATTTGTGTGTCCTATAAATAAAAATCTTATATAAAGTATCCTATCACTATGTGAATCAAGGTACACAAAAAAGAACATTTATTAAACTTTTATTACTACTGATAATTTAGCCCATATGCTATAGTATGGTTCTAGTACAAGTTTATAGCTGGTGTTAGTGCTCAGTGTTACTGCTCAGAGTTAGTGTTCAGATCATGCTGTCTGATGGTAAATATTTTGAATATCATCCCTGCCTTCTAGCAAGTTCTGGGCATTATTCTAGGTGATTTGCTTATTAGTTAATCTTGTTAGTAAATCTCAAAATATTAAATCCTATTTTCTCCTACACTACTGGTGGCTATAACTCTAGCACTTTTTAAGCTTATCTACTCAAAATCTATCTACATATTTTAAGTTCCAAAAAGGAGCACAATGGGTACAGGCCTGTGAGTGTGTATGTTTATAAAAGTACAAAGTAACTGACAGATTTAAATGAAGTCCAAACCTTAAAGGTAACTCCAGAAAACATCTGCATCGTCTCTGCCACAGAAAAGAAAAAATTCTGGGTTACAGCAATAGTACAGTGAGTAGAGCATTTGCCTTAAAGGTGCCCGACACCAGTTAGATCCCTGGCATTCAAGATGGCACTCTCCTGGCACTCTTCCAGAGCACCAACAAGAATAATTTCTGAGTGGAGAGCCAGGAGTAATCCCTGAGCATCACTGGATATGACAAAAAAAGGAAATAAGAAAGAAAGAAAGAAAAGAAAGAGGAAAGAAAGAAGGAAAGAAAGAAGAAAAGAAAAGAAAGAAGGAAAGAAAGAAGAAAAGAAAGAAGGAAGGAAAGAAGGAAAAAGTTCCATATAAGCTGAAGAGAAGGGAAGAAAGAAAGGAAGAAAGAAAGAAAGAAAGGAAGAAAGAAAGAAAGAAAGAAAGAAAGAAAGAAAGAAAGAAAAAGAAAAGTTCTGTATAAGCTTACCTTAACTGTTGCCGACCCTGGTTCAATCCTCAGAACTATATTTTATCTCCTAAGCACTTCCAGGTGATCCCTGAACATAAAACTTATTGTAGCACCTAATCACCATTAGGTATGGCCCCAAATTAACTATCACCCCCAATTTAAACAAAAGTTCAATATATTTCCGAATATGTGATGACTCACCTGTGGATATTAGAAAATATATATTTGGCTGTATTCCAAATACATAATTGAATATCTCTATATGTATTTTTGTTATCAATTCCTATTTTCTGACACAGAATTTGTAAAACCCTTGTAATTTACTAAGTGATGAGAATGATAGAACATTTTACTAAGAATTCCCAAATCCCTCAGACTTTCCTGGGTGGTAAAAGTGTCTTTGGTTCAAAGGATACAACTGTTGGGGGACTACTGGATTGTAACAGAGTGGAGGCTACTATTTAGGATAATGCCATCATCTAAAGCTTGCAACTTGTAGCCCACTCTTCATCCTTTGGAGAAAGAGGAGAGCCTGATGATTGAGTTACCCATCTATTATGTTTTCCCAGAACTCAACTACAGGGCTAGGAGAGCTTACTGATTGGTGAGAATGTGTACTGGGTGTGCTGGGAGGGTGTATCCCAGCTCCACAGAGACAAGCTCCTTCATTCAGGACTCTTCCAGACCTCGCATTATGCAATTCTTCATATGATTTCTTGGACACTTTGTAAATCACTTACAAGAAGCTGATAAATGTAAGGAACACATTTCCCTGTTTTGTTTTGTTTTTCTTTTTTTGAGCCATTATTGAGTTATTGGTATTTGTAACCCCAAAAGAAAGTGGTGAGTAACCTGGAAATTTACTATTTGCAACTGGCATCTGAAGTGAAGGACAGTCTTATGGAACTGTGGGGTCTATAGTAACTCAGGGTAGCTAGAGTAAAACTTTAATGAATCTGAGGTGTACCTGGGTGGTATCTACAGAGAACTCTTTGGTGTGAAACACCCACACATTTGTGTCTGAAGTATTAATATTTTGTTCTGTTTCTTAGTGAAACACCATGAGGTACAGTTGTAGACTTACAAATTTTTGTGCTTGGGTTTCAGTTATACAATGATCAAGTACCCATCCAATGATCAGTGCCCATTTTCCAACACCATGGGTCCCAGTATCCCTCCCATCCTCTACACCCCTCCCCATCCCACCCTGACTCTGTGGCAGGGAATTCCCTTTTGTTCTCTCTCTCCTTTTGGGTGTTGTGGTTTGCAAAAGAGGCGTTGAGTGGCAATCATGTTTGGTCTATAGTCTGAAGTATTAGTGGTAGAGAAATAGTTTTTCTTTACCACCCTTGATTCAGAATACTTCAGGGATTGACACCCCACTCAGAGAGCCATTAAGAAGTGTTTCTTTACTTAAGACTAATCTCTCTTGCTGAACTCTTTTATTCAAATTGCATTGAAAATATATAGTGAAATTTACATGTTCAGATCCTAAACTCTGGAAACAAGATTGACATGTGGTTACACATGACTTTTCCCTATCAATTTACAATGCAAAACCTGTCATCAAACTTAAATACAGTATTCAAAGCAAAAAATCAGACTTTGAGAGAGGGTAGGGATGGGGTGTACATGTGGTGGAATTGCTTGACAGCTTTTCTATTTCCTCTGGAAACAAAAAGCCTTTCTACCTGCAAGTAAGTTTAACTGGGGATGGTAATAATCATAGCTGTATTTCAAATTATAGTTGATACAGTGATTTTTCTCAGTCTAAATCTAACAGCATGTTTTTTTTGATCTAAATTTTCCTCCTTCTTATATTATTTGAATTAAGTGGTTGACTTTTTTGACATGGGAGACAGTTGCAGCGGGAGGTCTTATAGGGAAATCTCCATGAGAAGAAAACAATATTGTTTAAACTGATATATGAGCTAGCACTGTCTGTAGCACTGTCCTCCCATTGTTCATCGATTTGCTTGAGCGGGCCCAGTAATGCCTCCATTGTGAGACTTGTTGTTGTTACTGTGTTTGGCATATCGAATATGTCACGGGTCACGGGGAGCTTGCCAGGCTTTGCCATGTGGGTGAGATACTCTCAGTAGCTTGCAGGGCTCTCCGAGGGGGCGGAGGAATTGAACCTGGGCCAATCAAGATCGGCCACGTGCAAGGCAAAGGCCTTACCCACTGTGCTATCGCTATATATGAGTTAGTTATTTGTAAATATCCCCTCTCAGGAGTGATAGCACAGCAGGTAGGGCATTTACCTTGTATGCTGCCAACCCAGGTTCAATTCTCAGAGTCCCAGATGGTTCCCCGAACACCACCAGGAGTAATTTCTGAGTGCATGAGCCAGCAGTAACCCTTGTGCATCACCAGGTGTGATCCAAAAAGAAAAAAAATCCCCTCTCAGCACTGTTCATTGAATTGAAGTAGAGGAAATTATTTTTGATATTATAAACATTGAAAATACTTATAATAATTTATAATTATAATATAAGATTGTTAAAAATCAAAATACTTGAAAGTTAATGTGAAGTAAAATAAAAATGGTTTGCTTTATACTTTCACTAGTAAGGACAGTAGATATATGCTACTTGTAGTTTGGTATATATCATCATTCCAGTTTACTTTCAAATAGCTCTTAAGTGTATGTATACAATTATCAGTATGTATATATTTGTGCATGTATACTTTATTTGTATAAAAGTGAAATTACACTATATAATATATTTAGTATAGTCTAAATATGCAGAAAACATATGTGGGTAGGTTTTCAAGATGCTGGAAATCAGACAGCAAAGGTCATGGATCCCCGAGAGACAGGAAATAATTGAGGCGAGTTCTTTGATTGCTCAGTTTATTTCTTTGGGCATATATCCAAAAACTCTAACCCATTTCCTATGCTAAAGATATACATATAATATTGAAGATGCTGAAAGAAAGTACAGAAGGAATATTTTATTATGTTGTGTGGAGAAGACTTTTATTAGCATAGATAGAAAATAGAAGAAAACTTAAAACTTTTGTGTGATGAAATATTTGAGAAGCAAAACTAAAGGAGGAGTTCAAGACAATATTTGCAAAAATTCTTAGAAATATATGAAGATTTTCAATGGAACAAGTTAGAACATCTCGTTCATAAACAGACAGATTTAGTATTTAGAAAAGAGAGATATATAAAACTGGACTGACCCAATAATCAGTTTTCATACAATTGATATATGTATCCATTAAGTTAAAAATTCTGGGTCAGAGAGATAGTTTGGATTAAAAACCTTGTCTTGCATATGGATGACTTTAGTTTGAGCACTGGCACCAACTGTTAATAGAGGAGATCCCAAGCACAGTTGGGAATAACTATTGAAACCCAAAGAATATGATCTGGGACCACATGTCTCCCAATGAAAAAGAATTGATATTCTTCTCAAATACCTTTGAGACAATTTTGATATTTATACAAAATAATGATGATACAGAGCCCAGCAAGCTACCGAGAGTATTCCGTTTGCACGGCAAAGCCTGGCAAGCTAACTGTGACGTATTCGATATGCCAAACACAGTAACAACAAGTCTCACAATGGAGACGTTACTGGGCCCACTTGAGCAAATCGATGAGCAACAGGAGGACAGTACTACAATGTTGATAACATGTATTATGATACAATCTAGGACAGTGGTTGTCACTGGAAGGGACAGGGATCTGGAGAGAGGAGTAGAGGAGTTATATGCAGGATTCTAGTTCTTTTGGAGTATAAAGAATGCTACTCTTTTTAATTTCAAAATTGCTACATTCTTTATTTTGTGCACATCAAATTTATTCAAGAATTAGAAAATCAAACTTTTATGATATATAGTTATCAAGTATATACTTTTTTAAAAAAATTTATTAGTGAGACACCATGAGGTACAGTTGTAGACTCACAAATTTTGTGCTTGGGTTTTAATTTTGATTCCTCGTAAACTGAGGCAATTGTTTTTATTCAATTTTATAGATAGCAAAAGTATTAAAGAAGTTGAATAAGTTTCAAAGGCTATGGCCATTAAAGTTTTTCTTTCTGTAAAATAATATTATTAAAAGACAAAATATTTAATTTTCTTCATCAATGAACTCTTGATAAAATTTTTTGTTTTAAGAATAAAATATCCCTCATGATGTCTCACTAATAAAAATTCTAAAAAAAGAAAAAAAGGAATAAAACATCCAACCCCACCAAAAAATGGGGAGAGAAAATGAACAGAAGCTTCCTCAAAGAAGAAATTCAAGTGGCCAAAAGGCACATGAAAAAAATACTTTACATCACTAATCATCAAGGAAATGCAAATCAAAACAATAATGTAATATCTATCACCTTACACCACAGAGACTGGCACACATACAAATGAACAAGAAAAACCAAGTGCTGATGTGGATGCAGGGAGAAAGGAACTCTTCTTCATTGTTGTTGGGAGTGCCAACTGGTCCATTCTTTTTGAAAAACAATATGGACATTCCCCAAAAATCTAGAAATTGAGCTTCCATTTGACCTAGCAATACCACTGCAATACCAATGGAATACTACGTAGCCACCAGGAAGAATGAACTCATGAAATTTGCGTATAAATGGATGGACTTGGAGAGTATAATGATGAGTGAAATGAGTCAGAAGGAGAGGGACAGATGTAGAATGATTGCATTCATTTGAGGAATCTATCTGTCATGGAATCTGTCAGGAATGGGAGTGAAGGGAGTGAAGATAGATGGTCGGCAACTACACCACCTCTGCTTTGCTGATGACATTGTTTTAATAAAACCAAACATCAGCCAAGCGGCACAAATGCTGACCGACTTTGACCGTGAGTGTGGAAAGGTAGGACTACAGCTGAATCTTACGAAGACAATGTTTATGAGAAACAGCCTTGTTCCTGATGCCCCATTCGCTCTCAACAGAACGACCATCTCCAAATGCAACAGCTATGTGTACCTAGGTCGAGAGGTCAACATGACAAATGACCTGGCACCCGAGCTGTGCAGGAGGAAGATTGCGGCTTGGAACGCCTTCAAGAACGTCGAAGAAATAGCTAAGAGGACGAAGAACCTCCGGCTCCGGGCACATCTCTTTGATTCCACTGTACTTCCTGCATTAACATATGCCTCAGAGACCTGGGCCCTACGCAAACAAGATGAGAACGCCATTCAGGTCTCCCAAAGAAGAATAGAAAGAGCTATGCTTGGAATATCACGTTTCACTCAAATGAGAGAAAGAATCTGGAGTTCTGACATCCGTCGACGATCAAGAATCAGGGAGGCTGTCTCATTTGCCAAGGTGTCGAAAATCAGATGGGCTGGTCACGTAATGAGATTTAAAGACGACCACTGACCACTGAACTAGAGCTGTTACCGACTGGATTCCACGGGATGTCAAAAGACCTCGTGGCCGCCCACCTACCAGATGGTCAGATTTCTTCGTCAAGATCATGAACGATCAGTTTGAGGCCCTTCATGTTCCTGGAGCGAACAGATGCCATTGGGCTACACTAGCACACGACAGGGACAAATGGAGATGTTACTGGCGCCTGCTTGAGCAAATCGACGACTAACGGGAAGTTAAGTGATTAAGTGATTAAGTGATCTATCTATCTATCTATCTATCTATCTATCTATCTATCTATCTAGATCTATGTATCTATCTATTGATCTATTATGAGACTAACATCCAAGACAAGGGTAACTAAGGGCCATAAGGACTGGTCAATGATTGGAAGCTTGCCACAAGAGTGTGGGGGGAAAAAGGGCAATTAGGATAGAGAAGGGATCCGCATGACAATAATAGTTGGAAATGATCATTTAGAACAGGAACTGAGTGTTTAAAGTAGGTAAAGGGATATACCTCATATAACGAAAGGATATATAATGAAGGATAATCTGTATTGCAAACCATAAGGGCCAAAAGGAGAGATAGAGAAGGAGAGAGATAAACAGAGAGAGAAATAGAGAGAGAAGAAAAAGTGCTGGTCGTAATGGTAGGCAGTGGTGAGGGGGGAAAGGACTGGTAGGGAAATGGGACCATTGGTGATGGGGAAAGTACACTGATGAAGGGATGAAATGCTGTATTCTCTGATACTCATCTTAAACTCACTATATCTGTTTTATTTTTAGCATTCCTTTCTTCCTTCCTTCCTTCCTTCCTTCCTTCCTTCCTTCCTTCCTTCCTCCCTCCCTCCCTCCCTCCCTCCCTCCCTCCCTTCCTTCCTTCCTTCCTTCCTTCCTTCCTTCCTTCCTTCCTTCCTTCCTTCCTTTCTCCCTTCCTCCCTTCCCTTTTCTTTCTTTACAGTTTTAGACATTACCTATTGACTTCCTCCTATGGAACTAAAAGCTTAGTTTTCAACATTCTTACATTTTATCGGCATATTTGCCCCCTATTCTTCTTATTAAAAATTTAAAATCTCTATTATGTTGACTTGTGAAAATATTGTCACTATTGATCTTTGCAAAGCAAAGATTTTCTTCCTTATAAGGCCATGTTTCTTCCCTTTTATTTACTTTGTTTTCATATTCTGCCTTCAAATTTTTGAAAAGAAAAAGCCACAAATTTTCTCTAAGAATTGACAAACATTCCAGATTCCAGTTTCCTAATTCCAGTTTTTACTAGCTTAGATATCTCCATCCTGGGATCCTTCCTCTTCCTGCCCCAGTTTATGTTGCTTGTCTGTTGTGGTGATGGAAATTTCCTTATTTCCTATGTTGAAATTTCATCTTTAAGGGCATGCATTAGAATTTTTGTGAATAAGATCTTTAAATATCTTTACAGTGAATGTTCCATGAAATTTATTATTTATTTATCTTGGGCTTATACATGTCTTTTTGGGGATAAAAAACATAATATGAGACTGATACCCAATGACAGTAGAAACAAGGGCCAGGAGGCTTGGTCCATGCTTGGAAGCCTGCCTCGAGTTGGGGGAGAAAGGGCAGTTGGGATAGAGAAGGGATCACTATGATAAAGGTAGTTGGAAATGATCACTCTGGATAAAAAAAAATAATAAGACTAATAATCAAGGACACTAGAAACAAGTAGGCAAAGGAAAGTAGGTAAAGGAACAAACATGAAAACCCCTCATTATCTGTATTGCAAACCCCAGTGCCCAAAAGGATAGAGAGAAAGACAGAAAGTGCCTGCCACAGAGACAGACTGGGGGTTGGTGGGTGGTGGGAGGGAAATCAGGAACACTGGTGGTGGGAAATGTACAACGGGGAAGGGATGAGTGTTGGAACATTGTATGACTAAAGCCTGATCATAAACAGATTTGTAATTATCTATCTCATTGTGATTCAATTACAAAAAAAGAGAAATGATACATATCTACACAGTCACGGTCCTCCCGTTGTTCATCGATTTGCTCGAGCGGGCCCAGTAACGTCTCCATCATGAGACTTGTTGTTACTGTGTTTGGCATATAGAGTACGTCACGGGTAGCTTGCCAGGCTCTGCCGTGCGGGCAATGTACTCTCGGTAGCTTGCCGGGCTCTCCGAGAGGGGTGGAGGAATCGAACTCGGGTCGGCCATGTTGGCCATACATATCTAAAATTGTTTATAAACAAATCGCATGCTTGATATTTTAATTTGGGACAAAATTCAAGATTGGAATTTTTTTCTTTCCAAATTTTGCTACTGTAAATTTAGTATGCATTCATTTAACAAAAATAGAGGGCTGGACCCTTTTGGAAAACAGTATGGACGATTCTCAAAAAATTAGAAATTGAGCTCCCATTTCACCCAGCAATACCACTCCTGGGAATATATCCCAGAGAGGCAAAAAAGTATAGTCGAAGTGACATCTGCACTCGTTTGTTCATTGCAGCACTCTTTACAATAGCCAGAATCTGGAAAAAACCTGAGTGCCCGAGAATAGATGACTGGTTAAAGAAACTGGTACATCTACACAATGGAGTACTATGTAGCTGTTAGAAAAGATGAAGTCATGAAATTTACAAACAAGTGGTAGTACATGGAAAGTATCATGCTAAGCGAAATGAGTCAGAAAGAGAGGGACAGACATAGAAAGATTGCATTTATCTGGGGAACATAAAGTAACAAAATTGGAGACTAACACCCAAGAAAAGCTGAGATAAGTACCAGGAGGTTTACACCATGGCTTTGAGGACAGCCTCGCATGCTAGGGGAAAAGGCAACTCAGATAGAGAAGGGAGGAACAAATAAAGGGTGTTGGGAGGATCCTCCCAGGTTGGGAAATGCGTGCTAAGAGTAGACTTTAGACCAAACATGATTGCCTCTCAATGCCTCTTTTGCAAACCACAGCACCCAAAAGGAGAGAGAGAACAAAAGGGAAAGCCCTCCCACAGAGGCAGGGTGGGATGGGAGATATGGGGGTGGGAGGGATACTGGTATCAGTGGTGGGCACTAGTGGAGGGATGGATACTCGATCACTGTATAACTGAAACCCAAGCACAAAAATTTGTAAATATACAGCTGTACCTCATGGTGTTTCACTAATAAAAATTAAAAAAAAATAGAGGACTGGAGCAATAGCACAGCAGTAGGGCATTTGCCTTGTGTGCAGCCGGCCCGGCTAAGCCGGGTTCAATTCCTCCACCCCTCTCGGAGATCCCGGCAAGCTAACAAGAGTATCTCACCTGCACAACAAAGCCTGGTAAGCTACCCCTGATGTATTTGATATGCCAAACACAGTTAACAAGTCTCACAATGGAGATGTTACTGGGCCCACTCGAGTAAATCGATAAACAACGGGAGGACAGTGCAGTGCAGTGCAGTGCAGTGCTATGAAATCAATTCCTTATAGCGGAAATATTTTATTTTTTTTCAGGGGCAACCAGGGTTTGACCACACTCAAATCTAATTGAGGTTTTCAGTGCTTTAACTCTTATTCTATCTTTCTGGACCCAAAGAACATTTCTAAGAAGAGAAGTGAGCTTGGGCAAGTCACCAATGCTCTTTGTATCCCATTTTCCTTATCTATGAACTGGTTGAGATGCTTTCAAAGGACTCTTAAGCTTGAATCAATTATAGTATTGTAAAGACTGAATCATGATGTTAAATTGGGTTTTTTTCATTCCAAATTTAAGATCTTTTGATATAATCATTGATTCTTTATTCCTCATACAGACACATAAAAAATACTGCCCAAGATAAAATTTGACTCCAGTTGAATTGAGGTCATAGCCCACTACAGAAAGTTGAACTTGTTGGAGATTTTTTATTTATTGTTAGAGGTGCTTCCTCCAACTTCATCCATGGAGTCATTGGTCTGCTGACAAAAGTAATTAAATCTAAGCATACAACTTACCCAGTCTGCTTTTCCATAATAAAAATCAATAGTTCCTTTCCATGGATGATCTACATTCATGTATTCACCTCATCCAGAAAAGGGCACCTTTGAGATGTTGACTAAATAAATCACAAGTTTTAGTTGCAGACAGGGGATCTAGAGAAGAGGAAAGTGGTGCTGTGCATCAAATGACGCATGAGCTGTCAGCCTTCCTCTGATATTGTAGGCATTTCCAGGACCTATTAGAAATACTGTGATTTCAGTACTACTAATCCTTGTGCTATTTAAGATGCATTGTTTTCCTCAGTTGGAAGGTGAATGCAGATTATAATTAAGGTGTTTTTCTGTGTTTCAGCTATATTTTCTTAAACTGGAAATTGTACTTACTTCTTTGGAAGTTCCTAGACTTTTACTTAGCTGATGACAAAATGTTTGAACGCCTTATATAAACAAGATGAAGGATATTTTTATATCCAGAAATGGTGTCAAGATACAAAGAGACTCACAAACTGGGATAAATTATTTACCCACACCCATCTGATGAAGGGTTAATATCAAAGTTATAAAAGGCACTAGTAGAACTTAATAAGAAAAATACATCCAACCCCATTCAAAAAATGTGGAGAAGAAATGAACAGAAACTTCCTCAAAGAAGGAATTAGAATGACCAAAAAGTCCATGAAAAAAATGCTCTACATCATCAGCAAGATACAAATTGAAACAACAGTGAAATACCATCTCACACTACAGAGACTGGCATACACCCAAATGAACAAGAACAAGTGGTGCTGGCACAGATGTGGGGAGAAAGGGACTCTCATTCATTGGTGGTGGGAATGCCAACTGGTCCAGCTTTTTGGAAAATAATATGAACACTCCTCAAAAAACTAGAAATTGATCAGCAATACTACTTTTGGTAATATACCCTGGGAGCCCAAAACAAACAACAGAAATACAATCTACACTTCTATGTTCATTGCAGCACTCTTCAGAATAACCAGGATCTGGAAACAACCTAAGTGCCTGAGAACAGATAATAATAATAATAAAGAAGGTATGACAGTCCTTGACTTCCAACTACACAATAGGACTATCATGTGCCTTTTAGCCATTCGGATTTCTTCTTTGAGAAAGTTTCTGTTCATTTATTTGCCCCATTTTTTTTTGATGGGGGTGGATGTTTTCTTCTTGTGGAATTCAACCCTTTTGGAAAACAGTATGGACGATTCTCAAAAAATTAGAAATTGAGCTCCCATTTCACCCAGCAATACCACTCCTGGGAATATATCCCAGAGAGGCAAAACAGTATTGTCGAAGTGACATCTGCACTTGTTTGTTCATTGCAGCACTCTTTACAATAGCCAGAATCTGGAAAAAAACCTGAGTGCCGAGAACTGATGACTGGTTAAAGAAACTTTTGTACATCTACACAATGGAGTACTATGTAGCTGTTAGAAAAGAGGAAGTCATGAAATTTACATGCAAGTGGTGCTACATGGAAAGTACGTTAAGCAAAATGAGTTAGAAAGAGAGGGATAGACAAGAAAGATTGCGTTCATCTGAGGAACATAAAGTAACAAAATAGGAGACTAACACCCAAGAGTGGCCTAGATATCAGACTAGGAATTTTGCTCCATGGCTTGGAGGCCAGCCACACATGCTAGGGGAAAAGGCAGCTCAGATAGAGAAGGAAACACCAAGTAAAGGGTGTTGGGAGGATCCTCCCAGGATGGGAGAAGCATGCTGAAAGTAGACTATAGACCAAACATGATTGCCTCTCAATGCCTCTTTTGCAAACCACAACACCCAAAAGGAGAGGGAGAGAGAACAAAAGGGAATGCCCTGCCACAGAGGCAGGGTGGGATGGGAGGGATGGGGGATGGGAGGGATACTGGGACCCGTGGTGGTGGAAAATGGGCACTGGTGGAGGGATGAGTGTTTGATCATTGTATAATTGAAACCCAAGCACAAAAATTTGTAAGTCTACAACTGTATCTCATGGTGTTTCACTAATAAAAATTAAAAAAATATTTTAATTTCTCCTCTAGTTCTTAGTTTTCATATAGAAATGAAGCAAATTTTTGTATGTTTATGTGATAGGTAGCCTGTCACAGTACTATATGGATTTATTGTTTCTAATGATTTTTTTAGTGCAGTCTTTAGGATTTTATCTGTTGAATATTAAATTATTTGCAAGTAGAAGTTGTTTTATTTTCTTTATTTTGGATCCTTGAGCCCCTTTTCCTGTCAAATTGCTTTGGCTAGTGCTTCCAGTACTATGTTAAATCATTGTAGCGTGATCCTCATTTTTCATATATGTGAAGTGAATAGAAACACACTCATTGCATATGGTTATGCAATCAGAAAATATGTTAGAAGTGAATAAAGCTCATATTAGTACTTTCTATAAATTATTTTCTTCATTATTAGAATTGATATAATTCAGTATCTAAAATATAGGATATTTTCTTGCTACGTTAAATAGTAGTGCTTATACAGTATATCATAACAGTGTAAATAAGATGCTTCTAGACCTTTTATAAACTTTTATATGGTACACATGATTTCACAAATGTGTTGCTTATTCCTATAGGAAGGATTGGATAACAAGATATTCAACGAATTCTTACTATAATTTACTTTTTAATATTATTTAAAAGGGTTGGAGTTATAGCACAGCGGGTAGGGCATTTGCCTTGCAAGCGGCCAACATGGTTGACCCGCGTTCGATTCCTCTACCCCTCTCAAAGAGCCCTGCAAGCTACCGAGAGTATCTCGCCCACATTGCAATGACTGGAAAGCTACCTGTGATGTATTCAATAGGTCAAACACAGTAACAATGTTACTGGGCCCACTCGAGCAAATCGATCAACAATGGGAGGACTGTGACAGTGATTATTTAAAAGGGGTGGAGTGATAGCACAGCAAGTAGGGCGTTTGCCTTGCATATAACCAACCCGGGTTCGATTCCTCTGTCCCTCCCGGCAAGCTACTGAGAGTATCCCGCCTGCACAGCTGAGTCTGGCAAGCTCCTAGTGGCATATTCGATATGTCAAAAAATAGTAACAACAAGTCCCACATTGAAGACATTACTGGTGCCCATTTGAGCAAATGGATAAACAACGGAAGGACAGTGGTACAGTGCAGTGCTACATATTTCACTATTAGACAGGACAGTGACAGTGCTATTATTTAAAATTATTGTTTACTTTTTTAGTTTAATATTTACAATCACTGTCAGTATACATATAAGCATTAATAACCATAGAGGAATCAAACATGAAAAATAATTTTAAAAAGCAAGTACTTTCAAAATAAATATTATACATATTATTTATAAGATATTATACATATCATGTTTAAGATAAACCCAATTTCCTGGGATTAAATCAAATCAGACATATTTAAAAATAGCTGGGTTATTGTAAAAAAGTTTAACAAACAGTGTTGAATTATTTTCAATTGATAACAATATACGCTTGGAAGTATGAAGTACTTTTTGGGAAAAATATGGAAAAAAATTTACCTTAGCTCTTTCATTTGAAACACTAATGAAAGAGAAAACCAGTAGTAAAGCTAAGTGAAGCAATAGAACCAGGGAAAAAGCAGCAGTGGGAAGATTCATTTCCTAATTATGAGGAAGCAGTCTCATTTTAGTATTGGAAAAATTATTTGCTATCATTTGTTACAGATTAAACCAATTTTCTTTAGAACTACACAATGTTAGGATGCTGGAAAAATTACTTCTTGGGAAATAGGTTTAAGCTAGAGACCTATTAGGGTATACTGAATATTACTTGATTGTGTTTCCCCCAGAAATGGGATGAGTGGATACTACACTTGGACAGTCTTGCTAACCTGTATCCAGAATTTTGATCTCTCTCTCTCTCTCTCTCTCTCTCTCTCTCTCTCTCTCTGTCTCACCCCAAACATACACACACACCACAAAAATAAAAACATAGGAAAACTTTTGTTTATTTGGAGCAAAATATGTTCAGAAATGGAAAAGACAGTTCATAAAACAAAGAGTGAGTCAGAACAAACAACTCAAAGCTATTGTTTTAGATGGTGATTATGAGAGTCCTGCAGAAATCACATGGTGAGTGGAGGTTGCCTTGTTTACTTTTTGCATGCCAATGACTAAAGGTGCTGTTCTGATCATTGTAAGGCTTCCATTCTGACCTGAGTTGCAGGTTCAGAGTTGTAAAATTAATTTAAGATTATCTTTAGTTAATCCATGCCCCTTTCTCCCAAAGGTTTTCTTTATTTCTCTCTTCCCCTGACATTCTTTGTTGTGTGATAGCCCTTTCTATGCCTTGTTCATCTAACTCTGTCTTTATAAACAGGACCATGCTTTGGATGTCTGAGAATTGCGGGACTTAATGTGGCTGATCAGAACAGCGTGTGTACTTTCTCATTCTTCTGGGGACATTTCTCTGGAGGGAAGTCTTGATCATAATCACTTCTGCATGTTCAAGTCACAGGAGAAAAGCTGTTTTATTCCTTAAGTACTCATCTTCCTAAGGTGTGTGTGTGTGTGTGTGTGTGTGCGTGTGTGTGTATGTGTGTGTGTGTGTAAGAGAGAGTGAGAGAGAGAAAGAAAGAGACAGACCGAAAAAGAAAGAGAGAGAGACAGATAGACAAAAAGAGAGACAGAGACAGAGAGAGACAAAGAGAGATTGAGAGAGTGAACAAGAGAGCAAGCGAGAAAGAGAGAAAGAGAGAGAAGGAGAGAGAGAGAACCTCATACTTTCAACCCTGAGTCTGGTGATGGGAGGGAAAATCAAGAGCCTGAAAGGAAATTTGTCACCTTGAATATCCAATAGTAATTGATAACTGAGTGCACTTTGTTTTTGAGTTCTATTTAATATTTGAGAGATTTTGAACTATAAATGTTTTCCAGCTCTTTGTCTTGACACACTGAGATGATTACTGATATGTGGTGTCAAAGGTGATAAAATAAGGGAGACTAGTAGATGTGTAGTTTTTCTGACAAGACTTGCAGAAGGCATTAAAGAGCAAGAATATGTTTCTTTCTTTAACTGACACCTAGGTTTTTTGTCTTTCACCCTGACTGACAAATACGAGACCTTCCAATCTTTCTCCAAAACACTCTGGGGAATAAACCAATTGTGCAATTGTGCTTTGCAATGCTGTGGCTCAAGTTTAAAATCGTGCCTAGTTTTAAATCAAGTGGAGCTTTAGCTTTAGTCGCTTCACTATGACAACTAAAAATGTGTGTTTAGAAAAGGACTCTTCCCTTTAACGTCCTTTCTCCTTAAAAGTTAAGCTTGTTATTTTAAAAATAAATGATTTTCAAGTCTCAAGAAATGAATTTGATACTTGCAATTTTATGGCAACTTTCTGGATATTGAAATCTTTGATCTTGCAGGGGAGACTTCATTAACCAAAATAACAGTCTTGGTGGAAAACTTTTGAGGCACCAAATGTATTGATGATTATTAGCAAGTTCTTTGTTAAGTCATTTCAGATCTACCTAGACAAGATGAGTTATATGTTAAATTTTGTTTTTTCACAATGATAAAATGGATTCTTAGTCTTAAATTAAGGAGATACTATAATATCCTATTTAATTTTTTTACTTGAGTAGGATTAATAAGATAATTGGTGGCCACCATTTATTACTTGGTTATATTGCTTATTACCTCTACCACTCAGCCACTTGCCTCATGAATTTACCCCACAATGTTTCTGTGATATACTATAGGGAGCCTATAAAACTCCTATGGGGACACTCACATATTCATTCATTTACTATAAAAGTTATCGGGTGGTTGGGCCGTAGAGAAAGTATAATGTGTAAGTGGGATAGTACAGTGGGTAAAGCACTTGTCTTGCATGTGGCTGTCCTGGGTTTGATCCCTGGCACCCCATATGGTTGGCCATGTCTGTCAGGAGGGATCCATAAATGCAGAGTCAGGAATAAACCCTGAACATCACTGAGTGGGGCAACCTCACTAAAAATTATTGGGTGCTGGAAATGTAGAGGAAGTACAGGGCTTAAGGCATGTATTTTGCATGTAACCAACTCTGATTCCATCCCTGACACTACACAAACCTCTAAGTGCTCAGGGTGCAGCCCTGAATATCTCTGAGTACCATGATGGGGTGCTTCCATAATCCTGGGCACTCAGGGTCCAAGCAGTTCCATATCCTCTGTCTTGGCATTGAAACAGCAGCTGCATTGGTCGAGCATCACTGGAAGTCTCTGGAACCCGACTCTGCACCAGCTGGGTCTCACATCTATTATTGGCTTCATCTCTTTGGCTTGACATAGTGTAAATTGGGGAAGCAGGGAGAGAGAGGCATAGGTTTGCCTCATATTACTTATAGGTTGAAGAGATGGCAAGACACACATGAACCACACATGCTCTTTACACAGTCCTTTACTTTTTTCCTGAAGAAGTAAGCTCAATACTGTGATTGAATCAATACATTCTAACTGAGAGTTAACAAAAAAGAGATTCCAGGTGACTGGTAAGACAGCCTCAGAAAAGTGAGGTGATGCACCCAGGGCAACAGAGCATTCTGAGTCTGAGGAATTTCTTCTTTGAAAGAAGTTGCAGTTCCTGATTTCACTGCATACAATTTCATCCTCCAGATGCATTTAACGTGTTCATTTAAGATGCACTTACCTGTGTTCCTTGATGATTTTGCCATGCCCCGAATTAGGTTGGAAGTTGGAAATTTGGGATTTTAATGCAATGATATTACATTCTACTTTTGTACTTCGTATACTCATTTCAAATATGAAGCAATTTCCCTTTACTTCAATGTTTTTTCTTTCTTTTTCACGTCTTATATTACTCAGACACAGAACTGATAGAATTGAAGGTAGATGTTTTAGAGCCTGCCAACTCTGCTACCAAAGCTAATTATTTTAGAGTGCAAAGAATATGAATAGACAGAGGAGTGTGGAGAGAAAAAGAGAAAATATCTCAGAAAGTTTGAGTATTTGCGATTATTTCCATAACGTTTATTGCCTTTAATTAAAACTCCAGTTGAAATTATTTCTGCTTTGAAATCAATCTTTTTCACTGGGCATACTTTATTTTCTGTATATGCATGTTTCCCCAATGATAACACAAGAATTCAGTTATTACTGAATTTTCAGATTTCAACCTAATCCTCTTCCAGGTGTCAGAGTTGTTTTGATGTTAGAATAATATGTGTGAAATAGATTTCTGACCATTGGAAACACCCAGATCTATTTAGGAGAATATATTTTCTGTATATGCATGTTTCCCCAACTATAACACTAGACCTGTTTATTTAAAATACATAAAAGGCAGCTCCAAAGCACATTGCAAAAGCGCTTTTAAAAAAAGAGAAAATCAATAGTCTATTAGCTATAACATTACACAGAATTTCTATTCATAGATAATGGAGAGGGAAAAATACCCTTTTGATTTCATCTTTTGTCAAAATAAATAACTGACTTTGTTTTAAAATCAATTTTCCCCTTTTACATTTAAGTTCTCAAGCCTTTAAAACTGTATACAAGATGACAAAACAGGAACTAAAATAATTAATACCATCAATAAATTTCAATTATTGTGTGCTGTGGCTTTTTTGTTAAAAATCAATCCTCTTTTGCTGTCTTTGGTGAATGAAAAGCACATCTTAAATGAACACATTAAATTCAACACAACCTTGCTATTAAAGAAGTTAATATTATAATATCTACTTTTCTTTCATTGTCAGAAAGAAAGCAGCTTTCTAATTAGAAAAATAAAAGGTGTCCTAAGGATATTGTTAAATTATTGCCTAAATAGATCTTTGTTTCTTTCTCTTTTAATTCACATGGTCTATACAGAGAGGAACATAGATTTGAGTTCTTCCAGTTATTGGAGAAAAATGCATGTGTTTGCACAAACTACTTTCAAAATACTTTCCTGTATCCCACTCCTCAATTTTTCTTCCTGTTTTTTTTTCTTTTAATGTCACTGGAATAGCAGAGTCACTGCACTTGGTGAGAAAGGAGAAACAGAACAATTCATATTTTTTTATCCTTGACTTTTCAGCCATGATAGAACTGAACAAAGTAGTTTCTGAAATCAATTACAAACTGTAGAGAAACCAGTCTCAGCACATTTCTGCTACTGGATTCTGCCAAGGCAAATACCTAAGGCTTATTTGTCTATTTGACATTGTATATTTGACAATTGGGTGAGACAATTAGTTTGAATAATCACATTTTGCTTTTGGTGAAGACTTTTCTGTGAATAGCTCCCCATATTTGTAGAAATTAATCTCCCATAGATCACCAAACTCAATTTCAGATCTAAGTTGGATCATTTGGAAGGTTCAAATAGTTTTGCTGATAGTTTTAAAAATGACAAAAGTGCCTAAGACATGCTGGATGTGCATTTAATCCACCGCATGCTGAGTACTTTAGTGAATCCCATGGCAGGAAAAGAGATGACTGTCCCACAACCAGGACAAGCTGGTGGATCAACAATTCCTAAATATCTTGATGCTTCATGCCACCCATTTATTGCATGAGGAAAATGAAGCCCATAAGAAGAAACATTTAAAGTGATACAGGTATTTTATGCTGTTGAGAGGGAAAAATAAGCAAAAATATTATGAAAGTGCAAAGGTTTTATCTTTTTCTCTGAGTGATTTGTTGTGACTTTCTCTGAGATGATTTTTTGTGAGACAATTTACTTGTTGGCTATTGCAGAAAAGGTGCTTAATGGACAATAAAATTTCAAATGTATATAATAGTATTTGAAAATTTAAATCACTTTGTGGTCTCCCAAGTAAATACCCTTGATCATGTAAAACCAGAATTAATGAATGTTTACTGCTGTATCTTTAGAACACATCACCTAGTTTATTGCAACTTTACCTATAAAAGTTTAAGTGATTTAAGTGACTTATTGAATGCATTTGATGATATACCATGGAGATGCCTCCTCTTAAGTAAGAACTTAAATCTTTCAAAGGTGTTAAAACTCTGTGTGTTTGTATTTGTGTGTGTGTGTGTGTGTGTGTGTGTGCGTGCACACACATGTGTATGTGTAAAGGTAAAGTGAATAGTGTGTGGTTTGGAGTAAGGGTAGCATAGGATTTAGGGAGGGGTGGAAGTTTGGATGGAAGGAAAATATTAGAAGCTATTAAAGACCATGGCATTAAATATTATGGTTTCTGAGAAACTTGTAAATTTTTCTTAGAGTACTTCTAAAGACCAAATTGTTTTCATTTAAATAAAACTTCATTTTGAAGTAGTTTAGAAATGATAAATGGAATTAAAGGGGAAATGTGACATACAGTTCGAACAAGTTTCAGAATTGTCAGTCAACATTCATAGAGAGAATTAGAAAATTAGAAAATCTTTTTTTGTTTGTTTTTGGGGACACTTCTGGCTCTGCACTCCTGGAAATGCTTGAGAAACCATACAGGATACTGGTGATCGAACCTGGGTTGACCACATACAAGGTATATTCCTTACCTAGTGCTTGGGCCTCTAGAAAATCTATTCTGATTTATCCTGATGAGTATATGGCAGATGTACTTTTCTTGGAGGAAGCCTGAAATTAGATTTCATATATCAGATATGTTAAGGGCTTACTTAATAAATTTTTTGCCTAACAAAAGTCTTTCTTCCTGGAGGACAGCTGCCTCAGGTCCGTGGGACAGTCCATCACACAATCGGCCTCTCCCCTCCAGGTGTGTAGAGAGAGTCCAAGCCGGGAGCCACTCCTCCCCCCCTCCGGCTCTGCGCCTTTTCCTGCTGAACCCCACATTCCTAGCGGGGGGGACAGCTGCTGCAGCTCAGAGGGACTGTCCATGCCCCTCCTCCATTCCAGGATCTTGGGTGGGAATGACCCTGGGACGGGCAGGGGCATGGCCACTACAAAGTGGGCATGGCCTCCCAGAAGTGGGCGTAGCCTTCTCCTGGGTGGGCGGCACCTCACCCGGCTGCAGTTCTATTTCCCAATCCGAGCACTCATGACTTTCATGCCACACCTTGTCGCCTAATACCGACCAAAAATTTCTGACCACCTCTACTACAATACAACAACATCTCACTCGCCTACTCCATTTCTAACAAAAGACCTGTATGAAATGAGCTGTACAAGCTCAATACTAAAAAGCACATCCTCAAAAGTTTCACTCAATGTTCGTTATAAAACAAAGAATAACGCCTGATTGAGAAGAAGGTCAGACTCTAGAAAGGGAGAAGGGTGGCTACCATCGACCAACCTTATCCAAAATTCTTTCGCATGATAAGAGGGAACAGTACCTGTGATTTCAGGGTTATACCTATAAGCAACCAAAACAACATGAAGAAACAGCGCAAATCTACAAGGAGAAAACGAAGAAAAGAATCCCGAATCCTCAACCAAGGTTGTCCACAATTGTGCTCTTTTTGATAAAGAATTCCAGGATGAAATGCAGAGGGTGTTCAAGGATCTACTCAAAGAATCAATGGAAGAGATATCCAGAAAACTAAAAGAAGAAATGAAAGAAACAATAGAACAGATAGTAGAGAAAATACAGGAAGAAATGAGAGCAGAAATTAAAAAGCTATAAAAAATATCACAAATAAAGGATTCAGTAGAAGAAATTAAAAAGTCAGTAAGTGCCCTTCGCAGTAGGATAAGTGCAGCTGAAGAGAGGATCAGCAAGCTTGACGATGAGCAACAGAAATCCCATAGGGAACAACAAGCAATAGGAAAAGACCTCAAAATGGCTCTAAGGAGAATCAGAGACCTAGGGGATGACGCCAAGACGAATAACATTAGAATCATTGGAGTACCAGAAGGACAGGGAGACAACCCCAGTGAAAAAGCTACAGTCAAAGAAATCATTGCTGAAAAGTTCCCAGAGTTAAGGAAGGCAGACACCCAGATCCAAGGAGCCAGAAGGGTACCAGCTAAAAGAGACCCCAGAAAAACACCCGAAGGCATATAGTCAGAACGATAGATGCTGTGGACAGAGACACAATATTACAAGCAGCAAGGTCAAAGAAGGAAATTACATACAAAGGAGAACCCTTTAGATTACAGCAGACCTATCAGAGGAAACCCTCTGAGCCTGAAGGCAATGGTGAGATATAGTGAAAAAACTCAATGAAATGACCTCCTCACCAAGAATACTTTATCCAGCTAAACTTTCACTCAAATTCGATGGAACAATACACCACTTTGTAGATAAACAACAGCTCAGGAATTTCATAGACTCAAAACCAAATCTAAAAGAAGGACTAAAGGGGCTCCTGTAAGATAAGAAGGAAAACACGTATAAACACAACCAACTCCTACAGAAAGATGGCACAAAACCCCATGACAATAATCTCCCTTAATGTCAATGGTCTAAATGCAACGCCCAAGAGACACAGAGTGGGAAAATGGATCCAGAAACTGAAACCAACATTCTGCTGTCTATAAGAAAATAATCTGAACAATCAGAGCAAACACAGACTCAAAGTTAAAGGATGGAAAACAGTCCTGCAAGCAAACAGCTACCTCAAAAGTGCTAGGGTGGCCATACTAGTATCCAACAACATTAATTTCAGGCTGAAAAAGATTAGAAGGGACAGCGAAGGCCATTTTCTCTTCATCAAGGGATACGTACAACAGGAAGAAATCACACTCTTAAATGTATATTCACCTAATGACGGAACATCTAGATACTTAAAACAACTGCTAACAGATTTTAAGGAGGACATTTGCTAGCAACACAATAGTAGTTGGAGACCTCAGCATCTCCTTATCACCTCTGGATAGATCATCAAGAACAAAACTCAGCAAAGAAACATTAGGTTTGAATGAAGAAATAGAAAAGAAAAGACCTATACAGGGATTTACAGCACAAAAAGAAAGAATACACATTCTTCTCCAGTGCGCATGGAACATTTTCCAAAATAGATCATGTGCTAGGCCACAAAACATACCTCAATAGAATCAGGAAGATAGAAATAGTATCAACAAACTTTTCAGACCATGATGCACTGAGGATAGAAGTGAATCACAAAAAGACACGGAGAACCAAATCAAACACCTGGAAACTAAGCAACTCACTGCTGAACAACGAGTGGGTCAGGAAGAAAATCAAGGACGAAATCAAAAGGTACCTGGAAACAAATGAGAATGAAGACACGAGCTACCAGAATTTATGGGATGCAGCTAAAGCCATATTAAAGGGAAAATTTATAGCTCTGCAAGCATACCTCAAGATGGAAGAAAGGATGCACATAAACAACTTGACTTCACAGCTCAAGATCCTAGAAAAGGATCAACAGAAGGAGCCCAAGTAGGCAGAAGAAAAGAGATCATAAAACTTAGAGCAGAAATCAATGACATGGAAACCAAAGAAACGATCCAAAAGATCAAGGAAACTAAGAGTTGGTTCTTCAAGAAAATGAATAAGATAGATTTACCACTAGCAACACTCACAAAGAAACAGAGAAAGAGAACCCCAATAAACCGAATAAGAAATGAGATTGGGGATATTACAACGGAAACCAAAGAAATTCAAAAGATCATCAGAGACTACTTTGAAAGTCTGTATGCCATGAAACAAGAGAATCTAGAAGAAATGGATAAATTTCTGGGTTCCTATAATCTCCCAAAGCTGAGTCAAGTAGATATGCAATACCAGAATAGACATATTAACATTACGGATATTGAAACTGTAATCAAAAGTCTTCCCAGAAACAAAAGCCCAGGTCCAGATGGATTCACTAGCGAATTTTTTCAAGCATATAAAAAGGACCTACTTCCAGTCCTTCTCAAGCTTTTCCAGGAAATTGAAAAAACAGAAACTCTCCCAAACAGTTTCTATGAAGCCCATATCTCTCTAATACCAAAAGGAAACAAAGACATCACGAAAAAAAGAAAACTACAGGCCGATATCCCTGATGAACACGGATGCGAAGATTCTGAACAAAATACTAGCAAATAGAATTCAAGAACTCATCAAAAAGATCTTACACCATGACCAAGTGGGATTCATCTTGGGGATGCAAGGATGGTTTAACATTCGGAAATCAATCAACATAATCCATCATATCAACAAAAGAAAAGATAAAAGTCATATGATCATATCAATAGATGCAGAGAAAGCATTTCACAAGATCCAGCACCCGTTTATGATGAAAACCCTCGCCAAAATGGGGATAGAGTGGACTTTCCTCAATATAGTTAAAGTCATCTACCACAAGCCTACAGCAAGTATCATCCTCAATGGGGAAAAACTGAGAGCCTCACCCTAAGATCAGGGACAAGAAAAGGATGCCCACTGTCTCCACTACTGTTCAACATAGTACTGGAAATACTAGCAATAGCTATTAGGCAAGAAAAAGAGATTAAGGGCATCCAAATAGAAAAGGAAAAAATCAAGCTATCACGATTCGCAGATGATATGATACTATACTTAGAGAACCCTAAAACCTTTACCAAGAAACTCATAGAAACGATAGACTTGTATAGTAAAGTTGCAGGCTATAAAATCAATACCCAAAAGTCCATGGCTTTCATATATGCAAATAGTGAGAGAGAAGAAAATGTCATGAAGAAAACAATCCCAGTCACAATTGTACGCCAGAAATTCAACTACCTGGGAATTAGTCTAACTAAGGAAGTAAAGGACCTGTACAGAGAAAACTACAAAACGCTGCTTCTGGAAATAAAAGAGGACGTGAGGAAATGGAAATATATCCCCTGTTCATGGATCGGGAGAATTAATATTGTCAAAATGGCAATACTTCCCAAAGCACTGTACAAATTCAATGCGATCCCTATTAGGATACCCATGACATACTTCAAAGAACTGGAGCAAACACTCCTGAAATTTATATGGAACAATAAGCCCCCTCGAATAGCTAAAGCAGTTCTTGGGAAAAAGAAAATGGGAGGAATTAACCTCCTGAACCTCAAACTCTAATACAAAGCAATAATAATCAAAACAGCATGGTACTGGAACAAAGGCAGAGCTGCAGACCTATCGAACAGGGTCGAATATATTGATATCTCCCCTCAAACATATGATCATCTAATCTTTGATAAAGGGGCAAAAAATGCGAAGTGGAGTAACGAAAGCCTTTTTAACAAATGGTGCTGGCAAAACTGGACGACTACATGCAAAAAACTGGGCTTAGATCTCTGCCTAACACCATGTACAAAATTAAGATCAAAATGGATTAAAGACCTCAGCATCAGACCAAAATCCATAAGGTACATTGATGATAAAGTTGGCAAAACCCTCCATGACATTGAAGCTAATGGTATCTTCAAAGATGTCATGCTGCTGGCCGAGCAACTGAAAACAGAAATAGACAAATGGGACTATCTTAAACTAAGAAGCTTCTGCACCTCAAAAGAAACAGTGACCAAAAAGAAAGACAATCTACAGAATGGGAAAGGATATTCTCCAAATACACATCCGACAAGGGGTTTATATCAAGGATATACAAAGTACTGGTTGAACTCCACAAGAAGAAATCATCCAACCCCATCAAAAAGTGGGGCAACAAAATGAACAGAGACTTTCTCAAAGAAGAAAGTCCGAATGCCTAAAGGCACATGAGAAAATTCTCTACATCATTAATCATCAGGGAGATGCAGATCAAAACAACAATAAGATATCATTTCACACCACAGAGACTGGGTCACATTCAAAAGAACAAAAGCAACCTGTGTTGGCGCGGATGTGGCGAGAAAGGGACCCTCCTTCACTGCTGGTGGGAATGCCGACTAGATCAACCCTTTTGGAAAACAGTATGGACAACTTTAAAATAAATTAGAAATTGTGCTCTCATTTGACCCAGCAATACCACTCCTGGGAATATACCCTGGAGAGGCCAAAAAGTATAGTGGAAGTGACATCTGCACTTGTTTGTTCATTGCAGAATTGTTCACAATAGCTAGAATATGGAAAAAACCTGAGTGCCTGAGAACAGATGACTGGTTAAAGAAACTTTGGTACATCTACACAATGGAGTACTATGTAGCAGTTAGATAAAATGGAGTCATGAAATTTACATACAAGTGGTACTACATGGAAAATATCATGCTAAGCGAAATGAGTCAGAAAGAGAGGGAGAGACATAGAAAGATTGCATTCATCTGGGGAACATAAAGTAACAAAATAAGAGACTAACATCCAAGAACAGCTGTGATAAATACCAGGTTGTTCACTCCATGGCTTAGAGGTCAGCTGCACACTCTAGGGGTTAAGGCAGCTCACATAGAGAAAGGAGCACCAAATAAAGTGTGCTGGGAAGATCTTCCCAGGATGGGAGATGCCTGCTGAAAGTAGTCCATGGACCGAACACGATTGCCACCCAATGTCTCTTCTGCAGACCACAGCACCCAAAAGGAGAGATAGAACAAAAGGGATTGCCCTGACACAGAGGCAGGGTGGGATGGGGGATGGGGGGTGGGAGGGATACTGGGATTTGTGGGGGTGGAGAATGGCCACTGGTGGTGGGATGGGTACTCGATCATTGTATAACTGAAACCTAAGCACAACAACTTGTAAGTCTACAACTGTACCTCATGGTGTTTCACTAATAAAAAATTTTAAAAAATATTGGAAGAATGGGATACAGATAGATGGATATATTAAAAAAAAGTCTTTATTCCATCATGCCTAAAATGAGAGAGAGAATGAGAAAGAGAGAAAGAGAAGAAGTACCTTCCATAGAGGCAGGCTGGGATGTGGGTTGGCTTAAAGTTTAATCCTTACATCCATTCTTGAGTTAGGAATTATAATTACAAGTCAGATTTAGGAACCTGGCTGGATTCTCATCATTATACTAACCATCCTTCCCTGAATTCTCTGGCAAGGAAAAGAGTACTTAAAGTGTTTTGATTTCTATACCAGGCTATTTCTAAATATCTTTTATATGATGCATCTTTTTAGCAGTTAATAAATCTGACTTATATTCATAGAATACATGTTTATAATTAGTAATTATTCCATTGATGATGACTGTAAGGTGTTTTGAAAGTGAATGTCTAATTGTTCTAACTTTAAGGACATTTAAAATTTATTTGCAATGGAATCTTGCTTTTTAAAAAATGGCCCTAATAATTTCCCAAGAGATGATGTGTCCTTACACTTAACAAAATGTCATTGGGGTGTCAGTGGAATTTTAAATACAGGAGTTAAATATAGCCAAATTTGTGTTTTCTTTGTCTTAACAAAGCCTTTGAGTTTTCCTTATAAATTCACAGAACCAGACACCTAACTTTCAACAAAATTAATAGAGCTGAAAACTTATCGACAGAGGAATCTATAGATCATATAGACAAGAAGTTGATAAGTAACAGAAGTGGATTAGTTCATAATAAATGGTCAAAAATAGATTTTTTTGGTATATAGTTTAGCATAGGATGTTAAGTACATTAAGGAGAATACAAACATCTTCAATCTTTAAGAACAAAGCAGAATTAGGAAAAATTTGCCCTTCTTGTGGGGGGGTCAATAAAAAATTCTCAATTTAGGAATGTAGTCAGCATCATATTTGCTATTAACTTATGTAACTATGGGCAAGTCCATTAAAAGCATTGATTCTCTTTAATTTTTTTTGTAAATAAAAGAGATTAGTCAAACTCTGTAAGGTTCCAGCTCTTGCATTCCAATAAATACTAAGATTCAAATTTGTTGCGACAGTTCTCTTTACCTCATAAAGAGAAAGATAATAATTCACTTCTTTCCATATTCATGAAGATTAATGTCATAACAGTGATCAGTCTTCACACTCATTCTCCTTATGAATTGTAACTCCAGAACTTGTGCTGTACTGTATTCCTGGAAAAACAAATGACTTTCATGCATAATGAGGCTCAGTTCTTGCTAATCTGTCTTGTAATAAACTAAATCCCTAAAGGTATAAAAATCGTTCTTAACTACACATTTGTTTAGATTTTTTTCTGGCTTACAACTGGAGTCATTTAAAAAGAGGATTATGCTTTTATAATTCTGCAATAAGACACTGATTTGTTATTATTTATCTGGAAATGATTCCATCTATTTACAAAACTACAGTTGAATGGAATCACCTTAAATTATATAAATATGTATATCATGAATAAGGTAAAAATTGAACTGCCCTTGTGACCTGTCTTATTTTCTAGTAAATTTGTGTTTATATGTCAAATGAGAGCAAAATGAGAGGCAAAACTTACTATATAACCCCCCAAAAGAGCTCAGCTATCTCCAATAGCTAGGAGTTCAAACTGCTAAACATGAGCTCTGACAACTAAGAGCTTCTTCCTCCCTCTCCTTCCCTCTGACTCTATGCCTACCAGCTTATTGTACCTCTCCACAGGGAGGAAATGAAAGCTCTCAAGTCCCAGGCAGCCCTGTCTGAACTGCTTCACATGATGTTTCTAAGAAGATTTTGTTTGTGAGACACAAAATTGGATCCATAACAAAGTAGATCACTGAGGGGGAAACGAAAACAGACATTTATAGGACAAACTAATGTGTCTGTGTCTAAAAATTCTCCAGGGAGGGAAGGCATTCTATGGAGATGAACAAAACAAGAAGTTGAAGTGAGGGGATCAAGTAAGAAAGTTGGTTATACAACTTGGTCATATTTAAGTTTTATAAAAGATTTGATTTCTTTAAACATTAGGGAACAAAAAAGGAAAGGTTCTCTTCCTAAAGATGAAACTTAATTCTCTCAGGGCTATTTTTTTAATTGTTGTGGGTCCACACATGAGCCATGGCCATACCACACATGAGCCATGGCCATACAATCTTTTCATATGACTTTGCTTAAGATTCTGATTAGCTACATTACCTCCCAAGGGAATCTATCATACCTAAGCTTATTTGTTATGGGTAAGACATACAGTGGCATGCTGAAGAGCAAAAGATGCAAATTCTTTTGAACTGAGCACAAGATGTTTTCTTTGGCCTCTGCAAGAGAGGAATAGAAGAGGTGATATTTGTTAAGGATCCGGTTTTTGCTTTGCCAGGCACTATAATTTAAAGGTATTGTTATGGAATCTTTACACTGACCTCATGAGAAGAGTATCCTTATTGTTTCCATTTTACAAATGGGAATGCTGAGGTCCAGAAAGACTAAGAAATATGATCAAGTTCATATAGATATTAAAAACTAGATTTTATATACTTAATGATGATTCTGGTTTAGGTTACCCTCTTCTCTTCTGCCATCTGGTTGTTAGACTTGACTTTTCATACTGGCTGTACTTCAGAATGATTTGTTCTGGACATTCTTTTAGATTTGGTGACTTATCACTTGACTGAACTTTCATACATCCAATGTACAACTATACTTTTCTTGAAATTATTCTCTTGGCTTGTTTTTAAGCCTTCTGCAAAGTCAGCAATAGTAATTGCCATTTTTTCTCTCTCCTCCTTCAATTCTATACCATTGCCTGAACCCAAAAATAAAAGGGGTTTGTATAGGGTGTAAAAATCCCTAGGGGAGAATTCTAGCTAACCATGATTTTAGGGTTGAAGCAAATGACTGAGTCAAGGATAGGAGTTTTAGCTCTAGAAAGACTGAATGCTTTATGAGGATTCACTGGATACTATTTTTCCCCTTTACTTTTAGATTTCTAGCATAGCATGGTATTTATAAATGTAAATAAATATTTATTAAATAAAATGTGAATTAATGACCAAACAGAAGATATTAGCATTGGGCAGTCTATGGGGGAGGGTGTCAAAGAGGACCAAACATGGATATTTAGGTCATTCCTTGTACATCAGATTCTGAAATCCACCAGAGCCAGCACAGCCCCCACAAAATAGTACAGTGAGGGCCTAGATAAAGTTCTTTTACCCTTGTGGCCTGCTTCAGTTACCGAGAACAAACTGGATTGTGTAGGTTCAGCAGAAAGTTAGAAAGGACAGAAAAGACAGGGCAGATTCCCTTGCCATCACTATTAAAAACAGAACTCTGAGGTAGGCCACCTGCAACCTTTTATATTCCTTTCAGTTTGTTTTTGGACAATGCTCATCATTTGTTCTAGAGTTTCATATAAGCTTCAATTGTGCACATATACAGGATATAGCTGTAGATTAGTTCCCTTAACGTTTTTAAAAATTATTATTTTTTTACTTGAAGAACTGTAGGTTACAGTTATGGCTTTCTTTTAGGACCCAACACATCTTTTAAAAGTTAAAAAAGTTGTTTTTAAATCATGATTCACAAAGTTAGCACCACAATTTACAATGTTATTCATAGATGATGCCTTGTATTTTAGAAATGAACTCAACAAGGCACTGTTTACCAAGGTTCATGGGTGTTTTCCTTAATAAGCGCCTATGAACATGCTGTTCAAAAACCTGTATTGCTGCCAGTTCTTGTAGTTATTTGCCTCTTAGATGCTCACCCAGAGATCATATCCTGTCCACAGTGCATTGATTTATCCTCATAGCATGGTGTAGGGCTGATGCTTGAGAAATTCTTGTTGAATGAATCAATAAATGTCTATGTGTGAGTGAGACTGTGACTTAGGCACAAATGGTCAAGGTATTATGCAAGGAAAGGTGCTTAGAATTATGTAGATTGCATACAAATTTTGGGCATGAAAATATCAATTAAAGCCTTAATCTACTTTCCATCTCACATTTTCTAAATGGAGTTCTTGATATTTTTAATAGCTTATATTCTCTTACCATGTACCTATTATTTTGTGCTTGAATGGAGCATTTAAGGTTTTGACAACCATTTAATTTTTTTTATACTACAAATTTTTAAATGAATATGAAGGTTTGGTACCTCTCCTCAAGAAATAAAGGTCTTGGAGATGGAGCCATAGCACAGCGGGTAGGGTGTTTGCCTTGCATGCCGTCAACCCGGGTTTGATTCCCAACATCCCATATTCCCATTTGGTCCTCTGAGCACTGCCAGGAGTAATTTCCGAGTGCAGAGACAGGAGTAACACCTGTGCATTGCTGGGTGTGACCCAAAAAGCAAAAAATGAATAAATGAATAAATAAAAATAAAGGTCTTGAACAAAATCCTTAAGTGACTAAGAAGAAAGGGCCATTTGGGTTCTCTGAAAACCCAGTGTTAACATTCTTATTGAACTTAACTTGGTTCCTTGACTCGTAATGTTAAAATTATTATACTAAATATTAACTTGTATAATTAATACACAGTTTTTCAGTTAATTTAGTGTGGATAATGAATTTAAGTAATTAAATTGCATGCCTGAATATGAAGCCAACTCTTGTATATAAAGTACAAGGAGGGAAAAGACTAGCAGTGATAATCAAAATGCCATCCAACTCTGCACTAATTTCTTTTTTTTTAATTTATTTTCATAAAGTTGTTCACAATAATGAATTACACTCAATATTTTGACACCAGTCTCACCACCATTACATCTTCCCACCACCATTATTTTGAATTTTCCCGCCACCACTCAAACCTGCTGAAAAGGCAGATGCTAGATAATTTATTTTGTGTTGCTTATTATGAATAGCATAGGATATTGTGGCCGTGTTCCTGGAATTCTAAAATTTTAGATAATTAGGATCTGGAGATATCTCTGCAGTGAGTCGCTCGGTTCTGAGATTCTTTTGCGTGTCTCCGGATCATGACTGTCATTAGCAGCCAGAGGCAGTTCTTGGGTGTTACCTCCAGGGTCTTATAGGGACTAGCAGATGATAAGGGCCAGCTCATCCCTTATCCCTTGAGACCTGGAGTTTGCTGTCACTGAACCTGTGTACCTGCACTTCTCAATGGGTTTTGGAAGCTGGAATTCTTAGCGGGCAGGTGGTGGAGGAATGATGCCTGCTTCTATCTGAGGCACTCTGGTGAAATCAGCCTGGCTTAAAGTTTGGAGGCATTTCTGCAGTGAGCTGCTTGGTTCCGAGATTCTTTTGTGTGTCTGACTAATTTCAATAAATACATTTTCAGCACCTCACACTAAGTTTTGTAGCAAGAGTTAGGCAAGTACAATTTCTATTCTCCACTTACTATTTACCATCTACAGACGCCCTCACTTGCAGTGCATTGGCCAAAGTAGTTTGGGCCTCAAAGAGAACTGAGATTCCAGTTTATTCACAAATCACCATCAGCTCCCAGAAAAGAGAGTCAGCTGCAACAAATCATATTTCCACCTCAAGCACGAATAATTCTGGGCATTGACTACATATTTTTTTCAATTTCAAAACCGTTGCAACATAAGATTCTTTTTCTATTACTTTAAAAACAAACAAATAAAGGATAAACCTTAATATTTTTTGGCTCTAAATAACAGGCATTTTGTTTAGAGAAATAAAAATCTTACAAGCAGTGCAGCAAATGAACAAATAGAAGATAAATTATTTTGATGTAACATCTGGAATGAGATTATATATTTTTAAAAGTTTTTTTAAAAAAGTATTTATTTTTTATTGGATCTCCATGAATTACAAAATTGTAAAGATATTCATGATTGAGTTTCAGGTATATATTGTTCCAATACCAATTCCTTATTCTTTTCTGATTTTATTTTATTTTATTTATTTTTTTTCCACGATGATTTTATTTTTTTTTATTGAATCACTGTGAGATATAGCTACAAACTTTCATGTTTGAGTTTCTATCATACAACGGTCAAACACCCATCCCTCTGCCAGTGCACATTCTCTACCACCAATGTCCCCAGTATGCCCCCCCTTTCCAACACTCCCCCTGCCTCCATGGCAGACAATTTCCTCCATACTCTCTCTCTCTACTTTTGGGCATTATGGTTTGCAATACAGATACTGAGAGGTTATCACGTTTGGTCCTTTATCTACTTTCAGCTCACATCTCCCATCCCAAACGATCCCTCCAAACATCATTGTCTTAGTGATCCCTTCTCTATTCTAGTTGGCTGCCTTCTCCCCAAGCTCATGAGGCAGGCTTCCAACTATGGGGCAATAATCCTATCCAAGATGATTTTATTTTTTGACTTTGAGATATGAAAGAACTACTTTCTGATTCATTACTTGCATAAATGCATTGGATATTTACTGCTCTATCAAGAATAAATTATATAAGGTAATATATAATTTGGGACTGGACCTGCCAGTAACTAGACAGTTACACCCACCAACTGCCGTGTAACTCCAACAACGGCCAGGATCCAGAGATCATCACACTCAGCTCCTGGGAGAGAACAAGACAGAGTCTCCTACCCTATTCCTGACTGTCTCCACCAGGGCCCAACAGCTGAAGACCACCGAGGCCCAGCCAAGGCCTTGCTGACAGCACTCTCGACACACTTGGATGAGCCTCACGCATAAAAGAACTGACAGAGGAACCCAGGTGTGTGGGACCCGGGGCTGAGATCTCCAAGCCTGTACAGTTTGGGACTGGACCTGCCAGTAACTAGACAGTTACACCCACCAACTGCTGTGTAACTCCAACAACGGCCAGGATCCAGAGATCATCACACTCAGCTCCTGGAAGCGGCCGCGCGACATCTTATCATCTCATTCCTAATTCGGTCAAACTGGCAGGCTACCAAATGTAACATGCCCACACGGCAGAGTCTGGCAAACTCCCCGTGGTATACCCAATATGCCAAATACCAGTAACAATGATGGGTCTCATTCTCCTAACCCTGAAAAAAGCCTTGAATATGGCACTTTAAAAAAAAAATCTCAGGGCTAGGACGAAGAAGACGTTACTGGCACCTGCTCGAGGCAATCGACGAACAACAGGGTGGTCGTGATCGTCGTGAATATGTATTTGTTATCTTAGCTTGCCTTTACCATCTGTGGAGGAAAGATCCCTTGTTCTCTTGGGTTGAGACAGAGATTCTGTCTTAAATTAGGCATGGGGTTGGAGTGTGGAGGAAAATAGTGGAAGCCAAGTAAAGGCCAGGTTATTTTATTTTAGAAAAGGGAGGGCAGGATAAGAAAATTCAAAGGCAGTTGGTGGGGCTGGGGGCAAAAGATTTATGAATGAATAAATATAGGGAGGGAAAGATGCTGATTAATAGCAGTCTTAAGGTGAGACCTTTTGGTTCCTCTGATGCTGGTTCCTGGGTCTGGCAAGTCAGTTTTCTGCACATTGACTCTGTTAGGAGGGTTTGACATTCATGTTAAATGACCACAAATGAGGGCCGGAGTGATAGAACAGCGGGTAGGGGTTTGCCTTGCATGCGGCTAACCCGGGTTCAATCCCCGGCATCCCATATGGTCCCCCAAGCATTGCCAGGAGTAATTCCTGAGTGTAGAGCCAGGAATGACCCCTGAGCATCGCTGGGTGTGACCCAAAAAGCAAAAAAAATTATCATCACAAATGAACTTATACAAAACCTTATGACTTTGTGTTTTTCTCATGTCTTTTCTTTAGTGTGATTTTACATATTTTCATTTTGAGTATCTCCAAATCAACAGCAATAGATGCCTAGTATTTTTTAAAAATAATATTCAGTTTATTTTTATTCAGTAGCACTGCACTGTAGCACTGTCTTCCCATTGTTCATCAGTTTGCTCGAGTGGGCACCAGTAATGTCGCCATTGTGAAGCTTGTTACTGTTTTTGGTATATCGAATAGCCACGGGGAGCTTGCCAGGCTCTGCTGTGTGGGTGGGATACTCTCAGTAGCTTGCCAGGCTCTCCGAGAGGGACGTAGGAAATGAACCCGGGTCAGCCACAGTGAAATTAATTTTTTTGCAGTATGGAATTTGGAAGCTTCTCTCAGGAATTCTTAAGTATGATTTTTTTCCTTTAGCATATATTATATTAAATTTATAGTGTTTATATGCTGATAAAGCTTCTTTTGGAAAATCAACCAAGTCATGGTCTGAACTCTGAGAATGTTATTACATATCAGTTTTCATTAGAATTTTGATAGTCTATCAAATGTCAATATGTTTCTCTATTTTTGTTCCATAGAAACCAGTTTTTTCCCTTACTGGTTCTTAATATAATTAACATTATTTTGGATTGTGTTATTTGCTTATTCTTAGCAGGACCTACAATCACCAGAGCTCAGGGGCTGAGTCACTTCCCACGATGCTTGTAGTATCGATTCAGTAGTATCGGTCTGACAGTTTAGTTTTCTGGTCTGGATAAACAGGGCCCAGGGCTGAATGCTACGAGGGGAACTTTGGCAGTGGTATTTGGGGGACCATGCAGATCCAGGGATCAAAGAACTCCAGGCATTATTCAAACAGCTGGGGCCTCATCCCTGGACCCATAGACTTTAATTATTTTTTTAAATTTTATACATCATAATTTACAGTTTTCTAACAGCAGAGTTTAATGCAAAAACACTGCAACACCATACCCTCCACAATGTCCCAGTGTCCTGCCCCCATCCTGTACCCCATCCTGCCCGACTACAGTGATATGCTTTCTATTTAAGTCCGATTCTCAGTTTCTGTTGTTTTTGAATACTCAGATTTTTAATTAAAGTAATATCATTGTAACTTTATTTTGAGGGTGCACAGATAAAAATCAGTATGTCTGAGTGAGGAGTGTGGTATTGGAATTATATGCATGGGAAACCATCACTAGTAGTATTGTAAATCGCAGGGATTGAATCAATAAAAAACATCAAAAGTATTATTTAGAGTATTGAAAAAAATTAATGTGTTTATACTGATCATGTTTCTGATCATTACTAACTAATTGGTCTAAGTGTCTAAACATTCACTTAGATTTGAACCCAGGTCTTTGCTCTCACTGCATACCAGCCGTCTTCTAGGACCCTGGGCCACCCACCATTCCTGAGCCTCTTCCTGTTTGTCCAAACGCTGTGCCTGATCTCTTCACCCGTCAGGTCAGTCTTTTTTCAAACACGGGACTTTGCTCTCACTGCCTACACACTACAGGCATCCTCTAGGACCCTGGGCTGCCCACCATTCCTGAGCATCTTCCTGTTCGTCCCCAATGCTGCACCTGATCTCTCCATCCCGCAGGTAAATTAATTATACTCAGCAATCTCGTATAACTCTCAGTCTCCATACCACCTCACCAACATGAAGAAACAGTGGAAATGCCTATCACGAGGAGAGGATGATGAAAAGAGTCCAGAAGCCTCATTAGGTGTTACTCTCCTAAAGGACCTATCTGATAAAGAATTTAGATATGAAATAATGAAGATGTTCAATGAACTCAAAGAAACAGTGACACAGTTATCCAATAAATTAAAGGAGGACATAAAAGAAACAATGGATCGGACAATTAAGAAATTACAGGAAGAAATGAGAGCAAAAATTGAAAAACTATGTACAGAAGTGTCATGAGTAAAGGATTCAGTAAATGAAATAAAAAACTCAGTTTGTGGCCCTCAACAGTAGAATGGCTACGGATAAGACAGAATCAATGAGCTGGAAGAAAAGCTGCACCAACAACAAACAATGGCAAGAGACCTCAAAATAGCTCTAGAGTGAATCAGAGCCCTAGGACATGATTTCAAAGGAACAATATTAGAATCACTGGAGTACCAGAAGCTCAGGGAAACAATCCCAGTGAAAAAGCCAAGGTTAAACAATTCATTACTGAAAAATTCCCAGAGCTAGACAATGCAGCCCTTCAGATTCAAGGAGCCTGAAGGGTGCCAGATAAAAGAGACCCTAACAAAAACACTCCAAGACATATCACAGTTAGAATGATGGATGCCCTGGATAGAGACACAATACTGCAAGGAGCAAGGGCAAAGAAGGAAATCACATTGTCTTCGTGAGATTCAGCTGTTGTCCGAACTTTCCACACTCATGGTCAAAGTTGGTCAGCATTTGTGCTGCTTGGCTAATGTTTGGTGTTATTAGAATGATGTCATCAGCAAAGTGAAGGTGGCGTAGTTGTTGACCATCTATCTTCACTCCCATTCCTTCCCATTCCATTCGTCGCATGACGTTCTCGAGGGTGGCACTGAAGAGTTTCAGTGAAATGGTATGACTCTGCCGAATGCCTCTCTTGACATCAACGAACACTTCTTTGTAGAATGGTGAGATCCTGGTAGAGAATCCGCAATATAGCTCACGGAGGATCCTGATGTATTGAGTTTGAACCCCCTGTTTTGCTAGGGCTTTGATCACCGCTACTGTCTCAACAGAATCAAAGGCCATCTTTAAATCAATAAACATTAGACAGAGTGGTATCTTGAACTCTTGAGAAACCTCAATGAGCTTGGTTAGCAGGTGTATATGGTTGATCATGCTGAAACCTTTGCGGAAATAGGCTTGCTCACATTGTTGTCCTTCATCTAATTTCTGCCAATCCTATTCAGGATGACTCGAGTGAACAGCTTGTAGATGATAGACAATAGGCAGATCAGGCAATAGTTGCCAATGTTGTGGATGTCTCCCTTCTTGTACAGTAGATTATAGTAAATCCTGCTGATTTTCCATTGGGATGGAACCTTGCATTCAGACAGATAGCGTGAAAGAGCTGAGCCTCTGAATTGATGAGTACTTACAGCAGCTTCTTCAGGCGTTCAGATCTGACCTTGTCTGGGCCAGGTGCTGTTTGTTTCTTTACCAATGAAATGGCATGTCGGATTTTGGAAGGGAGAACGTTGGGAACGACATATCCATCCTGCATAATTTGGTATTTGGGCAGGTGGACGTGGCTATCTAAGAGATCTGAGTAGAAGTCATGGATAATCTTTTCCATTGCCCTTCTGGAGGATGTAATAGATCCAGCAAAATGCCGAAGGGCAGTCATCTTGGTCTTGTAGTGGCGAAGGACAGGCAGGCATTATGAGTGCTTTTCCTGGCTTCTGCCTCATCTACCAGCACTGCTGCTCTTCTCTCTCTCTCTCTTTTTTTTTTTGTCACGATCATATGCTTAGTTTGTTTGCCCTCTTTTCCCCAACTATTTCTGGTATGTGGCTTTTACAGATAGGACACAGATGAGTGTGTGAAATAAATGTAACTTCCCCCCACAATCTCCGGTTGCAGTGTTAAATTTTCAAATAAGGTATCTGTGAATTAGGAACCAAATGGCTTAGGAATTTCAGTATTATACTAATCACTCACTTCCTTATTTACATTCTATGTATTTTCTCATGGTCAATAAACTGACTCAAATGATTTAAATTATCCTACCACTTAAAGAGAAAAGCTTCTGAAATAATCTGGAACCAAGGAGTTAACTTAATTTTACCATTGGCTGCCTTTTTCAGAAGTTCTTTTAGTTCTTCCTTTGACACATAACTGTAGCTTTTAACCTCATTGGGATTTGGATTCAAAGTTACATTCTTCTTCAAAAACAAATGTAATCAATTTCATGTTCTCCCCAAATACCATCAGACTGGGCCTTGTAATACAATTGTGTTAGATAAGTAAATTCTTCTGGAAGAACCTCTTCCTCTGGAATTCCTAATTCAGCCTGTAAACGCCTCTGAGCAGCTCTTCTTACTCCAATTGCATCATTTTCTTCCAGCTCTCCTGGATTACTACGTGGGTGACTACAACAGGAGTTGGTAAAGCAACCTGGAAAGGTAATTTTAGCGTCTGATCTCTGTTGCAGTAGTAGCTTATTTTCACTGTTAAATAAGAAGACACTAAAAGGTCGATGCAATAATCCTTTATCAATGTTTTCATTCAGGTGACAACTCTTCTTCAACTCTTCTTGGTGTCAGCTCCAATTTTATTGTGATTTTCATCAATAACAATGCACATCTCCGACAGCAGTTGAACTTGCTTCTTATCCAGCTCATCAATATTTACTTTAGGCATTGTCACAAAAGGTCTGACCTGTCCTAGAACGCTCAGGCGCCCGACGTCTTGCTCTTCTCTCTTTGAGTTTTTCTTTATTGCTTCTCTGCACTGGTTTGCGAGCTTGGACATTCGCTTGCGGTTGCTGGAGGCTTGCATCTAGCCATGTTGGCGAATAAGCTCAAGAATTTTCAAAGACAGGCGTTTTTTTTTGTGGCTATCTCTCTCTTGGTATTCCTCTCACAATCATGGAGGAGATGAAACATTCAATCATATTCCTCGTCAATGTTGTCAATGACGGCATCTTCCCAAGTTGCAGCAATAGTGCCAAAGAGCTCCCAGTTGCTGGTCTTTCTGGGAGTTCTCTTCCTAAACTTTGCAGCCCTTTCTTCCCGCTCTGTGAAGTAGAATTTTGCACAAAGGAGACAGTGGGCCGCTCCTGTTTGGAATTTTGGGACAACAGCAACATGGGTAAGGCAAAACCGTCGATTGAATATGATGTGGTCAATTTTGTTGTGGAACCGTCTACAAAGAGACTCCCATGTCCAACATTTAAATTTGGCCTCTGGAACTGTGAGTTACCATGGATGGTCTTGGTTGACATGATGAACTCAGAGAGTCTCTCACCCTGTTCATTCCATTCAAGGCCATGGGTCCCAATGTGGAGTTCTTCAGCTGATATTCTCAGACCTATCTTGGCATTAAAAGGAAAGGCAGAAGAAAAGACATAGTAAAACTCAGAGCAGAAATCAATGTCTTGGAAACCCAAAAAAGAACCCGAAATACCAATGAAACCAAGAGCTAATTCTTCGAGAAAATAAATAACATAGATAAACCACTAGTAACACTCACAAGGAAAGAAAGAGAGAGAACCCTAATAAACCGAATCAGAAATGAAAGGGGATATCACAACAGAAACCAAAGAAATTCAAAAGATTATCAAAGACTATTTTGAAAGTCTGTATGCCATGAAAGAAGAGAACCTAGAAGAAATGGATAAATTCATGGATTCTTATAATCTCCCAAGGCTGAGTCAAGAAGACCTAGAATACCTGAACAGTCCTATTACCATCAAGGAAACTGAAACTAATCAAACACTTTCCCAAAAACAAAAGCTCAGGTATAGATGGATTCACTAGTGTGTAAACTCACACAAGAGGGGGCACGGCACCCACACGGCGCCGGCTCTATCTCTCCCGCCACCCGCGTTCGGTAGTCTCACCCTTCTACCACCCCGGAGAGGTCGATGGCGATGGTCAGGCAGAGGAAGGAACGAGGGCCAGGCTGGTAGGTATTAGTCGTAGTTTATTCTGATTCTCTCCTCATCTCTCCTTCTGTCTCTGCCCCCATGCTACTTCATTCTCCTTCTCCATCCCCCTTCATCCTCCTCTTCCTTCTGATCCTCTCTGAACTCTCTTCTTCCTTCTGCCCCCAGCCCGCTCCTACAGTACAATTAAATCCTCTCTCCATGAGGAATTGGGGAAACAATTACACATAGGTGTGGTCACAATCAATAGGGGTAGAAATCAACAGGGGTAGAAATCTTAGCCTCAGGGAAGACCGCTCCTAGGACAGATCCTCCCTCAGCAGGAGGACCCACCCTAGAGCAGAATCCCATGGGCGTGCCTCTCCTCTCCTTGTCCGACAAGCATATAAAAATATAATATAAATCATTTTGTATGGATACAGTAAGAAATATCTTAAACTTATAGAATTGCTCTCCTAGGGCCATCTCGATCTCAGACTACGGTGCTCAGGCCAGATAGTCTTTCCCACCCCTAGCACGATCCTAGTCTTGTCGTTACCTTGGATCATGACAGCATTTGTCCATGATCAAACTCTTAACTTATAGTTAAGAATCGTGGCACTTTGGCTTGGCCCATTTCGCTGCCAGGGTAGCTCACTGCTTGCCCTGGGTCCATTCAGTCCCTCGTCGGGACCCTGCTTTTGGGGTGTTAGGAACTAAGGGCAACTGAGGCTTAAGTCGAGAAAGATGCCCGGGAGTGAATAATATTCAAGGCCAATCAAATCCTAAGTTACAAAGCATAATGTTAACGGTCTTCCTGTATCTATACAAAAAGGATATTACTTTAAGGTAAACTATTCATAAGGCATAAGGAGAGGAGAGAGGCAATATTTCACTCATACATATAAAATCATAGATTTCTGGGAAACTGATCTTACAAATTAACAAAGTCTGATTAAGGAGAAAGCTGATTAACTGGGTGGGAAGGAGAGCATAGGGAAGACTGTTTACATGCTTACATGTAAACACAATGGAAGTGGAAGTGCCTCTGGAGCACTCTGGTGGGTGTAACCAGATTGATAGGTGTAACCAGATTAATGGGTGTAACCAGATAAAACCTAAGCTTCTTGAAGGACAAATCAATGTTACCCAACATCTCCCCCTTTTCTGTTTACAAAACACAAAATTTCATCAAAATAGTTAAAGCCATATACCACAAACCTATGGCAAGTATCATCCTCAATAGGGAAAAACTGAGAGCCTTGCTTCTAAGATCAGGAACAAGGCCAGGATGCCCACTCTCTCCATTTCTGTTCAATAGTGTACTGTAAGTACTTGCAATAGTGGTCAGGCAAGAAAAAGGTATTAAGGGCATTCAGGTAGGAAAGGAAGAAATCAAGCTCTCACTATTCACAGATGACCTGATACTATACTTAGAGAATCCTAAAACCTTTACCAAGAAACTCCTAGAAACAATATACTTGTATAGTAAAGTTGCAGGCTATAAAATCAATACCCAAAAGTCCATGGCTTTCCTGTATGCAAATAGTGAGAGAGAAGAAAATGAGATGAAAAAAACAATGCCCTTCACAATTGTGCCCCAGAATATCAAGTACCTAGAAATCAGCTTATCTAAGGATGTAAAAGATCTGTACAAAGAAAACCACAAAACGCTAGTTCAGGAAATATAAGAGGACACACGGAAATGGAAAGATATCCCCTGTTCATGGATCGGGAGAATTAACATTGTCAAAATGGCAATACTTCCTAAAGCATTGTAAAAATTCAATGTGATCCCTATAATGATACCTATAACATTCTTGAAAGAAATGGAGCAAACACTCCTGAAATTCATATGGAACAATAAAGCCCCCATAAATAGCTAAAGCAATTCTTGGGAAAAAGATAATGGGAGGAATCAACCTCCATAACTTCAAACTCTAGTACAAAGCAGTAATATTTAAATCAGCATGGTACTGGAACAAAAGCAGAAGTGCAGACCAATGGAACAGGGTTGAATATACTGACATCTCCCCCAATATATAATCATCTAATCTTTGATAAGGGAGCAAGAAATGTTAACTGAAGCAAGGAAAGCCTGTTTAACAAATTTTGCTGGCAAAATAGGATGGCTACATGCAAAAAATGGGCTCAGATCTCTACATGTACAAAAGTAAGATCAAAATGGAGTAAAGAACTCAACATCAGAATGGAATTCATAAGGTACATTGAAGACAAGGTTGGTAAAACCCTCCACAATATTGAAGCTAACGGTATCTTCAAAGATGTCACAGCATTGGCCAAGTTAGTGAAAATAGATAGACAAATGGGAGTATCTTAAACTAAGAAGCTTCTGCACCTCAAAAGAAACAGTGACCAAAATACAAAGACAGTGTACAGAATGGGAAAGGGTATTCGTCCAATACTCATCTGACAAGGGGTTGATACCAAGGATAGACAAAGCATACAAAGCACTGGTTGAACTCCACAAGAAGAAATCATCCAACCCCATCAAAAATGGGGCAATGAAATGAACAGAAACGTTATCAAAGAAGAAATCCGAATGGCTAAAAGGCACATGAGAAAATGCTCTACATCATTAATCAACATGGAGATGCAAATCAAAACAACAATGAGATATCATTTCACACCACAGAGACTGGCCCACATCCAAAAGAACAAAAGCAATTGGTGTTGGCGCAGATATGGCGAGAAAGGGACCCTCCTTCACTGCTGGTGGGAATGCTGACTGCTTCAGCCCTTTTGGAAAACAGTATGGAAGATTCTCAAAAAATTAGAAATTGAGCTTCCATTTCACCCAGCAATACCACTCCTGGGACTATGTCCCAGAGAGGCAAGAAAGTACAGTCGAAGTGACATCTGCATTTGTTTGTTCATTGCAGCACTGTTTACAATAGCCAGAATCTGGAAAAAACCTGAGTGCCCGAGATGACTGGTTAAAGAAACTTTGGTACATTTACACAATGGAGTACTATGTAGCTGTTAGAAAAGATGAAGTCATAAATTTTACATACAAATGGTACTACATGTTAAGTATCATGCTAAGGGAAATGAGTCAGAAAGAGAAGGACAAACATAGAAATATTGCATTCATCTGGGGAACATAAAGTAATAAAATCGGAGACTAACAAGAATAGCCGAGATAAGTACCAGGAGGTTTACTCCATGGCTTGAAGGCCAGCCGCACATGCTAGGGATAAACGCAACTCAGATAAAGAAGGGGGCACCAAGTAAAGGGTGTTGGCAGGATCCTCCCAGGATGGGAGATGCATGCTGAAAGTAGACGATAGACCAACATGATTGCCACTCAATGCCTCTTTTGCAAATCTCAGCACCCAAACGAAGAGAGAGAACAAAAGTGAATGCCCTGCCACAGAGGCAGGATGGGATGGGGGAGATGGGGGGGGGGGTTGGGAGGGATACTGGGATCATTGGTGGTGGAGAATGGGCACTGGTGGAGGGATGGGTATTCGATCATTGTAAAACTAAAACCCAAGCACAAAAACTTGTAAGTCTATAACTGTACCTCATGGTGTTTCACTAATAAAAATTAAAAAAAAAACTTAAAAAAATAAACATTCACTTAATTAATTAATTAATTTATGGTGACAGGATCAAACCCAGGTTTTCATACATGCAGGGTATGTGCTTTGCCACTGAGTTACATTCCTGGTCTTTTCCAACTCTTTTTGTGTCTGTTTTCTCTCTATACCACATTTGAATAGAATTGTGTGATGTTTGTTTTCCTCTCTGGCGTAATTCAGTCAGCATGTTACATTCATTCATTCCTTGGCAAATGCTAGGATTTCATCTTTTTTTCATCTTTTGATGAAAAAGATAAAGAAGACCACACCTTCTACAAGATCATTGTGGGTGATTTTAATGCCAAGATAGGACCGAGAAGATCAGCTGAAGAACTTTACATCGGGACCCATGGCCTAGAATGGAACAAACAGGGTGAGAGACTGTCTGAGTTCATCATGTTGACCAAGACCATTCATGGTAACTAACAGTTCCAGAAGGCAGAATCTAAACGATGAACATGGGAGTCTCCCGGTGGACGATTCCACAACGAAATAGACCACATTATATTCAATCGACGGTTTTGCCTGACTGATGTCGCTGTTGTCCCAAAATTTCGAACGGGATCGGACCACCGTCTCCTTCGTGCAAAATTCTACTTCACAGAGCAGGGAGAAAGGGCTGCAAAGTTCAAAAAGAGAACTCCCAGAATGACCACTAACTGGGAACTCTTTGGTACTATTGCGGCAACATGGGAAGATGCCATTGTTGACAACATTGATGAGGAATACGTTCGACTGGTTCAGCACCTCCATGAATGTGCGAGGAACGCCAAGAGAGAGATAGCCACAAAAAATCGCCTATCTTCAAAAACTCTTGAGATAATTCACCAGCGTGGTTTGGCGCATGCCTCAGGCAACCGCAAGCTAACGTCGGAGCTTGCAAAGCAGTGCAGAGATGCGATCAAGGAAGACCTCAAAGAGAGAAGAGCAGAAGTGCTGGTAGATGCGGCAGAAGCTGGGAAAAGTATTCGTAACGCCCGCCTGTCCTTCACCAACTACAAGACCAAGATGACTGCCCTCCGACGTCCTGATGGATCCATCACATCCTCCAGAATGGCAATGGAGAAGATTATCCATGACTTCTACTCAAATCTTTTTGATAGCCATGTCCACTTGCTGACATACCAAATTCCACAGGATGGATATGTCGTTCCCAACATTCTCCCTTCAGAAATCCAACACGCCATTTCGTTGGTAAAGAAACAAACAGCACCCGGCCCAGACAAGGTCAGACCTGAACACCTGAAGAACCTGCCATCAGTACTCATCAATATACTGGCTCGGCTCTTCACTCGCTACCTGTCTGAATGCAAGGTTCCGTCCCAATGGAAAACCAGCAGGACCGTACTACTGTTCAAGAAGGGAGACATCCATGACATTGGCAACTATCGCCCGATCTGCCTATTGTCTGTCATCTACAAGTTGTTCACTCGAGTCATCCTAAATAGGATTGGCAGAACACTAGATGAAGGACAACCATGTGAGCAAGCCGGGTTCCGCAAAGGATTCAGCACCATCGACCATATCCACATGATAACCAAGCTCATTGAGGTTTCTCGGGACTTCAAGATGCCGCTCTGTTTAACATTCATTGATTTAAAGAAGGCCTTTGATTCTGTTGAAACGGAAGCGGTCATTGAAGCCCTAGCCAATCAGGGCATTCAAGCCCAAAACATCAGGATCCTCCATGAGCTGTATTGCGGATTCACTACCAGGATCTCACCATTCTACAAAGAAGTGATCGTTGATGTCAAGAGAGGGGTGCGGCAGGGTGATACCATTTCACCGAAACTCTTCAGTGCCACCCTCGAGAACATCATGCGACGACTGGAATGGGAAGGAATGGGAGTGAAGATAGATGGTCGGCAACTACACCACCTCCTCTTTGCTGATGACATTGTTTTAATAACACCAAACATCAGCCAAGCGGCACAAATGCTGGCCGACTTTGACTGTGAGTGTGGAAAGGTAGGACTACAGCTGAATCTTACAAAGACAATGTTTATGAGAAACAGCCTCGTTCCTGACGCCCCATTAGCTCTCAACGGAACGACCATCTCCGAATGCAACAGCTATGTGTACCTAGGTTGAGAGGTCAACATGACAAATGACCTGGCACCTGAGCTGTGCAGGAGGAAGAGAGCGGCTTGGAACGCTTTCAAGAACTTCGAAGAAATAGCTAAGAGGATGAAGAACCTCCGGCTCTGGGCACATCTCTTTGATTCCACTGTTCTTCCTGCATTAACATATGCCTCAGAGAGGGCCCTATGCAAACAAGATGAGAACGCTATTCAGGTCTCCCAAAGATGAATAGAAAGAGCTATGCTTGGAATATCACGCTCACTCAAATGTGAGAAAGAATCTGGAGTTCTGACATCCGTCGACGAAAAAGAATCAGGGAGGCTGTCTCATTTGCCAAGGTGTCGAAAATCAGATGGGCTGGTCACGTAATGAGATTTAAAGACGACCGCTGGACTAGAGCTGTTACCGACTGGATTCCACGGGATGTCAGAAGACCGCGTGGCTGCCCACCTACCAGATGGTCAGACTTCTTCGTCTAGATTATGAACGATCGATTTGAGGCCCTTCATGTTCCCGGAGCGAACAGATGCCATTTGTCTACACTAGCACGCGACAGGGACAAATGGAGACGTTACTGGCGCCCGCTCGAGCAAATCGACAACTAACAGGAAGTTAAGTGATTAAGTGATTCATCTTTTGATAGTAGTGTTCTATTGGTTATTTGTTCTTTATCCTTTCTTCATCCATTTGTCAACCAGTAGCCTCTTAGGTTGTTTTCACTATTTGATTTTTGTACCTAATTCTGCAGTAATCCTGGGGGTGCAGACATCTTTGGGTTTTGTTTTCATATTGTCAATACAAACAATAGGATAACTGGATCATATGGAGGATAACTAGATCATTTTCAAGTTTTACAATATCTCTATAATGACAGTACTAATCCATGTCTGCCAACAGGATTCCCCTGCTCTCTCTGTCCATTTCAGCACTGGCCTTGTGTTTTGAGTTCTCCTAGGTGTGAGGTGATAACTTGTGATTTTCATTTTCATTTAATTTCATTTTCATTTTCATGCATTGATCTTATTTTTAAAATCCTCTCCCTTGTTGTTAATTCTGTTTTACACATTAACTATTTTTTGCTTTTGTTATTTCTAAACTTTTTATTCCACCTTTCAAGTTTTTCTATATGATGAAGTAACGAAGTAACTTTTCTCTAATACCTCACTTGGGGTTTTGCACCCAGCAGGTGGGCACGTATTTAATGTATGTACACAAGTAGAGTTCTTCACCTAGTTTTAGATGATAGTGGGAATGATCACCTTTTGGTATGTTATTTTGGCTAGGTTGCATTACAGTCCTCAGCCTTTTAATCAAACATGTATTTAGATGCCCCTGTGAAGGGATTTTGCAGTTTAAAGTCCCTGATCTGTTGGCTTTAAGCTAATCCAAGGAAAGATTATGCTGGGTGGATCTGGCCTAGTCACTGAGCCTTTCCAAAGGAGTCTTCTCTGGGCTCACACTCAGGTCTGCATTTGGCATCGCTCACACCTGGATCTTAGACTTTCAGCCATCTAATAATTTTCTCTTCTTGATGATCCATGAACAATAAACCTCAGTTTGTGCTTGTGTAGGTTCAACCTGTTCATTTTTTTTCTGTCAGCCTGTTCATCGTTTCCTTGGTTGGACTCTGGAGGATAAAATGGTCATTTGATTTCTTTTCTCTATTCCTCGATAACTCCTATTAGAAATATTTTTTAATTTAAACTTTATTTTTAGAATTAACTTTTAGTTAAATTGTGGCCAAATTATTCCTGGGATTCTCAAAGTCTAAAATGGACTCTCCATGAAGTATAATGTCAATAAATATATAAGCTTTGGCTAAAGGAATGTATCTTAGGAGCTCATTGCTTGTTTTAAATTTCAAGTGTTTTCCCTTTTATGATACTTATTTGATGAAAACAAAAAAAGATGAAAAGGTTTTGTTAAACATACCTGTTCTAGTTTTACTCGTCTGTTGGTTTCCTTCCTTCCTTCCTTCCTTCCTTCCTTCCTTCCTTCCTTCCTTCCTCCCTCCCTCCCTCCCTCCCTCCCTCCTTCCTTCCCTCCCTCCCTCCCTCCCTCCCTCCCTCCTTCCTTCCTTCCTTCCTTCCTTCCTTCCTTCCTTCCCTCGTTCCTTCCTTCCTTCCTTCCTTCCTTCCTTCCTTCCTTCCTTCCTTCCTTCCTCCTTCCCTCCCTCCCTCCCTCCCTTGCTTCCTTCCTTTCTCCCTCCATCCCTCCCTCCCTCCGTCCCTCCCTTCATTCCTCCTTCCCTCCTCCCTTCCTTCCCTCCATCCCTCCCTCTATACCTCCTACCTCCCTTCCTCCCTCCCTTCCTCCTTCCTTCCCTCCCTTCCTTCCTTCCTCCTTCACTCCTTCCCTCCTCCCCTCCTTCCTTCCCTCCTTCTCTCCTTCCTTCCATCCCTCCTTCCCTCCTTCCTTCCTTCCTTCCTTCTTTCCCTCCATCCCTCCCTGTCCCTCCTCCCTCCCTGCCTCCCTCCCTCCTTCCCTCCTCCCTCCCTCCCTCCCTCCCTCCCTCCTTCCTTCCCTTCCTCCCTCCCTTCCTTCCTTCCTTCCTTCCTTCCTTCCTTCCTTCCTTCCTCTCTCCCTCACTCCTCCTTCCTTCCTCTCTCCCTCATTCCCTCCCTCCCTCCCTTCTTTCCTCCTTCCCTCTTCCCGTCCTTCCTTCCCTCCCTCCCTCCATCCCTTCCTTCCTTCCCTCCTTCCCTCCTCCCCTCCTTCCTTCCCTCCTTCCCTCCTCCCCTCCTTCCTTCCCTCCCTCCCTCCCTCCATCCCTCCCTCCCTCCCTCCATCTTTTCCTTCCTTCCTTCCCTCCTTCCATCCTCCCCTCCTTCCTTCCCTCCTTCCGTCCTCCCCTCCTTCCTTCCCTCATTCCCTCCTTCCTTCCTTCCCTCCTTCCCTTCTTCCTTCCTTCCTTCCTTCCCTCCATCCCTCCCTTTGTCCCTCCTCTCTACCTGCCTCCCTCCCTCCCTACCATCTTTCCTCCTTCCCTCCTCCCCTCCTTCCTTCCCTCCATCCCTCCCTCTGTCCCTCCTCTCTACCTGCCTCCCTCCCTCCTTCCTCCCTCCCTCACTCCTTCCTTCCCTCCCTCCCTCTCTTCCTTCCTTCCTTCCTTCCTTCCTTCCTTCCTTCCTTCCTCCCTCCCTTCCTCCCTCCCTCCCTTCTTTCCTCCTTCCCTCCTCCCCTCCTTCCTTCCCTCCATCCCTCCCTCTGTCCCTCCTCCCTCCCTGCCTCCCTCCCTCCCTCCCTTCTTCCTCCCTCCCTCCCTCCCTTCCTTGCTTCCTTCGGTCCTTCCTCTCTCCCTCCCTCCCTCCCTCCCTCCCTACCTTCTTTCCTCCTTCCCTCCTCCCCTCCTTCTGTTCCCTCCCTCCCTCCATCTGACCCTCCCTCCGTCCCTCTCTCCGTCCCTCCCTCCATCCCTTGCTCCCTCCCTCCCTCCCTCCCTCCCTCCCTCCCTTCCTTCCTTCCTTCCTTCCTTCCTTCCTTCCTTCCTTCCCTCCTCCCCTCTTCCTTCCCTCCTTCCCTCCTTCCCTCCTTCCCTCCTTCCTTCCTTCCTTCCTTCCTTCCTTCCTTCCTTCCTTCCTTCCTCCCTCCCTCCCTCCCTCCCTCCCTCCCTCCCTCCCTCTCTCCCATCTTTCCTCCTTCACTCCTCCCCTCCTTCCTTCCCTCCATCCCTCCCTCTGTTTCTCCTTTCTACCTGCCTCCCTCCCTCCCTCCTTCCTCCCTCCCTCACTCCTTCCTTCCCTCCCTCCCTCCCTTCCTTCCTTCCTTCCTTCCTTCCTTTCTCCTTCCCTCCTTCCCTCCTTCCCTCCTTCCCTACTCCCCTCCCTTCCCTCTTTCCCTCCTTCCTTCCTTCCCTTCCTTCCTTCCTTCCTTCCTTCCTTCCTTCCTCCTCCCTCCCTCCCTCCCTCCCTCCCTCCCTCCCTTCTTTCCTCTTTCCCTCCTCCCCTCCTTCCTTACCTCCATCCCTCCCTCTGTACCTCCTCCCTCCCTGCCTCCCTCCCTTCTTCCCTTCTTCCTCCCTCCCTCACTCCCTTCCTTGCTTCCTTCTGTCCTTCCTCTCTCCCTTCCCCCCTCCCTCCCTTCTTTCCTCCTTCCCTCCTCCCCTCCTTCCTTCCCTCCCTCCCTCCGTCCCTCCCTCCCTCCATTCCTCCCCTCCCTTCCTCCCTCCTTCCCTCTCTCCCTCCCTCCCTCCCTTCCTCCCTCCCTCCCTCCCTCCCTTCCTTCCTCCCTCCCTCCCTCCCTCCCTCCCTCCCTCCCTCCCTCCCTCCCTTCTTTCTTCCTTCCCTCCTCCCCTCCTTCCTTCCCTCCATCTCTCCCTCTGTCCCTCCTCCCTCCCTGCCTCCCTCCCTCCCTCCCTCCCTTCTTCCTCCCTCCCTCCCTTCCTTGCTTCCTTCTGTCCTTCCTCTCTCCCTCCCTCCCTCCCTCCCTCCCTACCTTCTTTCTTCCTTCCCTCCTCCCCTCCTTCTGTTCCCTCCCTCCCTCCATCTGTCCCTCCCTCCGTCCCTCCCTCCTTCCCTTCCTCCCTCCCTCCCTTCCTTCCTTCCTTCCTTCCTTCCTTCCTTCCTTCCTTCCTTCCTTCCTTTCCTCCTCCCCTCCTTCCTTCCCTCCTTCCCTCCTTCCTTCCTTCCCTCTTTCCCTCCCTTCCTTCCTTCCTTCCATCCTTCCTCCCTCCCTCCCTCCCTCCCTCCCTCCCTCCCTCCCTCCCTCCCATCTTTCCTCCTTCACTCCTCCCCTCCTTCCTTCCCTCCATCCCTCCCTCTGTTCCTCCTCTCTACCTGCCTCCCTCCCTCACTCCTTCCTTCCCTCCCTCCCTCCCTCCCTCCCTTCCTTCCTTCCTTCCTTCCTTCCTTCCTTCCTTCCTTCCTTCCTTCCTTCCTCCTTCCCTCCTTCCCTCCTTCCCTCCTTCCCTCCTCCCCTCCCTTCCCTCTTTCCCTCCTTCCTTCCTTCCCTCCTTCCTTCCTTCCTTCCTCCCTCCCTCCCTCCCTCCCTCCCTCCCTCCCTCCCTTCTTTCCTCCTTCCCTCCTCCCCTCCTTCCTTCCCTCCATCCCTCCCTCTGTCCCTCCTCCCTCCCTGCCTTCCTCCCTCCTTCCCTTCTTCCTCCTTCCCTCCCTCCCTTCCTTGCTTCCTTCTGTCCTTCCTCCCTCCCTCCCTCCCTCCCTCCCTCCCTCCCTCCCTTATTTCCTCCTTCCCTCCACCCCTCCTTCCTTCCCTCCCTCCCTCCATTCCTCCCTCCCATCCTCCCTCCTTACCTCTCTCCCTCCCTCCCTCCCTTCCTTCCTTCCTTCCTTCCTTCCTTCCTTCCTTCCCTTCTTCCTCCCTCCCTCCCTTTTTTCCTTCTTCCCTCTTTCCCTCTTCTCCTCCCTCCTTCCTTCCTTCCCTCCTTTCTCCTTCCCTCCTTCCCTCCTTCCTTCCCTCCTTCCTTCCCTCCTTCCTTCCTTCCTTCCTTCCTTCCTTCCTTCCTTCCTTCCTTCCTTCCTTCCTTCCCGCCTTCCTTCCCTCCTTCCTTCCTTCGCTCCCTCCTTCCTTCCTTCCTTCCTTCCTTCCTTCCTTCCTTCCTTCCTTCCTTCCTTTTTCTAATAATTAGGCCACTTTGAGTGCTTCTCAGTGCTTATTTCTGGCTCTATGCTCAGTGATCATCTCTATGAGACTGGAGGGCCACATGTGTTACAGGGGATCAAATCCCAGTTGGCTGCATGAAAGTGCCCTCCCTGCTATCTATCTATCACTCCAGCATAGAATTTGCGTTAGAATTTAGTGATCCAAAAAAAAAAACCCTGTAAATTCAGCATAGGGATAACAACTTATTTTATTGGAGCACAAACACCACTCTCTGAGTAGGGAACTAGTCACTGGGTTGAGGGCCTGTTTCATCTGATGATGCTGAGCTTAGAGTGAATTCATCACACACTGCCATATCTTGGGAGTGGTCAACATCTCTAGTTCCTTTCCTTAACCTTTGAGAGTCTAGGATAAAGTGGGATGCACAAGGGCATGTGACAAGGTCACTAAATTTGGGTAAGTAGAGAGGAATAAATGTAGCTTTAAAGGGAATAATTGGATGCATTATAAATAGAACAAATTAGGAACAAAATCTTCCTCTCTCCATCCTTTCCTTATCTTAATTCTTTTTCTCCTCTTTTCTTCGACATAGATGAGATCAAAAAGTAAAATTGTGATAAGATATATCAGGACTCACTTCTTATTGTCAGGTTAGCAGCTTTGAAAGACCCAATTAGACCTGGTCAAGGTGGGGATTGGGAATGAACAGGTGAGAATAGGAAAGTGGAAGTGTACTGTCAGGTTTGATAAGTATTGGGTTAAAGGCATTAACTTATTTGTATTATGCTTTTTGTCTTACAGCTAGGCAGTGCATAGTACCACAGACAGTCCCTCTTAACTGGGGAAATACCTGGAGTTTACGTAGAACTGTGAAAGGCAAAAGAGAGCCAAGGCCACAGCTGTCCTGACCCAGTTTGCTAGGCCAGAAACAGACCAGTTCAGGTGCCTGACTATAGAGTATATTTTCCTGGAGTAATTTCTGCCTTGTTCTTCTAGGAAAATATGGAGGTAAACAGTCCCTGGAGCTGGAGGAAGTGACCGCCACCTGGCTGTCATGGGAGGTGGATTGTCTTAAATTTGGGAACTCAAGATCCCGTCTTTCTGATATTTAACTAATGGAAGATATCCCAGTTCTCTTCAATGGGCTGCATCAACAAAAGCTGTCTCCCATGATGCTTTATTCTACTCAGTTCTTAGCTTCTTCCATGATGTTTCATTCCACTCAGTCCTACTACAACAGTATTTGCTTTATAGAGGCAAAGTAAATAGAGGACTAAGAGGAAGGGACAATTACCTAGCCTTTTTTTTTGCGTTGGGGGGTAGATCTATCTAATTTGGCTTATGGTAAAGAATAATTTTGAGAAATACAAGAGATTTAAGGGGGGGGGGTTGTTACTGTGTTTGGCATATCGAATATGTCACGGGGAGCTTGCCAGGCTCTGCCGTGTGGGCAAGATACTCTCGGTAGCTTGCCAGGCTCTCCGAGAGGGGCGGAGGAATCGAACTAGGGTCGGCCATGTTGGCTGCGTGCAAGGCAAACGCCCTATATTCTTTCTTAGATATAGCTGAGGTTTGTAACACTTTTAAATCACAGTCAAGAAGACATAAAGACATGTTATTAGGTAGGAAAGACTGCAGGAAATACACAAAGCAGGATGTTTTAACAGTAATCTATGTTTCACCCCTGGGAATACCAGATATTGGGACAATTGTGTTATACACCCAAAAATTACAGTTTATGATGAAGGAGTAACATGCTCCATCACCTTACAATAGAAATTTGATTTGAGTTATAATGCATTTTCAAACCTCATGGATGATTGGTAGGAGTTTAGGCTTTTGTAACACAAAGGACTGCTGACTAGAATTACAGTTCCCATTAACAGGAGTGTAAGTGAAATAATTTAGTTTCAATAGTCATACACTGAGGGCAGATGGGTCATAGGAAATGATTAAATTGAAAACATGAATCCAACAATAATGAATATATATGTATCCCCTGTGAATGACCTCACATTTTTTTTTGGCTTCAGGACTTGAATATTGTCAGACATCTACAATTCTATCAAGATATACTTCTAACAATAACAGGGTGATTGAGTATGCCAATAGATTTTTTACTCTAAAAGTGCTCTCAGCACAAGATGCAGCATATTAATATTCCTTTCTAAATTGAAATATTATACAGAGGGCAAAAAGGATTCTGTAGTTATAACAAATAACATGACGGCAAGAAAAATATTATAGATCAGCAGCAATGGGCTTTTGTAGTAAAACTCAACTACAGTAGTGATATAAAAACACGTGTTGAAAAGTTATAGGGTATATAATTGAACCAGCATAGCTCTTCACAACGAAAATAATGAAAATATTATGAATGTTTACTTAATGCAGTCATTCTGACCTGATAATCCTGAACAACTGGCAAAAATGGGAATTTATGTTTTAGCTTATAAAAAGAGATATTCCACTCCAGCAAATTATGTATGCATTCAGAGCAATATGAATCTCTAAAGGCTGCTTATTTTAAATGTATTTTTGGAGTTCCCTTATTAGACCACAATGGTACTCTGAATTTTAATATGAGATTTATACAGACATTAACTACTCTATGGGCTGGAGCCATAGCACAGCGGGTAGGGCGTTTGCCTTACAAGCGGCCAACATGGCCGACCCGAGTTCGATTCCTCCGCCCTTCTCGGAGAGCCCGGCAAGCTACCGAGAGTATTCGTTATGCCAAACACAGTAACAACAAAGTCTCCAATGGAGACGTTACTGGGCCCGCTCGAGCAAATCGACGATTAACGGGAGGGCCTAACTACTCTATTAACCTCATTGCATCTGGGGGAGGAGGAACATCTTTCCTGACAGGTCTGACTGGCTGATTTGTGAAGGTTTCACATAGAGTAACGGCACAAAACAACCTTTTTTACCCTTTAGGGTCAGCATAGGCATAGAAGCAGGAAAAAGGAGTGGGCATGGATGGAGAGGTAGAAAGGAAGAAGCAAGCATTGTGGGCAAACTATCTGGAGATGACCCTTTAAATACCATGCGGAAGAAAAGGTTTGGGTATGTCAGAATTAAGTCACATTTACAAAGAATTAGATAAGTGCTATCTCCAGGGGAGAACCCAGGAAGGAAGTTTTTGAGACTAGAGAGATAGTACAAGGGTTTAGGCATTTGCGTTGCATGCAGCTTACCCCCAGTTTGATCCCTGGCACCACATAGGCACCCCAGAGCACCACCGTTGGTGATCCTAAGAGTTAGGAGTAAGCTCTGAGGACAACCAGATGTGGCCTCAAAACAAAATGTAAAAACAAAACATCAATAACAAAACAAAAGGTGTGTACTTATGGGTGTTTTTTAAAATTTGTATTTTTTTCCGGGCCATACCTGGTTGTGCTTAAGGCTTACTTCTGGCTCCGTGCTCAAGGCTCACTTCTGGTGGTGCTGGTGGACCCTATGGGGTGCAGGGGACTGAATATGAGTCAGTGAGATATGGAGCAAGAGACTGATTTTCTGTACTATCGACCTCTATTTGGGGGGTTTTACCTGTACACTTTAACAATTTTACCATCTCAAACAGGTGAATACCCTTGAAAGATGCCTGCTTGTTTGATCTAAGATTTGTTGGTCTTTGAAAGTACCAGGAGTGAGAGAAGAGAAAGTGAGTGGAGGTTATGCACCCATGTTGAGACAGTGAGACATTGCACTCCATTTCTTCACCCTGCTATGTGATGTTGCTTCAAATCGAACCTGCCCAGAGACTTCAGATGTGGGTCTGACAAGACCTGCTTCACTTATTTAAGTCATCTATGTGTTGTTTTGGAAATCAGTCACTCTTCTTCATTCCATTCCACACAGAAGGATAAAGAACTTAGTGCCTTCTCTTCAATCTATGTTCACTCTCCAAATTCACGCAGCTTGAGCTTTTATCATCCAAGTTGACCACAGAACAAATGAATGCTTTATCTTTTGCCCTACTCAATGCATTGAACCATTTACAAATTTCTGTTCTGAGCCCTACTCTTTCCAGGGAATCTTTCAATCCTTCAGGGTTGAACTTGAAGATAACATAAGTGTGGCTTCATTTAGCATTATTCAGAACGTGTTTCTCTTCCTTTTGAAATTCAGATAAGAATTTTATCATACTTGTGTATGTGCTAAAAGCTCTGAAACTCAGCAGAGAATTAATGAACTACAAAGAATGAATTTTCTTCCTTCCTTTTTTTTTTCTCTTTTGTGTGGAAATCCTCCCAAGTAGTGCTCATCTGGGTAGGTGGTTTAATGCAAAGGTCAAAGGACACGATTTTGGCCCTGCTGGTGTTTTGGCCAGGTGGGGGGGGGGCTGGGAGGAAGAGGGGGATTTCCAGGATACCCAGCAAAGCTCAGGAAACATTGTGTGCTTGGAAGGCAAGCTCCTTAACCCTTTGTTGTCCTCCCAGCTCCTAATTTTTTCTCTTTAGTCTGATATTTCTTCTTTCAATCTGTATCTAAGCTTTATGATTCCATCTTCCCTTTTGTTCACTTAGCCTGGAAATTTTGCTTTCCATCTTCCTGGTAACTTATCTCCAGTTACTCAAGAAACTACTTTCATTTCACCTCTTCAAGATTGCTTGACTCATTTCCTCTTTAACATTCTCAACAATGTTTTGCCATGATTCATTCTTATTAGCTCTACACTGTCATTTGAATGATTTTCCAAAATACCTATAATTACCTGAAGTGCTTAGCAAAGATGCATAGTGAAAAACCTGCTTCTACCCCCCTGAAAATTCAAAAGTTACAAAATAACTATTTCTAAGGGTAAGTCATACCTGCATTTGAGAATGTTCTGCAAAATGTACAACTGAAAAATCCTTTAACATTTCTAATATATTTAGAAAGTAAGGTACTTCTGATTTGATCCAGCCTGACCTAATTGTCTTGGTAAGTACTATTAATATTTTGGAATAAACTCCTTCAGGTCCTCTCCTTTTCATAATGAATTTTTGAAGGGAACATTCAAAATCAAGGTCAGCTCACAAAGGAATTATTTGCCATAGTACCAGAGAGAGGTTATAAGCCAGTCTGGTATTATAGTTTATAATTTTTTTAAGTGCAAAAATTAGCTCTAGTTAATTTCATTAAAAATTCATAACACTTTTCATTTCATTTCATTTCATCGTCGATTGCCTCGAGCAGGCCCCAGTAACGTCTCTTTCATCCTAGCCCTGAGATTATATTCACGGCTCTTTAGGAGAATGAGACCAATCATTGTTACTGGTATTTGGCATATTTGGTACGCCACAGGGAGTTTGCCAGACTCTGCCCTGTGGGCAGGCTACATTCGATAGCCTGCAAGTTTGTCCAAAGTAGGAATGAGATAATAAGATGTCATAAAAAAAAGTTCTGATAAGATGTCGCGCGGCCACAAATGCAGCCGCGCGGTTCCGGGATCTGGATTTTATAGTCTCTGAGTCTTGGCCGCTGATGGGATTACACAGCGCCAGGGGGCCAGGTGGTGGGTGTGACCCCCGCCTGCTGGAATTTGGAGGATCTGGATGGAAGATGCTCGACTCCAATCCGAGTAGGCTTGGAGGTCTCGGCCCCAGAACCCACGTGGCTTTGTCCCTCTGCCAGTACCTTCATGTGTGCGGAGAGTGGTCTCAGCATGGTGGTGGCTGGTCCTGGAGGTCTTCGGCTGCCGGAGCCCTGGTCGGGGCGGGGAGGAAAGCTCAACCCGCTCCCCTCCAAGGGGTCCCGGCGAGGGACACCCAGGCACGGGGGCAAAAGACTGCAGTGTTCTCGTCCGGGATCTGGATTTTATAGTCTCTGAGTCTTGGCCGCTGATGGGATTACACGGTGCCAGGGGGCCAGGTGGTGGGTGTGTCACACCCACCATAACACTTATAATATTAAAAAGTCCAATTACATCTCCCCATGATAGTAGCCAGAGATGTCTTAAATAGTGATTCTAAGGCACTGGGCATAACAGAATCGGTTTTTAGACTGTTCCAAAGTTATTTTCTTCTGCTTTTTCATTTTATGATGCTTTGTCTATATCTACTTTTTTCCACTGTCAACTTGGCCCCTTTTACTGACATTCTTTTCCTTATTGGATAGCTAGCTCATCTTAGTTTCCAAAACATGTTTGTTCCAGCAAACTAAAATATATAATTGTATTGACTACAGATTTTGAGTTAAGTGAATGTTATTGAGTTTTAATTTTAAGAATATTTTTCATGTGAACAATATATTTTAGCAACTCAGCCAACTACTTAGCCCTCAAGTTGAAAAGTATTAAGAGATGATTTACTCATGTTTAATAGAAAGTAAACATAGTTTTGCTTTTTTTTTTCCAAATGAAAGAAATTTTGATTTTGAAAGGGGATTTTTCTTACTTGAAAATTAGTGAGAATAGCAAGAGAATTAATTTTGAAAAGTAAGAACTTGTAAAGTTTTGAACAGAGTTAATTCCATTATAGGATTTGGTTTCAGTTGTGTGAGATATAGAAAGGGAACTGTTTGTATAGTTTTCCTTAAGTGTGATAATGGTGTTGAATAAAGAAGTACCAGGTTACCTATTAGGCATATAAAGCAGTGTCTACTGAATCTAACGATGGAGAGGCTTATGGAATCATGAGTATTGATGTACACAGTTTCAGAAGATTGCACACGTTAGGAAGCAGAATAACATACTTATCCCACTTTATGTTATATAGTTTTGGTGGGATAATGATGTGAAGAAAGAACTTCAGGTGAGACCCAGTTTCAGAACCTGCAGTTTATGGAGAAGTGAGTCTATCATTCTGACAGAATTAAAAAGCTGGGAGTCAGTATCCTGTCAGCTGCATTACTCTTTTTCTCTCTGACACTCCTGCAGAAAATACAACTAACATGATTTAAAGACCTTCCCCAAATACAGTAGTAAAGAAGGGTTAAAACAAATGAGAGTTTCCTCTGTCCACATTCTATGCTAAAAGGAGGTAGAGTAAAAGGGGGATGGGGAAAGATCATAGAAGAACTGTATAAATTATTGTGCTTGAGACCCACACTTCTATTTCCCTAGTATTCTTGAGTTATGGACATGTAGCGTTGGGTAAGCTGTACAGGGTATCACTTGTTTGCAAATGACTGCATTATAACATAATATATGTGTTAATCCTGTTAATCGTCGATTGCCTCGAGCAGGCCCCAGTAACGTCTCTTTCATCCTAGCCCTGAGATTATATTCAGGGCTCTTTAGGAGAATGAGACCCATCATTGTTACTGGTATTTGGCATATTTGGTAGGCCACGGGGAGTTTGCCAGACTCTGCCCTGTGGGCAGGCTACATTCGACAGCCTGCAAGTTTGTCCAAAGTAGGAATGAGATAATAAGATGTCATAAAAAAAAGTTCTGATAAGATGTCGCGCGGCCACAAATCCCGCGGTTCCGGGATCTGGATTTTATAGTCCCTGAGTCTTGGCCGCTGATGGGATTACACGGCGCCAGGGGGCCAGGTGGTGGGTGTGACCCCCGCCTACTGGAATTTGGAGGATCTGGGTGGAAGATGCTCGACTCCAATTCGAGTAGGCTTGGAGGTCTCGGCCCCGGAACCCGCGTGGCTTTGTCCCTCTGCCAGTACCTTCAGGTGTGCGGAGAGTGGTCTCAGCATGGTGGTGGCTGGTCCTGGAGGTCTCCGGCTGCCGTAGCCCTGGCCGGGGCGGGGAGGAAAGCTCAACCCGCTCCCCTCCAAGGGACTCCGGGAAGGAACACCGAGGCGCGGGGGCAGAGACTGCACTGCTCTCGTCCGGGATCTGGATTTTATAGTCCCTGAGTCTTGGCCGCTGATGGGATTACACGGCGCCAGGGGGCCAGGTGGTGGGTGTGACCCCCGCCTACTGGAATTTGGAGGATCTGGGTGGAAGATGCTCGACTCCAATTCGAGTAGGCTTGGAGGTCTCGGCCCCGGAACCCGCGTGGCTTTGTCCCTCTGCCAGTACCTTCAGGTGTGCGGAGAGTGGTCTCAGCATGGTGGTGGCTGGTCCTGGAGGTCTCCGGCTGCCGTAGCCCTGGCTGGTCACACCCACCACCTGGCCCCCTGGCGCCGTGTAATCCCATCAGCGGCCAAGACTCAGAGACTATAAAATCCAGATCCCGGACGAGAGCAGTGCAGTCTCTGCCCCCGTGCCTCGGTGTTCCTTCCCGGAGTCCCTTGGAGGGGAGCGGGTTGAGCTTTCCTCCCCGCCCCGGCCAGGGCTACGGCAGCCGGAGACATATATGTGTATATACAATATATGCGTCAAATTGTTAGCTAACCCTTCCATCATGTCTCGTGATTAATATTTCTGTTTTGTTTTGGTAATAACACTCAAAATATATTATCTTAGAACATTTAAGTCTATAATGCAGAATTATCAGTGAAAATCACAGTGCTTGACATTAGATCTTCAGAATTTACTCATCTTAATACGAGAATTTTGTATTCTTTGATTGCTATCTCCCATTTTTATTCTCCCTAGTCTCTTGTAGTTTTCTTTCTGGTTTTGTTCTTATGCATTCAGCTTTGATAGATTCCACATGTAAGGGATATTATAATTTATGTTTTTATGTCAACTTTTTTTCATAATGCCCTCAAGAATCATCCATATTGTTGAAAATAGCAGAATTTTCTTTAGTTTGTGGACAGATAATATCCTCCCTTTTACAAAATGCTGCACCGGATGGTGCACCTGACTTGCTTTTGGCTTTGCACTCAGGAATCACTCCTGGTGGTCTTTGAGTACCAGATTTGGTGTTGGGGATCAAATTGGGGGTGGCATCAGGCAAAGTCTTATTCGCTGTACTATCGCTCCAGCCCCAGTGAGGCTATCTTCTTATATTACAGATCTTGTTCCAATAGGTGCCAGTCTAGGTAACTTCTCATATCTTATATTCCTGAGTAATTATTCTCTTCAGTGCTACCAGGATTCCTCGAATGTCTATTGTGCTTTGATATTTAATGTGTGAGTTAGTTCTATTATCAGAAGTAGCAAACTGGATTATTTCTTTCGCAGATCTGTTTTCCCATTTTACTTGTCTTTAATGAATAAGTTTTTGACACATTAAAAAGTGTCTTCTACTTTTCTAATTAGACAGCTTATGCATTTTTTTGATTTTGTGTCACATCCAGCTATGCTCAGGGCTTACTCCTGGCTCTGCACTCAGAAATTACTCCTGGCAGTGCTTGGTGGGGAACATATGAAGATACCAGAGATTGAACTGGGTTGGCCATACAAGCCAAACATACTACCTGTTGTATTAACACTCCATCTCTGACAGCTTATGATGTTGTCTCTTGTTCTCTCCTCTTGATGTCTTCCTGTTGATTTTGTTCTTTTATTCTAGCTTTGGTATTTACTGCTTATTCTAACACACAGACAAAATAGCCTAAGCAAGGTCATTTGGTACTTTGCCCCTGAATATCTTTATCACAGGATTGGGAAGAAAAAAATATTTTGTTATGAACAGTTATCAGGGTATGCAATAAAGTGAAATTTAGATTTACAAATATGTTAGATGACCTAAGGAGGACAAGGAGACAGTGGAGTGAGTTAGACAGGCTACTTGGGACTGGTGTCCATCTTTAGATGTGTGTCGCTCTGCTCCTCACTCTGCCTCTATGGTCTATTTTTTGTTCATATATCTGAGTATTAGATACTAAAACATTTCATTCCAATGGTATTATGTGTATGACCCAGCAATAGACTAACCTGAGTGATGTGAGGACCAACTTCTTCCGCCACAGCAACCAGGGCTAAAGGACTAAAGACTCCTTTGTTGGTCCTTTGCTTCCACTTCCTGAAACAAAACAGTAACCTGTGTTTTCCTGGACATAGGCTTCTTCAGAAACCTACTCCTACTGAGTCAAATTTTATTTGCTTGGGTATATTATCCTCTGTTTATAGTTGACTTTGATTCATCACCCATTTTTATTGATTTAAGCCTTAGATTTTGGAGGAAAAGTCCAGATGCAGTCTGTATATTGGAGTCTCTCTCTCCCCCTTTCTCTCTTTTCTTTTGGGCAGTACAGTTTGCAATACTGAAAGATTATCATGTATTGAACATTTTTAAAAATTTCCGGCCTCTTATTTATTTATTTATTTATTATTGAATCACCATGAGGTAGAGCATTACAAAGCTGTTCATGAATGAGTATCAGTCATACAATGTTATAAAACCTATTCCTCCACTAGTGTAATTTCCTTTTATAGCTTCATCTCTCAAGCCTGTTAAACTTTTCTTCTAAAATAGACCTACCACAAATAGCAGAATAGAGGCAATTCCATTAGTGGAACTCAAAGTCGGCAATATGATTGCCTTGTGTGTTTTAATATAGAAATTATATTTAATTTCTCCATCTTTGTGCACAATGTTGAAGATACAGTACACAGTTTCACATCTGAGTAGTAAAGAAAATTATATACTGTATTTAATTTTTTTAATTAAACATTTTTAGAATTGAATCATAGTGAATACACAGTTACAAGGTTTTTTATTATTGGGTTTCAGTTATATAATTTTCCAACACCCATCTCTTCACCAGTGTACATTTCCCACCACTAATGTCCCTAGCTTCCCTCCCCCCACCACCTCGCCACACACATTGTCTGACTCTATGGAAGGCACTTTTCTTCTCTCTCTCTCTCTCTCTCTCTCTCTCTCTCTCTCTCTCTCTCTCCCCTTCCTTTTGGGAGGTATAGTTTGCAATACAGTCACTGAAAGGTCATCATGTATATCCCTTTACCTAATTTCAATACTTAGTTCTTATCCAGAGTCATCATTTCTAATTATTATTATCATACTAGTCATTTTCCTATCCTAACTACCCCTTGCCCGCCCCCCCACACTTGTGAAAACCTTCCAACCATTGACCAGTCCTCCTGGCTCCTATTTTACCTGATCTTGAACATTAGTTGATACTATTTTTTATATCCCTTGAATTACACTAAATAGAAATTAGTAGCAGGAAAGCTGATATGGCATACTCATGACCTAAAATAATAAACTAAGTTTCCTTAAGGTCCCAGTGTTGATATTTTAAAAGTATGATCAAATATGAAAAGAAAACAATGAGATGCCATCAAACCACTCAGAAAAGCACATATCAGGAAAATGGGAACAATCTGCATTGGCAGGGATGTGGTAAATAAAGAACTCTTATTCACTACTCATGGGGATGTTTTCTTGTTGAGCTTCTATGGAAAACAGAATGGAGTTCTTTGTTAAAGACTAAAGGAAATATGCACGCCATTCTTCACTGCAGCACTTAGCACAATAGCTAGGCTATGGAATCAACTTAGTATCCAATGATGCATAAATGGATAATAAAGGTTTATATATACACAAACATATTTTGATATATAAATGGAATACTATGCAGCTACAAGAAATGATAAAACCATGCAATTTGCTGCAACTTGAAACTGGAAGGTACCTTGTTAAGGGAAGTAATTCAGAAGAAACATAAATACATAATACAAAAATTTTGCTTCGTTGTCTACGCACCAACATCTCATTATGATGAAAGAGAAATTGAGAAGTTCTACATGGAGCTGGAGAAGTTCTATAAAGAAGTTCTATAAAGAAGACCACACCTTCTACAAGATCATTGTGGGTGATTTTAATGCCAAGATAGGACCGAGAAGATCAGCTGAAGAACTTCACATTGGGACCTATGGATTTGAATGGAACGAACAGGGTGAGAGACTGTCTGAGTTCGTCATGTTAACCAAGACCATCCATGGTAACTCACAGTTCTAGAAGGCAGAATCTAAACGATGGACATGGGAGTCTCCTGGAGGACGATTCCACAAGGGAAATAGATCACATCATATTCAATCGATGGTTTTGCCTGACCTATGTCACTGTTGTCCCAAAATTCCGAACGGGATCAGACCATAGTCTCCTTCGTGCAAAATTCTACTTCACAGAGCGGGGAGAAAGGGCTGCAAAGTTTAAGAAGAGAACTGCCAGAATGACCACCAACTGGGAGCTCTTTAGCACTATTGCAGCAACATGGGAAGATGCCATTGTTGACAACATTGATGAGGAATACGTTCGACTGGTTCAGCACCTCCATGAATGTGCGAGGAACGCCAAGAGAGAGATAGCCACAAAAAAAGCCTGTCTTCTAAAACTCTTGAGCTTATTCACCAGCGTGGTTTGGCGCATGCCTCAGGCAACCGCAAGGTAACGTCCGAGCTCGCAAACCAGTGCAGAGATGCGATCAAGGAAGACCTCAAAGATAGAAGAGCAGAAGTGCTGGTAGATGCGGCAGAAGCCAGGAAAAGTATTCGTAACGCCCGCCTGTCCTTTGCCAACTACAAGACCAAGAAGACTGCCCTCTGACATCCTGATGGATCCATCACATCCTCCAGAACGGCAATGGAGAAGATTATCCATGACTTCTACTCAAATATCTTCGATAGCCATGTCCACTTGCTGACATACCAAATTCCACAGGATGGATATGTCATTCCCAACATTCTCCTTTCCAAAATCCGACAGCCATTTCGTCGGTAAAGAAACGAACAGCACCCGGCCCAGACAAGGTAAGACCTGAACACCTGAAGAACCTTCCGTCAGTACTCATCAATACACTGGCTCGGCCTTCACACGCTACCTGTCTGAATGCAAGGTTCCATCCCAATGGAAAACCAGCAGGACCGTACCGCTGTTCAAGAAGGGAGACATCCATGACATTGGCAACTATCGCCCAATCTGCCTATTGTCTGTCATCTACAAGTTGTTCACTTGAATCATCCTAAATAGGATTGGCAGAACACTAGATGAAGGACAACCATGCGAGCAAGCCGGGTTCCGCAAAGGATTCAGCACCATCGACCATATCCACATGATAACCAAGCTTATTGAGGTTTCTTGGGAGTTCAAGATGCCGCTCTGTTTAATGTTCATTGATTTAAAGAAGGCTTTTGATTCTGTTGAGACAGAAGCGGTCATTGAAGCACTACCCAATCAGGGCATTCAAGCCCAATACATCAAGATCCTCCATGAGCTATATTGCGGATTCACTACCAGGATCTCACCATTCTACAAAGAAGTAATCATTGATGTCAAGAGAGGGGTTTGGAGGGTGATACCATTTCACCGAAACTCTTCAATGCCATCCTCGAGAACATCATGCGATGACTGGAATGGGAAGGAATGGGAGTGAATATAGATGGTAGGCAACTACACCACCTCCGCTTTGCTGATGACATTGTTTTAATAACACCAAACAAGCGGCACAAATGCTGGCCGACTTTGACCGTGAGTGTGGAAAGGTAGGACTACAACTGAATCTTACGAAGACAATGTTTATGAGAAACAGCCTCGTTCCTGATGCCCCATTCACTTTCAACGGAACGATCATCTCTGAATGCAACAGCTATGTGTACCTAGGTTGAGAGGTCAACATGACAAATGACCTGGCACCCGAGCTGCGCAGGAGGAAGAGAGCGGCTTGGAATGCCTTCAAGAACGTCAAAGAAATAGCTAAGAGGACGAAGAACCTCCGGCTCTGGGCACATCTCTTTGATTCCACTGTTCTTCCTGCATTAACAGATTCCTCAGAGACCTGGGCCCTACACAAACAGGATAAGAATGCTATTCAGGTCTCCCAAAGAAGAATTGAAAGAGCTATGCTTGGAATGTCACGTTTCACTCAGATGAGAGAAATAATACGAGTTCCGACATCCATCGATGATCAAGAATCAGGGACGCTGTCTCGTTTGCCAAGGTGTCAAAAATCTGGTGGGCTGATCACGTAATGAGATTGAAAGACGACCACTGGACTAGAGCTGTTACCGACTGGATTCCACGGGATGTCAAAAGACCCCGTGGCCGCCCACCTACCAGATGGTCAGACTTCTTCATCAAGATCATGAAGGATCGGTTTGAGGCTATTCATGTTCCCAGAGCGAACAGATGCCTTTGGGTTACACTAGCACGTGATAGGGACAAATGGACACGTTACTGGCACCCACTCAAGCAAATCGACGACTAATGGGAAGTTAAGTGATTAAGTGATCTCACTTATATGTGGTATAAAAAAACAACAGGACAAAGATAATAGGGAAAGAAGGAGCTGAAGTAGGCTAAGTAAGAATAGGCAAATCAGAGGTAATAGGGGTAAGATTCAGGAGCCTTGGAAACATTGGTGGTATAAAGGTGTGACATATTTATATATCTAAGCCACAGTAGAAACAATACTGAAAGTGTGAGACCGAAACTACAACAATCAAATCTTAAAATATTCCTGTCAAGGAGGAAGGCTGGCAGTGGGGGAGAACCTGGAGAAACTGGTAGAGGGAACCTGACACTAATAGCATGATTGGTATTGGAACATCATATGTCTGAAGCTCATCTATAAATAGCCTTGTACAGAATTTTTAATAGAACTTTAAATAGAAGAATAGAATTTTTTTTAAAAATGAAAAATGAGATCTGGATTCATTTTGAGGAATAGAAATCCATGCCAAATGTATCACTTGAGAGTGGGGTGGTCATCAGGCACCCATGCTTTCCATGTACCAGGGATCTGAATTGGTAGTTGATACCACATGAACTTCTGATCATCTCTGGATGTAGCCCTGGAGGTCCCCAGGACCACTGCTTAAATAAATCTGCATCACCAACTAGAGCACTGAGCCATCCAGTCTGGTTGTCTACATTACCTGGATTGACCCCTGGGCCTGTTGAGCAATGTTTGGGAGAATCCCCCTATTACATAAAAAAGAGACAAAATATTTTTGAGTTTACTAAATTTACTGTTTTTTATTTTACATGTCTTAAGTTGAAATTTGTTCTCACTAAATCATGCATCCCTTTCCATTTATGGTATATAATACGAGGACTATGTAAAACCATAAGAGGAAATTTTGCTTCCTGAGGTGAAGGAAAGAGAAGTATTATCTTGTTTTCTCTGTTGGCATAAATGAGCAGATTAAGCATATGTAGGAGATTCAGCATATCTCTATTTCTCTGACACAAAAAAGTGCATTTCACCACTTTTTTGTGTTTTAGTACATTTTTTGTCAACAATCTTTTATTATATAAAAAGCCCATCTCTGTTCCTTATAGAAGTTTTAAAATCATTTCACAGTTGAGTGGAACCCTAAACAGAGCTATCTTAGTGTAATGAAGCAGAAAACGATTGCTTCTTAACAAGACTGGTATATGGTGACAAACAGCTCATAAAAATCCCATCTGCCACAAAATGCCTCTATTTTAGTTGCCTTAGAATCTAAATAGTACATTTCCTATTGCTTTTCAGAAACAACAGAGAAATATAGAAAGCCTTCACCACTGTCAATTTTTTCTCTTCCAAGAAAAGCATTTGGCACATAATGTAGTGACATGGTTCCCACAGAGGACCAGGTATGTTGGAGGATGCCCTTTAGACTGGCAGGGGTTCTGACCACCCCTTCCACTGCGTGTAACAGGCTCTCCAGAAGGGTCACACAATAATGCCATGCTATTTCTGAGGTTTTAATATCAGAGTGGATTGTGTTAGCAATCAGTTTTAGATTTAGTTTAGATAAAGAAAAGGCAATTCCAGAGTTTGGAAAGACAAAGAATGGCACCATTACAAAGTCACAGCTTTTATGAAAAATACTACTTTATTTTGGATATTTTTTATTAGTGAAACACCATGGGGTACAGTTGTAGTCTTACAAGTTGTTGTGCTTGGGTTTCAGTTATACAATGATCGAGTACCCATCCCACCACCAGTGGCCATTCTCCACCCCCACAAATCCCAGTATCCCTCCCACCCCCCCATTCCCCATCCCAACTTGCCTCTGTGGCGGGCAATCCCTTTTGTTCTATCTCTCCTTTTGGATGCTGTGGTCTGCAGAAGAGACATTGGGTGGCAATCATGCTCGGTCCATGGACTACTTTCAGCAGGCATCTCTCATCCTGGGCAGATCTTCCCAGCACACTTTATTTGGTGCTCCCTTCTCCATGTGAGCTGCCTTAACCCCTAGAGTGTGCAGCTGGCCTCTAAGCCATGGAGTGAACAACCTGGTATTTATCACAGCTGTTCTTGGGTGTTAGTCTCTTATTTTGTTACTTTATGTTCCCCAGATGAATGTAATCTTTCTATGTCTCTCCCTCTCTTTCTGACTCATTTCGCTTAGCATGATATTTTCCATGTAGTACCACTTGTATGTAAATTTCATGACTTCATTTTTTCTAACTGCTACATAGTACTCCATTGTGTAGATGTACCAAAGATTCTTTAACCAGTCATCTGTTCTCGGGCACTCAGGTTTTTTCCATATTCTAGCTATTGTGAACAATTCTGCAATGAACAAACAAGTGCAGATGTCACTTCCACTATACTTTTTGGCCTCTCCGGGGTATATTCCCAGGAGTGGTATTGCTGGGTCAAATGAGAGCTCAATTTCTAATTTATTGAGAGTCGTCCATACTGTTTTCCAAAAGGGTTGAACCAGTCAGCAATCCCACCAGCAGTGAAGGAGGGTCCCTTTCTTGCCACATCCGCGCCAACACAGGTTGCTTTTGTTCTTGTTGGATGTGGGCCAGTCTCTGTGGTGTGAAATGATATCTCATTGTTGTTTTGATCTGCATCTCCCTGATGATTAATGATGTAGAGAATTTTCTCCTGTGCCTTTTAGCCATTCGGATTTCTTCTTTGAGGAAGACTCTGTTCATTTCGTTGCCTGACGTTTTGATGGGGTTGGGTGATTTCTTCTTGTGGAGTTCAACCAGTACTTTGTATATCCTTGATATCAACCCCTTGTCCGATGTGTACTTGGAGAATATCCATTCCAATTCTGTAGATATTCTTTGTATTTTGGTCACTGTTTCTTTTGAGGTGCAGAAGCTTCTTAGTTTAAGATAGTCCCATTTGTCTATCTCTGTTTTTGCAAGCATCATCCTCAATAGGGAAAAACGAAGAGCCTTCCCCGTAAGATCAGGGATGATACAAGGATGCCCAATGTCTCCACTACTGTTCAATATCGTGCTGGAAATACTAGCAATAGCGATTAGGCAAGAAAAAGAGATTAGGGGCATCCAAATAGAAAAGGAAGAAATCAAGCTCTCACGATTCGCAGATGATATGATACTATACTTAGAGAACCCTAAAACCTCTACCAAGGAACTCCTAGAAATGATAGACTTGTATAGTAAAGTTGCAGGCTATAAAATCAATACCCAAAAGTCCATGGCTTTCCTATATGCAAATAGTGAGAGAGAAGAAAATGTCATGAAGAAAACAATTCCATTCACAATTGTACGCCAGAAAATCAACTACCTAGGAATTAGTTTAACTAAGGAAGTAAAGGACCTGTACAAAGAAAACTACAAAACGCTGCTTCTTGAAATAAAAGAGGAAGCAAAGAAATGGAAAAATATCCCTTGTTCATTGATCAGGAGAATTAATATTGTCAAACTGGCAATACTTCCCAAAGCACTGTACATATTCAATGTGGTCCCTATTAGGATATCTATGGCATTCTTCAAAGAAATGGAGCAAACACTCCTGAAATTTATATGGAACAATAAGCCCCCTCGAATAGCTAAAGCAGTTCTTGAGAAAAAGAAAATGGGAGGAATTAACCTCCCGTACCTCAAACTCTATTACAAAGCAGTAATAATCAAAACAGCATGGTACTGGAACAAAGGCAGAGCTGCAGACCTATGGAACAGGGTTGAATATACTGACATCTCCCCTCAAACATATGATCATCTAATATTTGAAAAAGGGGCAAGAAATGCGAAGTGGAGTAAGGAAAGTCTTTTTAACAAATGGTGCTGGCAAAACTGGACGACTACATGCAAAAAACTGAGCTTAGATCTCTTCTTAACACCATGTTTAAAATTAAGATCAAAATGGATTAAAGACCTCAACATCAGACTGGAATCCATAAGATATATTGATGATAAAGTTAGCAAAACCCTCCATGACATTGAAGCTAGTATCTTCAAAGATGTCATGCCACTGGCAAAAATTCTGCATTTTTTAAGGCAACATTAAGTAAAAGGTAAAGGTAAAGGCCCTCCTGTTGATCGTCGATTTGCTCGAGCGGGCCCAGTAACGTCTCCATTGGAGACGTTGTTGTTACTGTGTTTGGCATATCGAATACTCTCGGTAACTTGCCGGGCTCTCTGAGAGGGGCGGAGGAATAGAACTCGGGTTGGCCATGTTGGCCGCTTGTAAGGCGAACGCCCTACCGCTGTGCTATCGCTCCAGCCCCTGAACGCGCTCGATCTCATCTGATCTTGGAAGCTAAGCAGGGTCAGGCCTGGTTAGTACTAGGAACACAAAGAGCCTCAAATCAATCGTTCATGATCTTGATGAAGAAGTCTGACCATCTGGTAGGTGGGCGGCCACGCAGTCTTTTGACGTCTCGTGGAATCCAGTCGGTAATGGCTCTAGTCCAGCAGTCGTCTCTAAATCTCATCACATGACAAGCCCATCTGATTTTTGACTCCTTGGCAAACGAGAGAGCCTCCCTGATTCTTGATCGTCGACAGAGATCGGAACTCCGGAATCTTTCTCCCATTTGAGTGAAACGTGATACTCCAAGCATAGCTCTTTCAATTTCTCTTTCGGGGGACACAAATAGCATTCTCATCCTGTTTGTGTAGAGCGCAGGTCTCTGAGGCGTATGTTCATGCAGGAAGAACAGTGGAATCAAAGAGATGTTCCCGGAGCCGGAGGTTCTTTGTCCTCTTATCTATTTCTTCAATGCTCTTGAAGCCATTCCAAACTGCTCTTTTCCTCCTGTGCAACTCATGTGCCAGGTCATTTGTCATGTTGACTTCTCGACTTAGGTACACATAACTGTTGCATTCCGAGATGGTCGTTTCGTTGAGAGAGAATGGGGCATCAAGAATGACGCTGTTGCTCATAAACATTGTCTTCGTAAGATTCAACTGTAGTCCGACCTTTCCACACTCAGGGTTGAAGTCATCCAGCATTCGTGCCGCTTGGCTAATGTGTGGTGTTATATAGAAAAATGTCATCAGCAAAGCGGAGGTGGTGTATTTGCCGACCATCTATCTTCACTCCCATTCCTTCCCCTTCCAGTCATCACATGATGTTCTCGAGGGTGGCACTGAAGAGTTTTGGTGAAATGGTATCACCCTCCGAACCCCTCTCTTGACATCAATGATTACTTCTTTGTAGAATGGTGAGATCCTGGTAGTGAATCAGTAATATAGCTCACGGAGGAACCTGATGTATTGAGTTTGAATGCCCTGATTGGGTAGTGCTTCAATGACCGCTTCTGTCTCAACAGAATCAAAGGCCTTCTTTAAATCAATGAACTTTAGACAGAGCGGCATCTTGAACTCCTGAGAAACCTCAATGAGCTTGGTTATCATGTGGATATGGTCGATGGTGCTGAATCCTTTGCGGAACCCGGCTTGCTCGCATGGTTGTCCTTCATCTAGTGTTCTGCCAATCCTATTCAGGCTGACTCAAGTGAACGAACAGCTTGTAGATGACAGACAATAGGCAGATTGGCCGATAGTTGCCAATGTCGTGGATATCTCCCTTCTTATACAGTAGTACAGTCCTATGCTCAAATAACTTGATAAAAATATAAAATGAGAATAGGAGTATCTTGGTCTAACATTTACCTATGTACAGAAAAAAATTTTACTAGAACTCACATCTGTTTAAAATATCATTATTCTAAAGTTGATACTTTTAAAAATACAAGTATATTGCTTTGTCAAAGAACTAGATCAATGTTTTCAAATATAATGTATATTATTTACTAGCTTACTCAAAGACCTCTTGTTTTCAAATCAACTGAGAAATTTTCTTATAATGGGTTAATGAGAGCTGATACATAAAAATACAACTTTTAAATAGAGCATTGTGAAATTTTTTTTTATCTGATGAAATTACTGACTTTGATTTGGCAGTTTGCATGTTACTTCATATCAAGTAGAATTTTATTTCAAAGAATGTAATACTCTTGATTTCCACTGAATGATTAAAAAGACCACTTACTAAAGTATTTTGGCAGGGGTTCAGGAAGGTGGAGGGGGAGCACACCTGGAGGTGATTAAGGGCTACACCCAACTCAGCTCTGGAGTCCTCCCAGAAGTGCTCAGCTGACCATGGGTTCTGGGGTTTGAGTCAGGTTTTAGGCATGTATAGCTTGTTCTAGGCCTTTGGGCTCTCTCAATTCCCAGTGTTAGATATTTTGAGAGAGATGTCCTCCTGGAGAGCTTGGCAAGCTACCGAGAGTATCCCGCCTGCACGGCAGAGCCTGGTCAGCTCCCCGTGGCTTATTCAATATGCCAAAAACAGTAACAATAAGTCTCACAATGGAGACGTTACTGGTGCCCGCTCAAGCAAATCGATTAACAACAGGAGGACAGTGCTACAGTGTTACAGTGCTACTCTTGTGTCATCTCACTTACAGCAAATCTCTGAGGTGGGAATACTGCATCTCTATAGCATGGAGGTAGGAACAAAGTTAAGAGACTGAGGTCACTTAGCTGGTTAGTGGTAAAACCAAGGTTGGTTCCACTATGGTGTAGCCTTGTGGAACAGCAGAAGCATGATGCAAAAGAAAGAAAATTGGTTTAGGAAATCAGAAAGCCTAGATTCTTGACTTAATTGTCAATAATGGTATAAGTGTGCAAATCAGTTGATGCTAACTAAAAGGGTTGGAGCAAATACTGCTGAGACTTCTCAGACTATAAAATTGTGATCTGAATGAACATATCTATATGAAAACATGCAAAATAAGTGAAATTAGTAATATGTGCTCTGTATATCAATTGAAATGTTCCAGTTCTTTCCCTGTTTATAATACACAAAATATCTCTCTAACTCTTGAAAAATCCAAATAGTTTATTTACTTATTGTCTTGTTGATGAACATTTAGGTTATTTTCAGGTTTTGTTTATTCAAATAAAAAATGTTAAGGACTTTCTTATGGAAAACATTTATGGACATCTATGCTCATTTTCTTGGGTTTTTAGGGTATGTTTTTAATTTATTTAATAAATATTTTTTGAATAGCCACTCTATTTCGAGCATTGGCAATAAAATGATTAATAAACAGAAAATACATCTTTTGAAGCTAGTCAGGAAGTAGATGATGAACAAAGTATGATGAAGGAAGTAATCGAAGTGCTGTGATGATGGTAAGAAAATAGATGATGATAAGAAAACAGTAGAAGCCTGCTTTTTAGATAGAGTGAAGGAAAACCTTTTTGGGTGACATAAAAGTGAAGTTCCCAAAAATAGAGAAATGAAGAAATACAAAGACAGTAACCACTGTGGTGACAGGTTGAAGAGATAGCACCATAAAATATGCTGGAGTCTTATTAACATTTACAAAAATTCAAAGAACATCATTTGTAGTCTTCAGACATCAATTCATGTGTTCATAATCTAAAACTAATGCCAAAGTTTCTTTAACCAGTCATCTGTTCTTGGACACTCAGGTTTTTTTCAGATTCTGCATATTATGAATAGTGCTGTAATAAACATACAAGTGCAGATGTCATTTCTACTGTTTTTTTTTTTGGTATTGCTGGGTCATATGGATGCTCAATTTCTATTTTTCAGAGGAGTGTACATATTATTTTCCAAAAAGGCTGAATCAGTCGTCATTCTCACCAACAATGAAGGAGACTCCCTTTCTCCCTGCACCTGAGCAAGCACTGGTTGTTCTTGATTTTATTGATGTCTGCCAGTTTCTGTGGTGTAAGATGATACCCCATTGTTGTTTTGATTTGCATCTCCCTGATGATAAGCAATATAGAACATTTTTTTCATGTGCCTTTTGATCATTTGAATTTCTTTTTTTAGAAAGTTTGTGTTCATTTCTTCTCCCCATTTTTAATGGGGTTGGAGTTTTCTTTTTTTATAAATTTATTTATTGAATCATTGTGAAAGCAGTTACAAAGCTTTAGGGTTTAAGTCTCGGTCATACAATGATGAAACACCCATCCCTTCATCAGTGCACACTTCCCACCATCAAAAAACCCAGTATACCCTCCACCCCAAACCCTCCCCCTACGTGTGTGGCAGACGATTTTCATACCACTCTCTCTCTATTTTGATTACATTCAATACTTTGACTCCAGACCCACCATTATTATTTGGGATTTTACCCCAACACTCAGATCTGTGGAAAAGGCAACATAAGACAATTTGTTTTCTATTGCTGGTTATGGATAGCATAATGATGTTATGTGGCTATCAAGGCTGCACAATTTGGGGATTTTAAAATTTTAATAATTAAATCTGGAGGAATATCTGCCCAAAGCCGTTGGGTTCCGAGATTTGTTTCTGAGTCTCTGGGATTATTTATGGCTGTTAAACAACAGCTTGATCAGGAGTCAGAGAGGCCGTGGGCACTGACCCGAGGTCTCATTGGGGTGGGGAGGAAATGGCCAGCTCCACCCCCATCCCGTGAGGCCCCAAGTGTCTTGTCACTGCTGGGCCCCTACCTGGCTCTCTATTGGTCCCTGAAAGATGGTGAACCCCAAGTTGCCAGGGGGAACAGGCAGTGGATCGGCACCTTTTCCCATTTGGTGTGGCTTGGGGCTAGTAACCTAATGCAGAGTCCAGATGCATTTCTGCCAAAAGCTGCTGGATTCTGGGATTTGTTTCTGAGTTTCTGAGATCATGACTTAAGCAGGTTGTTGAGTAGCCAGAGGGCCCGTTCATGGGCAGTGGCTTGGAGTCTCATTGGGGCAGGAAGAGGAAAGGCTGGAGGTTTTTTTCTCTTGTAAAGCTCTTCCAGTATCTTGTATATCCTGGATATTAAGCTCATATCTGATGGGTGTTGGGTAAATATTTTTTCCCATTCTGTGAATTCTTTCTGTATTTTAGTCACTGTTTCTTTTGAGGTGCAGATGCTTCTTAGTTTAATGTAGTTCCATTTATTTATTTTTGTTTCCACTTGCTTGTTCAGTGGTGTTTTATCCTTGAAGATGCCTATGGCTTCAATATCATGAGTATCACGCTAACTGAAATTAGTCAGAAAGAGAGGGATAGACATAGAATGACTGCACTCATTTGTGGAATATAAAGGAGCATAATGAGATTCACACTTAAGGACAGTAAAGATAAGGGCCAGGAGCATCACGTTATGGTTTGGAAGTATGCCACATGTGCTGGGGAAAAAGGCAGTTTGGATGGAGAAGGGACCACTAAATAAATGATAAATGGAGGGATTGCTCTGAATGGGAGATATGTACTGAAAGTAGACTAAGGACCAAATATGATGACCTATTAGTATCTGTATTGCAAACCATAATGCTCCAAATAAGAGAGACAGTAAGAAGGAAAGTACCTGTCGCAGAGGCAGGGAGTAGGATGAGGTGGGAGTGGTGGGAGGGACACTAGGAACAGCAGTGATGGTGGAAAATGTGCGCTGGTGGAGGGATGGGTGCTCGATCATTGTATTACTGAAATGTAATCATGAAAGTTTGTAACTGTATCTTACGGTGATCCAATAAAATTTATTAAAAAAACAACAAACAAACAAACAAACAAGTCCTAAAAAACTAATGCAGATTTTCAAAGTCTGTGATGGGACCAGAATAGACTTAGGTATTCTGTGAATAATTCTTCCCTCACACCAACTCCAGTACCACTATTGTCTTTGGTTGCATTAGGCATGTTCTATTTTCTCATATTCTCTAGTACTATACTATGTTAAGTATTGAACTACTTACATTGATTGTGAAAAATAAAGATTTTGAGAAGATTGGTAACTTGTTTCGTGGATTTAGGAAGTGGAAGAGTTTGAATATGACATCAGTTCTGTTCAACTCTAAAGTTTGAATCCCTTTCTACTGGGCTACATGGTTTTGTTGATGAGGTTCTCTAAACTTGAAGAGTTATTTTATAGATTTTATATTTAATTAAAAATAAATCTAGGGGCCTGGAGCAATAGCACAAGGCGTTTGCCTTGCATGTGGCTGACCTGGGTTCGACTCCCAGCATCCCATATGGTCCTCTGAGCACCACCATGGGTAATTCCTGAGCGCAGAGCCAGGAGTAACCCCTGTGCATCGCTGGGTGTGACCCAAAAGCAATAAATAAATAAATATAGAAGTGCCTTCAATTTATCTAATAATCAGTGTTGCATAAAATGACAATTAAGTGAAAAAGAGAATATAAAAAGCAAAGAACTGAAAGTGATATTTTCAATGTTTTTTATTATTATTTTTAAATGAATCACAGTGAGATACAGTTACAGATTTACAAACTTTCGTGATTATGTTTCAGTCTTACAATGATTGAGTACCCATCCATTCATCAGTGTCCATTTCCACTACAAATGTTTCCAGTATTCCACCTGCCACCCCCCAGCCCCCATACTTCTGTGGCATTCCCTTTTTCTCTTTCATTTTTGGTGTTATGCGATCTCCATAAGCATACCCATAATATTCTTCAAAGAAATTGATCAAACACTCCTGAAATTCATATAGAACAATAACCCTCCACAAATAGGTAATAGCGGCTGGTGCAGCCATTTTGGAAAACAATATGGATGTTTTTCAATTGGTTTAACTATTAAGTAGTTAAAAGATGTCAATGAATTGATTTTGTTTAATATTGACCCAAATTTTAATGCAGAATATTAAATTCACCTTTTCATAATAATTAAGCTATAACTTCGAAAACAAATGTCATGTATATTTATTTTATTAATTTATTTATTTTGCTTTTTGGGTCACATCCGGCACTGCACAGGGGCCATTCCTGGCTCTGAACTCAGGAGTTACTCCTGGCAGTGCTCAGGGGACCATATGGGATGCTGGGAATCGAACCCGGGTCGGCCGCGTGCAAGGCAAACGTTCTACCTGCTGTGCTATCTCTCCAGTCCAGTGTCATGTATATTTAAAAAAAGAAATGAAGTTATTAGATGACCATGTATAAATAAAGATGAGAGGATGGTGACAAAAAGATGGTATGAATACGGATGGGAGGAATGGTCATTAGAAAGGATTGAATGGAGGTAAAAAATACTTCTTCAAGAAACAGAATATATTTAATAAAATATATCCAACTATTACAATAAAGTGTTTCAGTTTTATTTAAAGGAAGAACCTTTGTTCATAAAGTTCAAATTCCTATTAGATATTATATATTTTGTTATGACCCTGAAATTTTTTCTTTGCAGATTTTGACTCTAATAGTTGCCATCTCAAAGAAAAGGAGGAGCATCTGCTAATCTCTATACGTTTTAATCACATGATGGTAAAGGAATATCGAATATGCCATGGATAGCTTGCCAGGCTCTGGCATGCGGGCGGGATACTCTCAGTAACTTGCCAGGCTCTACGAGAAGGATAGAGTCTTTGGGGGCAGGCTCTAATCGCCCTTGTAGGTGTTCCTGTGGTTCAAACCATATTTGAACCCTATCAAATATGGTGCGGCAATCCTGGAATATGGGTATTAAGTGTCGTGTGGCCGCTTTGGTGCCGCGTGGTCCAGAAAGCATCCTGGAGCGTGGCAGCGGCTGGGTAGTGGAGGTAATGGTGTTCTGCCAGTGAGGTATTTATCTTGTACAAGTAGCGTAGGTCTTCAGTGCATAATCCAATCCCTGAGTTGCAGGAAGTTAGTGGAAGCAGACAGGGCAGGGTAGAGTGGGGCTTCTGGTTTTAATCCCTTCATCACCTGTGGTTGGTGGGAGCAGGAAGAGGAACTCTGTCCCCGAGTCTGTTGAGCCTGGAGTCCAAGGTCTCACAGTTCCGCTTATCTTGTTCTGTGGGGCTTCACTCATGCGTGAGTATCAACCTGAGAGTCTGGAAAGTGTCCTGGAGAGTGGTGGCGGCTGGGTAGTGGTGGTAGTGGATATGCCAAAACCAGTAAATACAATGGGCCTCAATCCCCAGACTCTGAAGGAGTCAGCAATACAGAAGCATTGAGAAGGATGTGGAAGGAGAGGCTGATAAAATCTCAAGGTTGAACGAGGCTGCCAAAACGAAGAAAGACAAAAATGATTGTCTGTAATTTCGATGCACGTACACTGGCATCATATGCATCCATCGAGGATCTGATGGTACAAGCGCAAAGGATCAAGTATGACATTGTTCTGACCGACACGAGAAGGCATCAATCACATATGCTGTTTTCGACACTGGAGAAGAACTGTTCCTTGGAACATGTGACAAAAGAGGCATAGGAGGTGTCAGTGTCCTTGTCAACACGAACTTGGCCATGAGCATTGATTCATTCGAATGCCTAACAACCCAAATCGGACAATTACACTTGAATAGATGTGGCTCACTGCTGGCAGTTTCTATCTTTGTTGTCTACACACAAACATACAATTATGATGAAGGAGAAATTGAGATGTTCTACATGGAGCCGGAGAAGTTCTATAAAGAAGACCACACCATCTACAAGATCATTTTCGGTGATATTAATGCCAAGATAGGACCAAGAAGATCAGCCAAAGAACTCCACATAGGGACCTATGGCCTAGAATGGAATGAACAGGGTGAGAGACTGTCTGAGTTCATCATGTTGACCAAGAACATCCACGGTAACTCACAGTTCCAGAAGGGCAAATCTAAAGGTTGGACATGGGAGTCTCCCGGTGGATGGTTGCAAAACAAAATTGACCACATCATACTCAATTGATGATTTTGCCTGATTGATGTCACTGTTGTCCCAAAATTCCAAACAGGATCAGACCACTGTTTCCTTTTGCAAAATTCTACTTCACAGATTGGGGAAAAAGGGCTGCAAAGTTTAAGAAGAGAACTCCCAGAAAGACCAGCAACTGGGAGCTCTTTGGAACTATTGCTGCAACATTGGAAAATGCCATTGTTAACAACATTGACAAGGAATACGATCGACTGGTTCATCTCCTCCATGATTGTGAGAGGAACACCAAGAGAGAGATAGTCACATAAAAATGCCTGTCTTTGAAAACTCTGACTTTTTCACCAACGTGGCTTGGCGCATGCCTCAGGCCACCACAAGTGAATGTCTGAGCTCGCAAAGCAGTGCAGAGAAGCGATAAAGGAAGACCTCAAAGAGAGAAGAGCAGCAGTACTGGCAGATGTGGCAGAAGCTGAGAAAAGTATTCACAGCACACTCCTGTTCTTCGCCAACTACAAGACCAAGATGACTGCCCTTCGATGTCCTGATGGATCTGTTACATCTTGCAGAAGGGCAATGGAGAATATTACCATGACTTCTACTAGATCTCTTTGATAGCCACGTCTAACTGCTGACATACCAAATTCCGCAGGATGGATATATTGTTCTCAATGTTCTCCCTTCGAAAAATCCGACACGCCATTTCATCAGTAAAGAAATGAACATCACCTGGCCCAGACAAGGTCACACCTGAATACCTGAAGAACCTGCCGTCAGTATTCATCAATACACTGGCTCGGCTCTTCACACACTATCTATCTGAAAACAAGGTTCCATCCCAGTGGAAAACAAGAAGGACTATACTACTGTACAAGAAGGGAGACATCCACAACTTTGGCAACTATCGCCTGAACAGCCTACCATCTGTCATTTGCAAGCTGTTCACTGGAGTCATCCTGAATAGGATTGGCAGAACACTAGAACACTAGATGAAGAACAACCATGCAAGCAAGCCTAGTTCTGCAAAGGATTCAGCACAATAGAGCATATCCACACAATAACCAAGTTCATTGAGGTTTCTCGGGAGTTCAAGATGCCGCTCTGTCTAATGTTCATTGATTTAAAGAAGGCCATTGATTCTGTTGAGATGGAAGCAGTCATCGAAGCCCTAGCCAATCAGGGCATTCAAACTCAATATATCAGGATCCTCTGTGAGCTGTATTATGAATTCTCTACCAGGATCTTACCATTCTACAAAGACGTGTTCATCAATGTCAAGAGAGGTGTTCAGCAGTCATACCATTTCACCGAAACTCTTCAGTGCCACGTTCGAGAATGTCATGCGATGACTGGAATGAGAAGGAATGGGAGTGAAGAAAGATGGTCGGCAACTACACCACCTCTGCTTTGATGATGACATCATACTAATAATACCAAACATTAGCCAAGCGGCACAAATGCTGGCCGACTTCTTCCGTTCTTCCGTGAGTGTGGCAAGGTCAGACTCCAGTTGAATCTCACGAAGACATTGTTTATGAGAAACGGTCTTGTTGCTCATGTTCCATTCACTCTCAATGGAATGACCATCTCCGAATACAACAGTTATGTGTGCCTAGGTTGAGAAGTCAACATGACGAATGACCTGGCACCTGAGTTGTGCAAGAGGAAGAGAGCAGCTTGGAACGCCTTCAAGAGTGTCGAAGAAATAGCTAAAAGGATGAAGAACCTCTGCTTCTGGGCAAATCTCTTCGATTCCACTATTCTTCCTGAATTCACACATGCTTCAGAGACGTGGGCCCTACAAAAACAGGATGAGAACGCTATTTGGGTCTCCCAAAGAGTTATGCTTGGAGTATCACGTTTCACTCAAATGAGAGAAAGAATCCAGAGCTCTGATCTCCGTCGATGGTCAAGAATCAGGGATACTGTTTCATTTTCAAGGCTTTGAAAATCAGATGGTTGGACACATAATGAGATTTGGAGACGATCGCTGGACTAGAGCCATTACCGACTTGATTCTATGAGATGTCAAAAGACCGCGTGGCGCCCACTTACAAGATAATGAGACTTCTTTCTTCAAGACCCTGAACAGTTTGAGTCTCTTCATGTTCCTAGAATAAACAGATGTCATTTGGCTACACTAGCACGCGACAGGGACAAATGCAGATGTTACTGGTGCTCACTAGAACAAATCGATGAGAAACGGGAAGTCAAGTGATCAAGTGATTATAAAGGAAACTCAGTGTGCTGTATCTCTTGATTTATTCCCATTTTAGACCTTATTAGGTTTCTCTAAAAAAGAAAAGTGTTAGAATAAGACTGTTGAATAAAATAAGGCATAAGTAAATACCCACTCTCATTACAGTAGTTTATGAAGCATGAGAACAGCCTGCTGAGAAATGAGTGCAGACGAGGAGTCTATCATATTTTTATTTCAGGGAAGGTCTGTGATATGTCTTTTCACGCTTCTTTTCCATGCAATTCCACCCCACCCCACTTTCCTGTCTTCTCCTTTTTTTGGCATGTGAGAGCATATTGTTCTAATTTCCTTTGTAATGAACACGAGAGCATTTGGTTTTAAATCTATTCTTTTAAAGAAATGAAGGGCATTGGCTTTTCCACCCAATTCCTTTCTTCTGTTTGATGGTTTCAATTTTAGGCTGATTCCATGCTTCATTTGCCATTTGAAGTGACAGGTAGGTTTGCTGGAAAATGTTAACTCTTTTTTTAACCCATCATTCTTTATTTTTATGGGTTTCTTTGGTAGAAATTTTTATTTTTTTTTGGTAGATAATGGGTTTTATGGGTTTCTTTGGTAGATAATGACAACCATACTTCATATTTTATAGCTTAAACCAAGTATATTAGAGTTGTAAGAAGCATAATATCATATTACATATCTGGTTGGACCTTGTTATTATTAATTGCTTTAGTATATTGCTCTTATCTTATCTCTATTTCTCCCAAAGTTTTATGAGTGTCATGCAAAAAATATATCCAAGTAGGTAAAAATGAAGCTGATTTTATAAGCTTGGGTATGGTTTCCTTGCCTTCTAGAAATGCAAGAGTTTCCCATATGTGGTTGTAGAGATATAAAGTGACAGCAGGTTTTTCAGGCGTGAGGTAAAAAGATGAGAAACAGATCACACTGCATTAGCAAAATGAATTCTTGGCTCTGACACTTATCAGACAGGAAGGAAACAGTGCTGAGTGAATGTGAACATTCTGACTCACAAAACTAAAGTGTGTTGTGCTGGCAAAATTCTTACTTCCACTGGCCTTAGAGATGTCCTGGCCTCTGGTTCTGACACCCAACCCAAATGAAAATTTCACTTGTGATGAGTTTAGGGTGAAGTCTACGAATTCTGAGACAGAGGGCAGAAAGGTATTTAGAAGTTTACTTGGAAGATCTTTTTGAACTTCATAGCAAGGCAATAGTTATCTGGCTTGAAAAGGTATTCAATCAGCCTGGAGATATTTAATAGCAGTTGGCTATTTTAAGTGAATTAAATTAACACCAGGTAATAAGGTCTTATCTTCTATTTCTTATTTCTTGCAGTTCTGTGCAAGGATTTTTAAACCTCCCTTAAATGGGGTGGGCCATACATTCCTTTTTCTCATGTCACTCCTTTCCTTTTTAGAAAGAGGGACAAGGGAAAAACATCTCAGAATTAATTATGGGTGACTTAGAAGAATATAAATTAAAGAAGTAAGGATTTCCTTCCCAAGAGGACCACTAAGTGGTGGGCATATTGCATCAACAGATACAAAACACAATGCACTAAACAAAATAGTGTGCTTCTTAAGACAATTCCTACGGGAACAGCTGCTAAATTTCATATGACACTTAGTTTCAGTTGGGAAAAATGCTAAAGTAGATGGAAATGCTTAATTCAATTTTTATTTTCTTTCCTTCGTTGAAGATCTTATTTAGTACACTTTTTTTTTTTGCTTTTTGGGTCACACCTGGCGATGCTCAGGGGTTACTCCTGGCTCATGCACTCAGGAATCACTCCTGGCGGTGCTCGGGGGAACATATGGGATGCTGGCAATCGAACCTGTGTCAGCCATTTTGGCTGCGTGCAAGGCAAACACCCTACCCGCTGTGCTATCGCTCCAGCCCCTTATTTAGTACACTTTTTGTTATTGATGATGGAAGTATGTCTACAGGATTGGCATTGTTATAGTTTAAGGTTATTTAGATGAAAGAAATGAAATTGACTTTGTACTAAAACAGTTTGTTGAGAAAGAATACTGGGAAATTGGATTTAGACAAGGAAAAGGACAGAGCAGACCCCCAAAAATTTGTGGAAAAAGCATTCCTCTTTGGAGTCATCAGAAAGATACTGCCAGAATCAAGTTCTGGAAGGGGCATCTGATTATATTACTATGGTCTTAACTTCCCTTCATGGTCAGTGCTAGATAGTTTCACAATGATCTTGTTCTACTGTGCCCAGTAGAGGTAATTACCTAAGTGAACACCAGGATGCTATTATCTAAAGAAGAGAGGAATAAATGCTTATAATTCCTAAGAAAGGATAACATACTGTACCATGTAATGCACAGTTGATTTTAGTCTACATTTTCTATGCCTTTTAGCTTATAGTTGATGTAGTCTATGAGAGGAGGGATCCAGGGAGAGAATGAGAAAATACCCGATCATTGCATGTTATATGACATAAAGTGATCTAACTAGCTTGTAAGGGAATTAATCATAAATGTTTAGATTACCTGACTCTGGTTTGTTGTGGTTGGCAACGGAATTATGCTTTTGGGTGAATCATGGTCTTGTTCAAGGGTTACTCTTGACTTGAGGCTCTGGGGTCACTTATAGTAGTGGTCACGGCACTATGCAGTGCCAGTGACTGAAGCAAGTTTCCAAAATACAAATCATTTGCTCTAGTCTTTTTTTTTTTCAAAAAGTTTTATTGGATCACATTGAGATACAGTTACAAATTTTCATGACTGATTTTCAGTCAAACAATGCTCAAGGACCCATCCCTCCACCAGTGCACATTTTCCACCACCATTATTCCCAGTGTCCCATCTCCCACCCCTACCCCACTCCACTCCCTGCCTCTGTGTCTGGTACAATCCTTCTTTCTCTCTTATTTTGGGCATTATGATTTGAAATATAGATACTAAGAGGTCATTGTGTTTGGTCCACAGCACATCTCCCATCCTGGGCAATCCCTCCAATTATTATTTACTTAGTGGTTCCTTCTCCATCCCAACTGCCTTTTCCCCCAGCACGTGGTGCCGGCTTCCAAACCTCAGTGTGATCCTCCTGGCCTTTATTTATCTCTACTGTCCTTAGGTGTTAGTCTCATATTATGCTACTTTATACTTCACAAAGGAGTGCAGTCATTTTATGTCTGTCTTCTTTCTAATTTCACTTAGCATGATACTCTCCATGTCCATCCATTTATATGAGAATTTCATGATTTCATCTTTTCTAACAGCTGCATAGTAATCCATTGTGTAGATGTACCAGTGTTTACTCAAACAGTCATCTGTTCTTGGTCACTAGGGTTTTTTTCCAGATTCTGGCTACTGTAAACTTGTTGCAATAAACGTACAAGTGCAGATATCATTTCCACTGTATTTTTTTTGCATCTCTGGAATATTTCCCAGGAGTGGTATTGCTGGGTCATATGAAAACTCAATTTCTAGTATTTGGAGGAATGTCTGCATTGTTTTCCAAAAAGGCTGGACCAATCAGCATTCCCACCAAGAATGAAGGAGTGTCCCTTTCTCCCTGCATTCGTGCCAGCACAAGTCGTTCTTGTTCTTATTAATGTGTGCCAGTTTCTGTGGTGTAAAATAATACTTCATTGTTGTTTTCATTTGCATCTCCCTGATGATTAGACATGTAGAGCATTTTTTCATGTGCCTTTTGACCATTTGAATTTCTTTTTTTTGTGGAAATTTGTGTTCATTTCTTCTCCCCATTTTTTGATGGGGGTGGAGGTTTTTTCTTGTAAAGCTCTACCTGTGTCTTGTATATCCTAGATATTAAGCCCCTATCTGATAGGTATTGGGTAAATATTTTTTCACATTATATGGGTTTTCTCTGTATTTTAATCACTGTTTCTTTTGTGGTGCAGAAGCTTCCTCGTTTGATGCAGTCCCCTTTGTTTATATTTACTTCCACTTGCTTGGTCAGTGGTAGTTTCATCCTTAAAGATGCTTTTAGCTTCAATGTCATGGAGGGTTTTGCCTACATTTTCCTCCATGTACCTTATGGATTCAAGTCTGATATTGAGAACTTTAACCCATTTGGGTCTGACTTTTGTGCTTGGCATTCGACAGAGGTCAGAGTTCATTCTTTTGCATGTAGTAGTCCAGTCTTCCCAACACCATTTGTTGAAGAAGATTTCTTTGCTCCACTTCATATTTCTCGCTCCTTTATCAAAGATTAAGTGATCATATACTTGAGAGGCTATGTCAAAATATTCAACTCTGTTTCATTGGTCTGCAGTTCTGTTTCTGTTCTAATATCATACTGTTTTAATTACTACCAATTTGTAGTGCAGTTTGAGATTGGGGAAGATGATGCTCTCCCCTCTCCCCATCTTCTTTTTCCTAAGGATTGCTTTGGCTATTTGTGGGGGTTTATTACTCCATATGAATCTCAGAAGTGTTTTGTCTATTTCTTTGAAAAATGTCATAGGTATCCTTACAGGGACTGCATTAAATCTGTACAACGCAACATCACCATTTTGATGATGTTAATCCTCCCAATCCATGAGCAGAGGATTTGACTCCATTTCCTAGTGTCATCTTTTACTTATTGAAGTAGCATTTTGTAGTTTTCTTTCTATGTGTTCTTTACATATTTATTTGATTTTTAAATTTTTTATTAGTGAATCACTGTGAGGTACAGTTACAGGCTTGCAAACTTCTGTGCTTGCGTTTCAGTCATACAACGATCAAGTACACCTCCCTCCACCAGTACCCATTTTCCACCGCCAATGTTTCCAGCATCCCTCCCACCACCCCCACCCCATTCCTTCCACCCTACCCCGCCTTTGTGGCAGGGCATTTCCTTTTGCTCTCGCTCTTTTTGGGTGTTGTGGTTTGCAATAGAGGTACTAAGTGGCCATCATGTTTGGTCTATAATCTACTTTTACCTCTTTAGTTAAGCTTATTGCATCGTACTTAATTTTCTGGTGCATTATTGTGAATGGGATTTTTTTAAAATATCCCTTTCTTCCTTTTCATTATTGGTGTATAGGAAGGCCATGGACTTTCTGGTATTGATCTTGTAGCCTGCCACTCTACTATACAAACATATTATTTCAAGGAGCTTTTCTGTAGAGACTTTAGGGTTCTCTCAGCATAGTATCATGTCATCTGTGAATAGTGATAGCTTGACTTCTTCCTTTACTACCTGGATGCCTATCTGGATGAGAATAAAGCTTGCTGTGGGCTTGTGGTAGATGCTTTGACTATATTGAGGAAAGTTCCTTTGACTCCCATTTTGCTGAGAGTTTTTAATCATAGATGGGTGCTGGATTTTGTCAAATGCCTTCTCTGCATCTGTTGATATGATCATATGTTTTTTATCTTTTCTGTTATTAATATGGTGTATTATGTTGATTGATTTGTGAATATTAAACCATCCTTGCATACCCTGGGTGAATCCTACTTGGTCATGGTGTATAAACTTTTTGGTGAGTCGTTGGATTCTATGTGCTAGGATTTTGTTGAGGATCTTTGCATCTTTATTTATCAGGTACATTGGTCTGTAATTCTCTTTTTTATTGTGTTTCTATGTGCTTTTGGTATGAAGGTGACATTCGCCTCATAGAAAATGTTTGGAAGTGTTTCTGTTTTTTTCAATTTCTTGGAAAAGCTTGAACAGGATTGGGAGTCGGATCTCTTTGAAGGTTTGGAAGAATTCACTAGTGAATCCGTCTGGGTCAGGGCTTTTGTTTTTTGGGAGACTTTTGATTACTATTTCGATTTCCTTGATAGTGATAGGTCTGTTCAGGTATTCCAAAACTTCTTGGGTCAGCTTTGGAAGATTATAGGAGTCCAGGAATTTATCCATGTCTTTGTGGTGCTATTTGTAGCATAAAGGTTTTCAAAGTAATCTCTGGTTATGCTTTGAATTTCTGTGGGTTCTGTTGTGCTGTCTGCCTTTTTGTTTCTGTTTAGTAGGGTTTTCTCTTTCTCATTCCTTGTGAATCTTACTAATGATTTATTGATCTTGTTTGTTTTCTTAAAGAATCAGCTATTGGTTTCACTGATCTTTTGGATTGGTTTTTGAGTTTCCATGTTATTAATTTCTGCTCTAAGATTTATTATTTCTTTCCTCCTGTCTGGTTAGGGCTCTTTTTGTTGGTAATTCTCCAAGAGCTTAAGCTGAGAGGTTAGATTATTTATGTGGGATTGATCTTTCTTCCTGAGTAATGCTTGTAGAACTATGACCTTTCCTCTTAATACTGCTTTTGCTATGTCCCATAAGTTCTGATAGCTCATGTCTTCATTCCCCTTTTTTCAAGATCTTTTCATTTTTCTCTTTGATTTACTTTCTAACCCACTTGTTATTTAGTAGTGAGCTGTTTAACTTGCAGACGTTTGGTTTGAATTTCTGGGTGTGATTTACTTCAATTTTCAGTAAATCATGATCTGAAAATATTGTTGATAGAATTTCTATCCTCTTAATTTTATGGTGGTATGTTTTGTGGCCCAGTATGTGTTCTATCTTGGAGAATGTCCCAAGTGCACTTGAGAAGAATGTGTATTCAGCTTTTTTTGGGTGAAATGTCACATATATACCTTGTCCTTTTTTTTTTACATTCTTTTTTTTTTATTAGTGAAACACCATAAGGTACAGTTATAGGCTTACAAATTTTGTGCTTGGGTACCCTGTCTTTCATTTTTTCCTTCAGACAAAGCATATTTTTGCTGAGCAAAACAAATCTTGTTGATTTATCAGGAGGTGATAAGCTTGTGTTGAAATCTCCAACTATTATTATGTTGCTGTCAGTGTCCTTCTTCAAGTCTATGAGGAGCTGTTTTAAGCATTTTGCTGGTACCTCATTAGGTGCATATACATTTAGGAGAGTTAGTTCTTCCTGGTGTACAGATCCTTCAATCATTAAGAAATGATTTTAACTGTCTCTTATAACCTTCTTCAGTCTGAAATCCATGTGGTTTAATATTAGAATGGCTACTCTCGCTTTTTTGAGGGAACTGTTTGCCTGTAGGATTGTTTTTCATCCTTTCATTTTGAGTCTCTTTGTTCTGCTTGTTCAAATGTGTTTCTTACAGGCAGCAGAATGTTGGGTTCAGTTTTCTGATCATCCTGCCACTCTGTGTTTTATAATTGGTGCATTTAGCCCATTGACATTGAGGGAGATTATTGTTATGGGGTTTTGTCCTATCTTTCTGCCAAAGTTTCGTGTATTTGGAGGCTTGTCTTGTCTCAAAGTAGCCTGTTTAGTTGCTCTTATAGCCATGGTTTTGAGGCTATGAAGTTCCTGAATTGTTGTTTGTCTGTGAAGCTGTGTGTTGTACCTTCTGATATGAATGAGAGTCTAGCTGGGTGAAGTATTCTAGGTGAGGCGTTTATTTCATTGAGTTTGTTCACTATATCCCACCACTGTCTTTGGGCCCTTAGGGTTTCATTGGATAGGTCTGCTGTGAATCTTAAGGATGCTCCCTTATGAGCAATTTCTTTCTGTGATCTTGCTTTTTTCAGAGTTTTATCTCTGTCTATGGTTTTCGTAATTCTGATCAGGATGTTTCTTGGAGTATTTTTATTTGGGTTTCTTTTAGCTAAAACCCTTCCGAAGGCCTCCTGGATCAGATCACACGTGCTCTTTAACTCTGGGAATGTCTTAGCAATGATGTCTTTGACAATTTCTTCTTTGTTAGGATTAGCGTACTGTCCCTCTGGGACTCCAGTGATTCTTATGTTCTCTTGGATTTATCCTGATTTTCTCTTGACATCTGTTGATTCATTTTGAAGTTCTTTTCCATTTTCTGTTTGTTTTTTTTTTTCTGAAGAGTCTCTGCATCTCATCTTGGAGCTCACTGATTCTACCCTGAGCAGCTATTTGTTGCTGAAGCATTCCACTGAGCTTTTCATTTCACCTACCAAGCTTTTTGGTCTATCATTTCTGCTTGTACTTTTATTTGCATTTTCTTCACCTCCGCTTTCATATCCTCTTGTATTTTATCAGTAGTGTGTTCCATTGCTTCTTTGAGCTCCTTATACATCCTTAAAAGTTCTATTTTAAATTCCTTATTTGAGAGGTTATAGAGCTCACTGTTACTGCTTGATTCATATGGGCTAGCAATTTCAGTCATTAGGCTTGGTGAGTTTCTGTGTTGTTTTACCATAGTGACCTTTGTGTTTTGGAGTTTTATCTCCTGTTGTTGTATGTCATGACCCCTAAAATTGGGCTATCTTTGTGAGTTTCTGTGGCTTACTAATAGGTATGTGAGAGACCTGGGATAAGCAGCGCCTCAAATGTGGGGTGCAGAGAATGGTCTAGTCTTTTGAACCATCTATCTTGCCCCAAAATTTTAAGATAGCACAGTGGTAGGGCATTTGCCTTACAAGCGGCCAACATGGCCCACCCGAGTTCGATTCCTCTGCCCCTCTCGGAGAGCCTGGCAAGCTACCGAGAGTATCTTGCCCGCAGGGCAGAGCCTGGAAAGATACCCATGACGTATTTGATATGCCAAACACAGTAACAAGAAGTTTCATGATGCAGACATTACTGGGCCCACTCGAGCAAATCGATGAACAACGGGAGGACCGTGACCGTGATTTTTTTTTGTCTTTTGAGGTCACACCCATCGATGTTCAGGGATACTCCTGGCTCTGCAATCAGGAATTATACCTGGCAATGCTCAGGGGACCATATGGGATCAAACCCAGGTCAATCGCATGCAAGGCAAATGCTGTACTATTGCTCTGACCCAAGATGTTAAGTTTAATCTAAAGAAATATCATTGATTTTGACTAATGGAGAGAATTTGTGCTATTTGGCATTCAATTTTTAATGACTAAATTTTTACCAGGGTAAATAAACTAGTTGTATACAGAGAGATAATTCAGTGGGTAAGGCATTTGCCTTGCATGTAGCTCACATAAGTTTGATCTTTGGCACCACACTTGGCATTGAGCATTGCAGGAGTGTTTCCTGATCACAGAGCCAGGAGTAAGTCCTGAGAATAGCTAGGTGTGACCTAACATTCCCTTCCTCCAATATACGAATATGGGTTACATTTAGAAAACAAACAAATACATTAGCATTATTTCCGACTTTATCAGGAAGTAGGACAGAACACATAGGTAACTCTATAAGATCTACAGTCCCACAAACTGAAGATATGCAAGTTGCTGGCAAAGAAAAGTAATTAGTGTTGGGTTCATCTTGCAGAGCATTTGGATGAAAGAAAAGCCTTCTTGGACATTATTATTGGTAAACGTCATGTATATATAAATGCATATATATAGAGATTGCTAATTTTGTATGGATATATCCCAGATACTAAGGTGTAAATGTCTCAGAGCAGGCTGGCATTAAGGGCCCAAGAAGCTTAACAAACCTAAGCAAAAGGTAAAAAAAGAGAGAAATCAGGAATATATAATCAGGAAGACAATTTGTTTTAAAAAGCAGAGTAATAATGTTTGTGACATGAGAAATAGAAAGTAATTATATAAGCATCTCTATATACTGTTTATAACTTATTGCATGTTCCGAGGATCAATTCTTCTCCAGTGTCGAAAACGGCATGATGAGATCGGTGCCTTCTTGTCTCGGTCAGACCAATAATGTCGTACTTGATCTTTCGCGCTTGTACCATAAGGTCCTTGATGGATGCATCTGATGCTAGCGTACGTGCATTGAAAGTACAGATGATCATTTTTGTCTTCCTTCGTTGTGGCAGCCTAGTTTGGTTTTGAGATTTTATCGGCCTCTCCTTTCTCATCCTTCTCAATGCTGCCATGTTGGTGAAGACTTCAGGGTCAGGTGAATGAGACCCATTGTAATTACTGGTTTTGGCATATCGAATACACAATGGATAGCTTGCCAGGCTCTGCTGTGCAGGTGGAATACTCTCGGTAGCTTGCCAGGTTTTCCGAGAGGGATAGAGGCTTTTGGGGCAACCTCTAATGGCACTAGTAGGTGTTACCATATTTGAACCCTATCAAATATGGTACGGCAATTCCGGAAGATGTGTATTTAGTATCTTATAATGTGTCCGGAAAGCGTCCTGGAGTGTGGTGGCGGCTGGGTAGTGGAGGTAGTGTCAGTAGTGGAGGTCTGCCAGTGAGGTATTTATCTGGTCCCGGTAGGGGTAGGGTGGGTCATCTGTGCACAATCCAATCCCTGGGTCTCTTTTATCCTCGGAACTTGTGATAAAGAGGTCGGAGGCGTTGGTGTCCTTGTCAACACAAACTTGGCCATGAGCATTGACTCATTCGAATGCCTAACAACCCGAATCCGACGTTTACATTTGAATAGATGTGGCTCACTGCCTGCAGTTTCTATCTTCATTGTCTATGCACCAACATCTCATTATGATGAAGGAGAAATTGAGAAGTTCTACATGGAGCTGGAGAAGTTCTATAAAGAAGACCAAACTTTCTACAAGATCACTGTGGGTGATTTTAATGCCAAGATAGGACCGAGAAGATCAGCTGAAGAACTTCACATCGGGACCCATGGCCTAGAATGGAACAAACAGGGTGAGAGACTGTCTGAGTTCATCATGCCGACCAAGACCATCCATGGTAACTCACAGTTCCAGAAGGCAGAATCTAAACGTTGGACATAGGAGTCTCCCGGTGGACGATTCCACAACGAAATAGACCACATCATATTCAATCGATGGTTTTGCCTGACCGATGTCGCTGTTGTCCCAAAATTTCGAATGGGATCGGACCACCGTCTCCTTCGTGCAAAATTCTACTTCACAGAGCGGGGAGAAAGGGCTGCAAAGTTCAAAAAGAGAACTCCCAGAATGACCACCAACTGGGAACTCTTTGGCACTATTGCAGAAACATGGGAAGATGCCATTGTTGACAACATTGATGAGGAATACAATCGACTGGTTCAGCACCTCCATGATTGTGTGAGGATCGCCAAGAGAGAGATAGCCACAAAAAAATGCCTGTCTTCGAAAACTCTTGAGCTTATTTGCCAGTGTGGTTTGGCGCATGCCTCAGGCAACGGAAAGCGAACATCCGAGCTCAAAAAGTAGTGCAGAGATGCGGTCAAGGAAGTCCTCAAAGAGAGAAGAGGAGAAGTGCTGGTAGATGTGGCAGAAGCCGGGAAAAGGATTCGTAATGCCTGCCTGTCCTTTGCCAACCATAAGACCAAGATGACAGCCCTCTGATTTCCTGATAGATCTATCATTATTAGAACAGCAATGGAGAAGATTATCCATGACTTCTACTCAAATCTCTTTGATAGCCATGTCCACTTGCCAACATACCAAATTCCACAGGATGGATAAGTCGTTCCCAATGTTCTCCCTTCCGAAATCCGACACGCCATTTCGTCAGTAAAGAAACAAACAGTACCCGGCCCAGACAAGGTCAGATCTGAACACCTGAAGAACCTGCCGTCAGTACTCATCAATACACTGGCTCGGCTCTTCACATGCTACCTGTCTGAATGCAAGGTTGCGACCTGATGGAAAACCAACAGGACTGTACTACTGTTCAAGAAGGGAGACATCCATGACATTGGCAATTATCGCCCGATCTGCCTATTGTCTGTCATCTACAAGTTGATCACTCGAGTCATCCAAAATAGGATTGGCAGAACACTAGATGAAGGACAACCACGCGAGCAAGCCGGGTTCTGCAAAGGATTCAGCACCATTGACCATATCCCCACGATAAACAAGGTCATTGAGGTTTCTTGGGAGTTCAAGATGCTGCTCTGTTTAATGTTCATTGATTTAAAGAAGGCCTTTGATTCTGTTGAGACAGAAGCGGTCATTGAAGCCCTAGCCAATCAGGGCATTCAAGCCTAATGCATCAGGATCCTACATGAGCTGTATTACGGATTCACTACCAGGATCTCACCATTCTACAAAGAAGTAATCATTGAATTCAAGAGAGGGGTTCGAAAGGGTGATACCATTTCACCGAAACTCTTCAGTGCCACCCTCAAGAACATCATGCGACGACTGGAATGGGAAGGAATGGGAGTGAAGATAGATGGTCGGCAACTACACCACCTCTGCTTAGCTGATGACATTGTTTTAATAATACCAAACATCAGCCAAGCGGCACAAATGCTGGCCGACTTTGACCGTGAGTGTGAAAGGTTGGACTACAGCTGAATCTTACGAAGACAATGTTTATGAGAAACAGCCTCGTTCCTGACGCCCCATTCGCTCTCAACGGAATGACCATCTCCGAATGCAACAGCTATGTGTACCTAGGTCGAGAAGTCAACATGACAAATGACCTGGCACCCGAACTGTGCAGGAGGAAGAGAGCGGCTTGGAACGCCTTTAAGAACGTCGAAGAAATAGCTAAGAGGAGAAGAACCTCCGGCTCCGGTCACATCACTTTGATTCCACTGTTCTTGCATTAACACATGCCTCAGAGACGTGGGCCCTACAGAAACAGGATGAGAATGCTATTTGGGTCTCCCAAAGGGGAATTGAAAGAGCTATGCTTGGAATATCATGTTTCACTCAAATGATAGAAAGAATCCGGAGTTCCGACATCCATCAACGATCAAGAATCAGGGACGCCCTCTCGTTTGCCGAAGTGTCAAAAATTAGATGGGCTGGTCACGTAATGAGATTTAAAGATGACTGCTGGACTAGAGCTGTTACCGACTGGATTCCACAGGATGTCAAAAGACCGCATGGCCGCCCACTTACCAGATGGTCAGACTTCTTTATCAAGATCATAAACGATCAGTTTGAGGCTCTTCATGTTTCTGGAGCGAACCGACGCCATTGGGCTACACTAGCACGTGACAGGGACAAATGGAGACATTACTGGCGCCCGCTCGAGCAAATCGACGATTAATGGAAAGTCAAGTGATCAATGATCAAGTGAACTTTTTGCACTTAATTTTGCAAGGATTAGCTAGTAGTAAATAGTTTGAGTCATTTTATAGTACTGACTCAGTCATTTCCAAGTTAGTTTTCTGTTATTTTCAGATAATTCCTACAGGATCAGAGAAGAGCTTGACCAATCTCCAGATGTACTGGGGAGGGGTCTATATTGTAATTAAATGAAGAAAAAAAATACAAGAGACTGAGATGCAGAATCAGATAGTGTTTGAGGACAGCATGGTTATTACACAGAAAGGACACACTTAGTGGCTTTGACCTTGGAAAATTAATTTAATCTCTTGGAGCCTTATTTTCTTTCTCTGAGAATGTAAAGGATGAGCTTTACCCTATTCTTTGGGGACCAGGGAGATCAGGCAGACTTGTCCATAGAAAGGGCTCAATAGATGCTAGTTTTTGGTTTTATACGAGGCAAGACTAGTACTTTATGGGAAAAATAGTGAGAAAGCAAATTTCATGGAAAATATTTGGCTGTAGAATGAGTGAGGCTTTGATTATAGGTAATGCGCACTGTATTTAAGCAAGTAATAGCAAACCTGTCCAAAATGGATCATGGTACATACTTTGTGAACTCAGTGCTTAATCTATATAGTTTATCTGCCCCAAACTCTAATATAAACTTAGGTCCCATAAATAAAAGCTTGGTATTCAGACGATGAGGGGGTATTCCCTCTACCATATCCATTCTCATTCATTTCATCATTTCATTTCATCATCCTGTTAATCGTCGATTGCCTCGAGCAGGCCCCAGTAACGTCTCTTTCATCCTAGCCCTGAGATTATATTCACGGCTCTTTAGGAGAATGAGACCCATCATTGTTACTGGTATTTGGCATATTTGGTAGGCCACGGGGAGTTTGCCAGACTCTGCCCTGTGGGCAGGCTACATTCGGATAGCCTGCAAGTTTGTCCAAAGTAGGAATGAGGTAATAAGATGTCGCGCGGTCGCGAATGCGGCCGCGCGGTTCCGGGATCTGGATTTTATAGTCTCTGAGTCTTGGCCGCTGATGGGATTACACGGCGCCAGGGGGCCAGGTGGTGGGTGTGACCCCTGCCTACTGGAATTTGGAGGATCTGGGTGGAAGATGCTCGACTCCAATTCGAGTAGGCTTGGAGGTCTCGGCCCCAGAACCCGCGTGGCTTTGTCCCTCTGCCAGTACCTTCATGTGTGCGGAGAGTGGTCTCAGCATGGTGGTGGCTGGTCCTGGAGGTCTTCGGCTGCCGTAGCCCTGGTCGGGGCGGGGAGGAAAGCTCAACCCGCTCCCCTCCAAGGGACTCCGGGAAGGAACACCCAGGCACGGGGGCAGAGACTGCACTTTTCTTGTCCGTTGTGATCCATGATGTGATCCATTCTCATTAGATCACATCAATGGTGTTAAGAGCAGTTCTGCAGATGGAACATACTTTAAGGTGATGAGATGCTGAAATGACTGTATAGGACAAGTGTTGGATGAAACTGGGGGTTAGTCAGACAATTTGAGATTAAATGGACATTTGAATGCTGTCTAAATTTATCTTGAAAAAGAGAGTTAACTGGTTTAGAAGTTAGAGGCACCAGGAAAGTAGATTATAGCTCAGCATAAGAAGATTCTTAATTAAAGCTGATCTAAGATCAAATAGTGCTCTCTTTAAGGTGACTGGGCTGTTTTTTCTGGAAGTTTCTCAGAGAGGCTGGGGCACACTGGTCAGTGATACCCAGAAGGACATTTTAATTTTAGAATTAGAGTTGTCAAACAGACAACTGTAAGCTGGTCCAGGCTTTTTTTGGTGGGAAGGGGTTTGGGTCAAACCTGGTAGAGCTCTGGGGCTACTCCTGTCTCTGTACTTGAGGTGCTCTGGGTGGTAAACAGGGAACTGTGTATTGCTTGAGTACATACTCTAGTCCTTGTATGCAAAACATGTGCTCATTGCATTGAGTTAGCTCTTCAGTCCCAGTTCTAGCTACTTTACTGCAAACTTTAATTAGCATTCAGTAACAGCAGAAAGAAAAAATGCAGCAGTCTTTCTCCTGCTACATTAAGGGAAAACTTTTATGAAAGAGGGACCACTCTCGCTCTGTCTGGACCACAGGATCTAGTGTCCCTACAGGTAGTGGTATAAATATATGGCTAGACAGGTAAAGTTTCTAAGCATCAGTTTCTCAATTGATAAAGCAAAGACCTACAAGAGAAAGTGACTCTAAGTGTGTGTGTGTTATGTGTGTATATTTACACATTTCTATCATTCTAGAACTCCTCAATTTTTTGACATCCTTATTTAATTTTAGCACTACAAGTAGTAAAAAGCTAAATGATATTTATGTAGACTTCCTGGTGTTTTTCATGTTTAGCATTAAGCCATTTGCTCGAGAGGGCCCAATAACGTCTCCACTGGAGACTTTGTTGTTACTGTGTCTGGCATATCGTATACGTCACGGGGAGCTTGCCAGGCTCTGCCCTGTGGGCGAGATACTCTTGGTAGCTTGCCGGGCTCTCTGAGAGGGGCGGAGGAATCGAACTCGGGTCGGCCATGTTGGCTGCGTGCAAGGCAAATGCCCTACCACTGTGTATTAAATAATAATTGAGAATTAATTATAAATTATTGAAACTGTAATCACTGTAATCACCCATGCAAACCTGAAAGAACTGTCTTAAGAATTATATAAGTCCTTAACCACTATACTACAAATGAGAAAGGAATGCACTATTTACTTATAGAAAAAATTTTATCAGAGCAACTACAGGAATGTATGTTTATATTAAAAATTTCTCACTTCCTCTTAAATTACCTCTAGTAAATGTCATGAAGCAATTGTTCTTTAGCCTTTATATTTATTCTGTACTTAATTATTATATGAGAAAAAATTTTATAATCAAATGAAAATTTTTAAGAAACTGCCACACAATTATATTATTTTGTATTATACTTATATATATTAATCACTTAATCCCTGTTATTCATCGATATATTCGAGCGGGTGCCAGTAACGTCTCCATTCATCCCGGTTGCGTGCTAGCATAGCCCAATGGTATCTGTTCGTTTTAGGAACATGCAGAGCCTCAAACCGATCCTTTAGGGTCTTGACGAAGAAGTCTGACCATCTTGTAGGTGGGCGTCCACGTGATCTTTTGATGTCCCGTGGAATCCAATTAGTAATGGCTCTAGTCCAGCGGTGTCTGTAAACCTCATTACGTGTCCAGCCCATCTGATTTTTGATGTCTTGGCAAATGAGACAGCGTCCATGATTCTTGAGCATTGACGAAGATCAGAACTCCGGATTCTATCTTTCATTTCAGTGAATCGTGATATTCCGAGCATAGTTCTTTCAATTCCTCTTTGAGATACCCGAATAGCGTTCTCATCCCGTTTTCGTAGGGTCCAGGTCTCTGAGGCATATGTTAATGCAGGAAGAACAGTGGAATCAAAGAGATGTGCTCGTAGTTGGAGGTTCTTTGTCCTTTTAGTTATTTCTTCAATGCTCTTGAAGGCATTCCAAGGTGCTCTCTTCCTCCTGCGCAACTCAGGTGCCAGGTCATTCATCATGTTGATTTCTCGACCTAGGTATATATAACTGTTGCATTCGGAGATGGTGGTTCCGTTGAGAGCAAATGGAGCGTCAGGAACAAGGCTGTTTCTCATAAACATTGTCTTCATAAGATTCAGCTGTAGTCCGACCTTTCCACATTCATGGTCAAAGTCATTCAGCATTTGTGCTGCTTGGCTGATGTTTGGTGTTATTAGAACGATGTCATCAGCAAAGCGGAGGTGGTGTAGTTGCCGACCATCTATCTTCACTCCCATGCTTTCCCATTCCAGTCGTCGCATGATGTTCTCGAGGGTGGCACTGAAGAGTTTTGGTGAAATGGTATCACCCTGCCGAACCCCTCTCTTGACATCAATGATTACTTCTTTGTAGAATGGTGAGATCTTGGTAGTGAATCCGCAATAGAGCTCACGAAGGATCTTGATGTATTGAGTTTGTACGCCCTGATTGGCTAGGGCTTCCATGACTGCTTCCGTCTCAACAGAATCAAAGGCCTTCTTTAAATCAATGAACGTTAGACAGAGCGGCATCTTGAACTCCCGAGAAACCTCAATGAGCTTAGTAATCATGTGGATATGGTCGATGGTACTGAATCCTTTTCGGAATCCAGCTTGTTCACATGGTTGTACTTCATCTAGTGTTCTGCTAATCTTATTCAGGATGACACGAGTGAATAGTTTGTAGATGACAGACAATAGGCAGATTGGGCGGTAGTTGCCAAAGTCGTGGATGTCTCCTTTCTTGTATAGTAGTACAGTCCTGCTGGTTTTCCATTGCGATGGAACCTTGCATTCAGAAAGGTAGCGTGTGAAGAGCCGAGCCAATGTATTGATGAGAACTGATGGTAAGTTCTTCAGGTATTCAGGTCTGATCTTGTCTGGACCAGGTGCTCTTTGTTTCTTTACCGATGAGATGGCATGTTGCATTTCGGAAGGGAGAACATTGGGAACGACATATCCATCATGTGGTATGTGGTATGTGGGCAAGTGGACGTGGCTATTAAAGAGATCTGAGTAGAAGTCATGAACAATCTTCTCCATTGCCCTTCTGGAAGTTGTGATAGATCCATCATGATGTCGGAGGGCAGTCATCTTGGTTTTGTAGTTTGTGAAGGACAGGCGGGCATTACGAATGCTTTTCCCAGCTTCTGCCGCATCTACCAGTACTGCTGCTCTCCTGTTTTTGAGGTCATCCTTGATGGCTTCTCTGCAATGTTTTGCCAGTTCGGATGTTCGCTAGTGGTTGCCTGAGGCACGTGCCAAGCCACGTTGGTGAATAAGTTCAAGAGTGTTCGAAGAAAGGCGTTTTTTTGTGGTTATCTCTCTCTTGGCATTCCTTGCACAATCATGGAGGTGCTGAATCATTCGATCGTATTCCTCATCAATGTTGTCAATTACAGCATCTTCCCATGTTCCTGCAACAGAGCCAAAGAGTTCCCAGTTGGTGGTTGTTCTGGGAGTCCTCTTCTTAAACCTTGCATTCTTTTCTCCTCGTTCTGTGAGGTAGAATTTTGCACGAAGAAGACGGTGGTCTGATCCCGTTTGGAATTTTGGGACAACAGCAACATCGGTTAGGCAAAACCACCGATTGAATATGATGTGGTCTATTTCACTGTGGAACCGTCCATCGGGAGACTCCCATGTCCAACATTTAGATTCAGCCTTTTGGAACTGTGAGTTACCATGGAAGGTTTTGGTTGACATGATGAACTCAGACAGTCTGTCACCCTGTTCGTTCCATTCCAGGCCATGGGTCCCGATGTGGAGTTCATCGACTGATCTTCTTGGTCCTATCTTGGCATTAAAATCACCGACAATGATCTTGTAGAAGGTGTGATCTTCTTTATAGAACTTCTCCAGCTCCATGTAGAATTTCTCAATTTCTCTTTCACCATAACTGGATGTTGGTGCATAGACAACAAAGATAGAAACTGCTGGCAGTGAGCCACATATATTCAAGTGTAATCGTCCGATTCGGGTTGTTAGGCATTCAAATGAATCAATGCTCGTGACTAAGTTTGTGTTGACAAGGATACCGACACCACCGACGCCTCTTTTATCACATGTTCCAAGGAACTGTTCTTCTCCAGTGTCGAAAATGGCATGATGTGATTGATGTCTTCTCATTTCGGTCAGACCAATGATGTCGTACTTGATCTTTCGCGTTTGTACCATAAGGTCTTCAATGGATGCAGCAGATGCCAGCGTATGAGCATTAAAAGTACAGACAATCCTTTTTGTTTTTCTGCGTTTTGGCAGCCTATTTCTGCCTTGGTATTTTATCAGCCTCTCCTTCCATATCCTTCTCGACTCTGCATATTCAGGGTTACGGAAATAAGATCCATTTATTACTGGATTTGGCATATCAATTTGGTCTATTTGGCATAGACCACAGATAGCTTGCCAGGCTCTGCCGTGCGGGTTGGATATTTAAGGTAACCTGAAAACCTAGAGAAAAGTAAATAAATAGTTGTGCGGCCACGAATGCGGCCGCGTGCTCCCGGGAGCTTGTTGTGATAATCTCTGGATACTGGCCGTTGTTGGGGTTACACGGCAGTTGTAGGGTGTAACTGTCTAGCTACTGACAGGTCCAGTCCCAAACCGTGCAGGCTTGGAGATCTCAGCCCCGGGTCTCACACACCTGGGTTCCTCTGCTAGTTCTGTTATGCCTGAGGCTTATCCAAGTGTGTGGAGAGTGGCCCCAGTAAGGCCTTGGCTGGGGCCTGGAGGTCTTCAGCTGTTGGGCCCTGGCGAGGATAGTCAGGCACAGGGTAGGAGACTCTGCCTTGTGCTCTCCCGGGAGCTTGTTGTGATAATCTCTGGATCCTGGCCGTTGTTGGGGTTCCATGGCAGTTGGAGGGTGTAACTGTCTAGCTACTGACAGGTCCAGTCTCAAACCGTGCAGGCTTGGAGATCTCAGCCCCGGGTTATAATATATACTTATATATTATATAATATACTTATGTATTATATATTATACTTATAATACTATAATTTCTAAACTTTCACCATAAATATATTCATGTCTACTTAATACTCATCTGTAATAAAGCAATATGAGAAGTTAAGGACAAAAATTGAGTGTGCTGTGAAATTTCACGCCTAAAGTTACCTTGCATATATCATTATTATGTATAACCAAGCTGCCCATTGAAATGCATTAATAATGTACTCTGGGATTTCAAAAAGAATAAGCCACAAATATTTGGAAAGGGGAAAGATAACAATTAAATCACAATAATTAGCATGAATATTGGTTTATTATTTGTGTGAATCAAAATTCTTACTATGAAGATTTATGTGTTGATTTTTCCATGATAATAAGGTGAAGATTTCACACATAGAAGAGGTATGAAGTAACTTTTGAGTGGGGGCAAGATGGCCAATAGGAAGCACTTATTACAAATAAGTTATAAATATTACAAATGGGAGTCATTTACCTCCTCCAGAGCAGAGCAAATCTGTAACAAAACTGGATTAATAAACAGAAGCTAATCTAAAACCCTGTGGAACAAAGTTTCCACAGCAAGGGACAAATAGATGGCACCCAGAAATATTGGAATCAGATACCCCTTCTTCAAGAAATTCAACTTCTACGCAACAAACTGCAGTCAGAAAGAGATTTCAAAGGACAAAAATTTGCCTTGGATAGTAGGATGGAGTTGTCTGAATGCCTCACACCCCAATTATGATTCTAAACTTAAAATATTGGAACAGGAGGCAAAAAAATGAATGTTCTGAGGTGCCATCTTATTGAGAGGGTTGAATTGCTCTCAGGTACCCTGTTAATAAAATTTCCAAATCTCACTGATCACAGGTGCTGATGGACACTATATTCCATGCTATGAAAACCTTCGAGAAATCCCTGAAGAGAGCTCTCCCCATCTAAGACAAACAGCTGACCTACCTAGAATTTATCAACAGTGCTCACTTATGGTTGACAGAGACCTGGCCTCTTCCAGTTCACATCTTACTGCCAGCAAGAAAGATGCACTTGTACACTTCTACAGACTGAAAGCTCACTGTGGAAATCCTGAAGCATAGCTAGCTAGCAAGAGAGTCTCACTGACTGCTCTACTCTCCTGTTGAATCAGCAGCAGCAAAATTAAGCTCCCTAACACTACCATGGATTTATGTCACCTCAGAGATCAAAGTCCCCATTGCTCCAGCTAGACTCTTTTTCTCCTATCTGGTGTGTCACAGATAGGCTTCACATTTAGAAGGCTGTGTTCTACCAGTGAGCTGTGTCTCCTCTTAAACTCACCACAACAAGGTGTACTACACATTGGGCTCTTCTGCCACTGATCGGGTCTGTTAGGTCAGACCCGATCTGACCTTAAGAGTTGACGTTGAAACTTTGATTCAGTTGAATTTACAGGTATAGTCAGCACATTCTATCACTTAGTTACTGCTAGGACCCTTCATATTAGCTTCCCCTGGGAGATGCTGAGTATAATGAGTCATATGGTAGTTCTATTAGTGTTTTGAGATGTTTCCAAATTGTTTTCCATTGAATTTGAAACAGACAACATACCCACCAACAGTGAATGAGGGTTTATTTTCTGTTACTTTCATGCCAACACTTCTTGTTTCTAGTCTTTTTGACATATGCTATTCTCACTGTGATATATCTCATTTTCATTTTGATTTGCATTTCTCTGATAACAAGTTGATGATGAAAACTTTTTCATATGCCTACTGGATAACTGTATGTCTTTTCAAAGAAGTGTTTGTTAATCTCCTCTCTCCAATTTTTGATGGGGTTATTAGGTTTTTTTGTTTATGAGTTTTGTGACTTCTTTATATTTCTTTATCTGGTGTATTGTTTGAAAATATTTTCTTCCATTAAGTGGGGTGTCTTTTTATTTTAGCCAAGTTTCAGTTGCCATGCAAAACATTTTTTTTTGATTTTTGGGTCACACCCAGCTGATGCTCAGATGTTACTCCTGACTCTGAACTTAGGAATCACTGCTGGTGGTGCTTGGGGGACCACATGGGATGCTGGGAATTGAACCTGGGTTGGCCGCGTGCAAGGCAAATGCCCTACCTGCTGTGCTATTGCTCCAGCCCCAAAACATTTTTTTAATTTAAAATTTTAATTTACATTAATGTAGGCAAAAGCCACAACTGTTAATAAAATTTTAGAGATGAGAATGATTAGATGACAAAACGCCAATATTAAAATCAACTTTTGGTACAGCCCGCCCCAAAGGGCCTGGGTCCCTCTCTGGGCATGCGCAGCTAGAACCAGCCCCTAGAAAGCCGGTTTTCAACCCCTGATCTGCGTGGGACGGGCACAGAGGCCCAGCTCTGGGCAACAAAGTTGAACGGCTCCAATTCCAAACAGGAGACGTTCCCAACTCCTCGCCCAGTGCCAGGGACTCTTTCAGGAGCCGCAGCCGCTGATGCGGCCGCGAAATATTTTCCCACTACATATGCCATAGGAACCATAAGCTACCTTCTTAGATGGAAACTTCTCTATTTTAGCTCAGCCACTAGAAACACAGTAGCCAATAACTCATAAGCCTATCTTAACTCACACTGCATATCAAGCAGAATAGTAACAGTGAATGTGAAGGACTAAACCACACCTCTAACAATGGTAAAGCAACGCAAAAGCCCACCAAACTTTCATACTGAAGAGTCTAGCCCAGATGACACCAACAGTACTGTAGTGTTAGACAACCTCTCTGACAAGGAATTCAGAAGGGAGCTACTTACGATGCTTAGGGAATTAAAAGAAAAAAATGGAAAGCAATGGCAATAGAAGACAAGAGGATCTGAAGGCAGAAATGAGGAAAATGCAATCAGAAATGTCAGACCTGAAAAATCTCGTAGGCAAATTGAAAAGCTCAGTGAAAGGCCTCAGCAGCAGAGTAAGAGCGGCTGAGAACAGAATCAGTGAGCTCGAAGATGAAGTTCAGAGACTCTCCAGAAAAGAGCAGAAAATGGAAAAGAGACTCACAATTCGGGAACAGATGGCAAGAGAAGATCATGATGAAGCCAAGAGGGATAACATAAGAATTACTGGAGTTCCAGAGGGACAGGAAGAAAACCTCGATGAAGAAGAAACTGTCAAAGACATCATTGCTACAACATTTCCAGAGCTGAAGAAAACTTGTGACCACATTCAGGAGGCCCGAAGGGTACCAGCTAGAAGAAATCCGAATAAAAATACCCCAAGACACATTCTGATCAAAATGACCAAAACCTTAGACAGAGACAAAATTCTGAAAGCAGCAAGATCGAAGAAAGAAATCTCTTACAAAGGAGCATCCTTAAAATTCACAGCTGATTTTTCTGATGAAACCCTCATGGCCCGAAAACACTGGTGGGACATAGTGAAAAAACTCAATGAAATAAATGCCTCCCCAAAAATACTTTTCCAAGCAAGACTCTCATTCATAATAGAAGGAACAACACACAGTTTCTAAGACAAACAACAGCTCAGGAACTTCATAGACTCAAAACCATGGTTACAAGAACAACTAAATGGGCTACATTAAGACAAGAAAGGCCCCTAAAATACACCAAATTTTAACAGAACAATGGGACAAAATCCCATAACAATAATCTCTCTCAATGTCAATGGGCTAAACGCACCAATTAAATGACATAGAGTGGCAGGATGGATTAGAAAATTGAACCCAACATTCTGCTGCCTGCAAGAAACGCATCTCAATAGTTAAAGCAAACACAGACTCAGAGTCAAAGGCTGGAAAACAATCCTACAGGCAAACAGCTCCCATAAAAAAGCTGGGGTAGCCATCCGTATATCAGACCACATCGATTTCAGAGTGAGGAAGGTCATAAGAGACATTTCAGGCCATTTCTTATTGACCAAAGGATCTGTACAACAGGAAGAACTTACAATAATAAATGTATATGCACCTAATGAGAGACCAGCAAAGTACCTAAAACAACTACTCATAGATTTGGAAAAAGACATCAATAGCAACACAATACTAGTGGGAGACTTCAACACTGCTTTGTCACCTTTTGATAGATCAACCAGACTCAAGCTTAGCAAGGACATACTTCATTTGAGGGAAACAATGGAAGAAAGGGACTTAGTAGATATATATAGGACACTTCATCCACAAAAAGCTGAATACACATTCCTCTCAAGCGTCCATGGAACATTCTCCAAGATAGACCACATGCTGAGCCACAAAACATGCCTCCATAAAATTAAGAAGATAGAGATTGTATCAACAATCTTCTCAGACCATAATGCGCTGAAATTAGAAGTAAATCACACACAAAAACAGAAAACTAAATCAAACACCTGGAAATTAAACAGTGCACTATTGAACAACGAGTGGATTAGACAGGAAATCAAAGAGGAAATCAAAAGATTCCTAGAAACGAATGAAAATGAGAACACGAGTTACCAAAACTTATGGGACACAGCAAAGGCTGTGTTAAGAGGAAAGTTTATAGCTCTACAAGCATTCCTCAGGAAGGAGGAGCGAGCACACATAAGTAACCTAACCTCACAGCTTAAGAGCTTGGAGAAGGACCCAAAAAAGGAGCACAACCCGAACAGGAGCAAGGAAATAATAAAACTCAGAGCAGAGATTAACGAGATGGAAACCCAAAAAACAATCCGAAAGATCAATGAAACCAAGAGCTGGTTCTTTGAGAAAATTAACAAGATCGATAAGCCTCTAGCAAAACGCACAAAGAAAGGGAGAGAGAAAACTCCAATAAACCGAATCAGAAACGAAAAGGTTGTCATTACAACAGAAACTACAGAAATTTAGAGGATCATCAGGGAGTACTTTGAGAAGCTTTATGCCACGGAACATCAAAACCTCGAGGAAATGGATAAATTCCTAGACTCCTACAGACTCCCAAGGCTGAACCAAGAAGACCTGGAATACCTGAACAGACCTATCACCATCAAGGAAATTGAAATGGTAATAAAAAGTCTCCCCAAGCACAAAAGTCCTGGCCCGGATGGATTCACTAGTGAATTCTTCCAAATCTTTAAAGAGGACTTACTCCCAATACTCTTTAAGCTTTTCCACGAAATTGAAATATCAAAAACACTTCCGAACAGTTTCTATGAAGCAAATATCACACTGATACCAAAAGCAGACAGAGATACGGCAAAGAAAGAGAATTACAGGCCGATATCCCTGATAAACACAGATGCAAAGATCCTCAACAAACTACTAGCAAATAGAATCCAACAACTCATCAAAAAGATCATACACCATGACCAAGTAGGATTCATCCCAAGGATGCAAGGATGGTTTAACATTCGGAAATCAATCAACATAATCCACCATATCAACAAAAGAAAAGATAAAAAGCATATGATCATATCAATAGATGCAGAGAAAGCATTTGATAAGATCCAGCACCCCTTTATGATGAAAACCCTAGCCAAAATGGGTATAGAGGGGACCTTCCTCAACATAATTAAAGCCATCTACCACAAGCCTACAGCAAGCACCATCCTCAATGGGGAAAAACTGAGAGCCTTCCCTCTAAGATCAGGAACGAGACAGGGATGCCCACTCTCTCCACTGCTGTTCAATATAGTACTGGAAGTACTTGCAATAGCAATTAGGCAAGAAAAAGTTATTAAGGGCATTCAGGTAGGAAAGGAAGAAATCAAGCTCTCACTATTCGCAGATGATATGATACTATACTTAGAGAACCCAATAACCTCCACCAAAATACTCCTAGAAACAATAGACTCGTATAGTAAAGTTGCAGGTTATAAAATCAATACCCAAAAGTCCATGGCTTTCCTATACGCAAACAGTGAGAGAGAAGAAAGTAACATGAAAAAAACAATCCCATTCACAATTGTGCCCCAGAAAATCAAGTACCTAGGAATCAGCTTAACTAAGGAAGTAAAGGACCTGTACAAAGAAAACTACAAAACGCTACTTCAGGAAATAAAAGAGGACATGAGGAAATGGAAAGATATCCCCTGCTCATGGGTCGGGAGACTTAACATTGTCAAAATGGCAATACTACCGAAAGCAATGTATAAATTCAATGCAATCCCTATAAGGATACCCATGACATTCTTCAAAGAAATGGAGCAAACACTCCTGAAATTTGTATGGAACAATAAGCCCCCACGAATAGCTAAAGCAATTCTTGGGAAAAAGAAAATGGGAGGAATCAACCTCCCTAACTTCAAACTGTACTACAAAGCAGTAATAATTAAAACAGCATGGTACTGGAACAAAGGCAGAACTGCAGACCAATGGAACAGGGTTGAATACACTGACATCTCCCCTCAATCATATGCTCATCTAATCTTTGATAAAGGTGCAAGTAATGTGAAGTGGAGTAAGGAAAGCCTCTTTAATAAATTGTGTTGGCATCACTGGACGGCTACATGCAAAAAAATAGGCTCAGAACTCTGCCTAACACCATGTACAAAAGTAAGATCAAAATGGATTAAAGACCTCAACATCAGACCAGAAACCATAAGGTACGTTGAAGATAAAGTTGGCAAAACCCTCCATGACATTGAAGCTAATGGTATCTTCAAAGATGCCATGCCACTGGCCAAGCAAGTGAAAACAGAGATAGATAAGTGGGACTATCTTAAACTAAGAAGCTTCTGCACCTCCAAAGAAACAGTGACCAAAATACAAAGACAGTCTACAGAATGGGAAAGGATATTCACCGAATACACATCTGACAAGGGGTTGATATCCAGGATATACAAAATACTGGTTAAACTCCACAAGAAGAAAACATCCAACCCCATCCAAAAATGGGGCAATGAAATGAACAGAAACTTTCTCAAAGAAGAAATCCGAATGGCAAAAAAGCACATGAGAAAATGCTCTACATCATTAATCATCAGGGAGATGCAGATCAAAACCACAATGAGATACCATCTCACACCTCAGAGACTGGCCCACATTCAAAAGAGCAAAAGCAACCGATGCTGGCGTGGATGTGGCGAGAAAGGGACACTCCTTCACTGTTGATGGGAATGTCCACTGGTTCAGCCCTTCTGGAAAACAGTATGGACGATTCTCAAAAAATTAGAAATTGAGCTCCCATTTGACCCAGCAATACCACTCCTGGGAATATATCCCAGAGAGGCAAAAATGTGTAGTCGAAGTGACATCTGCACTTGTTTGTTCATTGCAGCACTCTTTACAATAGCCAGAAACTGGAAGAAACCTGAATACCCAAGAACAGATGACTGGTTAAAGAAACTTTGGTACATCTACACAATGGAGTACTATGTAGCTGTTAGAAAAGATGAAGTCATGAAATTTACATACAAGTGGTACAATATGGAAAGTATCATGCTAAGCGAAATGAGTCAGAAAGAGAGGGATAGACATAGAAAGATTGCATTCATCTGGGGGATGTAAAGTAACAAAGTATGAGATTAATACCCAAGAATAGCTGAGATCAGCACCAGGAGGATTACTCCATAACTTAGAGGCCAGCCGGGTATCGTAGAGGAAAGGGCAGTTCAGATAGAGAATGGAGCACCAAATAAAGGATGTTTGGTGGATCCTCCCATGAGGGGATATGCATGTCGAAAGTAGACTATGGACTGAACATGTTTGCCACTCAATGCCTCTTTTGGAGACCACAACACCCAAAAGGAGAGAGAGAACACAGGGAATTGCCCTGCCACAGAGACAGGGGGGATGCGGGGATGGGGGTGAGAGGGTTATTATCCATGGTGGTGGAAAATGGGCACTGGTGGAGGGATGGGTATCTGATCATTGTATAATTGAAACCAAAGCACAAAAAATTGTTAATTTACAACTGTAAAAAAAATAAAAAAAATTTAAAAAATCAACTTTTATGTGAGACTTCTTATATCTGATCACGGGGTTTTTAAGTTCTTCTCTAAGAACTTATTAAACTGTCTGTTGTTAGTTGCTAGCTGTTTATTGCTGTGTTATTGTTTTTGTTTGTTAAATTTAGTTGGCCTTTCTCATCTAATTTGGCTCCTATAGGAATTTCAGTTTTGAGGAATTAGGAGGTGTCCAGAGACTTCAGGATCTATGGTTTGGGCCAATGCATTGTGCTGGTGGCAGTTGTCGGAAGTGAGCATGACTGCCAGGGCTTCCAGAAGTAGGGGCAGTCACCCTGACTATGAGAAACATCAGTTTTCCAGTCTGCACAACAGGGTATTTCTGTAGCACTGTCCTCCCGGTCGTTGTTCAATTTGTTCGAGCAGGCACCAGTAATGTCTCCATTGTGAGATTGTTGTCACTGTTTTTGGTATATCAAATACACCATAGGGAACTTGCCAGGCACTGCCATGCGGGCGGGATACTCTACTTAGCTGGCTGGGCTCTCTGAGAGGGATGGAGGAATGGAACCCGGGTTGGCCATGTGCAAGGCAAACGCCCTACCTTCTGTGCTATCGCTCCAGCCCTACAGGGTACAACAGGGTACCTGAAATTGTTTACAGTTTGGCATCTCCGCAAAGAATATTCATGTGGTGGTGGAGTTGAGCCCTTGGTGTGGCTACAGTGGTGGGGTGTGGGTGTAGCTGCTATGGATTGGACAGGGTGGGTACTCAGCTCGTCTGCCTCCTGAGGGTTTCCTGGAGTTTTCAGCTGCGGAGACCTGTGTATCCATGAATTCTAGCTGCTTATGGGGCCGTCACTAGGATATTTAGTCAGGAACTGGTAGAGCAGGGCTGGTGAGTGAGTCAACATGGCAAAGGCTGTGGGAGGTGGGTATCAAACTTTTTTTTTAAAAAAGCTTTTATTTATTTATAACAATTTATGATTTAATCACCATGAAATTACGAAGTTATTCATAATTGTGTTTCAGGAATACAATGTTTCAATACTGATCCCTTAACCAGTGTCCACTTTGCTCCAACAATGGTCTCTCACTCACCCACCAGTCAGCTTCTATGCAAATAAGCTTTTGCAGTGGTTTGCAGTACCATTGCTGATAGGGTTTTATACATAACTTTTTATGACCTTTCAGCATTACATACCATAACAGCGACACCCACACCCCACCACTGTAGCCACACCAAGGGCTCAACTCCACCACAACATGAATATTCTTTGCAGAGATGCCAAACTGCAAATAATTTCAGGTACCTTGTTGTACCCTGTAGGGCTGGAGCGATAGCACAGCAGGTAGGGCATTTGCCTTGCATGTGGCCGACCCGGTTCGATTCCTCCATCTCTCTCAGAGAGTCCAGCAAGCTAACTAGAGTATCCCGCCCGCATAGCAGAGCATGGGCATCCTCCTCCAGGTAGTATGCTTCCCTCCCTGTCGTATCCTCCAAACTCCTGAAGTGGCATATTTTCTGTTAAATACAAGTTCTCATATTCTTTGTTTCTGTTATCTTTGGGTATTCATTATTTCATCACTATGTTTCTCTATATCCCCTATACGAGAGATCGTTCTTTATACCCCCAATATGAGAGAGTTGGTCTCTCTTCCTTTGAGTAACTACTGAGCATGATAAAGTCTTTGTAAGTTGACATAGCCCCATTTTTGTTGTTGTATGCTTTGTTTTTGTTGTCTTTGACAGTGGTGTCAGATCATTGAGTATACCTCTGAGGTGTTAATTCTGGAAAGTTTTACCTATATATTCCCTAATGTAGTGTAAGAATTCTGGTCTCATATGGTCTCATTTCATGTCTTAATCTACTTTGAGTTAACTTTTGCATGTAATATAAGATATGAGTGCAGTTTCATTTATTGTTTTCGCCCTTGATGTGGTTATTCATTTTTTTTTGTTAGGACTTTTTATGTATCATATTTTTAAGGCATAAAACCCAGGAGTCAGGAAGCAAAAGTTTTTAAAATGCATACAAACTGATTATCTCTTAACAAAATTACCAAAGCAAATGGAAATAATACATATTGCATATATATAATGAATTGAATATTAATATCTTTACTTTTTAAATTTAATTTAATTTAATTTAATTTTTTTCAGGTTTATCTTGCCATTTTATTTTTTTAAATTTTTATTAGTGAAACACCATGAGGTACAGTTAGAAAAGATGAAGGCATGACATTTACATACAAGTGGTACTACATGGAAAGTATCATGTAAAGCGAAATGAATCAGAAAGAGAGGGATAGACATAGAAAGATTGCATTCATCTGGGGAACATAAAGTAACAAAATATGAGACTAACACCCAAGAGCGGCAGAGATTAGTACCAGGAGGTTTGCTCCACGGCTTGGAGGCCAGCCACACATGCTAGGGGAAACGGGAGCTCAGATAGAGAAGGGAGCACCAAATAAAGGGTGTTGGGAGGATCCTCCCAGGATGGGAGAAGTATGTTGAAAGTAGACTATAGACTAAACATGATTGCCACTCAATGCCTCTTTTGCAAACCACAACACCCAAAAGGTTATTCAGTTTTTAATCACCATTTATTGAGACAGTTTCCTTGCTCCACTTCATGTACCCAGCTCATTTTCCAGAGATTAATAAATCTAGCCTATCTGATTTTTGACACCTTGGCAAACGAGACAGCGTTCCTGATTCTTGATCGTCGACGAATGTCGGAACTTCGGATTCTTTCTCTCATTTGAGTGAAACGTGATATTCCAAGCATAGCTCTTTCAATTCCTCTTTGGGAGACCCAAAGCGGGATGTCAAAAGACCGCGTGGTCGCCCACCTACCAGATGGTCAGACTTCTTCATCAAGACCATGAACAATAGGTTTGAGGCTCTTCATGTTCCTAGAGCGAACAGACGCCATTGGGCTACACTAGCACGCGACAGGGACAAATGGAGACGTTACTGGCGCCCGCTCCAGCAAATCGACTATTAACAGGAAGTCAAGTGATCAAATGATCAAGTGAATAAATCTAGGCTTCTTCCCTGGAGTTCAACTCTATTCCATTGATCCGAGACTCTTTATTCCAGTACTATACTTTTCAGGGCTGGAGCGGTAGTACAGCGAGTAAGGCGTTTGCCTTGCACGCAGCCAACATGGCTGATCCGAGTTCGATTCCTCTGACCCTCTCGGAGAGCCCGGCAAGCTACCAAGAGTATCTCGCCTGCACAGCAAAGCCTGGCAAGCTACCCGTGATGTATTCGATATGCCAAACACAGTAACAACGAAGTCTCACGATGGAGACGTTACTGGGCCTGCTCGAGAAAATTGATGAACAACGGGAGGATGGTGACAGTAACTTTTCAGACTACTATTTTTTTTATAGTGCTTTCTTTGTCTGCCAAGTAATTTTGGGTCTGTATACAAGTATGTTTTATACTCTATTCTGTCTTCAGATTTTGTTTTATTTTCCTGAAAAATGTTTTTTGCTTAATTTCAGAATACTACTTAGACCTACACTGAAAAGTCTTTCTTGTCAGCATCTTAGATTAATGTGCAGTTCTTTTATTCCTCATTGGGGTTTTTGATTCAGTCCTGTCCATATGTAATTAAAGGGCCAATAAGAAATTTATAAATAATAAATACACAAAAATTATAACTTTCCCAATATTTTGCTTCCTAACTTTCTAATTAATAAAGAACTGCCTAAATTTTTCAGTTACACTTATTTCAAATTCTCTTCTTATTTTTGAAGGCCAATAAGATGTCAAATTTTCCATTTGAGTGTTAGCCCTCAAGCCAGACAACTGCAAGAGAAAGTACCACGTAGCACTTCCTTTTCCAAATGTTTACATTTTTTCAAAATATATAGTCTAATTATTTTTATATATTTTGATTTCTATATACCCCATTTAAATAAACTCCTAAGAGTGGTAGTTTTAATTAAAATAAAATATAAATAGCCATTAATACTGCACAAGGGCTCTCATAATCTGACTTCTATCTGCCTATCATTTCACATCTTATTCAATTTTCCCATTTTCTTATAACCCAGTAACTGCAGTATCTTTCCAGAAACACTATTTTTCTGCTTAATATTTCTGATCTGAACTCTTACATGGCTCACTAACATGATTTAACATGGTTAATTTTTATTATATTATCATTTTACATACCAAAGAAAAAAGTGTAGCATGCAAAAAAGTCATCTGCTATCCTTTGTTAACATTTAAAATTACTTGAGCTATTTGTTATGATACATAATGCTAATTTCTTTAGTGAGAGCTTCAAAATATTAGTCTAATCAAGTTTCACTGATGTTGTTATTATTATTATTATTATTATTGTTGCTTTGTGGGTCACACCCGGCGATGCACAGGAGTTACTCCTGGTTCATGCACTCAGGAATTATTCTTGGCAGTGCTCAGGGGACCATATGGGATGCTGGGAATCGAACCTAGTTCGGCTGCGTGCAAGGCAAACACCCTACACACTGTGCTATTGCTCCAACCCTGATGTTATGTTTTTTAACTGATTTTTAAAATGCAAATTTAAAAAGCAGATATTGCCTCACTTATTAGGAAATTGAAATGGCTCATTTTAATATTTAATCTTTATGATGTTTGGAATTCCTTTAATCTTCAGGCAAACAAAGCAATTTTGTTGAAACCAAATTTATTAATAATTTATTTTTTCTTCCAGACTTGACTTTATTATGTGCTGTTGTACCACACCACTAAACAGCATTACCCACATTAAAATTGTAAGTTTTAACTGGAATTTTATATATGTACTCATTTTTTCATTTCTGTCATATATTTATATCTAGATTGATTAAGTGGTGTATTTAAACAGTATCCAAGGAACCTTTCCCTTCTCTTTTTTCCTTTTCAGAAACTAACTCTGCCATGCTCACCAAATCTTGATGTCTTGATTCTTTTCTCACATCCTCTCAACCATAGTTCCCTCCCCACCACCCCCATTAAACTCTATTACTAAGTTACCAATTTCTTTTTACCTTCTCTATCATATTTTTGGAACCACTGTGATCTCACGTGTTTTCAACATTCATCTCTCTCCAGTCTTGATTTTTTTCAACCCATCCTACTAATAGAATGTTTCTAAAATACAAGACTGATCATGGTGTTTGATTTATGCCTGCTCAATTCTGCATACCTTCAATGTGCTGTGGGTGACTTAACCAATACTTTAGTTCCCTTGGACATCTCACCCCCAGTAAATATTTCATCAATTCTCAATCAGCTATGAAGTCTATCCACAGGTTGAATTTCAAAATCAAAATTTGAGAAGACATGTAGCTTATTCTATGAGTAATATGTCATTTTATTTTTGTTGTTGTTGATATTGTTGTGCTGGGACAACACATTGGGACTTTATAGATGCATGCAACATGCTCTACTGATGAATTCATATCCCTGGACCATCTGATTTCTTTTTGTATACCTCCTTAGTCATTTCTGGGGACTCCTTAGATGAATCAGTGACCCATCTGATTTTGTTTCTTTTACCTTCTTCCCCACCCACCATTGGAAATCTGGATTCTCTGGGCACAACTAACAAATTTGCATTCACTTGATTTTGTCTATCCCAACTATCATCCATTTAAATACCCAAACCATTTTATAAAATGCTTTGCTACCAATTATTTTACTTTTCAAAGTTAGACTTTGGTCTGACCGAGACAAGAAGGCAGGAATCTCACCATGCTGTTTTCGACACTGGAGAAGAATTGTACCTCGGAACACGCAATAAAAGAGGTGTCGGAGGCGTCGGTGTCCTTGTCAACACAAACTTGGCCAAGAGCATTGATTCATTCGAATGCCTAACAACCTGAATCGGAAGTTTACATTTGAATAGATGTGGCTCACTGCCTGCAGTTTCTATCTTCGTTGTCTTCGCACCAACATCTCATTATGATGAAAGAGAAATCGAGAAGTTCTACATGGAGCTGGAGAAGTTCTATAAAGAAGTTCTATAAAGAAGACCACACCTTCTACAAGATCATCGTGGGTGATTTTAATGCCAAGATAGGTCTGAGAAGATCACCTGAAGAACTTCACATTGGGACCCATGGCCTAGAATGGAACGAACAGGGTGAGAGACTGTCTGAGTTCATCATGCCAGCCAAGACCATCCATGGTAACTCACAGTTCCAGAAGGCAGAATCTAAACGTTGGACATGGGAGTCTCCCGGTGGACGATTCCACAACGAAATAGACCACATCATATTCAATCGATGGTTTTGCCTGACCGATGTCGCTGTTGTCCCAAAATTTTGAACAGGATCAGACCACCGTCTCCTTCGTGCAAAATTCTACTTCACAGAGCGGGGAGAAAGGGCTGCAAGGTTCAAAAGAGAACTCCCAGATTGACCACCAACTGGGAACTCTTTGGCACTATTGCGGTAACATGGGAAGATGCCATTGTTGACAACATTGACGAAGAATACCATCAACTGGTTCAGCACCTCCATGAATGTGCGAGGAACGCCAAGAGAGAGATAGCCACAAAAAAATGCCTGTCTTCGAAAACTCTTGAGCTAATTCACCAGCGTGGTTTCGCACATGCCTCAAGTAACCGCAAGCTAACGTCCGAGCTCCCAAAGCAGTGCAGAGATGCGATCAAGGAACACCTCAAAGAGAGAAGAGCAGAAGTACTGGTAGATGCGGCAGAAGCTGGGAAAAGTATTCGTTACGCCCGCCTGTCCTTCGCCAACTACAAGACCAAGATGACTGCCCTCAGACGTCCTGATGGATCCATCACATCCTCCAGAATGGCAATGGAGAAGATTATCCATGACTTCTACTCAAATCTCTTCTATAGCCATGTCCACTTGCCGACATACCAAATTCCACAGGATGGATATGTCATTCCCAACGTTCTCCCTTCTGAAATCCGACACGCCATTTCGTCGGTAAAGAAACAAACAGCACCCGGCCCAGACAAGGTCAGACCTGAACACCTGAAGAACCTGCCATCAGTACTCATCAATACACTGCCTTGGCTCTTCACTCGCTACCTGTCTGAATGCAAGGTTCCGTCCCAATGGAAAACCAGCAGGACCGTACTACTGTTCAAGAAGGGAGACATCCATGACATTGGCAACTATCGCCCGATCTGCCTATTGTCTGTCATCTACAAGTTGTTCACTCGAGTCATCCTAAATAGGATTGGCAGAACACTAGATGAAGGACAACCATGCGAGCAAGCCGGATTCCGCAAAGGATTCAGCACCATCGACCATATCCACACAATAACCAAACTCATTGAGGTTTCTCGGGAGTTCAAGATGCCGCTCTGTTTAATGTTCATTGATTTAAAGAAGGCCTTTGATTCTGTTGAGACGGAAGCAGTCATTGAAGCCCTAGCCAATCAGGGCATTCAAGCCCAGTACATCAAGATCCTCCGTGAGCTGTATTGTGGATTCACTACCAGGATCTCACCATTCTACAAAGAAGTGATCGTTGATGTCAAGAGACGGGGTTGGCAGTTTGATACCATTTCACTGAAACTCTTCAGTGCCACCCTCAAGAACATCATGCGACGACTGGAATGGGAAGGAATGGGAGTGAAGATAGATGGTTGGCAACTACACCACCTCCGCTTTGCTGATGACATTGTTTTAATAACACCAAATATCAGCCAAGCGGCACAAATGCTGGCCGACTTTGACCGTGAGTGTGGAAAGGTCAGACTACAGCTGAATCTTATGAAGACATTGTTTATGAGAAACAGCCTGGTTCCTGATGCCCGATTCACCTTCAACGGAATGACCATCTCCGAATGCAACAGCTAAGTGTACCTAGGTCGAGAGGTCAACATGAGAAATGACCTGGCACCCGAGCTGCGCAGGAGGAAGAGAGCGGCTTGCAACGCCTTCAAGAACGTCGAAGAAATAGCTAAGAGGACGAAGAACATCCGGCTCCGGCCACATCTCTTTGATTCCACTGTTCTTCCTGCATTAACATATGCCTCAGAGACCTGGGCCCTATGCAAACAGGATGAGAACTCTATTCAGGTCTCCCAAAGAAGAATAGAAAGAACTATGCTTGGAATATCATGTTTCACTCAAATGAGAGAAAAAATCCGAAGTTCCGACATCCGTCTACGATCAAGAATCAGGGACGCTATCTCATTTGCCAAGGTGTCAAAAATCAGATGGACTGGTCACGTAATGACCGCTGGAATAAAGCTGTTACTGACTGGATTCCACGGGATGTCAAAAGACCGCGTGGCCGCCCACCTACCAGATGGTCAGACTTCTTCGTGAAGATCATGAACGATCGGTTTGAGGCTCTTCATGTTCCCAGAGCAAACAGATGCCATTGGGCTACACTAGCACGCGACAGGGACAAATGGAGACGTTACTGGCGCCCGCTCGAGCAAATCGACGACTAACGGGAAGTTAAGTGATTAAGTGATTAAAGTTAGACTCTAACAAAGACTTGTATATATAGATTCTGTTTAAATTTTTTTATCACTTCCATTCCCCAACTCGTAAAGTAAATATAGTCTAGTTTCTTAAGAGTCACAATGCTGATTTACCGTAATGGAGAGAAAAGTGTCCCATCTGACAAATCTCACTCTTCTTCATACTCCTCCGAGATATAGACAGAGCCTTGGTTAGGGAGTTTTTCTGTTTATTTTCACCTTTACAAATTTCAAATGAATATTTTTGGAGTTTAGGTGTTTCCAGTAGTGCTCATCATGTTGACTTCTCGACCTAGGTACACATAACTGTTGCAATCGGAGATGGTCGTTCCATTGAGAGTGAATGGAGCATCAGGAATGAGGCTGTTTCTCATAAACATTGTCTTCGTAAGATTCAGCTGTAGTCCGACCTTTCACACTCAGGGTTGAAGTCGTCCAGCATTCGTGCCGCTTGGCTAATGATTGGTGTTATTAGAAAAATGTCATCAGCAAAGCGGAGGTGGTGTAGTTGCCGACCATCTGTCTTCACTCCCATTCCTTCCCCTTCCAGTCATTACATGATGTTCTGTAGGGTGGCACTGAAGAGTTTCGGTGAAATGGTTTCACCCTGCCAAACCCCTCTCTTGACATCGATGATTACTTCTTTGTAGAATGGTGAGATCCTGGTAGTGAATCCTTAATACAGCTCATGGAGGATCCTGATGTATTGACTTTAAATGCCCTGATTGGCTAGTGCTTCAGTGACTGCTTCTGTCTCAACAGAATCAAAGGCCTTCTTTAAATCAATGAACGTTAGACACAGCGGCATCTTGAACTCCCAAGAAACATCCATGAGCTTGGTTATTGTGTGGATATGGTCAATGGTGCTGAATCCTTTGCAGAACCTGGCTTGCTAGCATGGTTGTCCTTCATCTAGTGTTCTGCCAATCCTATTCAGGCTGACTCAAGTGAACGAACAGCTTGTAGATGACAGACAATAGGCAGATTGGCTAATAGCTGCCAATGTTGTGAATGTTTCCCTTCTTGTAAAGTAGTACAGTCCTGCTGGTTTTCCATTGGGACAGAACCTTTCATTCAGACAGGTAGTGTGTGAAGAGTTGAGCAAGCGTATTGATGAGTACTGATTGCAGGTTCTTGATGAATGACCTGGCACCTGAGTTGCGCAGGAGGAAGAGAGTGGCTTGGAACGTCTTCAAGAGCGTCGAAGAAATAGCTAAGAGGACGAAAAACCTCCAGTTCCTGGCACATCTGTTTGATTCCACTGTTCTTCCTGCATTAACATACGCCTCAGAGAGGTGGGCCCTAAGCCAACAGGATCAGAACACTATTCGGGTCTCCCAAAGAGGATTTGAAAGAGCTATGCTTGGAATATCACGTTTCAGTCAAATGAGAGAAAGAATCTGAAGTTTGACCTCCGTCGACCATTAAGAATCATGGACGTTCTCTCGTTTGCCAAGGCATCAAAAATCAGATGGGCTGGACACGTAATGAGATTTGGAGACAACCTCTGGACTAGAGCCGTTACCGACCGGATTCCACGGGACATCAAAAGACTGCCTGGCTGTCAGACTTCTTCATCAAGATCTTGACATCAGACTTCTTCATCAAGGTTTGCGGCTCTTCGTGTTCCTAGAACAAACAGACGCCATTGGGCTACACTAGCACGCGACAGGGACAAATGGAGACATTACTGGTGCCCGCTCAAGCAAATTGATGATTAATGGGAAGTCAAGTGATCAAGTGATCAGTAGTGCTCAGGACGTCCAGGGCCACTCTCTTCCATATGTCATCAACCAGATGGATTGATTCAATGCTAGGATTTAGAGGGTATGGATCCCTGAGCCCTGAATTATTGTGCAGCCCCAGTTTAAGTGCACAATTCACTTAATAAGGCCTGAAAGTTTAGTTAATATGTCCTCTCTATATTTTTTTTAGTTCAACGTTATTATAGGCATTCTCTTTATTTACTTAAGCATAAACTACAAGAAAAGCAAAAACTTTAAAACTGAACAAATAATGGGGGGTGGGAGGGATACTGGGATCCGTGGTTGTGGGAAATGGGCACTGGTAGAGGGATGGGATTTGATCATTGTATAATTGAAACCCAAGCACAAAAATTTGTAAGTCTCCAACTGTACCTCATGATGTCTCACTAATAAAAAAATGATAATAGGTTTGTGGGACTAAATAAATACTCCCAATTAAAATTTTTTAAAAAATGAACAAATAAACATAATCAAGATAACACGTCTTTGCTTTCAGCTGGGAAGACAGCCAAGTGATAAGTGTTTTTGGATTAATTTTTTAAAAGGAAAAACAAGAGCTTCTGAGAACAGAATCAGTGAGCTCGAAGATGAAGTTCAGAGACTCTCCAGAAAAGAGCAGAAAATGGAAAAGAGACTCACAATTCGGGAACAGATGGCAAGAGAAGATCGTGATGAAGCCAAGAGGGGTAACATAAGAATTATTGGAGTCCAAGAGGTACAGGAAGAACACCTTGATGAAGAAGAAACTGTCAAAGACATCATTGCTACAAGGTTTCCAGAGCTGAAGAAAACTTGTGACCACATTCACGAGGCCCGAAGGGTACCAGCTAGAAGAAATCCGAATAAAAATACCCCAAGACACATTCTGATCAAAAAGACCAAAACCTTAGACAGAGACAAAATTCTGAAAGCAGCAAGATCAAAGAAAGAAATCTCTTACAAAGGAGCATCCTTAAAATTCACAGCTGATTTTTCTGATGAAACCCTCATGGCCCGAAAACAGTGGTGGGACATAGTGAAAAAACTCAATGAAATAAATGCCTCCCCCAAAATACTTTTCCCAGCAAGACTCTCATTCATAATAGAAGGAACAGCACACAGTTTCACAGACAAACAACAGCTCAGGAACTTCATAGACTCAAAACCATGGTTACAAGAACAACTAAATGGGCTACTTTAAGGCAAGAAATGCCCCTCAAATACACAAAATTTTAACAGAACAATGGGACAAAATCCCATAACAATAATCTCTCTCAATGTCAATGGGCTAAACGCACCAATTAAAAGACATAGAGTGGCAGGATGGATTAGAAAATTGAACCCAACATTCTGCTGCCTGCAAGAAACGCATCTCAATAGTCAAAGCAAACACAGACTCAGAGTCAAAGGCTGGAAAATAATCCTACAGGCAAACAGCTCCCATAAAAAAGCTGGGGTAGCCATCCGTATATCAGACCACATCGATTTCAGAGTGAGGAAGGTCATAAGAGACATTTCAGGCCATTTCTTATTGACCAAAGGATCTGTACAACAGGAAGAACTTACAATAATAAATGTATATGCACCTAATGAGAGACCAGCAAAGTACTTAAAACAACTACTCATAGATTTGGAAAAAGACATCAATAGCAACACAATACTAGTGGGAGACTTCAACACTGCTTTGTCACCTTTTGATAGATCAACCAGACTCAAGCTTAGCAAGGACATACTTCATTTGAGGGAAACAATGGAAGAAAGGGAATTAGTAGATATATACAGGACACTTCATCCACAAAAAGCTGAATACACATTCCTCTCAAGCGTCCATGGAACATTCTCCAAGATAGACCACATGCTGAGCCACAAAACATGCCTCCATAAAATTAAGAAGATAGAGATTGTATCAACAATCTTCAGACCATAATGCGCTGAAATTAGAAGTAAATCACACACAAAAACAGAAAACTAAATCAAACACCTGGAAATTAAACAGTGCACTATTGAACAACGAGTGGATTAGACAGGAAATCAAAGAGGAAATCAAAAGATTCCTAGAAACGAATGAAAATGAGAACACGAGTTACCAAAACTTATGGGACACAGCAAAGGCTGTGTTAAGAGGAAAGTTTATAGCTCTACAAGCATTCCTCAGGAAGGAGGAGCGAGCACACATAAGTAACCTAACCTCACAGCTTAAGAGCTTGGAGAAGGACCCAAAAAAGGAGCACAACCCGAACAGGAGCAAGGAAATAATAAAACTCAGAGCAGAGATTAACGAGATGGAAACCCAAAAAACAATCCGAAAGATCAATGAAACCAAGAGCTGGTTCTTTGAGAAAATTAACAAGATCGATAAGCCTCTAGCAAAACGCACAAAGAAAGGGAGAGAGAAAACTCCAATAAACCGAATCAGAAACGAAAAGGTTGTCATTACAACAGAAACTACAGAAATTTAGAGGATCCTCAGGGAGTACTTTGAGAAGCTTTATGCCACGGAACATCAAAACCTCGAGGAAATGGATAAATTCCTAGACTCCTACAGATTTCCAAGGCTGAACCAAGAAGTCCTGGAATACCTGAACAGACCTATCACCACTAAGGAAATTGAAATGGTAATAAAAAGTCTCCCCAAGCACAAAAGTCCTGGCGTGGATGGATTCACTAGTGAATTCTTCCAAATCTTTAAAGAGGACTTACTCCCAATGCTCTTTAAGCTTTTCCACGAAACTTAAATATCAAAAGCACTTCCGAACAGTTTCTACGAAGCAAATATCACACTGATACCAAAAGCAGACAGAGATACGACAAAGAAAGAGAATTACAGGCCGATATCCCTGATAAACACAGATGCAAAGATCCTCAACAAACTACTAGCAAATAGAATCCAACTACTCATCAAAAAGATCATACACCATGACCAAGTAGGATTCATCCCAGGGATGCAAGGATGGTTTATCATTCGAAAATCAATCAACATAATCCATCATATCAACAAAAGAAAAGATAAAAAGCATATGATTATATCAATAGATGCAGAGAAAGCATTTGATAAGATCCAGCACCCCTTTATGATGAAAACCCTAGCCAAAATGGGTATAGAGGGGACCTTCCTCAACATAATTAAAGCCATCTACCACAAGCCCACAGCAAGCATCATCCTCAATGGGGAAAAACTGAGAGCCTTCCCTCTAAGATCAGGGACGAGACAGGGATGCCCACTCTCTCCACTGCTGTTCAATATAGTACTGGAAGTACTTGCAATAGCGATTAGGCAAGAAAAAGATATTAAGGGCATTCAGGTAGGAAAGGAAGAAATCAAGCTCTCACTATTCGCAGATGATATGATACTCTACTTAGAGAACCCAATAACCTCCACCAAAAAACTCCTAGAAACAATAGACTCGTATAGTAAAGTTGCAGGTTATAAAATCAATACCCAAAAGTCCATGGCTTTCCTATACGCAAACAGTGAGAGAGAAGAAAGCAACATGAAAAAAACAATCCCGTTCACAATTGTGCCCCAGAAAATCAAGTACCAAGGAATCAGCTTAACTAAGGAAGTAAAGGACCTGTACAAAGAAAACTACAAAACGCTACTTCAGGAAACAAAAGAGGACATGAGGAAATGGAAAGATATCCCCTGCTCATGGGTCGGGAGACTTAACATTGTCAAAATGGCAATACTACCGAAAGCATTGTATAAATTCAATGCAATCCCTATAAGGATACCCACGACATTCTTCAAAGAAATGGAGCAAACACTCCTGAAATTTATATGGAACAATAAGCCCCCACGAATAGCTAAAGCAATTCTTGGGAAAAAGAAAATGGGAGGAATCAAACTCCCTAACTTCAAACTGTACTACAAAGCAGTAATAATTAAAACAGCATGGCACTGGAACAAAGGCAGAACTGCAGACCAATGGAACAGGGTTGAATACACTGACATCTCCCCTCAATCATATGATCATCTAATCTTTGATAAAGGTGCAAGTAATATGAAGTGGAGTAAGGAAAGCCTCTTTAATAAATTGTGTTGGCATCACTGGACGGCTACATGCAAAACATAGGCTCAGAACTCTGCCTAACACCATGTACAAAAGTAAGATCAAAATGGATTAAAGACCTCAACATCAGACCAGTAACCATAAGGTACATTGAAGATAAAGTTGGCAAAACCCTCCATGACATTGAAGCTAATGGTATCTTCAAAGATGCCACGCCACTGGCCGAGCAAGTGAAAACAGAGATAGATAAGTGGGACTATCTTAAACTAAGAAGCTTCTGCACCTCCAAAGAAACAGTGACCAAAATACAAAGACAGTCTACAGAATGGGAAAGGATATTCACCGAATACACATCTGACAAGGGGTTGATATCCAGGATATACAAAATACTGGTTAAACTCCACAAGAAGAAAACATCCAACCCCATCCAAAAATGGGGCAATGAAATGAACAGAAACTTTCTCAAAGAAGAAATCCGAATGGCAAAAAAGCACATGAGAAAATGCTCTACATCATTAATCATCAGGGAGATGCAGATCAAAACCACAATGAGATACCATCTCACACCTCAGAGACTGGCCCACATTCAAAAGAGCAAAAGCAACCGATGCTGGCGTGGATGTGGCGAGAAAGGGACACTCCTTCACTGTTGATGGGAATGTCCACTGGTTCAGCCCTTCTGGAAAACAGTATGGACGATTCTCAAAAAATTAGAAATTGAGCTCCCATTTGACCCAGCAATACCACTCCTGGGAATATATCCCAGAGAGGCAAAAATGTATAGTCGAAGTGACATCTGCACTTGTTTGTTCATTGCAGCACTCTTTACAATAGCCAGAAACTGGAAGAAACCTGAATACCCAAGAACAGATGACTGGTTAAAGAAACTTTGGTACATCTACACAATGGAGTACTATGTAGCTGTTAGAAAAGATGAAGTCATGAAATTTACATACAAATGGTACAATATGGAAAGTATCATGCTAAGCGAAATGAGTCAGAAAGAGAGGGATAGACATAGAAAGATTGCATTCATCTGGGGGATGTAAAGTAACAAAGTATGAGATTAATACCCAAGAATAGCTGAGATCAGCACCAGGAGGATTACTCCATAACTTAGAGGCCAGCCGGGTATCGTAGAGGAAAGGGCAGTTCAGATAGAGAAGGGAGCACCAAATAAAGGGTGTTTGGAGGATTCTCCCATGAGGGGATATACATGTCGAAAATAGACTATGGACTGAACATGTTTGCCACTCAATGCCTCTTTTGCAGACCACAACACCCAAAAGGAGAGAGAGAACACAGGGGATTGCCCTGCCACAGAGGCAGGGGGGGATGGGGGGATGGGGGTGGGGGATATTATCCATGGTGGTGGAAAATGGGCACTGGTGGAGGGATGGATATCTGATCATTGTATAATCGAAAGCCAAGCACGAAGTATTGTAAATCTACAACTGTAAAGAAAAAGAAAGTATCAAAAAAAATTTAAGAAAAAAAAGGAAAAACAAATTAATGACTTAGTATATATAATTTGCTAGACAAGATCTCTCAAAATGTTGGAGAAAAATGTTAAAGAATGACAATTAGAAATTCAGTAAAAGTCTGTGTATTGTTTAAGAGTTGAATAGTTTAGAACAAGAGGCAAGTATTTGCCTTTTGACTTTGGCCTTAAATGTATTGATATAGTTGAATAAAGATTAGCTGGACAATGAATCGGGGTTAATATCCAAGGTCTGTTGTAGGCTGGAATTAACTCATCATTAAGTTAAGATGTGGAATCAGAAGCTTGAGTTGTATCAAAACCATCAAAAAGTTTATGGGGCTACAGAATCAATAGGTCTTTTTGTTACTGGATTTCTTCTCTGCCTCTTAGACAGCAGAGGGGAGGCACTATTCAGTTTCTCCACCCTTTGATTCTCCTTAATATGTTTCTGATATAGCCAGGGAAATACATTGCTAACTGAGATTGCTCTTTTGAATTCTCATGAAATAGAATTCAAAACTCTGAGAGTAATCAGTTCGGAGTTGAAACTTCTGTTTTTTTTTTTTTTAAAAAACAATGCCAGAGATGGAACCCATGTCTTTTGAATGAAAGGAATATACTTTTCCAGAGACCCATCCTTGGGTCCCAGGATTGGAACATTTTTTTTCTTTTCTAATATTTATTTATTGGATCACTGTGGGAAAAGTTACAAAGCTTTCAGGTTTAAGTCTCAGGTTTAATGATCAAACACCTTTCCCTTCACCAGTAATTATTTTTCACCACCAAGAACCCGAATATACCCCCCTCCCATTCCTCCCAATGCCTGTAAGGCAGATGATTTCTACTCAACTCTCTATCTACTTTGATTACATCATTATTCCGACAAAAGTAAGTAAAGTAAAGGCCCTCCCGTTGATCATCGATTTGCTCGAGCGGGCCCAGTAACGTCTCCATTGGAGACTTTGTTGTTACTGTGTTTGGCATATCGAATACGTCACGGGGAGCTTGCCAGGCTCTGCCGTGTGGGCGAGATACTCTTGGTAGCTTGCTGGGCTCTCCGAGAGGGGCAGAGGAATCGAACTCGGGTCGGCCATGTTGGGTGCGTGCAAGGCAAATGCCCTACCGCTGTGCTATTGCTCCAGCCCTCCGACAAAAGATGCACCATTATTGTTTAGAGTTTCCCCCAACAATCAGAATCGCTGAAAACGCATTGTGAAATAATTTGATTTCTATAGCTAGTTATGTGAGCAATATGATGTCACAAAGCCACTATTTTGGATTTCTGATATTTTACTAGGTAAGTCTGGAAGGATTTCTGCAAAAAGCTAGATAATTACGAGATTGGTTTCTGTGCGTCTGGTGTTAAGGCTGTGCCAGAGAGTCGATCGTGAGGGGCAACTCGTGATCTCGGTAGGGGGTGAAGGATGAGCCGGTACCGCCCCTCTTCCCATGAGACTGCAGTTGCCCCATCACCGCCGGCTCATGCCTGGCTTTCCAATAAGCTCTGAGGTGGTAGCCACCTTGCTGCCGGTGTGGTGGGGGGGAGGCGGAAGGGAGTAACATTCTTTCCCTCCCAAGGAGGCATGACGCTGTAGGTTAATGCATGATCCATTCACTTTTCTGCCACAAGATGCCGGGCTCTGGATGAAGTCCTTTTGCCCCTGGAGCCATGACCCTGCTGGATAGCCGCTCGTGGGGGCGGGGGGGGGGGGGGCAATTCGTTACCTCAGTAGGCCATGAAGCTATATTTTTTTATTTTTATTAAAATAAGTTTTAAACCTAAATTTTGTGCTCCTTGTTGGAGAATATAATGCCTGCATAAGTTCTAACTGGTTCAGAGGCTTAGCCCCTCTCTTCTCAGCTGAAAACCAAGATAAGTTATTTTCAGCATGCTTACTGGTATGCTTGGGCACCCTGTTGCAAAATAAACTAAAACCCATAATAAGTATGCAGCATTACAAAATAATTTTACAAAAATAATCAGTAAAAGTACAGGATCATTGTTCTACCTATAATATACTTTGTTAATCTATATATCAATAATTAAAAAAATACTCAGGTCTCCCTTTGTAGTGATTCCTTAGTTTGATTGAAATTGATCAATTGCTACAGACTTTTGTAGCAAAATCTCAGATCATCAAGTTCTTCATATTCTCAGAATCATGATAAAATTTTCTCTGAGGGCACAGGATAATATAGCTTAACAATATTTCTTTATGAATGGATTTGACCACACCAGTCCAAGCTAATTCTGCAAGTCTCCTTGCTTTGCCCTCTCTGTAGAAAAGGTGACCAAAACATGCAGGAGCATGAAATAACTGCTATTGTTTAGGAACTTCAACTGGTCTTTTTTCTCATCTTAATCTATTATTAATCAAGCTACATCTGACTGCCGTTTTAATAACAGACTTTAAATAGCCAGATTAAGAGAAAGAGAAAATATTTAAGAAGAGCCTCTAAGCTCACTTTGACAATGGGATGGAGACTCAAGCTTCCTTAAGATGTACCTGAGTTGATGGGGCCCTCAAGAAGGGGGCGGATGAGCACCCTCCCCACCCCAAGGGACCCAGCCCCAGCAGCCAAAAACCTTTAGAACCCAATCGCAGCCACGCTCAAGGCAATTTCCACATGCTTGGGCCCAGCTTCACATATGAATTATGTCCGACAAAACCCAGGTAATGTGGAACTTTGTGACCTTGAACTTTGGGCTCAACAGGACCAGGAGCAGAGATCTTCTGCCCATTTCCCCCCAGTCTCTGGTGACCCAGGGAGCACATCCATAAGGCAGCTCCTGCTGGCGCCAGATAATTTCTTCTTCAGTCACTATCCAGATCTCATGGCTTTTTCTCCCAAAAGGGAGCAACATGATGCTGGCCATTGCCATGCCACCGGACTCTGTGCCAGTCTGTTTCACTTGGGGCCTCCAGAGGGGGTGGGTGAGAGCCCTGCAACACCCCAAGGGACCCAGCATAGGCAGCCAAAAACGTCCAGAATCCATCAGCCACCACGCTTAAGGCTGTTCCCCACATGCTTGGGCCGAGCTCATGTATGAGTAAATATATTCCTGGACTGCGTGACACATCATAAGACGGTTTTCCATAATGTTACTTGATCACTTGACTTCCTGTTACTCATTTATTTGCTCAAGCAGGCACCAGTAATGACTCTATTTTTTCCTGTCGCGTGCTAGTGTAGCCCAATGGCGTCTGCTCATTATAAGAAAACAAAGAGCCTCAAACAGATCATTCAGGGTCTTGACAAAGAAGTCTGACCATCTTGTAGGTGGGCGGCCACGAGATCTTTTGACGTCCTGTGGAATCCAGTCAGTAATGGCTCTAGTGCAGCGGTCGTCTCCAAATCGCATTACGTGTCCAACCCATCTGATTTTCTTTTTTTTTTTTAATTTCTATTAGTGAAACACTAAGAGGTACAGGTGTAGACTTACAAATTTTTGTGCTTGGGTATCCGTTATACAATGATCGAATACCCATCCCTCCACCAGTGCCCATTCTCCACCACCACTGATCCCAGTATCCCTCCAACACCCCATACCCCCATCCCATCCTGCCTCGTGGCAGGGCATTCCCTTTTGTTCTCTCTCTCCTTTTGGGTGTTGTGGTCTGAAAAAGAGGCATTGAGTGGCAATCATGTTCGATTTAGAGTCTACTCTCAGCACACATCTCCCATCCTGGGATGATCCTCCCAACATCCTTTATTTGGTGCCCCCTTCTTTATCTGAGCTGCCTTTTCTCCTAGCGTGTGCGGCTGGCCTCCAAGCCATGGTGGAAACCTCCTGGTACTTATCTCGGCTTTTCTTGGGTATTAGTCTCCGATTTTATTACTTTATGTTCCCCAGGTGAATGTAATCTTTCTATGTTTGTCCCTCTCTTTCTGACTCATTTCCCTTAGCATGATACTTTCCATGTAGTATCACTTGTATGTAAATTTCATGACTTCATCTTTTCTAACAGCTACATAGTACTCCACTGTGTAGATGTACCAAAGTTTCTTTAACCAGTCATCTGTTCTTGGGCTGTCAGGTTTTTTCCAGATCTAGCTATTATAAAGAGTGCTGCAATTTACAAACAAGTGCAGACGTCACTTCAACTATACTTTTTTGTCTTTCTGGGATATATTCCCAGGAGTGGTATTGCTGGGTCAAATGGGTGCTCAAATTCTAATTTTTTGAGAATCGTCCACACAGTTTTCCAAAGGAAGACCATCTGATTTTTGATGCTTTAGCAAAGAGACATTATCCTGATTCTTGACCTACGATGGAGGCCAGATCTTCAGCTTCTATCTCTCATTTGAGTGAAGCATGATACTCCAAGAATAGCTCTTTCAATTCCTCTTTAGGAGAACTGAATAGTGTTCTCATCCTGTTTTCCTAGGGCCCAGGTCTTTGAGGCATATGTTAATGCAGGAAGAACAGTGAAATCAAACATATTTGCTCAGAGCCAGAGGTTCTTCGTCCCCTTATCTATTTCTTTGATGCTCTTGAAGGCATTCCAAGATGCTTTCCTGTGCAACTTAGGTGCCAGGTCATTTGTCATTTTGAGTTCTAGACATAGGTACACATAACTATTGCATTCAGAGATATTCGTTCTGTTGAGAGCAAATGGAACATCAGGAATGAGACTGTTTCTCATAAATATTGCCTTCGTGAGATTCAGCTGTAGTCTAACCTTTCCACACTTACGGTCAAAGTCGGCCAGCATTTGTGCCACTTGGCTAATGTTTGCTGTTATTAGAATGATGCTTGGGCCCAGCTTCACACATGAATTAGTAAAGCGGAAGTGGTGTAGTTGCCGACCATCTATATTCACTCCTATTCCTTCCAATTCCAGTTGTCGCATGACTTTCTCGAGGGTGAAGAAGAGTTTCAGTGGCACTGAAGAGTTTCCGTGAAATGGTATCACCTTGCTGAACCCCTATCTTGACTTGGATGATCACTTCCTTGTAGAATGGTGATATCCTGGTAGTGAATCTGCAATACAGCTCACAGAGGATCCTGATGTACTGAGTTTGAAAACCCTGTTTGGCTAGGGCTTCGATTACCACTTCCGTCTCAACAGAATCAAAGGCATTCTTTAAATCAATGAATGTTAGACAGAGCGGTATCTTGAATTCCCGAGAAACCTCAATAAGCTTGGTTATCATGTTGATATAGTCGAATCATGCTGAATCCTTTTTGGAACCAGGATTGCTCACATGGTTGTTCTTCGATTAGTGTTCTGCTTGATTCAGGATGGCATGAATGAACAGCTTATATACGACCAACAACAGGCAGATTGGCAGATAGTTGCCAATGTCGTGGATGTCTCCCTTCTTGTATAGTAGTACCACCCTTCTGGTTTTCATTGTGATGGAACCTTGCATCAGACAGGTAGCATGTGAATAACCAAGCAAGTATATTGATGAGTACTGATGGCAGGTTCTTCAGGTGTTTGGGTCTGACTTTGTCTGGGCTGGGTGCTGCTTCCTTCTTTACTGAAGAAATGGAATGTCATTTTTCAGAAGGGAGAATGTTGGGAACGACATATCCATCCTGCGGAATTTGGTATGTGGGCAGGTGGACATGGCTATCTAAGAGATCTGAGTAGAAGTCATGGATAATCTTCTCCATTGCCCTTCTGGAAGATGTGCTAGATCCATCAGGACGTCGAAGGGCAATCATCTTGGTCTTGTAGTTGGCGAAGAACAGGAGGGCGCTGTGAATACTTTTCTCAGCTTCTGCCACATCTGCCAGTACTGCTGCTCTTCTCTCTTTGAGGTCTTCCTTTATCGCTTCTCTGCACTGCTTTGCAAGCTCCGACGTTCGCTTGTGGTTGCCTGAGGCTTGTGCAAAGCCATGTTGGTGAATGAGCTCGAGAGTTTTTGAAGACAGTCGTCTTGTGGCTATCTCTCTCTCAGTGTTCCTCGCACAATCATGGAGGTGCTGAACCAGTCAATCATATTCCTCGTCAATGTTGTCTATGACAGCATCTTCCCACGTTGCCTCAATAGTGTTAAAGAGTTCCCTTTTGGTGGGCATTCTAGGAGTTCTCTTCTTAAACTTTGCAGCCCTTTCTACCTGCTCCATGAAGTAGAATTTTGCACAAAAGAGATGGTGGTCTGATATGATTTGGAATTTTGGGACAATAGTGACATCAATCAGGCAAAATTGTCGACTGAATATGATGTGGTCAATTTTTAAAAATATTTTTATTAGTGAAACACCATGAGGTACTGTTGTAGACTTGTAGTTTTTTGTGCTTGGGTTTCAGTTATACAGTGATCGAGTACCATCCCTCCACCAGAGCCCATTCTCCATCACTACTAATCCCAGTATTGCTCCACCCACCACCCCCTCATCACACCCTGCCTCTGTGGCAGGGCCTTCTCTTTTATTTTCTCTCTCCTTTTGGGTGCTGTGGTTTGCAAAAGAGGCATTGAGTGGTAATCATGTTCGGTCTATAGTCTACTTTCAGCATGCATCTCCCATCTGGGGCAGATCTTCCCGATGCCCTTTATTGGTGCTCCCTTCTCTGTCTGAGCTGCCTTCACCCCTAGAGTGTGCGGCTGGCCTCCAAACCATGGAGTAAACCTTCTGGTATTTATCTCGGCTATTATTAGAGATGTTAATCTCCTATTTTGTTATTTTATGTTCCCCAGATGAATGCAATATTTCTATGTCTGTCCCTCTCTTTCTGACTCATATCACTTAGACTGATACTTTCCATGTATACTTGTATGTAAATTTCATGACTTCATCCTGTATAACAGCTACATAGTACTCCACTGTGTAGATGTACCAAAGTTTCTTTAACCAGTCATCTGTTCTCGGGCACTCGGTTTATTCCAGATTCTAGCTATTGTAAACAGTGCTGCAATGAACAAACAGGTGCAGATGTCTATGTGGTCAATTTTGTTGTAGAACCATCCACTGGGAGACTCCCATGACCGTTTAGATTCAGCCTTCTGTAACTGTGAGTTACCATGGATGGTCTTGGTCGACATGATGAACTCAGATAGTCTCTCATCCTGTTCGTTCCATTCTAGGCCATGGGTCCAGATGTGGAGCTTTTTGGCTGATCTTCTCGTTCCTATCTTGGCAATAAAGTCACCAACAATGATCTTGTAAAAAGTGTGGTCTTATTTATAGAACTTCTCCAAACTCAATTTCTTCTTCATCTTAATTGGATGTTGTTGCATAGACAATGAAGATGGAAACTGCCAGCAGTGAGCCACTTCTATTCAAGTGTAATCATCAGATTAGGGTTGTTAGGCATTTGAATGAATCAATGTTCATGGTCAAGTTCACGTTGACAAGGACACCGACACCACGGGTGCCTCTTTTGTTGCATGTTCCGAGGAATGGTTCTTCTCCAGTGTCGAAAACGGCATGATGTGATTGATGCCTACTGGTCTCGGTCAGACCAATGATGTCGTACTTGATCTTTCTCGTTTGTACTATCAGGTTCTTGATGGATGCATCAGATGCCAGCGTACATGCATTGGAAGTACAGACAGTCATTTTTGTCCTTCCTTGTTTTTGCAGCCTGGCTTGTCCTTGAGATTTTTTTCAGCCTCCCCTTCCTCATCCTTCTTAACGCTGCCGTATTGGTGGCTCTTTCAGGGTCATGAGAATGAGACCCATTGTATTTACTGGTTTTGGCCACTGATAACTTGCCAGGCTCTGCCATGCAGGCGGCTATTCTAGGTAGCTTACAGGCCCTCTGAGAGGGATAGAGGCTTTTAGGGTGGCCTGTAATCACACATGCAGGTGTTCCCATGGTACAAACCATATTTGAACCCCATTAAATATGGTGCAGTAATCTTGTATTGTGTCTTATGATGTGTCGCGGTGAGATCCTGGAGCATGGTGCTGGTTGGGTAGTGGAGGTAGTGGAGATAGTGGAGGTCTTCTGATGATGTATTTATCTGGTACCGGTAGGATGGTTCTTCTGTGTTTAGTTCCTGGGTCGCCAGAGGTTGGTGGAAGCAGACTGGGCATGGTAGGTGGGGCTTTTGGTTTTAATCCTTTGGTCGCCTGGAGTTGGTGGGAGCAGGCAGAGGATCTCTGTTCCCGGTTCCTTTGAGCCTGGAGTCCAAGGTCACAGAGTTCCCCTTACCTGGTTCTGTGGGGCTTCACTTGTGCGTGAGTCTTGGCCCAAGCATCCGGAAAGCATCCTGGAGCGTGGCGGTGGCTGGGTAGTTCCGGTAATGTATAACAGACAATACAAAATATGTATTATTTTGGTTGTGCTTTAGGACAAGGATTTGGGCTTTGGATGGAAAGATCCCAAATTTGGTGGTGAGAAGGCGTAAAGGTGATGGGATTGGTGTTTGAATAATAGTTGTAATCAAATATTGTGAACCATCTTATAAAATAAAAAAATTAAAAAAAAGAAGAATCTGACTTAAAAAAATACCCAACACAGTGACTGTGTTACTGTCCTTGATGTCCTTGCTAAACCCTCTTGTAATGTTAGCACCACTATCAGTCACACTGGATCCATCTTCCTCTACTTATTGCTTTCGAAGATGTGTCTGATCAAATGCATGACTATTCTGGTTGGCAGAGCAGAGACCTTTAGTTTTCCTCTTCAGCAGCAGATTCTTTGTGAGTCCCAGGTTGGAGGAAACCTCCAGGTTGGGTTTGTGCTGAGATGTTTCATCCAAGTGCTCCATTAACAGCTTCACCACATCCCCATTGACTAACATGTCCCTAAGGATGACTGAAGCTATCACAGGGATCTAGTCTGGGTGTTTCAAACTGTGGTATGTCACTTTGGGCACTACAATCAAGAGGGATGAAAACAGTAGAGGGAGAGGTAAATGGACAAATATTGAGAGTCTTGGGTGTCAAAGACCATCTCCAGATTCTGTATTGCTGCCCTTTACTCCATTTGAGCTGGATATTTCAAAGCCCTGTAGGGCATGAAGACAGTCAGCAGCCATGGTGTTTGTCTTCTCTGACTCAGCATGCTTTCTCTTGAGTTGTGACAACTCAGTCTCATTGCCAGCATCGTAGTCATAGATGATGGCAGGTAAGACCACCAACTGTGATCCTACTGGATAACAAAGACGGTTTGAGTGGCAAGCAAGGCCACCAACTGTTGTCCTAATGGATAAATAAGATGGTCTTGAAATCACCCCCATGAAGAAAGTGAACTCCATTGACATGGGCCATGTAAGCTGTTGCCCTAGAAAATGTAACCTGGCATGAAAGCTCTTCTTTTTTTTCTCCCCTTCCCTCTCCTCCCTTCTCTCATCCCCCCATCCTCTCTCCTCTCCTCCTTCAGACTGTGGTATATTAGTTTCAGCGCTCCCCTCTACTTTCCCCTCCCCTATCTTCTCTTCTTTCTTTCCTATTCTGTTTTCTTTGGGGGCCACACCTGGCAGTGCTTAGGGTTTACTCCTGGGTCTGTGCTTAGAGATCATTCCTGATGGGATTTAGGGAATCTCATGATACACTGGAGATTGAACTGAGATCGGCTGCATACAAGGCAGGTGCTCTACTCTCTTTACTGTCTCTCCAGCCCTGTGAAAAGTTTCCCGTCATAGTTTCAGAAGGTTTTGAAATGCCAGAAACTGGAGAAGTACTTTAGTTTTCTCCTTGGCCAGTCTATTTCCCTATACAGGTCTAGATGCTCCTGACAGTAGACACGAAGTTCATTGTGCAATAAGTTCAATGTCATGAGTGAAAGCCTCTCAAACACTGTCTCCTAAAATGTGAGTCATTGACATAGACAACAAGGACTTTGTGCCTTCCCTAACTCTGTGTTTGCACTCCAGATTATGTGATTTACCAGTGATACCTAATGGAGAGGCCTTTCACCACTGCTTGAACACATGTATGGCTACCATGTCCTTCAGAGATGGAAAACATCAGCCTGTTGATCTGCATGCAGGAGACTTATTGTATCCTACTGGGGCACTGGGAGTCACCTGGTTTCTTGCAAACTGCACTACTGATTTTGGGTATACAAGGATGAGGTGAAGAATTTTGAGGGAAGAGCAGGGGGTTGGAGCACATAAAAAAGCCTGGGGCAAGGATCCCCAGCACTGCATGGTCCCTCAGACACCTCCTAATCAGGACTGAGCAGACTGAGCACAAGTACAAATCATCTTCCTCTGAAATGTGTGGCTTTCTGCAGCATCACCATGTGGAACATTGTCTTTTAAAAGGTAGCGGGGGTGAGAGGGTAGTTGGTGACGAAGTAAAGAGTCTTGATTGTGATTCATACCCATTTGCAGAACACTTTGTGTATAAACTTCGTTTCTTATAAGGTGATATTTCTAGAAGAATTTAAGATCCAACTGGACACTTGGTGTTCTGAAATTATACCAGGAAAAGTGTTTCAGCAAAATACATTTTTAATTAATCAGTTTAAAATTTTTTTTAATGAATCACCATAAGATACCGTTACAGACTCACAAACTTTTGTGATTACATTTCAATTAATTAGTTTTTAGAGCTCATCTCAGCCCTATCGCCTGAGTCAATGGTGCAGGCTGTAGAAGACCAGTTGTCAAGGAGGACTCGTGGGTTAGACATGTTCAGTCCCTCATTTACTATCTTGGACCCTAACCTTCCTTTCACCAGTTTCACTGTCCAATTTCTTATTTTCCATTTTACTTCCTTAATTATTCTCAGTGATCACTTGATCACTTGACTTCTCATTAATTGTCAATTTGCTCGAGCGGGCGCCAGTAACGTCTGCATTTGTCCCTGTCGCGTGCTAGTGTAGCCCAATGGCATCTGTTCGCTCTAGGAACATGAAAAGCCTTAAACCGATTGTTTATGATCTTGATGAAGAAGTCTGACCATCTGGTAGGTGGGCGGCCACGCGAACTTTTGACATCCCATGGAATCCAGTCGGTAACAGCTCTAGTCCAGCAGTCGTCTTTAAATCTCATTACGTGACCAGCCCATCTGATTTTTGACACCTTGGCAAATGAGACAGCGTCCCTGATTCTTGATCGTCGACGGATGTCAGAACTCCGGATTCTCAGTGAAAGAAATAAAAATAATATTTGCTGTGTATGAGACTACAGTGTGCCAGTCACTTTTCTAGTGTTTAATATCCATTAGTTTATCTAAAACCTAGGCATGGGGGCGTGGTGGGAGGGATACTGGGATCATTGTGTTGGAGAAAGGGCACTGGTGGAGGCATGGGTACTCAATCACTGTACCCAAGCACAAAAATTTGTAAGTCTATAACTGTACCTCATGGTGTTTTACTAATAAAAACATAAAAAAATAAAACTCAGGCAGTTCTGTTAGGTAGAATATATTAATTAAAATTTACAAATAGGTAAACTGAGACATAGAAAGTATCAGGATCAAATTTTGAACTCAGGCAATTTATTGTTCAAGCCTGTCCTCCTGATCATGATACTTTACTCTCTTCTAGAAGTAGAACGTGTGTACAAAGCTTCTTCCAATTCCTAAGTATTTCTCATCATTCTCACAGGCCACCGCAAACATGATTTTAATTTTTATATTTTAAGGAATTTAAATGCAGCTACAAGTTGTGTTTAAAGTTTTTCAAGTGTTTTCAATACTTACATAGCTAAACATAAAATTTCCATGCTTCCCATTAGTCTTCTGCTGAATAGTCACTTACAATATTATGGAGAACTATTCTTGTTAACATATTTTTAATTCATTTATTTTAGCCCCTTCTGCACTCTTATTTTATACACATGTACCACAATTAATTTATTCCTTGAAGAAGGAAATTTTGGACATTTAAGTTCTTTGTGAGGTTTTATTTTTTGGGGTTTATACCTTTCCATCATTTCTCTGAGGCCCTAAGACAGATGGAGCTGGCTGTGTGGGCCTGATGGTTCAGTGCCACAGGAGCAGTGCTAGGAACCACCAGAGCTACTCCTTGAAAATGTCCTGAGGTCATGTGTTGTGTTCACCAGGGCCTCATGCATGGGCTCAAGGTCTTTGAATTATTTCCTGGGCTCTGTTTGCAGTTTGATGACATAAATATTTTTATATTAATTGCACTGTATTCAGATAATTTTTTCTGTCCCTTATTATTATTATCATAATGCTTTTTTTGGTGAATATTAGCATTTTATCCTAGATTTTCTTTGGATATTTGTATTTGTGTGACATAAAGTATTCTTTTCCTGTTGATTTAGCTTTAAAAATCCTAAAAGCTTATAGTGGGATTTGTCTTTCTGTTTTAATTTGGTCTTTTAAAATCTTTTTAGTAGATACATTAAGTCTGTTTGCATTAATTATAATCACTGCTACATTGTATTTATTCATGGCATGTACCTGCCATGCTTTTTCCATGCTTACTCCCCACCCTTGCTTTCCCCCTAATTTCTGTTGTATCCTGGTTTCCTTATTCCTTTTCTTTAGTTTTGGTTTTGAAGGTTATATATTTTACTTTCTATTTACTTATTTATCTTACATTTTATTTGTAATGATTTTCTTAAAAATTGTATTTACAGGAAGCAATGGGGAGCAGGAGTCAAGAGGATTCAAATACATTAGTGGTGTAAAGGAGTGGGACAGCTAAATATCCAAACCACAGAGACAACACTTAAAACAAGATGTCCAAACTACAATAACCAAAATTAAAAATGTGCCTGTCAAGGTGGCAGGCTGGGGACTAGAAAGGGGGATGGGAGGGAACCTGGGAACCCTGGTGAAGGGAAGAAGATTCGGGTGCTGAAACATAGTATGTCTAAAACCCAAATATGAATAACTTTATAAGTCATTGCATTTTAATAAAATTTAAAACAAAATCAAATAAAGAGTTGGAGGATCTAAAGATCATATGACCTAGGCAATAAAGTTTGTTAATAAAATTTTATAATTTCCAAGTGAATAAATATCCATTTCCCTTGGGATGAAGAATATAATTTGAAGATGCCAATTTTATAATAGTTTATATAATATAGAATAATATATAATATAAACTTTTAGTATATATTAATGCCATATATGATAAATTATAACAAATACCAATATATTAATATAATTATTAATATTAATAGTATGATATAATCTCGGAGAGCCCAGCAAGCTACTGAGAGTATCTTGCCCTCACGGCAAAGCCTGGCAAGCTACCCGTGACATATTCAATACGCCAAACACAGTAACAAGAAGTCTCACAAGGACACGTTACTGGGCCCGCTTGAGCAAATCAATGAACAATGGGAGGACAGTGCTAAAGTGCTACAGTATAATATAAACAACTAATACTATGTTATAATACTGTAAAATTAATATTGATACTATATAATGTAGACTATTATGAAATAGGCATAATATATTTTTTAGGTTCATTAAAATGAATGAACTTTCTAAATGGATTCATTCATTGAGAAAAATCAAAGGGAGGGCAAAAAGAATTTCAGGATTAGGGGAACACAGAGAAAGAAATCCATAAATTAACAAAATATCAATTCTACTTTATGACTGCTTAATTTTTAAATTTCAGATCACAGTTTGAGTGTCCTCAGCAGTGTTTTCATAGTTTGAAACATGTGAATCAACAGCCCTTAGTTTTTTTTTAATAAATTTATTTACTGAATCATCGTGAGAGCAATTACAAAGCTTCAGCTTTAAGTCTCAGCCATACAATAATGAAACACCCGTCCCTTCACCAGTGCCCCTTTTCCACCACCAAAACACCCAATTTACTCCCCATCCCACACCCTCCCCTTACCTGTGTGGCAGATGATTTCACATTACACTCTCTCTACTTTGATTACATTCAATATTACGACACCAGACCCACCATTATTATTTGAGATTTTACCCCAACACTCAGATCTACTGAAAAGGCAACATTAGACAATTTGTTTTCTATTGCTGATTATGAATAGCATATTATTTTGTAATTCTGAAATTTTTTTCCCCTTTATTTCATTTTATTTTTTTTAAAGTTGTAGATTTACAATTTTTTGTGCTTTGGTTTCAATTATACAATGATCAGATACCCATCCCTCCACCAGTGCCCATTTTCCACCACCATGGATAATATCCCTCCCACCCCCATCCCCCCATCCCCCCTGTCTCTGTGGCAGGGCAATCCCCTGTGTTCTCTCTCTCCTTTTGGGTGTTGTGGTCTGCAAAAGAGGCATTGAGTGGCAAACATATTCAGTCCATAGTCTACTTTCTACATGCATCTCCCCTCCTGGGAGGATCCTCCAAACATCCTTTATTTGGTGCTCCCTTCTCTATCTGAACAGCCCTTTCCTCTAGGAGAGCCTGCTGGCCTCTAAGTTATGGAGTAATCCTCCTGGTGCTGATCTCAGCTATTCTTGGGTATTAATCTCATAATTTGTTACTTTATATCCCCCAGATGAATGCAATCTTTCTATGTCTATCCCTCTCTTTCTGACTCATTTCGCTTAGCATGATACTTTCCATATTGTACCACTTGTATGTCAATTTCATGACTTCATCTTTTCTAAGAGCTACATAGTACTCCATTGTGTAGATGTACCAAAGTTTCTTTAACCAGTCATCTGTTCTTGGGCATTCAGGTTTCTTCCAGTTTCTGGCTATTGTAAATAGTGCTGCAATGAACAAACAAGTGCAGATGTCACTTCGACTATACATTTTTGCCTCTCTGGGATATATTCCCAGGAGTGGTATTGCTGGGTCAAATGGGAGCTCAATTTCTAATTTTTTGAGAATCGTCCATACTGTTTTCCAGAAGGGCTGAACCAGTGGACATTCCCACCAACAGTGAAGGAGTGTCCCTTTCTCGCCACATCCACGCCAGCATCGGTTGCTTTTGTTCTTTTGAATGTGGGCCAGTCTCTGAGGTGTGAGATGGTATCTCATTGTGGTTTTGATCTGCATCTCCCTGATGATTAATGATGTAGAGCATTTTCTCATGTGCTTTTTTGCCATTCGGATTTCTTCTTTGAGAAAGTTTCTGTTCATTTCATTGCCCCATTTTTGGATGGGGTTGGATGTTTTCTTCTTGTGGAGTTTAACCAGTATTTTGTATATCCTGGATATCAACCCCTTGTCAGATGTGTATTCGGTGAATATCCTTTCCCATTCTGTAGACTGTCTTTGTATTTTGGTCACTGTTTCTTTGGAGGTGCAGAAGCTTCTTAGTTTAAGATAGTCCCACTTATCTATCTCTGTTTTCACTTGCTCGGCCAGTGGCGTGGCATCTTTGAAGATACCATTAGCTTCAATGTCATGGAGGGTTTTGCCAACTTTATCTTCAATGTACCTTATGGTTACTGGTCTGATGTTGAGGTCTTTAATCCATTTTGATCTTACTTTTGTACATGGTGTTAGGCAGAGTTCTGAGCCTATTTTTTTGCATGTAGCCGTCCAGTGATGCCAACACAATTTATTAAAGAGGCTTTCCTTACTCCACTTCACATTACTTGCACCTTTATCAAAGATTAGATGAGCATATGATTGAGGAGAGATGTCAGTGTATTCAACCCTGTTCCATTGGTCTGCAGTTCTGCCTTTGTTCCAGTACCATGCTGTTTTAATTATTACTGCTTTGTAGTACAGTTTGAAGTTCGGGAGGTTGATTCCTCCCATTTTCTTTTTCCCAAGAATTGCTTTAGCTATTCGTGGGGGCTTATTGTTCCATATAAATTTCAAGAGTGTTTGCTCCATTTCTTTGAAGAATGTCATGGGTATCCTTATAGGGATTGCATTGAATTTATACAATGCTTTCGGTAGTATTGCCATTTTGACAATGTTAAGTCTCCCGACCCATGAGCAGGGGATATCTTTCCATTTCCTCATGTCCTCTTTTATTTCCTGAAGTAGTGTTTTGTAGTTTTCTTTGTACAGGTCCTTTACTTCCTTAGTTAAGTTGATTCCTAGGTACTTGATTTTCTGTTGCACAATTGTGAACGGGATTGTTTTTTTCATGTTGCTTTCTTCTCTCTCACTGTTTGCGTATAGGAAAGCCATGGACTTTTGGGTATTGATTTTATAACCTGCAACTTTACTATACGAGTCTATTGTTTCTAGGAGTTTTTTGGTGGAAGTTATTGGGTTCTCTAAGTAGAGTATCATATCATCTGTGAATAGTGAGAGCTTGATTTCTTCCTTTCCTACCTGAATGCCCTTAATATCTTTTTCCTGCCTAATCGCTATTGCAAGTACTTCCAGTACTATATTGAACAGCAGTGGAGAGAGTGGGCATCCCTGTCTCGTCCCTGATCTTAGAGGGAAGGCTCTCAGTTTTTCCCCATTGAGGATGATGCTTGCTGTAGGCTTGTGGTAGATGGCTTTAATTATGTTGAGGAAGGTCCCCTCTATACCCATTTTGGCTAGGGTTTTCATCATAAAGGGGTGCTGGATCTTATCAAATGCTTTCTCTGCATCTATTGATATGATCATATGCTTTTTATCTTTTCTTTTGTTGATATGGTGGATTATGTTGATTGATTTCCGAATGTTAAACCATCCTTGCATCCTTGGGATGAATCCTACTTGGTCATGGTGTATGATCTTTTTGATGAGTTGTTGGATTCTATTTGCTAGTAGTTTGTTGAGGATCTTTGCATCTGTGTTCATCAGGGATATCGGCCTGTAATTCTCTTTCTTTGTGCTATCTCTGTCTGCTTTTGGAATAAGTGTGATATTTGCTTCGTAGAAACTCTTCGGAAGTGTTTTTGATATTTCAATTTCGTGGAAAAGCTTAAAGAGCATTGGGAGTAAGTCCTCTTTAAAGATTTGGAAGAATTCACTAGTGAATCCATCCGGGCCAGGACTTTTGTGCTTGGGGAGACTTTTTATTACCATTTCAATTTCCTTGATAGTGATAGGTCTGTTCAGGTATTCCAGGTCTTCTTGGTTCAGCCTTGGGAGTCTGTAGGAGTCTAGGAATTTATCCATTTCCTCGAGGTTTTGATGTTCCGTGGCATAAAGCTTCTCAAAGTACTCCCTGAGGATCCTCTGAATTTCTGTGGTTTCTGTTGTAATGACCCCCTTTTCATTTCTGATTCGGTTTATTAGGGTTTTCTCTCTCCCTTTCTTTGTGAGTTTTGCTAGAGGCTTATCGATCTTGTTAATTTTCTCGAAGAACCAGCTCTTGGTTTCATTGATCTTTCAGATTGTTTTTTGGGTTTCCATCTCGTTAATCTCTGCTCTGAGTTTTATTATTTCCTTTCTCCTGTTCGGGTTGTGCTCCTTTTTTTGGTCCTTCTCCAAGCTCTTAAGCTGTGAGGTTAGGTTACTTATGTGTGCTCGCTCCTCCTTTCTGAGGAATGCTTGTAGAGCTATAAACTTTCCTCTTAACACAGCCTTTGCTGTGTCCCATAAGTTTTGGTAACTCGTGTTCTCATTTTCATTCGTTTCTAGGAATCTTTTGATTTCCTCTTTGATTTCCTGTCTAATCCACTCGTTGTTCAATAGTGCACTGTTTAATTTCCAGGTGTTTGATTTAGTTTTCTGTTTTTGTGTGTGATTTACTTCTAATTTCAGCGCATTATGGTCTGAGAAGATTGTTGTTACAATCTCTACCTTCTTAATTTTATGGAGGCATGTGTTGTGGCTCAGCATGTGGTCTATCTTGGAGAATGTTCCATGTACGCTTGAGAAGAATGTGTATTCAGCTTTTTGTGGATGAAGTGTCCTGTATATATCTACTAAGTCCCTTTCTTCCATTGTTTCCCTCAAATGAAGTATGTCCTTGCTAAGCTTGAGTCTGGTTGATCTATCAAGAGGTGACAAAGCAGTGTTGAAGTCTCCCACTAGTATTGTGTTGCTATTGATGTCTTTTTCCAAATCTATGAGTAGTTGTTTTAAGTACTTTGCTGGTCTCTCATTAGGTGCATATACATTTATTATTGTAAGTTCTTCCTGTTGTACAGATCCTTTGATCAATAAGAAATGGCCTTCACTGTCTCTTATGACCTTCCTCACTCTCAAATCGATGTGGTCTGATATAAGGATGGCTACCCCAGCTGTTTTATGGGAGCTTTTTGCCTGTAGGATTGTTTTCCAGCCTTTGACTCTGAGTCTGTGTTTGCTTTGACTATTGAGATGCGTTTCTTGCAGGCAGCAGAATGTTGGGTTCAATTTTCTAATCCATCCTGCCACTCTATGTCTTTTAATTGGTGCATTTAGCCCATTGACATTGAAAGAGATTATTGTTATGGGATTTTGTCCCATTGTTCTGTTAAAATTTGGTGTATTTGAGGGGCATTTCTTGCCTTAAAGTAGCCCATTTAGTTGTTCTTGTAACCATGGTTTTGAGTCTATGAAGTTCCTGAGCTGTTGTTTGTCTGTGAAACTGTGTGTTGTTCCTTCTATTATGAATGAGAGTCTTGCTGGGAAAAGTATTTTGGGGGAGGCATTTATTTCATTGAGTTTTTTTACTATGTCCCACCACTGTTTTCGGGCCATGAGGGTTTCATCAGAAAAATCAGCTGTGAATTTTAAGGATGCTCCTTTGTAAGAGATTTCTTTCTTCGATCTTGCTGCTTTCAGAATTTTGTCTCTGTCTAAGGTTTTGGTCATTTTGATCAGAATGTGTCTTGGGGTATTTTTATTCGGATTTCTTCTAGCTGGTACCCTTCGGGCCTCCTGAATATGGTCACAAGTTTTCTTCAGCTCTGGAAATGTTGTAGCAATGATGTCTTTGACAGTTTCTTCTTCATCGAGGTTTTCTTCCTGTCCCTCTGGGACTCCAATAATTCTTATGTTACCCCTCTTGGCTTCATCACGATCTTCTCTTGCCATCTGTTCCCGAATTGTGAGTCTCTTTTCCATTTTCTGCTCTTTTCTGGAGAGTCTCTGAACTTCATCTTCGAGCTCACTGATTCTGTTCTCAGCCGCTCTTACTCTGCTGCTGAGGCCTTCCACTGAGCTTTTCAATTCGCCTACGAGATTTTTCAGGTCTGACATTTCTGATTGCATTTTCCTCATTTCTGCCTTCAGATCCTCTTGTCTTCTATTGGCATTGCTTTCCATTGTTTCTTTTAATTCCCTAAGCATCCTAAGTAGCTCCCTTCTGAATTCCTTGTCAGAGAGGTTGTCTAACACTACAGTACTGTTGGTGTCATCTGGGCTAGACTCTTCAATGTGAATGTTTGGTGGGCTTTTGCGTTGCTTTACCATTGTGAGAGGTGTGGTTTAGTCCTTCACGTTCAGTGTTACTATTCTGCTTGATATGCAGTGTGAGTTAAGATAGGCTTATGAGTTATTGGCAACTGTGTTTCTAGTGGCTGAGCTAAACTAGAGAAGTTTCCATCTAAGAAGTTAGCTTATGGTTCCTATGGCATATGTAGTGGGAAAATATTTCGCGGCCGCATCAGCGGCTGCGGCTCCTGAAAGAGTCCCTGGCACTGGGCGAGGAGTTGGGAATGTCTCCTGTTTGGAATTGGAGCCGTTCAGCTTTGTTGCCCAGAGCTGGGCCTCTGTGCCCGTCCCACGCAGATCAGGGGTTGAAAACCGGCTGTCTAGGGGCTGTTTCTAGCTGCGCGTGCCAAGAGAGGAACCCAGGCCCTTGGGGGCGGGCTGTACCTGTTGGAATTGGAGCCGTTCAGTTTTGTTGCCCAGAGCTGGGCCTCTGTGCCCGTCCCACGCAGATCAGGGGTTGAAAACCGGCTGTGTAGGGGCTGTTTCTAGCTGCGCGTGCCAAGAGAGGAACCCAGGCCCTTGGGGGCGGGCTGTACCTGTTGGAATTGGAGCCGTTCAGCTTTGTTGCCCAGAGCTGGGCCTCTGTGCCCGTCCCACGCGGATCAGGGGTTGAAAACCGGCTGTCTAGTGGCTGTTTCTAGCTGCGCGTGCCAAGAGAGGAACCCAGGCCCTTGGGGGCGGGCTGTACCTGTTGGAATTGGAGCCGTTCAGCTTTGTTGCCCAGAGCTGGGCCTCTGTGCCCGTCCCACGCGGATCAGCGGTTGAAAACCGGCTGTCTAGGGGCTGTTTCTAGCTGCCGTAATTCTGAAATTTTAATAATTAAATTTGGAGGGATTTCTGCTAAAAGTCTCTGGGTTCCAAGATTTGTTTCTGAGTCTCTGGGATGATGGCCATCAAGCAGCTTGATCAGGAGCCAGAGAGACCATTTGTGGGCGGCGACTTGGGGTCTCGTTGGGAACAACACTTAGTTTTATTAATAAAGACTAGCTATCAACTAATTGAAAAGAAAAAGTAAGTCATTAATAACCAGAGGTTTTCTTACTACTATCTTGCAGCTTGTCATCATCATCTCTGTCTCCAAGCCACTATTATTCTATCTAGTGGTGATGGGATATAGAGATGATAGCAAAAGGGGATGTGTATCACCATGGTTATGATGATAGTGACAATAACATAGGAGAAAATTCACTAATAATGATAGATAGGGGTATTGACTTTGATGAGCTGATGTGGGGATGAGAATTTGGTTATTATTTCTGGTACTACAAGTGGGGTATTTTGGTGAGGTGGGCTCTGAGAGGCCTCTCCTTTTTAACTATTCATTGAGATTCATAGTTAAACTTTGATGGATGGGATTTTCCCCATTTCAATGGTGAGGAAAATAAGATTCTGTTAAATAAGTGACTTCCCTCAATCACACTGTTGGAGATGATGGTGAGTGGTGGCTGAAATCATATCTTACTCTTTTCTTTTTTTTTCTTCAAAGTTCATCTCCGTTTTTTATTTTTTAGAAAATTTGTTCTAATAACATTAAAACTAACCTTAATGGAAAATTCCCAAATGTACATTTTATCACTTCCTGGTGAATTTATTATTTTATTGTGGGGGAACTGTCCCCAGAATAGTTATTGAATTATCTTTATAAACAACTTATAAACAACCAGGTCTCCCTCTTGAGGCTTGCTAATAGTTTTGTTGAACGATTTCAGACTATTTTGTCTTTATTTGCTAAGTCATTTCCAAATTTGCATTTGTTGTTAGGCCTTATCTGTTTCATCTTTACAATTATAAAAAAGTCTCTCTCAACTCTCAATTTTCTATTTATAATACTTTATTGTTTAGAGAAAAATTCAAGTTTCCTGCAAGTAAATCTTTTTCCTATACAATGGGAATGGGATCCAAGTGGGAATTCCTTTGGAATCTACCCCAGAAACACAAAAGTATTAATTTTAAAATATATATGTACACCTTTGTCCACTGCAGAATTATTTTTGGATATGGAACAATCCAAGTGTTCAGCCATAGGAAATATATATATATATACATATATATATTTGTGTGTGTGCATGTGTGTATTGTATATATACAAACACAATGGAATACTATTTAGCTATGAGGAAAGATGAAATATTTCAATTTATGGAATTGGAGAGTATCATATTAAGTGAAGTAAATTAAAAAGTATAAGATAAGGGCTGGAGAGAGTGTAGGATGGGTAGAATGCTTGCCTTGCAAGCAGCCAACTCAGGTTCAATCCCATTCTGCAAAGCAACACTACCAGTGATTCCTGAGAACAAAGCCAAGAGGAACCTTTAAGCATTGCTGGTGTGCACCCCTCCCCCCAGGTGATCTTGCTCATATATGGAGTATAATGGAATATAATATGGAGATATACTCTGCCTGCTCCCAGCAGCCCAGCAGACCTCCATTACTTCAACTACCTCCACTACTCAGATGCCACCACGATCCAGGACACTTTCTAGATGTGTCTAACTCGGGTGATACTCACCCACAAGTGAAACTCCACAGAACCATGAAAGCAGAACTCTGTGATCTTGGACTCCAGGCTCAATGGACCCAGGAACAGAGTTCCTCTGCCTGCTCCCAGCAGCCCAGCAGACCTCCATTACCTCCACTACCTCCACTACCCAGCCACTGCCACACTCCAGGGCGTTTTCTGGACTCTCGAGCTGAAGCTCAAGCATGAGTGAAGCCCCATAGAACCAGGGAAGTGAATCTCTGTGATCTTGGACTCCAGGCTCAGTGGACCCAGGAACAGCCCGGCAGACCTCCATTACCTCTACTACCTCCACTACCCAGTCGCCACAACACTCCAGGTTGCTTTTGGACACTCAGGGCCTGAGTCATGCACTAGTAAAGCCCCATAGAACCAAGAAGCAGAACTCTGTGAGCTTGGACTCCAGGCTCAACGGACCCAGGAACAGAGATCCTCTACCTGCTCCCAGCAGCCTGGCAGACCTCTGTTACTTCCACTACCTCCACTACCCAGCTGCCACCCCACTCCAGGACAAATTCTGGCTGCATGTCACATCATAAAACACTTAATACAAGATTACCAAACCATATTTTATGGGGTTCAAATATGGTTTTGAACCATATGGTTTTATGGGGTTCAAATAGGGCTGGAGCGATAGCACAGCGGGTAGGGTGTTTGCCTTGCATGCAGCCAACATGGCCGACCCGAGTTCGATTCCTCCACCCCTCTCGGAGAGCCCGGCAAGCTACCGAGAGTATTTGATATGCCAAACACAGTAACAACAAAGTCTCCAATGGAGACGTTACTGGGCCCGCTCGAGCAAATCGATGATCAACGGGAGGGCCTTTACTTTACTTTTACAAATATGGTTTGAACCACGGGAACACCTGCAAGGATGATTAGAGACCACCCCAAAGGCCTCTATCCCTCTCGTAGAGTCTAGCAAGCTACCGAGAGTGACCTACCCTCACGGCAGAGCTAGGCAAGCTATCGTGATTTATTTGGTATGCCAAAACCAGTAAATACAGTGGGTCTAATTCCCCTGACCCTTAAAGAGCAACCAAAACGGCAACGTTAAGAAGGATGAGGAAGGAGAGGCTGATCAAATCTCAGGGCCGAACTAGACTGTCAAAAGAAAGAATGACAAAAATGACTGTCTGTACTTTCAATGCATGTATTCTGGTATCGGATGCATCCATCGAGGACCTCATGGTGCAAGCGCAAAAGATCAAGTATGATATCATTGGTCTGACCGAGAAGAGAAGGCACCAATCACATCATGCCGTTTTTGACACTGGGGAAGAACTGTTCCTCAGAATATATGACAAAAGAGGAGTCAGTGATGTCGGTATTCTTGTCAACACAAACTGGCCATAAACATTGATTCATTCGAATGCCTAACAACCCGGATCAGATGACTACACTTGAATAGATGTGGCTCACTGCCAGCAGTTTCTATCTTTGCTGTCTATGCACCAACTTCCAATTATGATGAAGCAGAAATTGAGAAGTTCTACATGGAGTTGGAGATTATAGAAATATAGAATACCACACCTCCTAGAAGATCATTGTCAGTGATTTTAATGACAAGATAGTACCAAAAAGATCAGCCAAAGAACTCCACATTGGGACCCATTGCCTAGAATAGAACAAACAGGGTAAGAGACTATCCAAGTTTAACATGTCAACCAAGACCATCCATGGTAACTCACAATTTCAGAAGGCTGAATCTAAACATTGGACATGGGCATCTCCCGGTGGAAGGTTCCACAACAAAACTGACCACATCATATTCAATCGACGGTCTTGCCTGATTGATGTCTCTGTTGTCCCAAAATTCCAAATCAGATTGGACCACCAGAGACTTTCATGCAAAATTCTACTTCACAGAACAGGTAGAAAGGGCTGCAAAGTTTAAGAAGAAAACTCCCAGAATTCCCACCAAAAGGGAGCTCTTTGACACCATTGCGGCAACATGGGAAGATGCTGTCATTGACACCTTTGGCGAGGAATACAATCGACTGGTTCAGCACCTCCATGATTGTGTGAAGAATGCCGAGAGAGAGAGAGAGAGAGAGATAGATAGCCACAAAAAGATGCCTGTCTTTGAAAACTCTCGAACTCATTTGCCAATGTGACTTGGCGCAAGCCTCAGGCTACCACAAGCGAACGTCTGAGCTTGCAAAGCAGTGCAGAGAAGCGATAAAGGAAAACCTCAAAGAGAGAAGAGCAGCAGTGCTGGCAGATGTGGCAGAAGCTGGGAAAAGCATTTGCAGCACCCACCTGTCCTTCGCCAACTACAAGATCAAGATGACTGCCCTCCGACATCCTGATGGATCTATCACATCTTCCAGAAGGGCAATTATGGAGAAGATTATCCATGACTTCTACTTGGATCTCTTAGATAGCCATGTCTGCCTGCCCACATACCAAATTCCGCAGGATGGATATGTCATTCCCAACATTCTCTCTTCCAAAATCTGACACACCATTTCTTCGGTAAAGAAGTGAACAACACCCGACTAAGACACGTTTAAACTCTAACACCTTAGGAACCTTCCATCAATACTCATCAATATACTGGCTCGATCTTCACACGCTACCTGTCTGAATGCAAGATTCCATCCCAGTGGAAAATCAGCAGGAATGTACTACTGTAGAAGAAGGGAGACATCCACGACATTGGCAACTTTTGCTCGATCTGCCTGTTGTCTGTCATCTACAAGCTGTTCACTCTTGTCATCCTGAATCAAGCAGAACACTAGTTGAAGGACAACCATGTGAGCAATCCGGGTTCCAAAAAGGATTCAGCACAATCAACTATATCAACATGATAACCGAGCTCATTGAGGTTTCTCAGGAGTTCAAGATGCTGCTTTGTCAAATGTTCATTGCTTTAAAGAAGTGACACAAATGCTGGCCGACTTCAACCATGAGTGGGGAAAGGTCAGACTACAGCTGAATCTCATGAAGACAATGTTGATGAGAAACGGTCTTGTTCCTCACGTCCCATTTGCTCTCAATGGGATGACCATCTCCAAATGCAACAGTTATGTGTACCTAGGTCGAGAAGTCAACATGATGAATGACCTGGCCCTGAGTTGTGCAGGAGGAAAAGAATGGCTTGGAATGCCTTCAAGAGTGTCGAAGAAATAGCTAAGAGGATGAAGAACCTCCGGCTCTGGGCACTTCTCTTCGATTCCACTGTTCTTCCTGCATTAACATACGCCTCAGAGACCTGGGCCCTAGAAAAACAGAACGAGAACGCTATTCGTGTCTCCCAAAGAGGAATTGAAAAAGATATGTTTGCAGTGTCATGCTTCACTCAAATGAGAGAAAGAATCCGGAGTTTCGACCTCTGTCGATGGTCTAGAATCAGGGACGCTGTGTCGTTTGCCAAGGTTTCAGAAATCAAATGTCTGGATTTGTAATGAGATTTGGAGATGACTGCTGGACTAGAGCCATTACCGACTGGATTCCACTGGACGTCAAAAGTTTGCGTGGCCACCCACCTACGAGATGGTCAGACTTCTTCGTCAAGATCCTGAATGATCGGTTTGAGGCTGTTCGTGTTCCTAGAATGAGCAGAAGGCCATTGGGCTACACTAGCACGCGACAAGGAAGAATGTAGCCGTTACTGGGTCCTGCTCGAGCAAATCCATGAGTAATGTGAAATCATGTGATCAAGTGATGGAATATAAGGAAACAAAGAAAGAGATTACACAATCTCCAGTGTAAACAAATCCTGAGATGTGATCAATAGAACTGGGAACTGATGGAGTTGGAGAGGAGGAAGGGGCTGTGGGATAAAGGTGGAAGAATAGACACTGATGGAGGGATTGTTATAGAAGCTATGTAACTATAAGCTGATGATTTTACTACTTTAAAGTATGGTACCTCAGTAACAAACAAATGAGAGTCCATTCCAGGGATACAAAGTTTGGTTTTTGTGATTAAAAAAATCTCTGCTCCCATCTCAAATTCTTGATTCCACCTTTTCACAGTTAGCCAATACAGGGCATCTCAAAGATTTGCTCAGGCAAACCCTTTACTAAATGTTTTCTGCCGCATCCTGTGATTTTAGGATGACAGTTGCTCCTTTCCTTCAAAGACTTGGGTGGGATTTTTTTCAAATCCCTCATTTATTTATTTATTTATTTATTTTTTAATTTTTATTAGTGAGACACCATGAGGTATAGTTGTAGACTTACAAATTTTGTGCTTGGGTTTCAATTATACAATGATCAAATACCCATCCCTCCACCAGTGCCCACTTCCCACCACCACGGATCCCAGTATCTCTCCCACCCCCTATTTCCCCCATCGCAACCTGCCATTGTGGCAGGGCATTCCCCTCTGTTCTCTCTCTCCTTTTGGGTGTTGTGGTTTGCAAAAGAGGCATTGAGTGGCAATCATGTTTGGTCTATAGTCTACTTTAAGCATGCTTCTTCCATCATGGGAGGATCCACCCAACACCCTTTCTTTGGAGCTCCCTTCTCTATCTGAGCTGCCTTTTCCCCTAGCATGTGTGTCTGTATCCAAGCCATGGAGTAAAATTCCTGGTACTAATCTCGGCCATTCTTGGGTGTTGGTCTCCTATTTTGTTGCCTTGTGTTCCCCAGATGAATGCACTTTTTCTATGTCTATCTGACTAATTGCGCTTAGCATGATACTTTCCATGTATTACCACTTGTATGTAAATTTCATGACTTCATCTTTTCTAACAGCTACATAGTACTCCATTGTGTAGATGTACCAAAGTTTCTTTAACCAGTCATCTGTTCTTGGGCATTCAGGTTTTTTCCAGATTCTGGTTATTGTAAAGAGTGCTGCAATGAACAAACGAGTACAGATGTTACTTAGACTATAATTTTTTGCTTCTCTGGGATATATTCCCAGGAGTGGTATTGCTGGATCAAATGGGAACTCAATTTCTAATTTTTTGAGAATCGTCCATACTGTTTTCCAAAAGGGCTGAACCAGTCGGCATTCCCACCAGCAGTGAAGGAGGGTCCCTTTCTCTCCACATCCAGGCCAGCACTGGTTGCTTTTGTTCTTGTTGGATGTGGGCCAGTCTCTGTGGTGTGAAATGATATCTCAATGTGGTTTTGATCTGCATCTCCCTGATGATTAATGATGTGGAACATTTTCTCATGTGCCTTTTAGCCATTCAGATTTCTTCTTTGAGAAAGTTTCTGTTCATTTCATTGCCCCATTTTTTATGGGGTTGGATGTTTTCTTCTTGTGGAGTTCAACCAGTATTTTGTATATCCTGGATATCAACCCTTTGTTGGATGTGTATTCAGCGAATATCCTTTCCCATTCTGTAGACTGTCTTTGTATTTTGGTCACTGTTTCTTTTGAGGTGCAGAAGCTTCTTAGTTTAAGGTAATCCCATTTGTCTATCTCTGTTTTCACTTGCTTGGCCAGTGGCACGACATCTTTGAAGATACCATTAACTTCAATGTCATGGAGGGTTTTGCCAACTTTTTCTTCAATGTAACTTATGGATTCCGGTCTCATGTTGAGGTCTTTAATCCACTTTGATCTTACTTTTGTACATGGCGTTAGGCAGAGATCTGAGCCCACTTTTTTGCATGTAGCCATCCAGTTTTGCCAGCACAATTTGTGAAAGAGGTTTTCCTTGCTCCACTTCACTTTTCTTGCCCCCCTTATCAAAGATTAGATTATCATATGCTTGGGAGTTGATGTCAGTATATTCAACCCTGTTCCATTGGTCTGCTGTTCTGCTTTTGTTCCAGTACCATGCTGTTTTAATTATTACTGCTTTGTAGTAGAGTTTGAAGTTAGTGAGGTTGATTCCTCCCATTTTCTTTTTCCCAAGAATTGGTGGATTTTCTCTCTTTCTTTATTTTCTAAACTGTATTCTCTCAAATTCGCCTTATGATTCAATCAAGAATGCATAGTTCTTGAGGCCAGAGACATAGTACAGAAGGTAGGGCCACTTGCCTTGCATGTGAACTTGTGTTCAATTCCTGTCACCCCATATGATTCTTCTTGCCCCATAGGGGGTGATACCTAAGCGCAGAGCCAGGAATCAACTGAGTACCTCTGGGTGTGCTTCGCCCCCCACAACAAAGCACATAAAGATTCTATGGTAAGTTTTTGGGGAAGAGTATCCCAAGTGGTGCTTAGAGACTGCGTGATGCTGGAGACGGAGCAGGATTGGCTGCATGCAAAACACGTGCGTTCATTCAATTGCTATTTCTTTCAGCATCTCTTGTTTTAATACCTAATACTTTACCCGATGGTAGATATCATTAATGTTTACAGAATGGCAGAAAGGTTTGAGTTGGAGAACATAAAATGATGTATAGTGATGTACAAAGTAAACCAGTGAGCAAATATGGACTATTAACTCTTATCTGATTTGATCAGGTGTCTTTCTCACATAAGACTCTACCAAGGCTCGTTTAGGTTGACAGATTTATTTGTAGAAGGTAGGCACCATCTACTATCAATATAGTTTTGATATTTTAAAATAAAATTCTGATCACTCACATTTATTTTGTTACTACCTTGAATAATTATTATTCTATTCTAAGATAGTTTATAATTTAAGCTAATTTCTTTCTTCTACTTTCACTATTTTGCTTTTCTCATACTGGAAAGTTTAGATTATTTGCATGAATTTTATGGTATAGCCACCACCAAAAGACTTATTCAAATTAGATCTTTGTATTTAGACTAACTAATGTATGCTTAATATGATGAATCTTGTTTCTTCTCTGAAATTAAAATAGTGGATCAGAAGAGTAGATAAACTTAACTCTAAATAATGTGTTGTCTATATATTTTACCCAGAAGCCTAAAATCCCTACAGATGTGGCTTCTGCAAGTCACTGATTTTGAACTTTGATGTTGTATCTGATTGCTCATGTAATAATAAACCCTTGCCTAACTTTAATTTCAAGAATTCGGAACCAAACCTGTAAATGAGGATTTCAAAAACTGTTGAACTTTAGGAAGTACTTTCTTTATGGTGAATGGACGGGTTCTGATAGGTGCTTTAAAATTAACTTGTCATACTTTAGAAATGGTTATTAGTGGTCAGCATAGTATGCTTCAAATTCTACTTCATTTCACTGTACCTTCATTTGATGTCACTTAAATAAACTCGAGCGGGCCCAGTAACGTCTCCATTGGAGATTTTGTTGTTACTGTGTTTGGCATATCGAATACATCACGGGTGGCTTGCCAGGCTCTGCCGTGTGGGCGAGATACTCTCGGTAGCTTGCTGGGCTGACAAACCTTAATTTTTATCCTTCTTTTTCCTTTATTTTTGCCCTTTCGTTCTCTTCACACCTTACATCTTATTATATCATCAGTCATTAGTGTGCCTGGACCTCAAGATCTAAACTTGGGAGTTATGTTCAATTTTTCGCTTTAAGCCCTCTTATCCCATAAGCTATTTACCCAAGTTCTATTCTTCCGTTACCCACCCTCATCCCCAGTAATTTTATTTTTCTTTCAGCTTCTATGCCTCTTTTTTGAGTAAAGTTAGAACTTCTCTGTGGTCAGTATCATACCTCTTGCTCTTACCATTTTATCTGCTTCCCACAGTCTGGTTCCAGAAGGTTCTGTTTTAACCACTGTGATTTTTATGCCCCTTTTCTTATTTCTCACAGTCCTTAGGATAAAACTCCAAATATTTACCATAGCATTGACTTTGGTAACTCAGCTCAATAGAAGCTACTGTGAAATATTTCATTTAAATTGGATATTTTAATAGTTGAAACTAAAATTCAGGGTCGGCTGTTTAGAGAGTAGATATCACAATATTATTGTCCTTGAACTATTTACTTATCCATACATAGCTACCCAAATAGAGCTCCTAAGTAAATCCAATGCAAATACTCTATTATTAAACACTTTCTATTTTGACAGTAGTAGCAGCTATTTGAGTGTATTTTATAGAGTTGCTGTATACACATTTAAATTTGCTAAGTTAGCTGAGTTTCCTTTTCTAAGTGAAGAACTACTTGATTTAGCAATGTTGGGAAAGCTATTTCATTTTTTATTTATATAAAAATATTTAGAACACCATTTGCCAAGATGATCAGAGATTGATTTATCACTATTGATTTAAATGCATTAGATAATACTTTTTTAACTTTCACTGTCACTGTCACTGTCCTCCCATTGTTCATCAATTTGCTCGAGCAGGCCCAGTAACATTGTGAGACTTGTTACTGTGTTTGGCATATCGAATACGTCATGGGTAGCTTGCCAGGCTTTGCCATGCAGGCGAGATACTCTCGGTAGCTTGCCGGGCTCTCCAAGAGGGGTGGAGGAAATGAACTTGGGTCGGCCTTGTTAGCCGCATACAAGACAAACACCCTATTTGCTGTGCTATCGCTCCAGCCCTTTTTAACTTTAATCAAATAAATGTTCATTGAGCACCTACTATTTTCATGAATTGGATGAATTAAAAGGTGAATGAGAGGAACTAGAGAGATAGAACCTGAAATAAAGCACTTATCTTGCAAGCATTCAGTCCAGGTTTCATCACTTATGGTCCCCTTGAGCATGGCCAGGAGTGATCCTTCAGCAAAGAACCAGGTGTAAGCTCTCAGCACCAAATGATGTGGTCCCAAAACAGACAAAAGAATTGAAATAGATCACTGAAATAGTAACACAGAATGTTCTTAATTTCTCTCTCTCACCTCACACAACTGCTTACAGATCCATTTTGATGAGAAATATAAAAAAATTTTTGGAAGCAATACCTACTTACCTGGATGCTGAGAAAACACCCATATTAAAAGGGATTGGATGGGGTTGGATATTTTCTTCTTGTAAAGTTTTACAGTGCCTTATATATCTTGAATATTAACCCCTTATCAATGGATATTGGGTAAATAATTTTCCCATCCTGTGTGCGGTCTATGTATCTTGGTCACCGTTTCATTTAAGGTGCAGAAGCTTATTGGTTTAATATTGCTTATCTTAAATGAACAGAAGCTTCCTCAAAGAAAAAAATACAAATGGCCAAGAAGCACATGAAAATTCTCTACATTGCTAATCATTGTGGAGATACAAATTAAAACAACAATGAGATATCATCTCACACCACAGAGTCTGGGGCACATCAAAAAGAACAAGAGTAACCGGTGCTGGTGTGGATGTTGGGAGAACTCTCCTTCATTGTTGGTAGGAATGCATACTAGTCCAGCCTTTTTGAAAACAATGGGGGTAATCTCCAAAACACTAGAAATTGAGCTTCTATGACCTAGTAATATCACTTCTGGGAATATACTCTGGGGGCCAAAAAACACACAGCAGAAATGTTATCTGAACTTTCATGTTCATTATAGCGCTATTCACAGTAGCCAGAATCTGGAAACAAGCTGAGTGCTTGAGAACAGATGAATGGTTAAAAAAACTACAGTGCATCTATACGACGGAATACTATCCAGCTGTTAGGAAATGAAGTCATGAAATTATCTTGTAAATGGATCAACATGAAGAGTATCATGTTGAAGTGAAATGAGTCAGACATAAAATTATTGCACTCATGTGTTGGACATAAAAAATAGCATGGGACTAATATCTAAGGATAGTAGAAACACAGCACATGAGGATTGGTCTATGGCTGGAAGCTTGCCTCAGGTACTAGGGGAGAAGGCAATTGAGACAGAGAAGGAACCACTATGGCAATGATATTTAGGAAAGATCACTCTGGATAAGAACTGCGTGCTGAAAATAGGTAAAGGAAGAAACATGATAACCTTTAGTATTTAGTATTACATTATGAGAGAGAAAATAGACAGAGAAAGAGAGAGGGGGTGGAGAGAGAGAAAGAGAGAAAAAGAGATAGAGAAAGAAGGCAAGCGCCTGTCATAAAGACTAGGTTTGGGAAGGTGGCAGGAGGGAAGCTGGGGACATTGATGGTGGAAAATATACACTCAATGGAGAGATAGATGTTGGAATATTGTATGACTGAAACCAGACCATAAACAGCTTTGTAACTGTGTATCTCATGATAATTAATTAAAAAAATAAAGAAGACCCCACTACAATAATAAAATAAATACATGAATGGGATTAGAAAGACTGGGACACACACTAGCCACAGAGCACCATGATTTAAGTGTGCATAGCCATAGAGCACAGTGATTTAAGATAAGGAGTCCCTTCCAAATATTTATTTTCAGGCTATTGTAATGATTTTTGCCTGTAATGCTTTGAACTCATTTTCATTTGTTTTATATGTAAAATGTTCTTAGTTGAGAGGACGTATGCATAACTATTTTTACTCAACTGAATTATTTGGCAGTTTTTTTAGCTACTTTTTGTATAAAGTGCATAATTAGAGCTGCAAAACAATTGTATTGGGCTTGTATTTGCTAAATGTCAACTATGCATGTTACTGATCTTTGAAGGTTACAGTTGGATTTTCACAGATGATTATTCTTTGTAAACTATCCTCCATAAAGGACTTTAAATGACCCCAGCCTTATTTATATGCTTGACTTCAATGCTTTCCCTGCCCCATATATTAATATTAGTTCACAATACCAAACTCTTTTGAACTTACTCCAAAGATTTTTAAGTGTTTTTTAATTTTTGCAAATTTGCATTTTTAATAAGACTTACTAGTTCTCAAATGGAAATGACAAATGCAGAACTTCTGGAAAACTAGAAAAAGTCAAATTCCAGTCTCTTATCTTTTAAGAAAATGATCCTTATTCCAGGGAAGGACTGAGCAGATATTTCAGTGGGGAGATAAAGATAAGATAAAGGCCCTCCCGTTGATCGTCGATTTGCTCGAGCGGGCCCAGTAACGTCTCCATTGGAGACTTTGTTGTTACTGTGTCTGGCATATCGAATACTCTCGGTAGCTTGCCGGGCTCTCCGAGAGGGGCGGGTAAGAGAGAAATGAACCATGGAATTAGGATTTAAAATTCAAAGCATGAATCTGAATATTAGAGAATAACTTATACATTGACCCTTCTGGTGTTTAACAGAGAGAAAAATTTAATTTGCATATCATTATATATTGGAAATCAGAAAGGATTTCTACTTCTACTTCCCTAAGAAAAAATCATTTAGCAAATTACCTTTGGATCATATATTTAAGAAATTCTAGTACATTCTCTGTATTGTGATGAATAATAACTTTCTTATTTACAAAAATTCTAAGAAGTGATTATAAATCCTCATTAAATATGGAAGGGAGATTTGTGGGAAATTTACTCAACTTTCATCAATGGTAATAAGAATACTGTACACTGTATTTATTTCAAAAATGGTGAATTCATGAAACATTTCAAATTCACTTGATCACTTGATCACTTGAAAATCAATTTGCTCGAGCGGGCACCAGTAACGTCTGTATTCATCCCTGTTGCATGCTGGTGTATCTCAATGGTGTCTGCTCGCTCCAGGAACACGAAGAGCCTCAGATTGTTTAGGATCTTGATGAAGAAGTCTGACAATCTCATAAATGGGCATCCATGCGATCTTTTGATGTCCCGTAGAATGAAGTCAGTAGCAGCTCTAGTCCAGCAGTCATCTCCAAATCACATTACATGTCCAGCCCATTTGATTTTCGATGCCTTGGCAAACCAGACAGCATCCCTGAATCTGAACATCGATGGAGGTTGAAACTACAGATTCTTTCTCTCACTTCAGTGAAGCGTGATACTCCAAGCATAGCTCTTTCGATTCCTCTTGGGGAGACCAAAGAGTGTTCTCATTCTGTTTTCGTAGGGCCCAGGTCTCTGAGGCATATGTTAATGCAGGAAGAATGGTGGAGTTGAAAAGATGTGCCCAGAGCCGGAGGTTCTTCATTCTCTTAGCTATTTCTTTGACACTTTTGAATGTGTTCCAAGCTGTTCTCTTCCTCCTGTGCAACTAGATGCACAGGAGGTCATTCGTCATGTTGAGTTGCTGACCTAGGTACACATAACTGTTGCATTCAGAGATGTTTGTTCTGTTGAGAGCGAATGGAACGTCAGGAATGAGTCTGTTTCTCATAAACATTGTCTTCATAGGATTCAGCTGCAGTCTGACCTCTCCACACTCACGGTTGAAGTTGGTCAGCATTTGTACTGCTTGACTAATTTTTGGTGTTATTAGAACGATGTCATCAGCGAAGCAGAGGGGGTGTAGTTGCTGACCGCCTATCTTCACTCCCATTCCAGTCATTGCATGACGTCCTTGAGGGTGGAACTGAAGAGTTTTGGTGAAATGGTATCACCCTGCCGAACCCCTCTCTTGAGGTCTATGATCACTTCCTTGTAGAATAGTGAGATCCTGGTAGTGAATCCATAATACAGCTCACAGAGGATCCTCGTGTATTGAGTTTGAACACCCAATTTGGCTAGGGCTTTGATGACCGCTTCAGTCTCAACAGAATCAAGGCCTTCTTTAAATCAATGATCATTAGACAGAGTGGCATCATGAACTTCACTACCTCTACTACCAGCCACCGCCATGCTCCAGGGCACTTTCCAGACACTCAGGCCGAGACTCACGTACGAGTGATGCCCCACAGAACCAGGTAAGCGGAACTTTGTGACCTTGGACTCCAGGCTCAACGGATCCTAGAAACAGAGATCCACTTCCTGCTCCCACCAATCTCTGGCTACCCAGGGATCAAACTCAGAAGCCTCACCCTGCCCTGCCCTGGCTGCTCCCACCAAACTCCAGTGACCAGGGATAACACCCAGAAGCTACACCCTATTGATACCAGATAAATGCCTCATCGGAAGACCTCCACTACCTCCAATACCTCCACTACCCAGCCGCCACCATGCTGCAGGCCACTTTCTGGACTCCGCGGCCATACATCATAAGACACTTAATACCCATCTTCCAAGATTACCACACCATATTTGATGGGGTTCAAATATGTTTTGAACCATGGGAAAACCTGCAAGGGTGATTAGAGGCCAGTCTAAAAGCCTCTATTTCTCTCGGAGAGCCTGGCAACATACCCAAAGTATCCTGCCCTCACAGCAGAGTCTGGCAAACTATCTGTGGTGCACTCGATATGCCAAAAACAGTAAATACAATGGGTCTCATTCCCATGACCCTGAAAGAGCCACCAATACCACAGCATTGAGAAGGATGAGGAAGGAGAGGCTAATAAAATCTCAAGCCCAAACTAGGCTGCCAAAACGAAGAAGGACTAAAATGCTGTCTGTACTTTCAATGCATGTACATTGGCATTGGATGCATCCATTGAGGATCTGATGGTGCAAACGAGAAAGATCAGGTCTGACCAAGACTAGAAGGCATCAACCACATCACACCATTTTTGTCACTGGAAAACAACTCTTCTTTGGAACATGTGACAAAAGAGGCATCCATGGTCTCGGTGTCCTTGTCAACATTAACTTGACCATGAGCATTGATTCATTCGAATGCCTAACAACCCGAATTGGATGATTACACTTGAATAGATGTGCTCACTGCAGGCAGTTTCTATCTTTGTTGTCTACGCACCAACATCCAATTAACATGAAGAAGAAATTGAGAAGTTCTACATGGAGCTGGAGAAATTCTATAAGAAAAACCACACCTTCTAGATGATCATTGTCAGTGATTTTAATGCCAAATAGGACTGAGAAGATCAGCCAAAGAACTCCACATCGGGACACATAGACTAGAAAGGAATGAACAGGGTAAGAGACTTTCTGAGTCATCATGTCGACCAAGACCATCCATGGTAACTCACAATTCCCAAAGGCCAAATTTAAACATCTCCCAGTGGACGGTTCCACAAAAAAAAAATTGACCACATCATATTTAATTGAGGATTTAAGTTTAAGAAGAGAACTCCCAGAACGACTACCAACTGAGAGCTGTTTGGTACTATTGCGGCAACAAGAGAAGATGCTGTTCTTGACAACATTGACGAGGAATATGATCAACTGGTTCAGCACCTCCATGATTGTTGGAGGAACACTGAGAGAAAGAGATAGCCACAAGACGACTGTCTTCGAAAACTCTTGAGCTCATTAACCAACGTGGCTTGGCTCCAGCCTCAGGCAACCACAAGCAAACATCCAAGCTTGCAAAGCAGTGCAGAGAAGCAATAAAGAAAGACGTCAAAGAGAGAAGAGGAACATTTTTGGCCAAAATGGCAGAAGTCGGGAAAAGCATTTGCAACCCCCACCTGTCCTTTGGCAACTACAAAACCAAGATAACTGCCTTTCGACATCCTAATGGATCTATCACATCTTTCAGAAGGGCAATGAAGAAAATTATCCATGACTTCTACTCAGATTTCTTCAATAGCTACGTCTACCTGCCCACATACCAAATTCCACAGGATAGATATGTCGTTCCTAATATTCTCTGTTCCAAAATCCAGCATGTCATTTCTTAGGTAAAGAAGTGAACAGCACTCGACACAGACAAGGTCATACACAAACACCTGAAGAACCTGCCGTCAGTACTCATCAATACACTGGCTCGGATCTTCACATGCTACTTCTCTGAATGCAAGGGTCCGTCCCAATGGAAAACCAGCAGTACTGTTCTACTGTACAAGAAGGGAGACATCCATGACATTGCCAACTATCGCCTGATTTGCCTGTTTTCAATCGTCTACAAGCTGTTCACTCGAGTCATCCTGAATAGGATTGGCAGAACACTAGATGAAGTATAGCCATGCGAGCAAGCTGGGTTCTGAAAAGGATTCAGCACAATCGACCATATTCACATGGTAACCAAGCCTATTGAAGTTTCTTGGGAGTTCAAGATGCCACTCTGTTAATGTTCATTTCTTATTCATGTAGACAAAAAGCCTTGTTGTCTATAGCAAACAAGTAAAATATCAATTATTATAATTTATTTTAGTTTCACCTTTTCCCCTATCTTAAAATAGATCATTTAGGGATTGTAGAAGTTATTTAGTGATAGAATAGTACTTTTCTTATCATTTATATAGCACAGTGGGTAGGGATTTGCCTTACACATGGCCGACCTGGCTGACCTGAATTCGATTCCTCCGTCCCTCTTGGAGAGGCCAGCAAGCAACTGATAGTATCTTGCCTGCAGGGCAAAGCCTGGCGAGCTATCCATAATGTATTCAATATGCCAAACACAGTAACAAGTCTCACAATGTAGATGTTACTGGGTCTGCTCAAGTAAATTGATGAACAATGGGAAGACAGTGCTACAGTGCTACAAATTGATATTGTCAATAAAGTGACACTGATAAATATCGCAATTCTACCTTGATTATGTTAAATACCAGATTTTGTATACATTTAGAAAATGTGGTAGTGATGTTTGTATATTTATCATTATATTTATTATTCTACCTGTATAATCCTAGCTGTATTGAATTTCATTGAATTTTATTTGTTTTGTGTTCCTTAATGAATTCAAGTGGTACTAACACAGTATAATAATAAATCCAATTCATGTTGTTCTTATTAAAAACTAAGAAATCTTTTTCATGTTCATTATATATTAGATAGCATTTTAATAAAAAATGGCATGGTTTGGTTGAACAATTCAAAGTCTGGTTATAACAAAATTTTATAGTCAAGATGAAATGTAGACTTATACCCTTGGTGACAAATAAAGGAGTGTTTTGTATGCAAGAATTTGGAAATTACTATAAGATCACAAAATAATAGACTACTGTCGAAAATGATGGCTGTTTTTAGAAGATTTTATTAATTTTAAAAAATACCAATGCTTTTGCTCTACAAATGTGAAACATATTCAAGGAAATTAAAACATCTTTTTCAAGAACTTGGTGCTGGAGCGATAGCACAGCGGGTAGGGCGTTCGCCTTACACGCGGCCAACATGGCCGATCCGAGTTCGATTCCTCCGCCCCTCTCGGAGAGCCCGGCAAGCTACCGAGAGTATTCGATATGCCAGACACAGTAACAACAAAGTCTCCAATGGAGACGTTACTGGGCCCGCTTGAGCAAATCGACGATCAACGGGAGGACCTTTACCTTACCTTTACCTTTTCAAGAACATATTGCTCATCTGTACATGCAAAATTACAACCTTTGTCATAATCTCTTGTTGATAATATTTTAAATCTATGGACTGATTTTTTCATCTATTTTGGAAAACTTCTACTATTGTATGTTACATATCCTGCTTTGTTTTATTCTTTGCTTTCTGGGACTCCAACCATGGTATTTCACATGTGCTCTATGTCTCTTATCCTTTCTTCTCCTATAATTTTGTCTCTATTATTTTTTTCTTGTTAGTTTCCTCTGACTTGCATGATTTTTGACTTTTATGAATTTTGGTTACATCTAATAGTTATTAAATCTGTTAATGTATTATTTGGTTGTTATTTAAATTATATTTTAAATAATATCTCAAATGTCACGCAAGAAGGAACCGGCAGAGGAACCCAGGTATGCAGGACCTGGGGCTGAGATCTTCAAGCCTGATTGAATTGGGACTGGGCCTCCTCCAATCAGATTCCCAATTTTCTAGTAGCTTGACAGTCACACCCACCAACTGCCCCCATGCCATGTATTCCATTAACGGCCAAGATCCAGAGATTATAAAACAAAGCTCCTGGAAGTATGTGGCTGCGAATCTAGCCCACCGATGTACCTAAAGCAGCACACATGTGTTTGGTTTTAACATATTTGCTTGTATTCTCTTACATACATTCTCCGTCCCTCCCGGAGAGCTCGGCAAGCTACCGAGAGTATCCTGTCCGCATGGCAGAGCCTGGCAAGCTCCCCGTGGCATATTCGAAATGTCAAAAACAGTAATAATAATGGGTCTCATTCCCCTCACCCTGATAGCGCCTCCAATACAGCACCATTGGGGATGGGTAAGGAGTAAGGAGAGGCTGCTAAAACCTCAGGGCTGGGATGAATGGAGACGCTACTTGGTGCCTGCTTGAGCAAATCGATGAACAATGGGATGACAGTGATACAGTGATATAGTGATTGTGTAAAATTTAATCTGCTTTGCGTATTTTAAGCTTGTAAGTTTCTTCTGAAAGTAAAATGTGTCCTGTACTTTGCAAGCTGAATTATTTTAAAATATGTGTCTAAAATTTTCAATTTCAACAAAAGTTTCTGTAGATCTGTTTTACTGCTGTTTTTTTGCTGATTTCTATGCAAGCAGGCTTGTATGGTTGGTTGTCCTGATTGTATCTGTATTTTTTTTGGGGGCTCATACCTGGCAATGCCCAGGGGTTACTCCTGGCTCTACACTCAGAAATTATTCCTGGTAGTGCTTGGGGTACCATACAGGATGCTGAGCATTGAACCTGAGTTGGCTGCATGCGAGACAAATGCCCAACCTGATGTACTATCTCTCTGGCTGCTTGATTTTATACTTTTAAATGGTGCATAGCAAATTCTTTTTTTAAAAAAAATTTTATTGAATCACCCTGAGATAGTTACAAGCTTTCATGTTCGGGTTACAATCATACAATGATCAAACACCCATCAATTCACCAGTGCACATTCCCACCACCAATCTACCCAGTATACCCTTTCCCTACCCTTCCCCTGCCTCTGTGGCAGACAATAGTCCCCATACTCTCTCTCTACTTTTAGGCATTGTGGTTTGCAATACAGACACTGAGAGGTCATGATGTTTGGTTCATTATTTCAACTCAGCACATGTATCCCATCCCAACTGATTCCTTCAGGCATCAATTTATTAGTGATCCCTTCTCTATTCCAGCTGCCTTCTCCCCTCTGCTCATGAGACAGGCTTCCACCTAAAAAGCAATACTTCTGGCCCTTGTATCTACTGTTCTTGGGTGTCAGTCTCATGTTATGTTCTTTTATAATCCACAAATGAGTGCAGTCCTTCTACATCTGTCCCTCTCTTTTTGACTCATTTCACTGAGCATGATATTCTCCCTGTCTACCCACTTATAAGCAAATTTCATGACTTCATCTCTCCTAACAGCTTCATAGTACTCCACTGTATAGATGTACCAGTGTTTCTTTAACCAGTCATCTGTTCTCAGGCACTTGGATTGTTTCCAGATTTTGAATATGAACACGGCAAACTTAATGGGAAAATTGAAGAAAAGACCACCAAACTAAATGTGCAAAAACAAGTGAAGGCTCAACTTACACCAAACCAGCTTAATAAATCCCCAATGACTTAATTAAAACCATTGTGAGACATAACAATTATCACAAGTTGATTTTTTTATTAATTTTCACAAATTGACTTTTATTTTTTAATTTTCTGATAATTCTATTTGCTGTTTTTTGACAACAAGCAATTTGAAGTAAAATTGTTTGTGCCTGCTAAGGGGGTAGGCTTTGGTATGGTGAGAAAGTGGGGATATTGATGAAGAGAATGTCACACTGAAGGTGAGCTTGGTGTTGGAACATTAAATGCCTGAAATAAAATTGTGAACAACTTTGTAAATCACATGCTTAAATATTTTTTTTAAAAATAGGTTTGCTTATGAAAATGGTTTGAAGTTTAGGATGGATGTCTCTTTTCTAGACAAAATTTGTTTTTGTCAGGACCCTGATAGTTCTAGAGTTACTTTATCTAATTAATTTTTCCCAACTTTATTTAATCACCATAGTTTACAAAGTTTTTCAAAATGCATTTGTTACAGGCATTCAATATTCTAATACTGGTACCAACACCACTGTGACCTTCCCTCCATCATTGTCTCCATTTTCACAACCACCCCTCAAGCCTGCCCCTATAGCAGGTCTAAAATAGTTTATTTTATATTTCTTGCTACCTCTTAATGGCTAATAGAATGATTTAAAATTATTTCAGTAAAAAATTGTGAAAATCGTTGTATCTCACCATGGAGATATTAAGTCCTTTTTGAAGGGTTTATTAAACTGTTGTTGCTAATTGAGACTTCTGTGTTAATATTTTATAATGAAACTTGGTCAGTTTCTATGTTACATTCCCATCCAATTTGATGTGCTCCAACTGGGATGTTAGTATTATAGAGTTTGGAGATGTCAGCTCCAGAAAATTGAGAATCTTTAACTGGACAGTGAACTTCCATGGCATAGTGATGGTGGAATGTGGGTGTGGCTGACAGGCCTTCCTGAAGTATGGGGACATTCTAGGAGGTCACCAGGTCTCACCCACCTGTATTCCTAGAAGGCCTGAGGTTTTAGCCAAAAACCCTCAGTGTACCTGAAAGTTTTGGCAGTTTGGCATCTCTTTGGAGTTTAACTATGAGGTGATGGATTCTTTGTGGAAGCTATTGGCTGACAGGGCTTCAGCAGGATGGGAACTTTGCTCTCCCCACTTCTGAGATCACCCTAGGAACCAGTGTATTTGAGAAAGTTTTGTGGCTATTTTTGGTACTGAGGTTTCATTTTTTTTGCTGGGTCATCTATGAAATTAAGAGGTGCTTACTGGATAACTTAGCAAATTCCCCGTATGCATATGATGCTTGTTGAGATAGGAACCCAAAACACTAATATGAATTTATCAGAGTTTCTACATTTGGAAGGGCTAAGACCAAAGACTAAGACTGTCTACAGTACTCCCGAACTTGTAGAATCTCATCTGGAACTTGTTCTAAGGCAAAAGTAGATCCAAAGAAAACTGTCAGTTCTCTGAATTTTCAAATATTTTAAGATCTGATAATGGGTGATATATAGCATTCTTGATGGATATCCTTATGGGGATTGCATTAAATCTATACAATACTTTGGGGGAGTATTACCAGATGGCCTTAATTCTTGCAATTTATGTATGAGCAATTAAAAAGAAACCAACGACATATTAACTCACACCACAGAGACTGGCATTCATCAGAAAAGAACAATAACCTTTGTTGGTGTGGATATGGGGAAAAAGAGACCCCCCCCTCCTTAACTGCTGGTGAGAATGTAAACTAGTCATTCCTTTTGGTAAGACAATATTAGACACTCCTTAGAAAAAGCTTGGAGTCAAGCTTCCATATGACTTGGAAATTCCCCCTTTTGGCATTTACCCCAAAGTTGTTGCCTCAAGTTCAATTCTTCTTCATTCCCTATATTAACTGTGATACTATTCACAATAGACCAAATGTGGAAACCACGTATCAAAGAACAGGTTGACTGGATAAAGAATCCAGTACATATGCATACTGGAATATTACTTGGAACTGTATAGTATGCTGTCAAGTCTGACAACAGGAAAGGTACAGATACAGCATGATTTTTCTCACGATCACGATCACGATCATTTCCGTTGTTCATCGATTGCCTCGAGCAGGCACCAGTAACGTCTCCTTCACCCTATCCCTGAGATTTTAAAACCTTTCAAGGTTAGGAGAAAGAGACCCATCATTGTCTCATATGTGAGATATAAAGAAGAATAGGAAGGGAATAACAAATATCCAAAATCAGCATAATCTGAGAACTGGTGCACAGAACTGACTTTCTTTTGGCTGGGAAACAGGAGGAGGAGGGCTATTCCAAAGGATTCCCTAAGACATGGTGGAGGGAAATAAACACTTTGGTGGTGGTTATGGGGTTAAAACACTGTAAGACGAAACTGTAATTTAAAGTATTGTAATTCATGAAACTAAACTAAAATATTTTGAAAAGATTGTTACTTTTCAAAGTAATTCTAATGATTTCAAAAAATTAGAAATAATATCTTGGATAAATCTTTAATATTTCTGTAATTTTTCTTCTTGTAATTATCCATAATTTAATTTTTAAATTATTTATAGTGCATTATATTCTGTTTATATTTTTAACTTTTAAAATTATTTTCTATATATTTTTGGTTCCAGGACCACTCCCAATAGTGCTCAGAGCTTACTCCTGGCTTTGTGCTCAGAGATGAATCCTAATGGTGCTTGGGGAACATGCAGTGCCAGGAATCAAATTAGGGTCAGTTGTATTTAAGGCAAAGACTTTCACCACTGTAGTATCTCTCCATCCCTTTTTTTATCTTTTATAAACTAAATATATCTTCTATGTATTTGCATGGCATTATGCTATACACATAATTATCATTTTACTAACTGTATAATCTGTTGTATAGACAATCCAGTTTGTGAAATAATTGCCTTATATTTTGTTATTTAAGAGGTATTCAATTTTCACTATTAAATAAAGTTTAATGAATATATTAGCATTCAGATTATTTAGTTTCAAGTTTAGGATTATAAATTTATGATATATTTATAGAAGTTCAATTCTTAAGTCAGGGATTCATGATATATTTTAACATTGTGGAAAATAATCAATGCCTTTAGGATACTCTAATATAACTATTGACTATATTGAAAGATTTTCTTTACAGGCTATGTTACTATCTTGATTTTTTTTATAAAAAGAAAGAAAACTAGCTTATAAATTCTTGCAGTGACAGTTTAATGATCGCTTGATCACTTGACTTCCCATTAATTGTCAATTTGCTCGAGCAGGCACCAGTAACGTCTCCATTTGTCCCTGTCGCCTGCCAGTGTAGCCCAATGGCGTCTGTTCACTCTAGGAACATGAAGAGTCTCAAACTGATCATTCATGATCTTGATGAAGAAGTCTGACCATCTGGTAGGTGGGCGGCCATATGTTCTTTTGACATCCCGTGGAAACCAGTCGGTAACAGCTCTAGTCCAGCGGTCATCTTTTAATATCACGTGACCAGCCCATCTGATTTTTGACACCTTGGCAAACGAGACAGCGTCCCTGATTCTTGATCATCGATGGATGTTGGAACTCCGGATTCTTTCTCTCATTTGAGTGAAACATGATATTCCAAGCATAGCTCTTTCAATTCTTCTTTGGGAGAGCCACATAGCATTCTCATCCTCTTTGCGTAGGGCCCAGGTCTCTGAGGCATACGTTAATGCAGGAAGAACAGTGTAATCAAAGAGATGTTCCCAGAGCTGGAGGTTCTTCATCCTCTTAGCTATTTCTTTGATGCTCTTGAAGGCATTCCAAGCCTCTCTCTTCCTCCTACGCAGCTCGGGTGCCAGGTCATTTGTCATGTTGACTTCTCGACCTAGGTACACATAGTTGTTGAATTCGGAGATGGTCATTCCGTTCAGAGTGAATTGGGCATCAGGAACGAGGCTGTTTCTCATAAACATTGTCTTCGTAAGATTCAGCTGTAGTCTGACCTTTCCACACTCACAGTCAAAGTTGGCCAGCATTTGTGCCGCTTGGCTGATGTTTGGTGTTACTAAAACAATGTCATCATCAAAGTGGAGGTGGTGTAGTTGCCAACCATCTATCTTCACTCCCATTCCTTTCCATTCCAGTCGTTGCATGATGTTCTCGAGGGTGGCACTGAAGAGTTTTGGTGAAATGGTATCACCCTGCCGAACCCCTCTCTTGACATCGATGATTACTTCTTTGTAGAATGGTGAGATCCTGGTAGTGAATCCGCAATACAGCTCATGGAGGATCTTGATGTATTGAGCTTGAATGCGCTGATTGGCTAGGGCTTCAATGACTGCTTCCATCTCAACAGAATCAAATTAGTACATAATTGATATCAAAGTTTAATGATGACACTTTGATATCAATTATGTACTAAATTGATTCACATTTAATATAATTGATCTTGACTGTGACAAAGTTAAGAATTCCAGGTTTCTCAAAACCTGGAGCAATAGGACAGCTGGTAGGGCAGTTGCTTTGCATGTGGCCTACCTGGGTTCAATATCCAACACCCCATATGATCCCTAGCCTCTCAGGAGTTATTCCTGAGGCAAAGCCAGGAGTAAGCCCTGAATACTGCCAGTTGTGGCCTCCAAACAAACAAATAAACAAACAAACAGATCCAGTTTTCTTATAGCTTTTGTACTTCCATATTTTTAATTAAATTTCACACCTCAGAAACTGACCCTCAGAGACTGGCCCACATTCAAAAGAACAAAAGCATCCGATGCTGGCACGGATGTGGCGAGAAAGGGGCCCTCCATCACTGTTGGTGGGAATGCCGACAGGTTCAGCCCTTTTGGAAAACAGTATGGACGATTCTCAAAAAATTAGAAATTGAGCTCCCATTTGACCCAGCAATACCACTCCTGGGAATATATCCCAGGGAGGCAAAATTGTATAGTCAAAGTGACATCTGCACTTGTTTGTTCATTGCAGCACTCTTTATAATAGCCAGAAAATGGAAGAAACCTGAGTGCCCAAGAACAGATGACTGGTTAAAGAAACTTTGGTACATCTACACAATGGAGTACTATGTAGCTGTTAGAAAAGATGAAGTCATGAAATTTACATACAAGTGGTACAACATGGAAAGTATCATGCTAAACGAAATGAGTCAGAAAGAGAGGGATAGATATAGAAAGATTGCATTCATCTGGGGGGTATAAAGTAACAAAATATGAGATTAATACCCAAGAATAGCTGAGATCAGCACCAGGAGGATTACTCCATAGCTTAGAGGCCAGCCGGGCATTCTAGGGGAAAGGGCAGCTCAGATAGAGAATGGAGCACCAAATAAATGGTGTTTGGAGGATACTCCCAGGAGGGGAGATGCATGTTGAAAGTAGACTATGGTCTGAACATGTTTGCCACTCAACGCCTCATTTGCAGACCACAACACCCAAAAGGATAGAGAGAACAAAAAGGAATGCCCTGCCACAGAGGCAGGGTGAGATGAGGGGGATGGTGTTGGGAGGGATATTATCCATGGTGGTGGAAAATGGGCACTGGTGGAGGGATGGGTATCTGATCATTGTGTAATCGAAACCCAAACACAAAAAATTGTAAACCTACAACTGTACCTCATGGTGTTTCACTTAATCACTTAATCCCTGTTATTCATCGATTTACTCGAGCAGGTGCCAGTAATGTCTCCATTCATCCCGGTTGCGTGCTAGCGTAGTCCAATGGCATCTGTTGGTTCTAGGAACATGCAGAGCCTCAAACCGATCATTCAGGGTCTTGACAAAGAAGTCTGACCATCTTGTAGGTGGGCGTCCACGCGATCTTTTGATGTCCCGTGGAATCCAATCAGTAATGGCTCTAGTCCAGTGGTTGTCTGTAAATCTCATTATGTGTCCAGCCCATCTGATTTTTTGATGACTTGGCAAATGAGACAGCGTCCCTGATTCTTGAGCGTTGATGAAGATCAGAACTCCGGATTCTATCTCTCATTTGAGTGAATCGTGATATTCCAAGCATAGCTCTTTTGATTCCGCTTTGAGAGACCCGAATAGCGTTCTCATCCTGTTTTCGTAGGGCCCAGGTCTCTGAGGCATATGTTAATGCAGGAAGAGCAGTGGACTTGAAGAGATGTGCTCGTAGCTGGAAGTTCTTTGTCCTCTTGATTATTTCTTCAATGCTCTTGAAGGCATTTCAGGCCGCTCTCTTCCTCCTGCGCAACTCAGGTGCCAGGTCATTCATCATGTTGATTTCTCGACCTAGGTATATATAACTGTTGCATTCGGAGATGGTGGTTTCATTGAGAGCGAATGGAGCATCAGGAACAAGGCTGTTTCTCATAAACATTGTCTTCGTAAGATTCAGCTGTAGTCTGACCTTTCCACATTCACGGTCGAAGTCAGTCAGCATTTGTGCCGCTTGGCTGATGTTTGGTGTTATTAGAACGATGTCATCAGCAAAGCGGAGGTGATGTAGTTGCCGACCATCTATCTTCACTCCCATGCTTACCCATTCCAGTCATTGCATGATGTTCTCGAGGGTGACACTGAAGAGTTTTGGTGAAATGATATCACCCTGCCAAACCCCTCTCTTGACATGGATGATTAGTTCTTTGTAGAATGGTTAGATCCTGGTAGTGAATCCATAATAGAGCTCATGAAGGATCCTAATGTATTGGGTTTGTACGCCCTGATTGGCTAGGGCTTCTATGACTGCTTCTGTCTCAACAGAATCAAAGGCCTTCTTTAAATCAATGAACGTTAGACAGAGCGGCATCTTGAACTCCTGAGAAACCTCAATGAGCTTAGTAATCGTGTGGATATGGTCGATGGTACTGAATCGTTTTCTGAAACCGGCTTGTTCACATGGTTGTCCTTCGTCTAGTGTTCTGCTAATCCTATTCAGGATGACTCTAGTGAACAGTTTGTAGATGACAGACAATAGGCAGATTGGGCGATAGTTGCTAATGTCGTGGATGTCTCCCTTCTTGTATAGTAGTACAGTCCTGCTGGTTTTCCATTGGGATGGAACCTTGCATTCAGACAGGTAGCATGTGAAGTGCCGAGCCAGTGTATTGATGAGTACTGATGGTAAGTTCTTCAGGTGTTCAGGTCTGATCTTGTCTGGACCAGGTGCTCTTTGTTTCTTTACTGATGAGATGGCATGTTGGATTTCGGAAGGGAGAACATTGGGAACGATATATCCATCATGTGGAATGTGGTATGTGGGCAAGTGGACGTGGCTATTAAAGAGATCTGAGTAGAAGTCATGAATAATCTTCTCCATTGCCCTTCTGGAAGTTGTGATAGATCCATCATGATGTCGGAGGGCAGTCATCTTGGTCTTGTAGTTTGTGAAGGACAGGCGGGCATTAAGAATGCTTTTCCCAACTTCTGCAGCATCTACCAGCACTGCTGTTCTCCTGTTTTTGAGGTCATCCTTGATGGCTTCTCTGCATTGTTTTGCCAGCTCGGACATTTGCTTGTGGTTGCCGGAGCCAAGCCACGTTGGCGAATAAGTACAAGAGTGTTCGAAGAAAGGCAGTTTTTTGTGGTTCTCTCTCTCTCTTAGCATTCCTCGCACAATCATGGAGGTGATGAATCATTCGATCGTATTCCTCATCATTGTTGTCAATGACAGCATCTTCCCATGTTGCCACAATAGAGCCAAAGAGCTCCCAGTTGGTGGTCGTTCTGGGAGTCTTCTTCTTAAACTTTGCATTCTTTTCTCCTAGTTCTGTGAGGTAGAATTTTGCACGAAGGAGATGGTGGTCTTATCCCATTTGGAATTTTGGGACCACAGCAACATCTGTAAGGCAAAAGCGCCGATTGAATATGATGTGGTCTATTTCATTGTGGAACCATCCACCGGGAGAATCCCATGTCCAACGTTTAGATTCAGCCTTTTGGAACTGTGAGTTACCATGGAAGGTCTTGGTTGACATGATGAACTCAGACAGTATGTCACCCTGTTCGTTCCATTCTAGCCATGGGTCCCAATGTGGAGTTCATCGGCTGATCTTCTTGGTCTTATCTTGGCATTAAAATCACTGACAAGGATCTTGTAGAAGGTGTGATCTTCTTTATAGAACTTCTCCAGCTCCATGTAGAATTTCTCAATTTCTCTTTCACCATAACTGGATGTTGGTGCATAGACAACAAAGATAGAAACTGCCGGCAGTGTGCCACATCTATTCAAGTGTAATCGTCCGATTTAGTTTGTTAGGCATTCAAATGAATCAATGCTTATGGCTAAGTTTGTGTTGACAAGGACACTGACACCACCAACGTCTCTTTTATCACATGTTCCAAGGAACATTTCTTCTCCAGTGTCAAAAACGGCGTGATGTGATTGATGTCTTCTCATTTCGGTCAAACCAATGATGTCGTACTTGATCTTTCGTGCTTGTACCATCAGGTCCTCAATGGATGCATCAGATGCCAGCGTATGAGCATTAAAAGTACAGACAATCATTTTTGTCTTTCTTCGTTTTGGCAGCCTATTTATGCCTTGGGATTTTATCAGCCTCTCCTTCCACATCCTTCTCGACTCTGCCGTATTCAGGGTCAGGGTAATGAGATCCATTTTTTTTTTTTTACTGGATTTGGCATGTCAATTTGGTCTATTTGGCATAGACCATGGATAGCTTATCAGGCTCTGCTGTGTGGGTGGGATATTTAAGGTACCCTGAAAACTTAGAGAAATGTAAATAAAAAGTTGCATGGCCACGAATGTGGCCGAGTGCTCCTGGGAGCTTGGTGTAATAATCTCTGGATCCTGGCCATTGTTGGGGTTACACGGCAGTTGGTGGGTGTAACTGTCTAGCTACTGACAGGTCCAGTCCCAAACCGTGCAGGCTTGGAGATCTCAGCCCCGGGTCCCACACACCTGGGTTTCTCTGCCAGTTCTTTTATGCGTGAGGCTCATCCAAGTGTGTGGAGCGTGGTCCCAGCATGGCCTTGGCTGGGGCCTGGAGGTCTTCAGCTGTTGGGCCCTGGTGAGGACAGTCAGGCACAGGGTAGGAGACTGCCTTGTGCTCTCCCGGGAGCTTGGTGTGATAATCTCTGGATCCTGGCTGTTGTTGGGGTTACACGGCAGTTGGTGGGTGTAACTGTCTAGCTACTGACAGGTCCAGTCCCAAACCGTGCAGGTGTTTCACTAATAAAAATAAAAATTAAAAATTGTTCAATTAAGTTGGGGGTCCTAAATAGGAAATCTGTTCTTTTTTATTCTTAGTCATGTAATAACAGAGAAAAAAATTCTTGGTTTCTGCTTTGGAAAAATAAAAATCAGCTGAGCTATCTTATGCTTGTAACTATCTTGATCTGCTTAGCTGTGGGAAGCCACTTTTTGGCTACTTAAATACGGGGAAGACCTCTTAAATATCCAACACAACAAAAATAGTGCTAATATTTTACTTGCTATATGAATGTGAATTTGAATCATTTCTATGTTTTAAAAACTACTTAAGCTCTTAGGGTATGAGGTAATATTTTATAGAAAATGAAGGTAAAGAAAACTATTTGAAAATATGCCTTATTGAAGAAAATGTGGACTGAGTCATACTAATAATTAAAGTGAAAAATATGAAGCTATTGAGCATAATTTAATGGTTGTTTCTAAAAGTCACGACATTTTTGTTTGATATATTCAGCCGAATTTATATGTAAATACAGGCCCTGAAGTATTACTTAGACATTTAAGGTCTGTTTTAATGACTTATTCTGGGAAACCAATGTTATATTATTCTTGAAGATTATGCTTGAAAGTACACTTAAAATATTTGAATAAATATTTTTTAAAAAGTAAAAGAAAAAGTGTTTTTGGAAGTTCTCTGTCCAAAATAGGCCCTAAAAGTTTGGGAATATGTCACTGTCACTGTCCTCAATTTGTTCGAGCGGGCCCAGTAACGTCTCTGTTGTGAGACTTCGTTGTTACTATGTTTGGCATATCTAATACGTCACAGGTAGCTTGCCAGGCTTTGGCGTGCAGACGAGATACTCTCAGTAGCTTTCCGGGCTCTGGTTGGGGGTATGTAATCACAATCAATTTTACTAAACTCACTTTTGCATATACTCTGAAGTTTTATAAAAAGAATTGGCAGGAAGGAGAACACCAGAGAGTTTTGTTGACCTAAGGGTGTTATGAAATCATTTATGCCTTCATATGGTTACAAGATACTAGCTCCTATAATTTCAAACTTTTTTGAGGCATACTGGAGACATTCAGCTGCATTATGATCAATTTAAAACACAGATATAGAAAAGTTTTATTAAGCTATGAGCAAGCCCTCCTATGCTGAAAATGTAAAGTTTTGGATGGATTGGACATTTTAGTTAGTTTGATCTTTCTAAATCATTTGCACTGGAGATGAAAACTGCAGACTTTCTAGCATTCAATGTTTTTATTATTCACCATAGCCAGTTATCAATTCATCCTCCCATGTGTGAGCTTTGCACAGTTGTAAAATGCATGATTATAAAAGGTGTATTTGATTGGCATTTGTAATTCAGTCGAGGGCCACTCTCTACAGTCTTTGCAGATCCCTAGAAGAAGAAACCTTTTACAGCTGGAGCGACAGCACAGCAGGTAGGGTGTTTGCGTTGCACGTGGCCAACACGGGTTTGATTCCCAGCATCCCATCTGGTACCCTGAGCACAACCTGGAATAATTCTTGAGTGCAGAGCCAAGAGAGACCCCTGAGCATTGCCAGATGTGATGCAAAAAAAAAAAAAGGCCACCTTTTATCTAGGATATTTAGACCAAATCTCAAAAATCTAAATCTCAAAAATAAAACTTTCATTATGGGCCAATGATTTTTTTAAGAGCATAAGATTAACCACAAATCTATGTTCTAACAGTAGAACTACAAGTGTGGTTGTTAATATATATTGAAAGAGACCAAGTATAAAGTGTTTTTGCATAGTCAAATCTAAACGAGGTTAAAAATGCCACATGTGCCCTAAACTTCACTCAAATAGAAGCAAGTTTTAGAAGTTTGGGGGGTGAGGGGAGATAAGTTCAGGTTTTAAAAAATAAAGTTTAACTGGAAATTTAAAAAGCCAGAATGACGTCATGACGCTGGATGGCCATATTTAACGGCAAAACCCTCTACAGTGACTTCTGAGGTTTGTTCTTTTATCTGTAGACTACAGGCAGAAGGGAGACAGTTTTGGAATGCAGATATAATCTGACTAGTTCATAATTTTGGGGGAAATGATGGTTCTAATCATGTTAAGATTTTGACTGCCAAATGTCCGTGAACTAGGATTTTACCCAGGGTCATGCAGGACACTCTTCCCTTTTTAATAGACTTGGAATTTTCTTAGGAAATTGTAAATATGGCTAGTGAAATTTCATTCTCTATTAAATATCTACACAGGTATGTAGAAGCTAAAATATTCCAAATGCAGTAAACTAATAGTTGAGGACTGATCATTATTGTGAAGAAATTTTTTAGTTTCATGAAAGTTTTAACGTGGAATTCTTCAGGTTTTCCAACAATTTATCAGGGGAGCTGAAGAGAGAGGGAAAAGAGGGACTAAAAATCTAAAGAATTAGGAATAGTTAATATAAGACAATTGATTGGAGATGAAAACATGAAATGTTTGAAATGAAGCACAAGGATCATGTTGGACTTCTGCCCAATGTTCCACAGGAACTCATTTTGCTTGTTTTTAATTTTATTTAGGCATCATGATTTTCATTATTGATAGTGCTAGGATATGATGTGCCATCATACATAAAATGTTCCATTACCACACCTTTCACCTGAGTGTCAGTTTTCCACTACCAGTATTCTAAGTGTCTTTCCTTATCCATTCCCCGATACACCTAGAGTGATAGATCCTCCTACTAAAGACCACATCTCAGTTTGTTGCCTTTATTGTTTCATTTCTATGTTTCTTTATATCCCACACATGAGAGAGATCTTTCTGTATCTGTCTCTCTTCTTCTGATGAACTTTACTCATTTTGGCACTCTTCAAATGTACCCATTTAGCAGAAAATCGCCTGATACCATCTTTTCTTACAGTTGAGTGGTATTTCATTGTGCATATATGCCATAGTTTCTTTATCCTGACATCTGTTCTTGAACTTAGGTTATTTCCAGATTACGGCTATTGTGCATATTGCTGCAATGAACAAAGAAGTACAAGTGTCTTTTCTGAATAGAGTTTTGAGGTCTTTGAAATATAGTTCCTATCAGAAACAGTGTGCAAAATTGACCAAATGACTGAGCCCCTGGTTTCTTCCTTTTTCCTTTGGAGTCAGAGTCATTATGATTATACTGACTATTGTTTGGATCAAATTTTGTTTTCAGTCTGAATTATTTGGTGTTATTAATGGTTGAATTTAAATTGCCTTTGTCTGAAAAGGAGGAAATGAGGTTTTTTTTATTGATTTGGTTGGTTGCCCATGATAAAACTTTTGTTTGAAAAAAAATCAAACGTATCTCAAATAATTTCTCTCTTGAGTCCCAAGTTAGTGAAGACAAACTTACTAAATTTTTAATAGAAATCAAATACCTATCTCTTTAAAGTGAATGAACATTTGCTTTCCTCATTCTCTTTCTCAGCTGATAAAGCAAATAATAAATACTATTTTTTGAAAGAAAGGGAGAGGTTGTTGGAGAAATGTTTTACTTTGTTTCTGTTCATAATGAGAAAAATTAAAATAAATATCCTATTCCCTTCATGAAAACACAAAAAAATTTTATTTTTACACGAACATTCTTAAGGCTATAATTATATTATTATATAAAATAATAATATTAAGGCAATAAGTAAATATCACTGTGGATCTGTTTCCCTGAAAAATATTGAAATAAAGTGTGAATTATTTTTCCACATGACCCAATTATCTACATGTCTAAGAATTTCTTATCTCATGTATGCTAAGGTAGCATACATGGTTCTGAGATATATATGTGTATATATATATATATATATATATGGTTCTGAAACTCCATATATATACATGGTTCTGAGAGAAACTCCATTCAAAAGGAAAATGTCTTGTGCTTTCCAGGATGCTATAGGTTAGAAGAGACAAGAATTTTTTTATCATTCAACTTCGTTTTAAACTATCTCCCTTATCATAATCATTTGTACTCATGTTTATTGCAGTTTACTGTGTTGCTGATAGCAAAGCTTAATCTCACCTGAAGAGACCCATTCACCCTGAAAACTGAAAATAGGGTGTTACTGAATTAAGTCTTGAACTGAGAGAAAGTGAATCATTGGGTGGTGGGGCTAAGTACTGTCTTAAAATATTCATAGAATTCGTGCTATTTTCAGAGTTGTATTTTGAGACTTTCAAAATGGGTACTATGTATTATTACTATTTCCAGATATGAGCCTGATCTACATGTTCATAATTGTAAATAATGGTCTGTTGTTAAGTATCAATGCATAGTGTTGTTGGGTGACAGGGAAGTACCAAGTGTTAAATATTGCTTTTGGAAAAATGTATTTACACACATGCTGACAGTTCATTTCCAGGTGGAAGCCACACATCTGGTCCATGCATTGCAGCTTCAATCTTCCCACTGTGAAATTTTAGACAGCTTGTCTGCAGAGGTTCTGCCAGATCTATTAATATTTATGCATTCCATTCACACTCCAGTCAGAGCATATAAGTTGCAGATCTTTCTGATTTGGAAGCTATTAAGATTCATGACCCCTTTAGCTATTTATTTCATGTGGTCCAGGAGCCTTGGCAATCAGCTTATACTTAAGAAGAAAGCACAAATCATTACTGTTCAAATATTGTCCTGTATTGTGACCATTTGTAGTCCATCAAAGGGGTGTTAAGAGCTTTAATGCATTCATTTATCTCAGAGACACATGTTATTAGAAGAGGCATTCTTCTCTGGGAAAGGGATAGAATAGAAGTATTGCTTACACTCCAAATTGAGTTTTTAATTCCAAATTAGTGATTTTGATTGAAGTTTCATACGTTATTAAGAAGCAATATCAAATCCATTTTTTTCAATAGCAGATATTGATTGAACAAATAATGGAGGTGATGTATGGAACGGAATAGAACAAATAGAATAAACTAATTGTGCATTACTCCTGTCTCTGAAGAAATTTTATTCTCTTAACATATTAAGTTTTATTTGTCTCTGTCTTGCAAAGAGTTGTAGAATTGGAGAGAGGTCTTATTGTAAATGAGTGAGATTATTTGGTACGGTTTATTAATGCCACCAAAACATTAAATCCTATTCTGTGAAAATATTCTATTGGAAAAAATAAGAACACTAGAGAAAAACTGGGGATGGAGAGAGGAGAGACAATTGATATTGATTTAGTGTTTACTATAGGCTATCTTATACTTACTAATTAGTTTGAACCATATTATACCATGAAAATAGGTATGATCATACACATCTGTTTACCAGAAATGGAATTTGAGAGGTCAGATACCTTGCCCAATATCATGCATTCAGTAAATCAAATTTACTATAGATCTATAGATTTGTTTCTGTTATTTCCAATATTTTGTTCTTGGGATGCTACTTCATCTACTTTTCTCAGAAAAGCACTATTTTCGGGTCACTAAAAGAATATATTCTTGGGGCCAGAGCAATAGTACAGTGGGTAGGGCATTTACTTTGCACACAGCTGACCATGGTTTGATGTGGTCCCATGTAGTCCCCTAAGCACTGTCAGGAGTAATTCCTGAGAGCAGAGCCAGGAGTACAACCAGGTGAAAATCATCACACACCAAAGACAAGGCTTTGATTCCTTGCTACTTTTTTTTATTTGGAGGTTTTGAAGGTGTGGAGGGGAATGCAGGGATTGCAGTGGGGGAGGGGAGAGAGAGAGAGAAAGTAATATGCTCAAGAGTAATATGCGAGCTTCTCAAGGACGGAGAGAGCCCTTACACACACCCCAGCATTAGACATGAAAGCATGAAAGTATGCATCTCAAGAGGGGAGATGCAGGCAACACATGTGCTCAGGTTCCACATGTACTTGGCAACATGGGCACAAGCAGCACATGGGCTCGGACAGCATATGCGCCTTTCTTGCTGCTTTTTAAGATTATCGATTGCCCATCTAGTTTTCTGAAAAGTGGACAGAAGATGAAAGACAACAGTATTAAATAAATGGTGACTGCTTTGGTTTCATTTTTAATTTATGTTTTTTCTCTGGTATAACACAGTGGGTAGGACGTTTGCCTTGCACACGGCCAACACAGCTGACCTGAGTTTGATTCCTCCGCTCCTCTTGGAGAGCCCAGAAAGCTATAGAGAGCATCTCGCCTGCATGGCAAAGCCTGGCAAGCTACCTGTGACGTATTCTGTATGCCAAACACAGTAACAACAAGTCTCATAATAGAGACGTTACTGGGCCCACTAGAGTAAATCAATGAACAATGGGAGAACAGTGCTATAGAGGAACCTGTTTTGATAAGTGGCTATTTTGTAAGGAGTTTTTTCTTGAGAACTACTCTCTTTCAACAATACGTTTTTAAAATAATGTTTTTTATTTTATTTTGTTTTATTTTGCTTTTTTGGGACACACCTGGCGATGCACAGGGTTGCTCCCTGGCTCTGCGCTCAGGAATTACTCTTTGCGGTGCCCAGGGGACAATATGGGATGCTGAGAATCGAACCAGTGTTGGCGACATGCGAGGCAAATGCCCTACCCTCTGTGCTATCACTCCAGCCCCTAATGTTTTATTTTTTATTAGAATACTGTAATTTGCAAAGTAATTCTTAGTTAAGTTTTAGGTATGCAATGTCCCAACACCAGCCACACCACCAGTGTAAACTTCCTTCCACCAGTATCCCCAGGTTCCCCGTTCCACTAAGTCCTACTCCCTGGCCTGACTCCTTGACAGGCAAATTTTTGGCTTGGTTATTGTAGTTGGATCTCATGATTTCAGTGTTGTTGGCTCCGTGGTCTAGAAGTATAGCTATATCACTCCTCTACACCACCAATGTACCTAATACTCTTGTAACTCTCTCCCCTCACCCCCACCCCCACCCCCACCATTCCAGTTAGTTCCTGGGAATTCAAGATCTACTTTGTTCAAGTTCTTGTATTTGCAGACTGGGTGCTCATTTAAAGAAAACTCAGGTTTTGGCACGATAAAGGAAATAATCTAAGTTTTGTGTATTGCTTGATACAAACCTAATTTGGATACACTGAAGGATTAATTTCATGTCAGTTTCTTTTTGGTAGGAGGTTAAAAGGATAGATGCTTAATCTCTGTTTAATCCTTAGAGTACCCTCCAAAAAAGGATTTCAGATCATAGTCAAAATAGCAGTCCCTTGCAAATGTTCACCAGAAAAAGGTTTAAGTAGGATTTTGAAATATCTTCACTCATATCATCCCTTTATCCACTTCAGTTATTCTCATCACAGTGGTCTATTTACACCTTGTCAGACTTGTTCAGGAACAGAGGCAGACTAATTGGAAGTTTAAAAATTAAATTAAAAAAATGAGACAGGCTTATTCCCCAATTGCATAATACATGCATTTTTAAACTTGATCTTATTTTTATATTATCAATGTTTGCCACCTAGCTATTAGCAGTTTAGCTATTATTCCAACTCCATTCCTCCTGAGCTGAGAGCCCAGCTCTTTCTTAAACATCATTGTCCGACCCCAACCCCCATTGCCTATTACACCTACACTAAGAGTCTGTCCAGGCCAGGTGTGGGCTCTGCTCACTACTGTCCTTTCATGTGTGTCTGTTCTCTTCTGTGTCTCTCTGTGTATGTGACTATCTCATCACTCTTTGAGAATATAGTAGGTGTCTAATATTTTAATTTGTTTTTAAGCTTTAATTAGAATACTATTTGGGTCTCCCAAAGAGGAATCAAAAGAGCTATGCTTGGAGTATCACGTTTCACTCAAATGAGAGAAAGAATCCAGAATTCCGACCTCTGTCAACAATCAAGAATCAGGGACACTGTCTCATTTGCCAAGGCATCGAAAATCATATGGGCTGAACATGTAATGTGATTTGGAGATGACTGCTGGACTAGAGCCATTACTGAATGGATTCCACAGGATGTCAAAAGATCGCTTGGCCGCCATGAGATGGTCAGACTTCTTCATCAAGACCCTGAACGATTAGTTTGAGGCTCTTCGTGTTCCTGGAGTGAGCAGACTATACTGGACCACACTAGCACACGACAGGGACAAATGGAGACGTTACTGGCGCCTGCTTGAGCAAATCGATGAGTAATGGGAAGTCAAGTGATCAAGTGAACCTTTAATTCGTTAACTTGGTATTTGGTCATCTACTCAGAGCTAGTGAAGGTATACTCCTCATATTATTACTTTATGTTTTAATGTTCAAAAATTTCAGAAACAATAAATATCTTTAATAATTTTCAGGATTCACTCATGAAGACCATCTTTGAAAAGGGTGGGGGGAATGACTTGGGGGGCTGGGAGGGCTCCTGGGATCATTGTTGGTGGAGAATTGGCACTGATAGAGGGATGGGTACTCAATCATTGTATAACTGAAACCCAAGCACAAAAGTTTGTAAGTCTACAACTATACCTCATGGTAGTTCACTAATAACAAAAAAGAAAAAGAATAAAACATACAAGGTAATACAATGTATCAGCAAAATTCTTAAAGTTGGGATTCATTGGTTTTGTTGAATTTGAATACAACAAATACAATTTGAATACTCCCATAGCAAATGTAAGAAAAAATAAAGTTGGAAAGTTAATTAAAGTCAAAACAGTAAAGTTTTCTGAATATAAAACCAAAACTGTTGTGCTCAAGTGTCATTTAAAAAGAATTCACAGTAAGCATTAAGTCAAACCTGGTTTTTTTTTTTTTTTTGAGATAACTGCTGCTAAAAATTAAAGACGGTTTGCAGTGGAAACATTTTTTGATACTCACGTTGGTGTTGTGTCAATTATAGCAGTACCAAAATTGACTGTTTTTATTGAACTTTATTTTTTTATGTAGGAATACTGCTATTTATTCAGCCACTGATTAGCTGATTGAATTGGGCATGAACTCCACCTTTACTTTTTTCATAATTTTATTTATTTATTTATTTTCTTCTTATATTTATTTATTGAATCACTGTAGGAAAAGTTACAAAGCTTTCAGACTTAAGTCTCAGTCATACAATGATCAAACACCTTTCCCTTCACCAGTACTCATTTTTCACCACCAAGAACCCTAATATACCTCCCTCCCACCCCTCTCAATGCCTGTGAGGCAGATGATTTCTACTCAATCTTCTCTACATTGATTACATTCATTATTTGACAAAAGATGCACCATTATTGTTTAGAATCCCCCGCCCCCCCGAACAATCAGAATTGCTGAAAAGGCATTGTGGAATACTTTGTTTTCTATAACTGGTTATAAGAATCATATAATCATATAATGATTTTGGATTTCTGCAAAGAGCCAGATAATTACAAGATTGGTGTCTGTGTGTCTGGTGTTATGGCTGTGCGGGAGACCTACACTTGGGGGGGGGGCAAGTCGTGACCTCGGTGGGGCTTGAAGGACGAGCCAGTACCACCCATGAGACTGCAGTTGCCCCATCACCACTGGCTCATACCTGGCTTTCCTATAAGCTCTGAGGCAGTGGCCACCTTGTATGTGGTCCAGATGCATTTCTGCCAAAAACCGCTGGGTTTTGAGATTTGTTTCTGAGTATCTGGGATCATGGTCATTAATCAGCTTGATCAGAAGCCAGAGAGACCATTTGTAGGTGACGACTTGGGGTCTCTTGGGATAGGGAGGAAAGGACTGATTCCATTCCCATCTGATGAGGCCCTGCATGTCTCACATTTCTGCCAAAAGCCTTTGGGTTCCGAGATTCGTTTCTGAGTCTCTAGAATCATAGATGTTAAGCAGTTTGATCAGGAACCAGAGAGGCCATGCCTCCAATTATATAGATGAGGCGGAGGTGGTTTGTGGGTGTGTCTCCCACATACCTAACTTTTGGCTGCTTATTTTCTTGGTAGACTTTGCCCCAAGTTTTTTTTTGTCTGGCCAAAGGCGCAGAAGCAATTTTGGGGTATCTGAAAGTCTGACGGTGCCATCATGCTGCTGATGCACTAGCCTCACAGGTACATATTGACCTGCTGGTGGCACCATACCCCCTTGAATTTTTTTTTAAGGAAAGACACTAACTTCTTTCAGAGTAGATTCCCTGTAGCATTTAAATCAACAGACCCCTTCTACATCATATTATATTAATTCATCAAAAAATCAGTTTTTTTGAGTGCACTGATTTCCATTGCACCATTGCTATGACCAATTAAATTTTCAGTAATTTCTAAGTAATTAACTGGGTTGCTGTAGGTCACATGTCTTGGAAGGAGATTCAATGCCACAGTCCAGGCCTTGAGAACCCTGAGCACATTTTGTTACATGAATTACATCCAGGTTAAAAATACTAAGGGTAATACTTGAGGAGGTACTTTTATGAGCTTAATATAGACAAATGAGAGGATCCTCTGAGGATGGGAGAAGCATGCTGAAAGTAGAATATAGACCGAACATGATTGCCACTCAATTTCTCTTTTGAAAACTACAGCACCCAAAGGGAGAGAGAGAACAAAAGGGAATGCCACAGAGGCAGGGTGGGCTGGGAGAGATGGGGGGTGGGAGAGATACAGGTACCCGTGGTGGTGGAAAATGGGCACTGGTGAAGGGATGGGTACTTGATCATTGTATAATTGAAACCCAAGCACAAAAATTTGTAAGTCTACAACTGTACCTCACGGTGTTTCACTAATAAAAATTTTTTAAAAAAGTCTCCACATAAACCAGAAAAAATAGACAAATGAATGATATTAATATTAAATCTGTTCAAAAAATTTCCTCTCAATGGGTTAAAGCAGAAAAATCTGATTGAGTTTCCTGAACAATCTCATTGGGAAATGGTGACTTGAACAAAAAAACAAAACAAATCAACAAAACCTAAATCCTCAAGTCATAAAAATAGAAATTACCAAAACATAAGTCCTGTTGACCTTAAAGAACAAATAAACTTTGAGAACAGTTTTGTTTTTAACAAAAGAGGTCTGAAAAGAGATAGTAGTAAACTTCAAATCTGTAGGATGAACTTTTTTTGCCTTTTCATTTTATCAGCCTATATCTATTCACGATATATCCATCCAGGATGAATATATTGTTCCCAACGTTCTCCCTTCTGAAATCCAATACGCCATTTCTAAGGTAAATAATCAAACAGCACCTGGCCCAGACAAGATCATACCCAAACACCTGAAGAACCTGCTGTCAGTACTCATCAATACACTGGCTCAGCTCTTCACACACTACCTGTCTGAATGCAAGGTTCCGTCCCAATGGAAAACCAGCAGGACTGTTCTACTGTACCAGAAGGGAGACATCCTCGACATTGGCAACTATCACCTGATCTGCCTGCTGTCTGTCGTCTACAAGCTGTTCACTCCAGTCATCCTGTATAGGATTGGCTGAACACTAGATGAAGGACAACCATGAGACCAAGCCAGGTTCCGAAACGGATTCAGCACGATTGACCATATCCACACGGTAACCAAGCTCATTGAGGTTTCTCCGGAGTTCAAGATGCTGCTCTGTCTAACATCATTGATGTAAGAAAGAAATTTGATTCTGTTGAGACTGAAGCAGTCATCAAAGCCCTAACCAAACAGCGAGTTCAAACTCAATTATCAGGATTCTCCGTGAGTTGTATAATGGATTCTCTACAAGGATCTCACCATTCTACAAGGAAGTGATCATCGACATCAAGAAAGGGGTTCTGCAGGGTGATAACATTTCACTGAAAATCTTCAGTGTCACCCTCAAGAACATCATGCAATGACTGGAATGTGAAGGAATGAGAGGGAAGATAGATGGTTGGCAACTACACCACCTCTGCTTCACTGATGACATTATTCTAATAACAGCAAAAATTAGCCAAGCGGCACAAGTGCTGGCCGTCTTCAACCGTGAGTGTGGAAAGGTCAGACTGCAGCTGAATCTCTCAAAGACAACGTTTATGAGAAACAATCTCGTTCCTGACGTTCCATTCACTCTCAACAGTACAAACATCTCAGATTGCAACAATTATGTGTACCTAGGTCTAGAAGTCAACATAATGAATGACCTGGCACCTGAGTTTCACAGGAGGAAGAGAAGAGCTTGGAATGCCTTCACGAGCGTGGAAGAAATAGCTAAGAGGATGAAGAACCTCTGGCTCCGGGCACATCTCTTCAACTCCACTGTTCTTCCTGCATTAACATATGCCTCAGAGACCTCAGCCCTAGGAAAATAGGATGGGAACGCTATTCGGGTCTCCCAAAGAGGAATCGAAAGAGCTATGCTTGGAGTATCATGCTTCACTCAAGTGATTGAAGGAATCCGGATTCTGACCTCCATGGACGATCAAGGATCAGGGACTCTGCCTCTTTTACCAAGGTCTCAAATATCATATGGGCTGGACATGTAGTGCGATTTGGAGATGACCTCTGGACTAGAACCATTACAGACTGGATCCCACGGGATGTCAAAAGAATGCCTGGCCACCCACCTATGAGATGGTCGGACTTCTTCATCAAGACTCTGAAGGAATGGTTTGATGCTCTTAGTGTTCCTGGAGCGAGCAGATGGCATTGGCTATACTAGCATGTGACATGGACAAATGGAGACATTACTGGCATCCACTCAAGCAAATCAATGAGTAACGGGATGTCAAGTGATTAAGTGATTACTATTCATAATTGTGATTTTTTTTTTTATACTTCATTCTCGTTCCTGGATGTCCTCACCGGGGCCCCTTGGAGGGGGGCAGGGGAAGTTTCCCTCCTCACCCCAAGCTAGACCCGGGAGTTGAAGACCTCTGGAAACTGTCACAGCCATGCTTAAGACCACTCTCCACATGCTCGAATGAGCCTCACGTATGAAGGAACCAGTAAAGGAACCCAGGTGTGAGGAATCCGGGACTGAGATCTCCAAGCCTGCTTGGATCAGGACTGGGCCTCCTCCACCCAGATCCCTTATTTTCCAGTAGCCAGGCATTATACCCACCAACCGCCCCTGGCACTATGTAATCCCATCAACGGCCAAGACCTAGAGACTATAAAACCAAGCTCCTGGAAGCACGCAGCCGCATTTCTGCCCACACAACTTCTTATTGTCTAGTTCTCGCTCTCAGAGAACCCAGCAGGTTACCTAGAGTATCCTTCCCGCATGGTAGAGTCTGGCATGCTTCCCATGGTGTATTCAATATGCCAAAACCTAGTAACAATGATGGGTCTCATTCCCCTGACCCTGAAAGAGCGTCCAATGTGGCACTTGCTAAAATCTCAGGTCTAGTATGAATGGAGACATTACTGGTGCCTGCTCGAGGAAATCGATGAACAAAAGGATGAGAGTAATACAGTGATACAGTTGATACAATGATACTTCATTTTCTTCTCCAACTCTAGAAGTCCTTAGTGAGAGGAGGTTTTTTACAGCTATTTCTTGATCACTTTATCTCTAAGAAATAGGTAACAGTTGTCAGAGACCAATAATTGTGACCAATAATTTTGTGGCCACTAGTATTTAGTTGTGTATCTGGTTTTGGCAACAAGCACTATACTTCCAATCCTACCTATCACCAACGTGTTGCCATATGACTAACCACTATCTAGAAATGAAAGAGCAACGTACGTGATTTGACTTTAGGAAAAAATCATTCTTAAAGGGAGGAATGTGCCCTTTCTCCTGCTTCCTTCTTTCAATTTGATGCTCAGAATGTGGGATTGGAGATAAGCTATTCTGATCATGGAATTGCATCCAGAAGAGTCAGAAAGGAAGAAGCTACTATGTGAAAAAAAGGAGTCTGGATCTTTTGATGACACTGAAAAACTTGACTGCCGTACCAACCCTCCAGTGAATTAAAAACAAAAACAAATTACCAAAAAATTCAGTAGTCACTAATACCAAGAGAGAGAAGATGGGAGATTATTTTCATATCAGAAATTAATTTGGGCAGTGCTTGAAATAAAATAATAATAAAATAGACCAGAAAAATCTCTTACCCATAGATCAAATATTTTATGGTAGGTGAATTTACAATAATGGCTTGACTATCTGCTGATGGACCAAAGCAAAAGATATAAAGTACAGAGCTCTATAAATCAGGGTTTATTTCAGTACAGATAAGCGCAGAAAATAATGGGTATTCGGGTATTCAGGTTTTTAACAGTCATTATATTGAGATCTAAGGTTTATATTTTGTGAAATTGTCATTACTGAGAGATCATTTCATTAGTACAATGACAATCAGATATTCAATTTATCCCCCTTTCTAGGGAAGACCACTAGCCGATAACAGCTGATAGTGTTCCCGTTAATGGGGAATGTTACTTTTTTGAGATGAGGCTTTTACAAGGAAGATCTGACCTGTTAATAGATTGAAAGATCTTAAGTCCATCTCAAAGAAGTTGCAGTAAATCTCAAAACTTATTACTAGAATGAACAAATGTTCATGCATCAATTTTAATTTGGATTTTTATTGAAAGCAATAGGGAATGAAAAGCTCTCCAAAGACATTAGGAAAAAGATTAGCAAGCCTGAATATCATGGAGGCAGAAGGAGCCAAAGTGTGATGCTAAAATCATGGGACAGGTGCTCTACAGCATGAAAAATGAGAGAAGACGTATCCACTAGATGGCTACAGTCTTGTAGTTTCTTAAGGTGTTGTATCTAATTCTAATGGAACAGACTTTTAGTAGGTTGCAGCAAACATGGAGACTGGAAGACATGTGGCAAAACCAGACTTTTAATTTTGTAGACTTCCCAAATTAATAATTTAGTTATAATCCAGATTGTAATCCATATTGCTTGTAAAATAAAACTAACATGCACAGTCTGACAAATGCAAGTTCATCTTGTCTTGTGCTCTCTTCATGCTCTCTCTCTCTCTCTGATAGCAAATGTCTCTACATTCATAGATGTTCATAGACCACTAGGTTGTATATTTCTTCTTTAATTTACTGGTGCAGATTCTACAACAATATGAAATGCTCTTGTTTTTATGATACCTAAAATCTATAGATTAAGAAATATAAACAATTTTTGGAGTGCCTTTTCTGTGCAACGTGTTTCAGATTTTTTTTTTTGCTTTTTGGGTCATACCCGGCAATGCACAGGGGTTACTCCTGGCTCTGCGCTCAGGAATTACCCCTGGCGGTGCTCAGGGGACCATATGGGATGCTGGGAATCGAACCTGGGTTGGCCGCATGCAAGGCAATCTCCGTACCCCTGTGCTATTGCTCCAGCCCATGTTTCAGATTTTTTGTAACTGAAGTTCCATTCACAGTCATGTCAAAGATTTAGGAAGAGATGATCCCTAAAAATTTTTCTTTATTTTATTTATTTATTTATTTATTTATTTTTTTACAGTTGTAGATTTACAATTTTTATTTTGTGCTTGGGTTTAAATTATACAATGATCAGATACCCATCCCTCCACCAGTGCCCCTTTTTCACCACCATGGATAATATCCCTCCCACCCCCATCCCCCCATCCCCCCCTGCCTCTGTGGCAGGACAATCCCCTGTGTTCTCTCTCTCCGTTTGGGTGTTGTGGTCTGCAAAAGAGGAAATGAGTGGCAAACATGTTCAGTCCATAGTCTACTTTCAACATGCATCTCCCCTCCTGGGAGGATCCTCCAAACATCCTTTATTTGGTGCTCCCTTCTCAATCTGAACTGCCCTTTCCTCTAGGATACCCGGCTGGCCTCTAAGTTATGGAGTAATCCTCCTGGTGCTGATCTCAGCTATTCTTGGGTATTAATCTCATACTTTGTTACTTTATATCCCTCAGATGAATGCAATCTTTCTATGTCCATCCCTCTCTTTCTGACTCATTTCGCTTAGCATGATACTTTCCATATTGTACCACTTGTATGTAAATTTCATGACTTCATCTTTTCTAAGAGCTACATAGTACTCCATTGTGTAGATGTACCAAAGTTTCTTTAACCAGTCATCTGTTCTTGGGCATTCAGGTTTCTTCCAGTTTCTGGCTATTGTAAAGAGTGCTGCAATGAACAAACAAGTGCAGATGTCACTTCGACTATGCATTTTTGCTTCTCTGGGATATATTCCCAGGAGTGGTATTGCTGGGTCAAATGGGAGCTCAATTTCTAATTTCTTGAGAATCGTCCATACTGTTGTCCAGAAGGGCTGAACCAGTGGACATTCCCACCAACAGTGAAGGAGTGTCCCTTTCTCGCCACATCCACGCCAGCATTGGTTGCTTTTGTTCTTTTGAATGTGGGCCAGTCTCTGAGGTGTGAGATGGTATCTCATTGTGGTTTTGATCTGCATCTCTCTGATGATTAATGATGTAGAGCATTTTCTCATGTGCTTTTTTGCCATTCGGATTTCTTCTTTGAGAAAGTTTCTGTTCATTTCATTGCCCCATTTTTGGATGGGGTTGGATGTTTTCTTCTTGTGGAGTTTAACCAGTATTTTGAATATCCTGGATATCAACCCCTTGTCAGATGTGTATTCGGCGAATATCCTTTCCCATTCTGTAGACTGTCTTTGTATTTTGGTCACTGTTTCTTTGGAGGTGCAGAAGCTTCTTAGTTTAAGATAGTCCCATTTATCTATCTCTGTTTTCACTTGCTTGGCCAGTGGCGTGGCATCTTTGAAGATACCATTAGCTTCAATATCATGGAGGGTTTTGCCAACTTTATCTTCAATGTACCTTATGGTTTCTGGTCTGATGTTGAGGTCTTTAATCCATTTTGATCTTACTTTTGTACATGGTGTTAGGCAGAGTTCTGAGCCTATTTTTTTGCATGTAGCCGTCCAATGATGCCAACATAATTTATTAAAGAGGCTTTCCTTACTCCACTTCACATTACTTGCACCTTTATCAAAGATTAGATGATCATATGATTGAGGGGAGATGTCAGTGTATTCAACCCTGTTCCATTGGTCTGCAGTTCTGCCTTTGTTCCAGTACCATGCTGTTTTAATTATTACTGCTTTGTAGTACAGTTTGAAGTTCGGGAGGTTGATTCCCCCATTTTCTTTTTCCCAAGAATTGCTTTAGCTATTCGTGGGGGCTTATTGTTCCATATAAATTTCAGGAGTGTTTGCTCCATTTCTTTGAAGAATGTCATGGGTATCCTTATAGGGATTGCATTGAATTTATACAATGCTTTCGGTAGTATTGCCATTTTGACAATGTTAAGTCTCCCGACCCATGAGCAGGGGATATCTTTCCATTTCCTCATGTCCTCTTTTATTTCCTGAAGTAGCGTTTTGTAGTTTTCTTTGTACAGGTCCTTTACTTCCTTAGTTAAGCTGATTCCTAGGTACTTGATTTTCTGGGGCACAATTGTGAACGGGATTGTTTTTTTCATGTTGCTTTCTTCTCTCTCACTGTTTGCGTATAGGAAAGCCATGGACTTTTGGGTATTGATTTTATAACCTGCAACTTTACTATACGAGTCTATTGTTTCTAGGAGTTTTTTGGTGGAAGTTATTGGGTTCTCTAAGTAGAGTATCATATCATCTGCGAATAGTGAGAGCTTGATTTCTTCCTTTCCTACCTGAATGCCCTTAATATCTTTTTCCTGCCTAATCGCTATTGCAAGTACTTCCAGTACTATATTGAACAGCAGTGGAGAGAGTGGGCATCCCTGTCTCGTCCCTGATCTTAGAGGGAAGGCTCTCAGTTTTTCCCCATTGAGGATGATGCTTGCTGTAGGCTTGTGGTAGATGGCTTTAATTATGTTGAGGAAGGTCCCCTCTATACCCATTTTGGCTAGGGTTTTCATCATAAAGTGGTGCTGGATCTTGTCAAATGCTTTCTCTGCATCTATTGATATAATCATATGCTTTCTATCTTTTCTTTTGTTGATATGATGGATTATGTTGATTGATTTTCGAATGTTAAACCATCCTTGCATCCCTGGGATGAATCCTACTTGGTCATGGTGTATGCTCTTTTTGATGAGTAGTTGGATTCTATTTGCTAGTTGTTTGTTGAGGATCTTTGCATCTGTGTTCATCAGGGATATCGGCCTGTAATTCTCTTTCTTTGTGGTATCTCTGTCTGCTTTTGGTATCAGTGTGATATTTGCTTCGTAGAAACTGTTCGGAAGTGTTTTTGATATTTCAATTTCGTGGAAAAGCTTAAAGAGCATTGGGAGTAAGTCCTCTTTAAAGATTTGGAAGAATTCACTAGTGAATCCATCCGGGCCAGGACTTTTGTGCTTGGGTAGACTTTTTATTACCAGTTCAATTTCCTTGATGGTGATAGGTCTGTTCAGGTAATCCAGGTCTTCTTGGTTCAGCCTTGGGAGTCTGTAGGAGTCTAGGAATTTATCCATTTCCTCGAGGTTTTGATGTTCCGTGGCATAAAGCTTCTCAAAGTACTCCCTGAGGATCCTCTGAATTTCTGTAGTTTCTGTTGTAATGACCCCTTTTTCATTTCTGATTCGGTTTATTAGGGTTTTCTCTCTCCCTTTCTTTGTGAGTTTTGCTAGCGGCTTATCGATCTTGTTAATTTTCTCAAAGAACCAGCTTTTGGTTTCATTGATCTTTTGGATTGTTTTTTGGGTTTCCATCTCATTAATCTCTGCTCTGAGTTTTATTATTTCCTTTCTCCTGTTCGGGTTCTTCTCCTTTTTTTGGTCCTTCTCCAAGCTCTGAAGCTGTGAGGTTAGGTTACTTATGTGTGTTCGCTGCTCCTTCCTGAGGAATGCTTGTAGAGCTATAAACTTTCCTCTTAACACAGCCTTTGCTGTGTCCCATAAGTTTTGGTAACTCGTGTTCTCATTTTCATTCGTTTCTAGGAATCTTTTGATTTCCTTTTTGATTTCCTGTCTAATCCATTCGTTGTTCAATAGTGCACTGTTTAATTTCCAGGTGTTTGATTTAGTTTTCTGTTTTTGTGTGTGATTTACTTCTAATTTCAGCGCATTATGGTCTGAGAAGATTGTTGATACAATCTCTATCTTCTTAATTTTATGGAGGCATGTTTTGTGGCTCAGCATGTGGTCTATCTTGGAGAATGTTCCATGGACGCTTGAGAAGAATGTGTATTCAGCTTTTTGTGGATGAAGTGTCCTATATATATCTACTAAGTCCCTTTCTTCCATTGTTTCCCTCAAATGAAGTATGTCCTTGCTAAGCTTGAGTCTGGTTGATCTATCAAGAGGTGACAAAGCAGTGTTGAAGTCTCCCACTAGTATTGTGTTGCTATTGATGTCTTTTTCCAAATCTATGAGTAGTTGTTTTAGGTACTTTGCTGGTCTCTCATTAGGTGCATATACATGTATTATTGTAAGTTCTTCCTGTTGTACAGATCCTTTGATCAATAAGAAATGGCCTTCACTGTCTCTTATGACCTTCTTCACTCTGAAATCGATGTGGTCTGATATAAGGATGGCTACCCCAGCTTTTTTATGGGAGCTGTTTGCCTGTAGGATTGTTTTCCAGCCTTTGACTCTGAGTCTGTGTTTGCTTTGACTATTGAGATGTGTTTCTTGCAGGCAGCAGAATGTTGGGTTCAATTTTCTAATCCATCCTGCCACTCTATGTCTTTTAATTGGTGCATTTAGCCCATTGACATTGAGAGAGATTATTGTTATGGGATTTTGTCCCATTGTTCTGTTAAAATTTGGTGTATTTGAGGGGCCTTTCTTGCCTTAAAGTAGCCCATTTAGTTGTTCTTTTAACCATGGTTTTGAGTCTATGAAGTTCCTGAGCTGTTGTTTGTCTGTGAAACTGTGTGTTATTCCTTCTATTATGAATGAGAGTCTCATTGTGAGTCTCTTTTCCATTTTCTGCTCTTTTCTGGAGAGTCTCTGAACTTCATCTTCGAGTTCACTGATTCTGTTCTCAGCAGCTGTTACTCTGCTGCTGAGGCCTTCCACTGAGCTTTTCAATTCGCCTACGAGATTTTTCAGGTCTGATATTTCTGATTGCATTTTCCTCATTTCTGCCTTCAGATCCTCTTGTCTTCTATTGGCATTGCTTTCCATTGTTTCTTTTAATTCCCTAAGCATCCTAAGTAGCTCCCTCCTGAATTCCTTGTCAGAGAGGTTGTCTAACACTACAGTACTGTTGGTGTCATCTGGACTAGACTCTTCAATATGAAAGTTTGGTGGGCTTTTGCGTTGCTTTACCATTGTGAGAGGTGTGGTTTAGTCCTTGACGTTCACTGTTACTATTCTGCTTGATATGCAGTGTGAGTTAAGATAGGCTTATGAGTTATTGGCTACTGTGTTTCTAGTGGCTGAGCTAAAATAGAGAAGTTTCCATCTAAGAAGGTAGCTTATGGTTCCTAAGGCATATGTAGTGGGAAAATATTTCGCGGCCGCGTTTGCGGCTGCGGCTCCGGGAAGACTCCTTGGCACTGGCGAGGAGTTGGGAACATCTCCTGTTTGGAATTGGAGCCGTTCAGCTTTGTTGCCCAGAGCTGGGCCTCCGTGCCTGTCCCGCGCAGCTCAGGGGTTGAAAACCGGCTGTCTAGGGGCTGGATCTACGTGCGCATGCCCAGAAAGGGTCCCAGGCCCTTGGAGGCGGGCTGTACCTGTTTGAAATTGGAGCCGTTCAGCTTTGTTGCCCAGAGCTGGGCATCCGTGCCCGTCCCATGCAGCTCAGGGGTTGAAAACCGGCTGTCTAGGGGCTGGATCTACGTGCGCATGCCCAGAAAGGGTCCCAGGCCCTTGGAGGCGGGCTGTACCTGTTTGAAATTGGAGCCGTTCAGCTTTGTTGCCCAGAGCTGGGCCTCCGTGCCTGTCCCCGATCCCTAAAAATTTTAATTAAGGTTTCTAAGTGTACACTTGATCTTAGCCAAAAGACTGAGAGTTTCTAAGTGTACACAGGAATTCTCTCTTTTGTGCTCCACCAAACTGGTACTTTTCCACAAGCTCTAATCCCCAGAGCTTCATGTTCTCATCACGCCAAACACATAGGAAATAGTCTGCCTCATAATTATTTGACCAGTGAATGTAATTGGCCTGTTTAGGGGATGTTTCATATTAATTAAACTTTGTGAGTTCAAAAATTTTTGGACAGGAGCCATAGTCCAACGGGTGGGGAATTTACCTTACATGAGGTCAACCGAGATTTAATCTACAGCACCCTATATGGTCTCCCAAGCAATCTCAGGATTGATCTCTCAGTGATTATTCAGGAGTGGCCTCAGGGCACTGCTGGGTATGACTCCCCCCAACAAAAACCAAAACAAAGACAAAAATTTACCCAGTTCTAGGTTCTACAGTTTTGTAGCATAAAGATTTTTAAAGCAATTCCCTATTGCTCTTTTGTACATCTGTGGTCCCTATTGCAGAGGAAGTGGGGAAGAGGGGAGAGGGATAGAGGGAAAGGAGGAGTGCATTCCCAGGCAGGTTTAAACCTTTGTTTACATCATCTTATCCCCAGGGAACTCTCAGATAAGAGTTTTTCTCTTCATTCCCTACCAGATCTATGCCGTTGTTGTTTCTGGCTAGTCATTTTGTATTCCATGTGAGTGTGACAGGGTGAACTTTGATGTCATTGACTCTTCCTCTTTTTATATGCAATTTAGAGTTCTATAATTTATTCCTACCCCCACTACCTTTGTAAGTTTATGTGTGAGATAGGTGGATGAAGGTAGAAATAAGTTCTTATTAGTATATGGTGCTTTGGAGGAAGTCAAGACCATGCCAAGGTTCACTGCAGGAAGCACAAGGTAAAGTGTGGAGGCAGCATCTCTCACCTGGAGGGATACAGTCCTTATGGCATCTGAACTTTCACTGGTCCCATCTCTTTGTCCCCTGTTTTACTACAAATTCTATGTTGACTTTTGCATAATATTTTAAAGCAAGATTCTTTTATTAGTTTTTTTAAAATAAAGGATGAAATAAAGAATGAGAAGATATAAGCAGTAAATACTTACATAGACTTTGCATTTATTTTAACATAAGAATTTTACATAGAGGTGGTGTCTGATAGTAAATGAATCCTAAAGAAATGAATGATATAAGAAAGTAGTAAGTTTAAGCACCTATGTGTCTAATATATCCTTATGGTGAGTCCCAATAAGTTATGCTTGTGAACCATCTCATCACCTTGAAGTTTTTTTACTTACTTGTAACCAAACTAATATGGTAAATGTGATGTTATGTTTCTCCCATAATTATGTTTGTTATAGAATACACTGTTCTAATGAGAGAGGGGAGAGAGACGGAGAGAGAGGGATGGTGAGAGGGGGAGAGGGAGGGAGGGAATGAGACAGAAAGAGAGGAGATAGAGTCATGGAGTCATGTGTCATGTTCACCCTACTCATGGCTCAGTGATTAGGGATCACTCCTGGCCATGACCCGTACGTCATCTGGGGTTAGGTATTTAACATAGAACAACTTTCTTCTTTCTTTCTTTCTTTCTTTCTTTCTTTCTTTCTTTCTTTCTTTCTTTCTTTCTTTTCTTTCTTCTTCTTCTTCTTCTTCTTCTTCTTCTTCTTCTTCTTCTTCTTCTTCTTCCTTCTTCTTCTTCTCCTCCTCCTCCTCTTCCCCCTCCTCCTCCTCTTTCTCCCTCTCCTCCTTCTTCTTCCGCAGAACTTCTACATGTAAAACATGCATTCTAGACTGCTGAGCTAGCTCTCCAACTCTGCAAGAACTTCTTTAATTTTATTTAATTTAGTTTTCACCTAAGGACCCTAACTGGAATCCTTACACAAGAAGTGTAAGGATATGTTTAAGAATATGCAGAAATAAATGGGACCAGGAATGGAGATACTCTGCTCGTATTTCCCTGTCTCTGGAGATTCAGCAGTCATGCCCATAAGCCACCTCTGGCTGGCACCAGATAATCTCATAATCAGCTGCCATCCAGATTGCGTGTCCTTCTCTCCTGGAAGGGAACATCACACGATGCTCCCCATAACCATGCTGCCAAACCCCACAACAGGCTATTTCACTTGGGGCACCCCAGAGGGGGGCAGATGAGAGCCCTCTCTGCCCCAAGGGACCCAGAACTGGCAGCCAAAAACCGCCAGAACTCAACCACCACCACCCTCATGGCTGCTCTCCACACAGTCAGCATGAACCTATTACTGGACTGCGTGGCCACATTTGCGGCCATGCGACACTTCATACCACATATTCTACCCATACTCCAAGAGTACTGCACCAGATTTGATAGAGTTCAAAGTAGAAGGCCACCAATCTTAGAGGGAAATATTTTTTACAGACATATATATGTATATATTATATATATATATATATATATTAGCACACAAGGTTCAACTTCTAATGACATGTCAGTGATCTCTTATAGAAGGGATTAATGACCTATGAGTGAAATACAAGAATCCTCCCCTTCTTTCCTCTAAGGATATTTTTTGTAGCATTTTCAGAGACTTTTCATAACAAACACCACAGAAATGTATTATTTTGGTTCTGCTTTGGGGCAGGGGTTGGGGTTTGGGATGGAAACAAACAAAATATAGTGGTGGTAAGGTGTAATGGTGGTGAGATTGATGTTTGAATATTAAATGTAATGAAATATTGTGAACTACTTTATAAAATAAAAAATATAGAGAAAAGATTATAGAGGAATAGAAGTAGTCAGAGTATCAGATGCAAACTGACCAAAACCTTTATATAAGAAAGAGTAAATCTTGAACTGATAAGCTGCATTGGTTAAGATGTCAGGTTTTGAGTGAACTGGGGTTGAATCATGAGAGAACAAAAAAAAATACTTATCCTCCAGTGTCAATACTGTTAAAATATCTGCTAAAACATTTTAAGACTTTGGAAAAAGGTAACACTAAAATAATTCATAACATTTATGGGAATTTTATTATTTATTATGAAATTATTTGACACTATTACCAATCTGAAGATTACTTCTAGAATAGAATCAACCTATTTTCATTTGGGAAGAATAGGTTAAAAATAGAGCTATGATCATCATCTGTATCTTTGGGCAAATTCACTTCTGAACCAATGGAAATTTCTTTGAACAATAGAGACTACGACCTAATTAATTTTATAGTAGAGCTGATCAAATAGAGATGGTATGAGGTTTTATCTTAACATACATAATAGAATTTAACACATGTGCTATTTTACTTTAATCACATGCTGGACTGAGGATCAAACAAGGACTTAGTCTCTGGATGCTATCTCCAGCCCATGACATGCAATTTAAAGTTATTGTTTTGAATAAACTTTGCTGAATAATGAGATTGACTTAGTGCGAAGGCATAGAGCAGATATTTGACATTCTATTATTGGGTACTATGATAATAGATAATAAGGAAGAAATGAATAGGGTGGGCGTTTCATATTCCTTTCTATGGAGCTTAAAATTTGGAGCTGCATCAAAAGCAACCAGTGTTGGCGCAGATGTGGTGAGAAAGGGATACTCTTTCACTGTTGGTGGGAATGTCGACTGGTTCAGCCCTTCTGGAAAACAGTATGGACGATTCTCAAAAAATTAGAATTTGATCTGCCATTTGACCCAGCCATACCACTCCTGGGAATATATCCCAGAGAGGCAAAAAAGTATAGTCGAAGTGACATCTGCAATTTTTTGTTCATTGCAGCACTCTTAACAATAGCCAGAATCTGGAAAAAACCTGAGTGCCCGAGAACAGATGACTGGTTAAAGAAACTTTGGTACATCTACACAATGGAGTACTATGTAGCTGTTAGAAAAGATGAAGTCATGAAATTTACATACAAGTGGTACTACATGGAAAGTATCATGTTAAGCAAAATGACTCAGAAAGAAAGGGATAGACATAGAAAGATTGCATTCATCTGGGGAACATAAAGTAACAAAATAGGAGACTAACACCCAAGAATGGCTGAGATTAGTACCAGGAATTTTGCTCCATGGCTTGGAGGCCAACCACACATGCTAGGGGAAAAGCAAGCTCAGATAGAGAAGGGAACACCAAATAAATGGTGTTGGGAGGATCCTCCCAGGATGGGAGAAGCATGCTCAAAGTAGACTATAGACCAAACATTATTGTCACCCACCGCCTCTTTTGCAAACCACAACACCCAAAACGAGAGAGAGAACAAAAGGGAATGCCCTGCCATAGAGGCAGGATGGGATGGGGGGATGGGCGGTGGGAGGGATACTGGGATCCGTGGTGGTAGGAAATGGGCACTGGTGGAGGGATGGGTATTTGATCATTGTATAATTGAAACCCAAGCACAAAAATTTGTAAGTGTGCAACTGTACCTCATGATGTCTCACTAATAAAAATAAAAAAAATAGAAAAAAATTTGGAGCTGCATGATACATCATCAGTTTCTACTTGGAGCCTTTGAAAATAATTCAAAATCCATTTAATCAATGTCAAGTTGATTTTACTGATAAAGCTCATGTTTCCTTTGAGGACTTTTGAAGTCCTCATCCTGTGTTTCCCCAAAGCAGCTCTAGCTTAAGAAAATCTTCCAAGATGCATTGATTGTTGGTCATCTCTCTGGCCATTTCAGCCTTTCACCTCCAGTCTTTCCTGATGTCATTGTCTCTGGCTTGTATGTGTGCTTTGTTAGAGCAAAATGGCTCAAACATAGATTTCTACAGAATGATTACCAAGAATTTCAGTCTAATTTAAAAATTTTGTTGTGTTTTTAACTGCAGTATTTATACTCTAAGTTATGGTGTCTGAAACTATGGGTCAAAGCCCATAATAGGGTATTGTAACTTAATATTTTTTGTTTTAAGATAAAATTCTTTATAATTTATTATCAGTGAACGTTTGATTTGTGTACCTATTTTATATACCTACAAAGCTGTGATCACATAAAAATTTCTCAAGCAAAAAGAATTGTGAGTAGAAAAAGTTGAAAAAGTCTGACTTTAAGTAATGACTATTACTTCTCTGCTTTCTTTATTAGACTGTGATATCCCCTGAGGGCAGGATTACTCCTCACTCTATTTCATATCCCCAATACTATTACTATTTATTGAGAATATTCTGTGTTTCATGTGCTATCATGTGCTAAGAAATATCTTAACTCATTTAATCCTTAAAATATCCTTGGGAGGCTGGCACTAATTTACTTGCTATTTTATCTATAAAGAGACTAAAACTAGAGAGGTTAATTGTTTAATGTCACACAGTTGGAGCTGGGATATGAAAACACTGGTTGCCTGGTTTCAGTTTGTCTTCTTGGTCACATGCTGTATTGCCTTACCAGTGCTTGATAGTTGTTGGGTTTTCTATGCATGAGACTGGAATAAATAACTAGAAAATAGAAGCTATGTGACACTGTGGTATTGAGAACTGGTTATATATGAGAGCAACTGGCCCCAAACACAAGCTAATTAGGTCAATTATAATAGAGACAACTAACAAAGAGATCAGCTAGGAAAACTAAATCCCTACCAGATTTATGATTTTAGTATTCCATTGCTTCTTGGAGTTAGGAAACACTCTGATGGATCTTGGGCATCTATGAAAGTGAGCATATGAAATCATGAAATCACAAATATTTTTCAAATAAAAATGTTTTCACTGATGTACACATACACATTGAAGCATTTTATTAAATAATGAGAAATTATTGAACCACTTTCTTGTAATCTAGACTGTTATATCTGTGTAACCTAGACTATGGATGATGTGCAAAAAAATAGAAACCGGTTCTAAATTTGGCTGCAATGTATTATAATACAATAAGAACATCATCTTTTCACCAAAAATGTATTTGCATATATGCTTCCTGTTCAGCTTTGGACATCACAACTATAAGTACAATTAACAAGATGATAAAGCTACAACTAATGTAAACATTTATGGTCATTTTAAATAATTAAATTGTGATCCAAATGCTGTAAAAATGGGCATAAATAAATATATGTAAATGTACTATATAACTTTGATTATAGTTGAGGGTCTAATGTAGTATAAAGTATATACATAACACTTAAAATATCATTATTATATATCATCAATGTGATTGAAAACTAATAAGTGAAGCTTAATTACCATTAAATATTTAAGTAGCAATAATTTTCTGTACCATCTAGAAGTTTAGAAGGCTTTGCTGGAATGATTTGGATGGCCCAAGTTCTTAAAAAGCCTACTCTGATTAAGTTCTACTAATGACTCTTTTGGCCTTCCTAAATTCTGCTGAAGCAAGCAGGACATTGAAAATAAATTTACCTCAAAGTATTATAGTAGTAACTAAAACATTAAAGATTTTATGGTAATACAAACGTTTTTCTCATAACAAAGCATTTAGAATTAAGTGAGTGTAATTCTCACATTCTCCTCTTTACCTTTGCTCAAAGTTTCTACTTATTCAACACTATAAGTGAATTTGCTTGTGCTAGAATCAATTCAGAAATCAAAAAAATATTGAGAGTTAAGTCCCTTCACCTGACATATCACTAACATCAATCAGAGTACTGAAGGAAGCTTTGAACTTCTGTATGTATCTGTAGATCTCAGGTTCCGCTGTGTGTTGGTTATCCTCACCCGAAGTACCTACAAGTATATTACTTGAAAATAAATCATTATCTCCTCCTTTGAGTCCCTTTCCCCCTCCATTTAGCTACTTATTCATAAACTGCCTATTGAGAGTTGAGTAAATGAATAAATGAAATAAAAAGAAATTCATCAACATAGGCTTAAGAAAGCATCATAGTCTGTATTTACCTGAGTTGAATACAGAAATCAATGGATTTACCTTATCCTGGAAGAAATTCTTTTGTAGTCATCAGTCCAAGATTACACGACTGAGTTGTGATCTGAGGCCAGAGAATGACTGTGATTTACACATTTATTGTACTTCTATAAACCCTTGTAACTAGTGGTATGCACATATTAATTTTGTGTGGATCCTGTCTCTCTTACTTACTGCTGACAAAAATTACATTTCTTTTCCACCTTCCAAGTCTTTCTTAAGTGTATCTTACAAGCAAAATCTAAAGCATCTCCGGAATTATAGAGGCAAGGAAGCTTGTGAATTATTGTTTTTGACTTTCAAACTCCAGAATCCTGGGGCGGGGGTGGGGAGGACCTTAAAGGAGACTGAATATTGATGATGAGTGTCATTTAGGTATATAGAAAAGAACATGCTTCTAAATTACTAAGTCATGGGATAGAGTCCTTTTGCTAGTGAGTGAATTAGGAAATCAGAGAGGTAAAAAGCAAAGAATTCTTTTTTAAAAAAATAATTTTTGGTTTTAGGGCCACACCTAGAGATGCTCAGGGGTTACTCCTGGTAGTAAAAAGTAGAGAATTCTTATAAAAGCAGAGTTCTGTTCTCAAGATACTTTGGTAAATCAAACCACCTCATGGTTAATAGTCATAAATTGTCATACATAAAATAAAACATAATAAATGTTGAGAAAGAGCAGAGATATATTGTTGCTGGCATGATCTATAACAATTCTGAGAAGAAATTGGACATTTACCTAAGCACAATGGCACAAGTGGAAGAAAGGAGAATGAAATTTCAGGGGTAGTATTGGTCCCTAAAAGAAGGTGTTGCCTCAAATTTTGTATACTTAAACTTACATTCACAAGTAACAGCTGGAACTTAGCAAGATGAGGGATGTTTCAGGGTCCAGCAGCAAACCTCAAATAAAAAAATGAAGCTTTGTTGCTTGCCTTTGAAAATTTCAGTTCTTTCTATATTGAATGCAATCAGTTTTAAATTTTTGGTTTGTTTTTTATGCCACAGCTGGCAGTGCTCATTGCTTTCTCTTGGCTCTGTGCTCAGGAATCACTCCTGGTGGGGCTTGGGGTACCATATGTTGTTCCAGGGGTCGAACCAGGGTTGGCTGCGTGCAAGACAAGTACCTTACCTGCTGTGCTATCTTGTTGGACCCTGATTACAATCAGTGTTCAGGTACATGAATTTAAATATTTATTCATCTCTATTTATTACTATGCAAATAACTTCTGTAGTTTCTCAGTCAGGAATCTAGGAATTTAGTTGAGTGGGTCTCTCATGAGATTGAAACAAAGCTTTTGAACAAATAAAAATCTAGTGATGGGGTTAAGGATTGACCTACAAGCTCATTTGTGTGGATACTGGCAGGAAGCTTCAGTTTCTCACTACTCACCATGTGTGCGTCTTTACACAGAAGGTAATAACTTGGTAGCTCATCATAAGGAGTAAGTTGCCCTGAGAGAGTGAAGCAAGACAACAACAACCATTTTGAATTTGAAATTTGAAAGTTATAAAGCTTCACCTATGCTTTATTTTATTAGTCACACAGACAAGGTCTCTGTAGGAAGAGAATATCCCAGAAGGTGGAGTTCATCAGGGTCAGTCTTGGAGATTGGCTACTATAGTCTTTATACCTTCAGTAAATTGGATTGCAGTGGTGTGGTTCAAGTCATGGGATAGAGTCCTTTTGCTAGTGAGTGAATTAGGAGGAGGTTCAGGGAGGAGTTAAAGAACCACATATACTTTTTTTTTTAGATTTTTATTAGTGAAACACCATGAGGTACAGTTGTATATTTACAAATTATTGTGCTTGGGTTTCAGTTATACAATGATCGAATACCCGTCCTCCACCAGTGCTCATTCTCCACCACCAATGATCCCAGTATCCCTCCCACCCCCCGTCCCCCCCTTCTCATCCTGCCTCTGTGATAGGGCATTCCCCCTTGTTCTCTCTCTCCTTTTGGATGCTATGGTTTGCAAAAGAGGCTTTAAGTGACAATCATGTTCAGTCTACTCTCAGCACGCATCTCCCATCCTGGGAGGATCCTCCCAACACCCTTCTCTATCTGAGCTGCCTTTCCCCTAGCATGTGTGGTTGGCCTCCAAACCATGGAGTAAACCTCCTGGTACTTAAAATGTGGTGCTCTGCTAGTGAGATCTGTACTTGTTTGTTCATTGCAGCACTGTTTACAATAGCTAGAATCTGGAAAAAATCTGAATGCCCAAGAACAGATGGGCAAAGTTTGGTACATCTACACAATGGAGTAATATGTAGCTGTTAGAAAAGATGAAGTCATGAAATTTATATACAAGTGGTACTAAATGGAAAGTATCATGCTAAGCGAAATGAGTTAGAAAGAGAGTGAAAGACATAGAAAGATTGCATTCAGCTGGGGAACATAAAGTAACAAAATAGGAGACTAACACCCAAGAATAGAAGAACCACACATACTTTTGAGATGCTGTTACATTTCTGTAATTTTATTTTGTAATAAGAATTTTCTAGTTGTAATCAGATGGTCTCATTTACCAGTGTTTCAGGTTCTTATCCATGGGATTACAATGTTGTTTTGAAATCTCCTAATATTATTTTTTTTAGATCTCTATTTAGAAGCTATGAATATTATTATTGAATGAAAGTGTAAACTGTATTCTATGGGGCCTGGAGATGGTACCGCAAGTAAGACATATACTTCAGTTCTTGAAATCATGTGGTTGTCTGAGTATCACCAAATGTAGCCCTGGAGGTCCCCAGCACTGTCGGGGTGGCTGGTTAGTCCCTGTTATGGCAGGGCTTCACTGCATCTTTGGGCCTTTGCTATAAACTGAGTGAGTGTGAATTTCTGGAAGAGGCAACATGAGGACCACTTGGGAGCCTTTCCCCCAAGCCAAAACATTAGCGCATAGGGCAGTTTCTAAAAATTTAAAATATATTTCAAAAATGAAATTAGTATTGTGCTATGCTGGCAGATAGTATCATGAACACACTGTCATTGAATTCAGTACACTTTCTCTGAACATTTAGACTTGTTTTGCGGATAGTAAGGGATAAGATAGACTTAGCTTAAGCTCTGAGGCAGAAGTAAAAAGACTGTGGCCCATTTGCTAAGTCCAGCTTTCATCTACTTTTGTAATAATGTCCCATAGGAACACAGCTATGCTTTATTTACTTTATATTTATGACTTTTTCTGTGCCTCAGTGGCAGCGTTGAGTAGTGACAGAGAGCTATGACTCATAAAGCCCAAATATTTGCTATCTGGCTCTCTGTAGGAAAGTTTGCTGACCCTACTCTAGTGGTCATCAAGAAGTTTGAAATTAAAAAAATACAGGAGAAGTTAGGAAGATATATTTTATTTATAAGTAATTGAATTTGGAGGCTGAAATTGATGAGAAAGGATCTGATTGAATGTATCTATGTATGTTTTGAATTAACTTAGAAGAGGACATTAGAACATGGTTCAGAATTTTTAAGCAAATGAAGAAGAAATAGAGAAGAAATTAATTAATTTGCTTTTTAAGCATGTGGAAGTCTCACAGGTTCTAGGTTAAGTTGGAAACATTTTTCCTTATCATTTAGAAACAAAGCCATAATGACTTGTCACTTTCACAAACCAAGCAAAAATTTTCACAAATAAAACAAAATTGTGGCCAGAATACATATTTTTGGACTCCAAGTCCAGAATATTGTTTCCTTTGCGCAACATAGTTAGACACATGTCTGAATTTCTACAAGGCCGTGTCTACACTTTTAAGACAGACCTAACCTAATATGCTGCCCAAATTAATAGAAAATAGTAGTTCTAATATTGGTTTATTGACTCCAAAATAATAGCTTGACCTGGTGTGAAAAGATTCTTCTCTTTACAATTTAATCACAAGTAGGCTTAGAAAATTTTTGGAAGAGAGGCTAAAGGTAAGGATAGAATGATTTCTGGTTATCAAATTCTGAAAATATAGCAAAGGTAACTGGATAACCAGAGTTGCTTTAGATTTTAAAATGTGAGTGTAGCAATGATGTATCCACAACTATTAGACGCTGATCAAAAGAAACATGGGTTTTTTTTGTGTGTGTTGAGGAAACTGAGTCTACAGGCAAATTTAATCACAATGTAGAAAGGTTTACAAACTCTAGAGATAGAAAAGCTGTGATTTTCATTTTCAGTTAATCATTTGAATTTTGAAATCAATATTATTTTTCGCAAGAAATATTGAATCATCCTATTGCAGAAATAATCTTGTTATGTTCCTAATAGGAGTTAGGGTCTCTTATATCAAAGGGTGTGAAGGAATAACAAAATTCTGAAAAAAAAGGGACATCAAGGAAGTTGAATCATAATGTTACTGCGCGTGATCCAAAAAGCAATAAATAAATAAATGCTAAAAAAGACCATACTTTTTAAAATAAATAAATAAATAAATAAACAATAAATTACTTTGAGCCTCCTATGGTGGCAGACTTGAGGGGTAGTTAGGAAAATGGAGACAATAGTGGAGGGAAGGTGACAGTGATGATGGAATTGGAGTTGAAATATTGAATGCCTGTAACAAATGCATCATAAACAACTTTGTAAACCAGGGTGTTTAAATTAAGTGGGAAAAAATTAGTGGACTTTATTAGTTTCCCCCAAAGTTCTTTGCAGTCTTTAAGTGGTAGGCACCCTCTAAGCACCCAACAATAGTGACCATTGTTCATCATAGCACTGTAGCACTTTCTTCCCCTTGTTCATTGATTTGCTAGAGCGGGCACCAGTAATGTCTCCATTGTGAGAATTGTTGTTACTGTTTTTAGCATATCGAATACTCTATGGGGAGCTTGCCAGGCTCTGCTGTGCGGGCAGGATACTCTCAGTAACTTGCCAGGCTCTCCGAGAGGGACAGAGGAATTGAACCCAGGTTGGCCATATGCAAGGCAAATGCCCTACCCACTGTGCACTCGCTCCAGCCTGGACTTGCTAGTAAGACAAAATAAACACTTCAAAATTCACATTTCAGTGTTGCTTTCACCTTGTCCATCAGCTGTGTAAAAAATTAGACTAAATTACTTAGTTAATAAAACTACTTCACATATAATTTTTAAAGGACGAACAATATAGAATGTATTCCTTACAGTTATTTAGATATACGCTTTTGTGACCTTACTGAACTCACACTATTGCCTTTGTAAATTTTCCTGAATTACAGATTTTAAATACCTAACAATAATACTCTTACTGTGCTCTAGTGAACTTCTCTAGCCTTTAATCCTATGTCTAGGTCATAATTATCTTAGAATCAGAACACTTTAAAAGAGACAGTTTGATCACTTAATCACTTGACATCCCCTTACTCATGGATTTGCTTGAGTGGGTACCAGTAACATCTCCATTCATCCCTGTCGTGTGCTAGTATAGCCCAATGGCATCTGTTCATTCTAGGAACATGAAGAGCCTCAAAACGATCGTTCAGGGTCTTGACGAAGAAGTCTGACAATCTTAGGTGGGTGGCTATGTGGTCTTTTGATGTCCTATGGAATCCAGTTGGTAACGGCTCTAGTCCAGCAGTTGTCTCCAAATCTTATTATCTGTCCAGCCCATCTGATTTTCGACACCTAGGCAAATGAGACAGAGTACCTCATTCTTGATCGTCAATGGAGGTTGGAATTCCAGATTCTTTCTCTCATTTGAGTGAACCGTGATGTTCCAAGCATAGAGCTTTTGATTCCTCTTTGGGAGACTGGAATAGCGTTCACATCTTGTTTTCATTGGGCCCAGGTCTCTGAGGTGTATGTTAATGCAGGAAGAACAGTAGAATCAAAAAAGGTGCCCGGAGCCAGAGGTGCTTGGTCCTCTTAGCTATTTCTTCAATGCTCTTGAAGGCATTCCAAGTGGCTCTCTACCTCTTGCACAATTCAGGCGCCAAGTCATTCATCATGTTGACTTCTCGACCTAGGTACACATAACTGTTGCATTCAAGATGGTCGTTCCATTGAGAGTGAATGGAACGTCAGGAACGAGACTGTTTCTCATAAACATTGTTTGTCTTTGTGAGATTCAACTAGAGTTCAACCTTTCCACACTCACGGTCAAAATCAGACAGCATTTGTGCCGCTTGGCTAAAGTTTGGTGTTCTTAGAAAGATGTCATCATCAAAGCGGAGGTGATGTAGTTGCCGACCATCTATCTTCATTCCCATTCCATTCATTGCATGACGTTCTCGAGGGTGGCACTGAACCATTTCGGTTTAATGGTATCACCCTGCCTAACCCCTCTCTTGACATCAATGATCACTTCTTTGTAGAATGATTTGATCCTGGCTAGTAGTGTATCTGTAGTACAGCTCAAGGAGGATCCTGATGTATTGAGTTTGAATGCTCTGATTGGCTACACCTTCGATGACTGCTTCGGTCTCAACAGAATCAAAGGTCTTCTTTAAATCAATGAACATTAGACAAAGTGGCATCTTGAACTCCCAAGAAACCACAATGAGCTTGTTTATCATGTGGATACGGTCAATGGCGCTGAATCCTTTGCAGAACCTGGCTTGTTCACATGGTTGCCCTTCATGTAGTGTTCTCCAATCCTATTCGGATGTTTCGAGTGAACAGCTTGTAGATGACATACAATAGTTGCCAATGTCGTGGATGTCTCTCTTTTTGTACAATAGTACAGTCCTGCTGGTTTTCCATTGGGACAGAACCTTGCATTCAGACAAGTAGCGTGAAGAGCCAAGCCAGTGTATTGATGAGTACTGATGGCAGGTTCTTCAGGTGTTCAGGTCTGACCTTGTCTGGGTCAGGTGATGTTCATTTCTTTACTGATGAAATGGCGTGTTGGATTTCGGAAGGGAGAATATTGGGAATGCCTTATCCATCCTGTGGAATTTGGTATGTGGGCAAGTGGACGTGGCTATCAAAGAGTTCTGAGTAGAAGGCATGGATAATCTTCTCCATTGCCCTTCTGGAAGATGTGATAGATCCATCAGGAAGTTGGAGGGCAGTCATCTTGGTCTTGTATTTGGCAAAGGACATGCGGGTGTTGTGAATGCTTTTCCCAGCTTCTGCCATATCTACCACCACTGCTGCTCTTTTCTCTTTGAGGTATTCCTTTATCACTTCTCTGCACTGCTTTGTGAGGTTGGACTTCGCTTGTGGTTGCCTGAGGCATGCGCCAAGCCATGTTGGCAAATCAGCCCAAGAGTTTTTGAAGACAGGTTTTTTTTGTGGCTATCTCTCTCGGTGTTTCTCACACATTCAGGGAGGTGCTGAACTAGTCGATCCTATTCCTCGTCAATGTTGTCAACAATGGCATATTCCCATGTTGCAGCAATAGTGCCAAAAACTCCCAGTTAATGGTCGTTCTGGGAGTTCACTTCTTAAACTTTGCAGTCCTTTCTCCCTACTCTTTGAAGTAGAATTTTGCACAAAGGAGATGGTGGTTCGATCCTATTTGGAATTTTGGGACAACAGCAACATTGGTCAGGCAAAACCATAGATTGAAAATGGTGTGGTCAATTTCGTTTTGCACCGTCCACCAGGAGACTCCCGTGTCCAAAGTTTAGATTCGGCCTTCTGGAACTGTGAGTTACCATGGATGGTCTTGGTCGACATGATGAACTCAGACAGTCTCTCACCCTGTTTGTTCCATTCTAGGCCATGGGTCCTGATGTGGAGTTCTTCGGCTAATCTTCTCAGTCCTATCTTGGCATTAAAATCACAGACAATGATCTTGTAATAGGTGGGGTCTTCTTTATAGAACTTCTCCAGCTCCATGTAGAACTTCTTAATTTCTCCTTCATCATAATTGGATGAGGTGCATAGACAATGAAGATAGAAACTTCTGGCAGTGAGCCACATCTATTCAAGTGTAATCGTTCAATTAGGGTTGTTAGGCATTCGAATGATTCAATGCTCATGGCCAACTCCGTGTTGACAAGGACACCAATACCAGTAACGCCTCTTTTGTTTCATGTTCTGAGGAACAGTTCTTCTCCAGTGTTGAAAACGGCATGATGTGATTGATGCCTTCCCATCTCCGTCAGACCAATGATGTCGTACTTGATCTTTCACGCTTGTACCATCAGGTCCTCGATGGATGCATCTGATGCCAGCATATGTGCATTGGAAGTACAGATAGTCATTTTTGTCTTTTTCATTTTGGCAGCCTTGTTCGGCCTTGAGATTTTATTAGCCTCTCCTTCAACTTCATCAAGATCATCACACTCAGCTCCTGGGAGAGAACAAGACAGAGTCTCCTACCCTATGCCTGACTGTCTCCACCAGGGCCCAACAGCTGAAGACCACCGAGGCCCAGCCAAGGCCTTGCTGGGACCACTCTCCACACACTTGGATGAGCCTCACGCATAAAAGAACTGACAGAGGAACCCAGGTGTGTGGGACCCGGGGCTGAGATCTCCAAGCCTGTACAGTTTGGGACTGGACCTGCCAGTAACTAGACAGTTACACCCACCAACTGCCGTGTAACTCCAACAACGGCCAGGATCCAGAGATCATCACACTCAGCTCCTGGGAGAGAACAAGACAGAGTCTCCTACCCTATGCCTGACTGTCTCCACCAGGGCCCAACAGCTGAAGACCACCGAGGCCCAGCCAAGGCCTTGCTGGGACCACTCTCCACACACTTGGATGAGCCTCATGCATAAAAGAACTGACAGAGGAACCCAGGTGTGTGGGACCCGGGGCTGAGATCTCCAAGCCTGTACAGTTTGGGACTGGACCTGCCAGTAACTAGACAGTTACACCCACCAACTGCCGTGTAACTCCAACAACGGCCAGGATCCAGAGATTATCACACTCAGCTCCCGGAAGTGCACGGCCGCATTCGCGGCCGTGCGACATCTTATCATCTCATTCCTAATTCGGTCAAACTGGCAGGCTACCAAATGTAACATGCCCACACGGCAGAGTCTGGCAAACTCCCCGTGGTATACCCAATATGCCAAATACCAGTAACAATGATGGGTCTCATTCTCCTAACCCTGAAAAAGCCTTGAATATGGCACTTTAAAAAAAAAAATCTCAGGGCTAGGACGAAGAAGACGTTACTGGCACCTGCTCGAGGCAATCGACGAACAACAGGGTGGTCGTGATCGTGATCCTTCAACTTCTCAATGCTGCTGTATTGGTAGTTCCTTCAGGGTCAGGGGAAAAAGACCCATTTTATTTACTGGTTTTGGCATATCCAATATGCCATGGATAGCTGGCCAGGCTCTGCCATCTGGGCGGGATACTCTCTGTAGTTTGCCAGGCCCTCTGAGAGGGAGAGAGGCTTTTGGGGTGACCTCTAATCACCCTTGAAGGTGTTCCCATGGTTCAAACCAAATTTGAACCTTATCAAATAGGTGCAACAATCCTGAAAGATGGATATTAAGTGTTTTAAAACAAATTTATCACTAAAGTGGACATGAAAGTGGGTGATGAACACATGAAAATATGTGTCACAGAATAATTATTAGAGAAATATAAATTAAAATTACACGTGATATGATTATGTACTTATTAGAATTATTATATTAAAATACAATATAAAGTACTGTCACATATAAAAAGCAACTGAAAATTTCACAATTTTGGTGGCATGTCAAAATTATACAATGACTTTGCCAAATATTCATGGCTTCTGCTTTGAGGTTTTTGGGGGATTTAGAAGTCATACCCAATGATACTCAGGGGTTATCCTAGGAGAGCTCAGGAACCACTACTGGCAGGGATTGAGGACCATCTGAGGTATAAGGCATTGAATGCATTTTGGCTACATTCAAGACAAGCACTCTATCTGTTGGAGTGCTAACTATCTCTCTGGAGCCAAAAATATTAGTGCTTTATTAATAGACCATATTATTTCCATGAAACCCAGTAACTACATTTATTCATGGATTTTTCAACACCAATCCCACCACCAGTGTCTGCTTCCCTCTACCAGTGTTTCCATATTTCTTGCTGTCCCCTGACCTTATCTATATGAACAGGAGATTTTTTTAAATCATTAAGGATTTGTGTATCAGAAATTTCACTTTTCTATAAAGTTTGACAACTGAATATATAAAATGATTTTAATTACCATTTCACTTGGGAAACACTATTTTGGGGGTTGAAGAAGACAGTAAGATGGGTAAGGTGCATGTTTTGCATGCTGATGACTCAAGTTTGATTCGCATCACTCATTTGGTCCCCTGAGCCCTGCCAGGAATGATTCCTGACCTCAGAATCAAGAGTAAGTCCTGAACACTCTTTGTGTTGGTCCCAAAACAAAACAAACTATAGAAATAATACTATTATGTGTAGGTGTAGCCTTATGAGTTGTTTCTGATGACAAAATGATTTTTATTAGTACATTTGTGGCATATATCTTTAGTGTGTTCCTTTTTATTGTTTAGTGTTCCATTTTATATATGTATCACAATTTATCCATTTCCACACAAAGACTTTTATTTCAGATTTTTTAATTAAAAGTGAAGCTACTATAAAAATTCATATTTAAATTTCTTGTGACCCATATAGATTATCTAAGTGAATTGAAAATCCATTGTTCATCTGCAGGGGGCCCCGCCAGACCACTCTCCGGCCTGCGGAGGTGGCCCTAGGATCTGTAGGTGCAGGGAAGGACCGACCGAATGAACACGAGACACAAGAGACAGAATGCAGCTCAGAAACAGAGAGAAAAAGGGACAGACTTTATTGAGGGTGATGGGGGTATATATAGTGAGGCAGCTACATAAAGGGTCGTGCTCGAAATGTGGTTAGGAAAGTTACAGAATGTATAAGTTTAACATACCATGCATTACAAGGCTTATACTAAGTTAATCATTGTCAGTTACAACCATGACAATTGTTTTCTCAGGATGACCATACAAAGCGCAGGCTTTACCTGCCGAGGGTCACGTAGGTCAGTATAGCCCTACCTAGCACAGGCTTCACCTGCTGAGGGTCACGTAGGTCAGGTTAGCTGCACAGGCACATAGGCTCTTGGTCAGTTAAAGGGCCAGCTTCCCACATTCATCATAATAACATTAATTAATACCTTTGGTTTGTATAATGCTGACTAGCTTTTGACATGTCCTAAAACTGCTACACATAACTTTAGCTAAGAATCATTTTATCTGTGAATAAATCCTTCTTTGCCGAGAGTGGTAAGTAGGAAAGTTTTATAAGTGAAATGATCCTGGAGCAAGAGCTTGTAAGACATTTACAAAGAGAATGGAAGAAAGAAAAGCACAAGGAAAGGTAAACTGTTTTACCTCAACAAATGAAAATCAGTTTGTTTACATGCCTCTTTACATTCCTAACACCATAAAAATCTTTGTTGCTTAAACTGTAATTTCACAGTCAATTAATCTACCACATATTGTATAGTGTTTACTATGGTCTACTATTATAGGCACCCGATCCACTAAACTGCATTTCCCCCCTACAGTTTTAGGTCAGTTTAAACGGGACTGTTAAGAGAAGGTACTACCTGATCTGTGAGGGGAGAAAAACCTTTAAAAATAGACTCAGAAACATAAAGGTCTTCTGCCAGAGATGGCTCTGTGTGAAATATGACCAATCTTTGATTCTGAGATATCAGAATCTGGAATTTAGATCCACAACAATGAATTCTTTTTTTTTTTTTTTGCTTTTTGGGTCACACCTGGAGATGTACAGGGGTTACTCCTGGCTCTGCACTCAGGAGTTACTCCTCTAAGTGCTCAGGGGGCCATATGGGATGCTGGGTCGACCGCGTGCAAGACAAACGCGCTACCCACTGTGCTATCTCTCCAGCCCAACACAACAATCAATTCTTGACCTTCTTTGCTGATGATTTTGCTAAAGGACAGATAATACAAAATAATTTTATAGAAAATGGTATGAAAGAATCATGTGATATTTATGAAAATCTATGGGAAATTGAGCAAATAGATTTTCTATAAGTTATAAAGCTTCGATAGGACAAATGAGGGAGAGTGCTAGAATGTGCATTGGAAGTCTCATGCTTAACTTCCAGCTATGCTAGTTTGTAGAGTGATCCTGAGTGCAACACTTCACCTTTACTTTATTGACTCCTACTGCTATCTGGAAAGGTTGTTGACGAGGCTGCTTGAGTACTGTGGTCCTCCTGCCCTTGATATACTTACTCTATGGTTTGTATCATTAAATAAATCATATCAAAGAAGTATCAAAGGGAAGTCATGTAAAGAAATACACATTCATTTCCAATTATTTTGAAATGTTTGTGTTGCACAGATGAAAATATCTTTGCAAAGTAACCATCAGGGTTTTCAACTGCTACTGTTGACTGTCATGTGGAAGTCATAAATCTGTTTGTTGTGTTGGCAGTGCTCAAGTCTTCTCCAATGATTTTGACTGAAAAAAATATATTTTAGGGATCATAATCCAGCATTTTAGTTTAAGTCTGAATAAAACTATAAACTTCACAGGACAGGAATTTTGTCTTTTGTGCTTTATGTTCTATAAATTTGTGCTTTATGTTCTATATATTTAAACAATGCTACAAATTATCAGAATCAAAATAAGTGCTTATCCAACCCATTTATGCATTTAATATTGAGCCGATTTTAGAGATGCCTTTAATATTTTATCCTCAGGTATTTTACAGTGTTTGGAGTTTTTATGGCAGCCTCTCTGAGACAGACTTTAAGTTTAAATTGTACTTTTTCCAGAGACATCATTTCTGAATCCCCCTTCAGGGGCCCATTCTTTAGCCATTGAAAGACTCACAGCTGTCTTGCCTCAGGAGCCTCTTTAAGACCATTTTCTGTTGCATTAGTTGGCTCCCTTTGGGTGATAGCCAGCACTTTACATTGCTATGTATACTTTTCCAATTTTACACAATTTATGGGCAGTTCTTTACATATGGATCTTCCTAAAACATTATGCCATTTTCTTATTTTAAAAAAAACTGGGAACATTTTAAAAATGAAGTCAACCTCTGAGCTTAGAATCAAGGTTTTCCACCAGTGCACATCTTCCACTACCAATGTCCACAGTATCCTCCTTCATTCCATCCCTCCCCCTGCCTCTATGGTAGAAAATTTTCCCCATACTCTCTCTCTACTTTTGGGCATTATGATTTGCAATACAGATTATACTGATTATAACATTGTCAGTTATTCTATGTCTGTCCCTCTCTTTCTGACTTAGTTGATTTTTTTAAAATAATTTATTTATTGGATCACCGTGGGAAAAGTTACAAAGCTTTCAGGTTTAGGTCTCAGTCATGCAAATATCAAGCACATTTCCCTTTATCAATACTTATTTTTTACCCCGAAGAACCCCAATAAAACCCCACCCCCCACCCCTCCCAGTGCCTGCGAGGCAGATGAATTCTAGTTAACACTCTATCTGCTTTGATTAGATTCAATAAAAGATGCACCACTATTATTTAGAGTTTACCCCCCCCCCCCCGCCAAATCAGACATGCTGAAAAAGCATTGTGAAGTGATTTGCTTTCTACAGTTGGGTTCAAGAATAATTAAATGTTGGTTTTGGATTTCCGCTATTTTACTTATTAACCCTGGAAGTATTTCTACTGAAAGTCAGATAATTAAGAGATTGGTTTCTGTGCTCTGGAGTCATGACCGTGCCAGAGAGCCGCTGGTGGGGGACAACTGGTGACCTCGGTAGGGCGTGAAGGATGGACCAGAATGCCCCCCTTCCCATGAGGTTTTAGTCGCCCACAGCACCCGGCTCATACCTGCTCTCCACAAGGCTCCTATGTGACCGCCATCTTTCTTTCCAGAGAGGAGAGGGTGAATGGGGCAACACCCTTTCCCCTCCGGGCAGACATGATGGCCTGGATTAACGCATAGTCTGTTCACTTTTCTGCTCCAAGCTGCTGGGTTCTGCATTAAGTCCTTGTGCTTCTGGGGCTGTGGTCGTGCTGGAGAGCCGCTTGTGGGGGGCAACTGGTGGCCTCGGTAGGGCATGAAGGACGGACCAGAACGCCCCCCTTCCCATGAGGTTTTAGTCGCCCCTACACCCCTGGCTCATACCTGCTCTCCACAAGGCTCCCATGCAGCTACCATCTTTCTTTCCAGAGAGGAGAGGGCGAACGGGGCAACACCCTTTCCCCTCTGGGCAGACATGATGGCCTGGATTAACAAATAGTCCGTTCACTTTTCTGCTCCAAGCTGCTGGGTTCTGCACTAAGTCCTTGTACTTCTGGGGCTGTGTTCATGCTGGAGAGCCGCTCGTGGGGAGCAACTGGTGACCTCGGTAGGGCGTGAAGGACGGACTGGAACTCCCCCCTTCCCATGAGGTTTTAGTCGCCCCCACACCCCTGGCTCATACCTGCTCTCCACAAGGCTCCCATGCGGCCGCCATCTTTCTTTCCAGAGAGGAGAGGGCGAATGGGGCAACACCCTTTCCCCTCCGGGCAGACATGATGGCCTGGATTAACAAATAGTCCGTTCACTTTTCTGCTCCAAGCTGCTGGGTTCTGCATTAAGTCCTTGTGCTTCTGTGGCTGTGGCTGTGCTCCAACCTTAACCCTGATTTTCAGGGAGAAACGTTGGGTGATTTACTTGCCATTTATCACTTTGTATATACAGAGATGTCGCGCGGATGCATAAGCAGCCACGCGGTTTGGAGGAAAAGTCCTAGTTCCCACATACTCGAGCTGTGCTTGTAGAGGCTTCTGGTCACCGGGGTTCCATCTGGGGGAGGCGGGATGCGGCACCTACCCCATCTGGGACTTCCCGGTGATCTTGGCTCTTTTTGGAACCTGGTGTCTTCTCCAGGAGCTGTGGAGCCAGCCCTCCATGTGGCCCTTCTCTGCGGCTATATGCTGTAAAGATCTTAGTTGATTTTTTACTCTCACTCCACTGTTCATTCTTCTCAAAGCCAACAAAGTAATTGTCAAAAACATGTACCAGCACAGCACAGAAATGTATTCCAGTTACCTCTCACTAAGAAAACTAGCAATAAGAGCACTCACCTTAAAGCCACATCTCCCCTCTTCTTGCTTTATCTCTTTCTTTCCTTTATAACAAAGTTTCCTAGAGTACTGATCAATACATAGTCTGTCTTTTTTGCCATTTAGTTTCCTGTAAACCCTTTCTAATCTGGATCTTGTTTTCATTTACTCTTCTGAAATTACTCATTCCAAGATTACCAACAATCTTGTCATCACACCCAGTGGCACCTTCTTTGTCCTCTCTAACATGACATCTCAACAGCATCTAGAACATTCTCTGATTTTTGTCCTGCCTTTCTGGCTATTTCTTTCTGTTTCAAGACCTTCTCTATTGTTTTCTAGCTTGGTGAAAGGTGTCAAGGGCCTATCTGAGGTACTCTTTTGTTTCTAGATATTTTACTAACTGATTTTACTCATTTCTTGATATCTAGAGACTTATGTCTATCTATATCTATATCTATCTATCTCTATCTCTATATCTATATCTATATCATCTATCTATATCTATCTATATCTATCTATATCTATCTATCTATCTATCTATCTATCTATCTATATATATATACAATATCTCCAGCTATTCTCCTCAACACCAGGCTCTTTGGCATACAGTCTTATTTGTTTGTATTTAAATATTGTGACCCACACACTGATTTCCCTGAAAGAACCCTGATATATTTTGAGATAACAACTTGTGCCACTAAAAACTACATTTTTGACATGCTGATTTTTCCCAGAGCAATTTGATCAGAAAATATATATGAGAGGAAAGAATTTTTAAAAAGAGAAGAAAATACCTTATTGGTGATACCTTATTGCTACCAAGTTTCTGTAGGTAATTCATATTTATGAGTGACACAGATAGAAAAGGCACAAAAATTTCAATAAATTTAATAAGGGACTCTTGGATTTCCTTCTATACCTGAACAGATTCTTGTTTTTCAAGCCAGTCTTTTTCCTGTTCCCGTGTCCCTCCTTTTGCTTCACAATCACTAAGAAGTACTACATATTCTTTGTCTAAAACAAACCTTTAGGAGTTTTCTTCTCTAACTCTTGCTCTCCCCACCTTGGTCCCAGCCCATGTTATTGCTGCAAGACTCTCTTAATTGGTCTTTTTTTTATGAATCACAGTGAGATGCAATTACAAAGCTTTCACATTTACATGTTTACAAAAATACTTTGAGTCATACAATGATTGAACACCCATCCCTCCACCAGTGCACATCTTCCACTACCAATGTTCCTAGTATTCTCCTCCATTCCACCCCTTCCCCTGCCTCTATGGCAGAAAATTTTCCCCATACTCTCTCTCTACTTTTGGGCATTATGATTTGCAATACAGATTATACTGAGAGGCTTATAGGATTATGTGTTTGGTCCTTCATCTCCTTTCAGCACACATCTTCCATACTGAACAATTTCTCCAACCATCATTGACTTAGTGATCCCTTCTCTATTCCAGCTGCCTTCTCCCCCAGCTCATGAGACAGGCTACCAATTATGGAGCAATATTCCTGACCCTGTTCTCTACTGTCCTTGGGTGTCAGTTTCATATTATGTTATTTTATATCCCACAAATGAGTGCAGTTATTCTATGTCTGTCCCTCTCTTTCTGACTTTTAGTTGATTTTTGACTCTCCCTCCACAGTTCATTCTTCTCAAAGCCAACAAAGTAATTGTCAAAAAAAGAAATACAAATTCCATTATAAAAACTTCTTGCCTGAATTCCTTTCCCAAATCCAAACTAACTCCATGGCTTTCTATTTTAATTAAAATCAAAGGCCTGCCCATGTTAGAGAAGAGTTGTCTGGGATCCTATCCCGTTTATTCAGCTTACCAACACCATCTCTCTTCTCAGCATGCATCTGCCCCATTGGCCTTCTTTGTCTTTGATCATGGACATGAATTATTTTCCTCTTCTCTCTACTTGATAGATAGTCTATGGGCTGATGCCTCATAATTTAGGTATCAGCTCAAATATCTCTTTCTCCTTGGAAAGCCTTTCCCTCTGCATACTAACACAGAAAAAGCAAGCCTCCTCATCCGGTCTGGAATTCTTGTCTTTTTCTTACCCCCAAATCAAATCAAGTCTATCTCAAACTTTAGCAAGTCAAGGAAGCCATTCTTAGACTTATCCCCTCCACAAAGATCTCTGTGCTTCTTGATCCCTATGGTATTTATCTGTGCTCTTTTCCAGAATCTGACCTTTTTGGTACGATTTTCAAACAAGTTTTCCAAAACCTTGTTTGGTGTACATGCCTCATTTTAAGAAACAGTGTATAAGCTTTTTGAAAATGGCAGGTTTTGAATTTTCTTTAATGACTTTAGCACGTGGTTCATGGCTGGGGCTTAAAAATATTTAATGATGTTTAGATTTTCAGGAAATGCTGCCCTCATATTAAATCATCAACTTTTGTTTCTATACTGCAGGACTTGTGCAGGAAATATTTCCTGGTTGATTACAAAGAGAAACTCTCAATGTTTAATTTTTACCTTTTGTTTCTATGACTAAAATCAAGGTAAGATCCTGATAGATTAAAAAAAGAAAATGCTTTGTTATCTTTCTTTTCAGTTGGATTAAGAACTGAAAATGAAGGTAGGTGTGGGATTGATTGACATTTTTCACTTTCATAGATATGCATTCATATAAGGCAGAGCCCCGCATGTGACACTGAGTTTTAGTTTTCAGAATTTTTATTTCAATATAGGAGAAAGGAACATTTGTTTCCATTCAGAATGATGCTATGGATCATTTTCAGCTGTGCTTGAAGTTTCTGATTGATTTTTCTAGAAATGATTAGTGATTATGGATTTGTGCGGAGCCTCCCATACTTCTTTCCTGGTATCCAAGGCAACCAAAATGATACATCTTTTAGAGGTTTTAAGGGAGCATCCTGGGGGAGATTTTCCTGGGCAAGGCTTCCTGTTCTATTTGAGGTATAAATTCCACCTTAGATCTCATTAGGATCAGTCATTAACAGGCTGAATGAACCAAACCAGAAAATGAATAATTACTCTGTAAGGGTAACCACATTTCTACTTCTTTTTGAGATTTTATAAAAGAGGTAGTAGCTTTAGTAGCTTCCTTGAATACTCAAGGTTTAATAAGCCTGGATCCAATCTTCTAGTTGCAAGTTGTTCATTTCTTGAATCAGCAATCCTGCAGATACAATCTGTTCTACTGTATTAGATAAAATTTCACTTTAATATCAGAAAAAATTCAGTTAAATTTAAATAAATCTATAAAAAGGGATAAATCTTGAATAATATAAAACATCAAAACTCAAAGAGATTTAAACTCAATTTGGGGTTATTACATGATATATTTCTTACTGTATATTTGAAAGGATTGTAAAGTTCTCCATCTGTTTACAAGGAGGTTATAATGAGCAATAATCTCAAAACAGGCACTTTGGAAACATTAACTAAATTTAACATCTTTCCTTATAGAAAAAAAGTAAAGAAAAGCTTCTACATAGTAATTTGAAAATCATGAAAGGATTCTGTTCCAGGTTAAGTATGATAAATCAGTAGAAATTATCCTAAAATGGTATCGTAGTGCTATTTCTAATAGAAAATAAATATCTTTATTTTAGGATTCCAGGTTTCTACATCACTATTTAAATTGATCTTGTACAGGTGCTGGTGCGGATGTACCGAGAAAGGGACCCTCCTTCACTGCTGGTGGGAATGCCGGCTGGTCCAACCCTTTTGGAAAACAGTATGGACGATTTTCAAAAAATTAGAATTTGATCTCCCATTTGACCCAGCTATAGCACTCCTGGGAATATATCCCAGAGAGGCAAAAAGGTATAGTCGAAGTGACATCTGCAATTGTTTGTTCATTGCAGCACTCTTTACAATAGCCAGAATCTGGAAAACCTGAGTGCCCGAGAACAGATGACTGGTTAAAGAAACTTTGGTACATTTACACAATGGAGTACTATGTAGCTGTTAGAAAAGATGAAGTTATGAAATTTACATACAAGTGGTACTACATGGAAAGTATCATGTTAAGCGAAATGAGTCAGAAAGAGCGGGATAGACACAGAAAGATTGCATTCATCTGGGGAACATAAAGCAACAAAACGGGAGACTAACACCCAGGAATGGCTGAGATTAGTACCAGGAATTTTGCTCCATGACTTGAAGGCCAGCCACATGTGCTAGGGGAAAAGGAAGCCCAGATAGAGAAGAGAGCACCAAATAAAGGGTGTTGTGAAGACCCTCCCAGGGTGGGAGAGACATACTAAAAGTAGTCTATTGACCAAACATGATTGCCACTCAATGCCTCTCTTGCAAAACACAGTACCCAAAAGAAGAGAGAGAGAACAAGGGGGAATGCCCTGCCACAGCGGCAGGGTGGGACGGGGGGATGGGGTGTGGGAGGGATGCTAGGACCCGTGGTGGGGGAGAATGGGCACTGGTGGAGGGAGGGGTACTTGATCATTGTATAACTGAAACCCAAGCACAAAAATTTATAAGTCTATAACTATACCTCATGGTGTTTCACGAATAAAAAAAAGGTAAAAAAAATCAGAAATCCAAAAAAAATAAATAAATTGATGTTGTAGAAGAAAAAGAGTAATTTTTTTCTCCCCCTGTGGAACATGTCCATTTATCTTGCCTCCTATCTATTCCAGTGCATTCTGTGTGTCTATGCAACATTTCGTGCATATCAGTGAAACGGTCATCTTCTGCTAGCCACTCTTTGCCAAACTTCTGCCAATGTTTACTGTTTAGGTAATAGAAGACTAGAGGATAGTATAGATGTATATGCTGGAGTCAATAGTTTTCCTGGAACAGATGGCAAAATGATAAACTAAAAACATATGTGCTGCATTATAAACATTTCTTTCTGAGTTTGTGACAGACTGACAATTATCAGGCAGGAGGAGAGGTGGTGTTTAGTGCTTTGAGAAGAACTTAGCCCATGAAAATAGGGGACTGATAGAATGGTAGTTTGCATGTTTAACTTAATCCCCCCTCCAAATATGTTCCTCCAAGTAAGCAATAGTCTTTTTGAACTTACACCACGGGATAGACAGTTGGGATCAGTTTGAGAAAAGGCACCTTGCGGCAGTTGTAATTGCTTGGATAATCTTACAGGTTTCTCTCAGGAAATTGTGACATGGCTTCCCCCCCACTTCACCCTGTTTAGATAAATATTTTTTTTCTTTTTGGGTCAAACCTGGCAGTGCACAGGGGTTATGCCTGACACATGCGCTCAGGAATTACTTCTGGCGGTGCTCAGGGGACCATATGGGATGCTGGGAATCGAACTTGGGTCGACCGCCTGCAAAGCTAACGCCCTACCTGCTATGCTATCGCTCCAGCTCCCTAGATAAATATTTTAAGTGGATTGCTCTTGGGGATTCATTCCTACCCTTCAACACCTTTCTCAAGGAGATTGAGGTAGTCTGGAGAGAACTGGGTTCAGAGTTTTATTTTTTAAAATCAAAGTTTCATGAGAGAGAACAGGAAGTGGGAGGTTCAGAAGAACCACTTCTCTGAACAACTCTTCAAAGCAGGGAAGCTCATTTCTCCTATAGGCTCATCTTGCCCTGATTTTACTCTAGATTGTAGCTTTGCCTGGACACCTGGAAACCCCACCAGCCAGTTCTCAGCTCTTCAGCAGAATAGAACTTTTGGAGAGTGTTCAGAGGACATTGAACATTGTCACCCCTCCTGGTCCTCACTCCATCTCTTTTGTTTGTTTTTGTTTCTGTTTGGTTTTTGGCCACACTGGTGTAATATGCTCAGGGCTTACCCCTCGGTCTGTGCTCAGCGATCACTTCTGGAGGGTTTGTAGAAACAAGTGGGGTGCTGGAGATTGAACCTGGTCAGTCATGAGCAAGGCAAATGCCCTACCCACAGTATTATCTCTGCAGCTCTGAGTTCACCTTTTATCTCGTAAAGTTCTGTGGCTTTTGTTGAATACATAATGTTATATACTCACCATTACCTGACATCTTATTTATCTTATCTTTTCTTTGGAGAACCTAGCAGGCTACCAAAAATATCCCACCCTCACGGCAGAGTCTGGCAAACTTCCCGTGTCATTCTCAATATGCCAAATACCAGTAACAATGATGGGTCTCATTCTCCTACTCCTGAAAGAGCACTGAAATGGCTCTTTTAAAATCTCAGGGTTAGGAAGAAGGAAACGTTACTGGTGCCTGCTCAAGGAAATCGACGAACAACAGGATGATCGTGATCGTGATCGTGACAGTATCACGCAGAATAGATTGGAGGCCAGTCACACATGCTATGGGAAAAGGGAGCTCAGATATACAAGGGAGCACCAAATAAACTGTGTTGGGAGGATCCCCCCAGGATGGGAGATGCATGCTGAAAGTAGACTCTAGACTGAACATGATTGCCACTCAATGTCTCTTTTGCAAACCACAGCACCCAAAAGGAGAGAGAGAACAAAAGCGAATGCCCTGCCACAGAGGCAGGGTGGGATGGGGTTGTCTGGACGTGTGGAAAGTGGTCTCAGCATGGCTGTGGCTGGTTCTAGAGGTCTTTGGCTGCTGGGGCTCTGCTGGTGGGGGGCAGGAAAACTCAACCAGCCTCCCTCCAAGAGGCCCCGGTGAGGACAGCCAGGCGCAGGGGCAGGAGATATTTAGATATCACTTTATAAATGGGTTGTTTATTTTTCTTATTTTGGGTTATAAGAGGTTTTCCTTTATAGTATTTTGCAACCCAGTTCTTTATTAGATGACCTTGCTAAATATTGCCCTCAGTTTATAGCTTCTCATTTCATTCTTCTTAATACTGTTGAAAAAGGAAGCCTCAGTTTACCTTTGCCAGCTGCTGTGAGTAGTCACGGATTTGGCTGGTCCATCATATATTTTTGATTCCCTGCAAATTCCTGGGCTTTTCAGATATGAGTTTACAATTATTCACCATAAAATTCTGTCCCAGAGCTTAAGCTCACAGGGAGACTAAGATAATGAACAATACTTGAGGTAGATGGTCAGAAAGACTCAAACCAGCCCAACCACTCTGTAGAGTCCCTGAATTCTCTGTAATACTTATTGATGATAAGAATTGCAAAGAGCCCTTAAAAAGGTCTCCACAAAAGTAACTTTTAACTTACTCCTCTTCTAAGTTCTTTCACACTTGGGGAGCTTCTTTTCTTTTCTCGTCTACTTTCCAATAAACTTTTTTACTTTGAAACTCTGAGTCTGACGATCTTTATTACTCAATATTTTCAGTCTTAAAAACACTGAATAACCTGGGAATTGCAAATGCGCAAAGAACCACCACTACTGCACCAGCATTATCTGCAGCATTAAGTGTCATTTGTAATGTGGATTTGTGATCTTTGTTTTTAAGCATGGAGTTTTTTAAATTTAAGAGGCGCTGGGATTATGGTTGGAAAAGAACACAAGGAGTTTTTGAAATTTGAGAGGTGCTGGGATTGTGGTTGAAAAATAACACAAGGAGCTAGAAATGAGAAATTTTAGAGTGTTGCTGTGACTTATATATGCACTTTCATTAGAGTATATGACACAAGCAAAGAACTAACTGATTTTGAATTGTTGAACTTTACTTTAAATGTGAGAACTCTGCGCACCTAAATGTTGTGTTACAGATTTTTAGTGGTCTGTGACTGAGTGGCTAAGCATGAGCTTTGAGTGGATAATGTATATGAATGGCATGTGCTAATTGCTACATGCATTTGGTGGCCATGAGTTGCTTCCCCACTCGGGCCTGCAGCTGCTGCCAAGGGATAAATGGAGGAAAGAACAGGGACGCCAGGCTGGTTGGTGATCAGTTGCCACTTATTACATTCTCCCCACGCGCCTACTTCAGTCTCACTAAGCTCCCCATTTCAATCTCACACTGCCCCTCATTCCATGCTAGTACTCTGTCTCACCGACCAATGCCCAACCTCCAAGTATTGGGGGTAGCAACTATACCCAGGTGAGGTAGGACAATCAGCATATGAAAGCCTTTCAGAGGGAAGACAAAGATCTCCTGCAGCCAGGAGATCTGCTCAAGGGCAATATATGACCTAGGGGTGTGTTTCTCCTTTCCTTAGTCCAACAACCATCTTAGATTTAATTACTTCTAAATAATCTTTCTAGTCATTTTGTATGGACATAGTAAGAGATGCATTAAACTTGTAGGGTGGCTTTCCTGGGGACATCTCACTACAGATCCCAGATTACAGAGTTCAGGCTAGATTAGTTTTTCCTAACCCTAGCTGGGATCTAATCCAGTTGTTACTCTTTAGATTATGACAGAATTTGTCCAGGATCATTCTCTTAACTTTTAGTTAAGTATTATGGTGCTTGGCCTGACCCGTTTCAATGCCAGCGTAGCTCACAGCTTGCCCTGGGTCCATCCAGGCCCTTGTCGGGACCCTGCTTTTGGGGTACTAGGAACTAAGGGCAACTGAGGTTTAAATCGAGAAAACAGATGCCCAGAGGTGAATATTATTCAGAGTCAATTAACTCCCAAGTTACAAAAGCACAGCATTAACTGTCTTCCTGTGCCTATACAAAGAAGGACATTGCTCTGAAGTAAACTATGCAAAAGGACATAAATGAAGGAGAAAAGTAGTATTTTACTTGTGAATAAAAAATCAGAGATTTCTGAGGAATTTTACTTTATAAGTCACATTCCTTAGGGGAAATAGGTGATTACTGGCAGGGGAAGCAGAGCACAGAGAAGAAGTTAAAGATAAACACAGAGGAATGGGAGTGCCTTTGGAGCACTGTGATGGTGTAACCCAATAAATCTAAGCTCCCTGCTGCCAGGGAGAAATGTCAAGCCACTGATATCCTACACAAGAGTACCATAAAATATCAGTTTTCTTCCATGTCAGAATATTGAAGCCATGTGTCACTACCTGCACACTGGTCCAAAACAGCCAAATGACATTCCCAAACAAAGTGTTACTGTTCTTACTCCTAATTTACTATTTGCATCTCTACACTTTGGGGGGAATGAAGAAGGGAATCTAATTCTTGTAATTTTACAAAGCTTAATTTAGCATCTTAATCATAATTTTGAACCTTCAAAAATTCCACATACAAAATAAATTATGATCTGAGGAGTCTTAAAGAGTTTAGACCAATTAAGTACAATTGTAATGAACTCAGAACTATATATTCTATATTTATGGTCATGGAAATGGTTTTGATTGAAGTGCACTAGTGTTCTTTAAATGATAAAAGGACTTTTATTTTTCTAAGTGAATAGATTAAATGTGATTGTAAGAATCAGTTTTTCTCACCATAGAAAATTCAGTCCACTCAGGAGGAGAACAGATTATGTTCATTATGTTCAAATTTTGTCTTATACTTGCTGGCCAAGACTGACCCCCCCCCCCCCCCGCCGGAATCTTCCAGCTTTCTCATTTTAAAATGAGGTCAATGACACCTTAATTGCAAGGTTGTGATGGTTGAGATGAGCATATAAACCATCCTTCCTACCCCACCAGGATGATTCTGGAATGTGGATGAAACTCAGTTCATGTTCTACCCCCTTCCCTTTTGTTACAAGAACTGCTTCTAAATCCTCTGCTAATGCCAGCTACTTTCAATGCTTTGTTAAAACCATTTGAGCTCTAGTCTTTGTAAATTTGTTTGTTATTCATTCACTCTATCTTGAGTATATCTTTCTTCTCTTCCTGTCTATATGATGACTTTCCTGATTGCTTTTCTAGTGCTGGCTGCTTTCACTAGGATCTGCTTGGTTCATTATGTATGGCATGCAGTTCCTACTTCAGTGCACTGCCTGGCATTGTTTATGTGCATAAGCCTTTGATGACCTTCATCCTATCCCTTCAGTATTATTTCTTTCTCAGGGCCTCTACAGAATGTTGGCAGTTTGAAGACAGTAGTTGATCAGTGAATTTGTATTAGAAATAATTTCTATGAATTTATTAAAGCAGTTACTCAAGGATGTTCTTGACATGGCAATATTTTCCTTTGCAAAAATTTCATTTCTTTTGAAATATTTTGAATTCTTTTAAAGTTTCCTTAGAAAAAGAAAAGGTTAAATAAGTTGTGAGACATAAAAAGACAATACTTATAAAAATTTGAAGTACATGGAAATGTTTGGGTTGTTACATTGAAAGCAAATAAGCCTTGCAAAATCACACATATGGTATGGTTGAAACTGCATAAGCATGATTTTTCTATGTCACCTTTTAAAAAGCGATGAAACTCCTTGAAATTATAAAAATCAGGTTCAGGCATGAAGTCTGAATTTTTGGAATTGAAAACACCATTCTCTTTCTTTCTTCCGATTTCATTTGAAGAAAGAAATTGCTTTTTTTGCCCACAAATGATCTATGTAGTTAACTGTGTATTTACTGGATGTGAAGAGTGATTCTGCTTCTTCCCACTAGGGGTCACTGTGGCTCTTTAGTTATTCTTCCCTATTTGGCATTCCTGTTAGTAGGGGAAAAGCATTTTATCATAGATAATATTTTAGCAAAGTTAAGAGAAATGTTAAAATGATAGCTTCCTTTTTTAAATACAAAAACCATTTTACCAGAGATATTGTATTCTTTTTCAGATTTTGTATTCTAGGCCATAACTATTAGAAACATTTCTATTTTACACTGGCAACCCAAATTTAATTTATTAGTGTGAAACATCATCACTATATCATTTATTCTGCTATTAAAGCAGAATTATACCAATGCTTTCTGTGGTGTAAAAATCATAGAGCACTAGCTTCTATTTCTGGAGCGATAGCACAGCGGGTAGGGCGTTTGCCTTACAAGCGGCCAACATGGCTGACCCGAGTTCGATTCCTCCGCCCCTCTCGGAGAGCCCGGCAAGCTACCGAGAGTATTCGATATGCCAGACACAGTAAGTTGAGATGTTATTTTATTTTATTTTTTTAAGATCATTTCCCAGCAGTACAGAAATATGGCTTCTAACAGAATGAATTGGTAATGAAGTGTTCAAATTAATTAATGACACATGAGATGTGCATATATAAGTACCACTTCTAAGGTGAATCTAGGAAACCCAGAGGATTTTATTGTTGCACGACATGTCTTTTAAAGACTTTCTCCCTGGTAAATTTAGAGGGAGAATAGACCATGTTTTACTGTTTGAAAAATGATCAAATATTAAGTAATATGAAAATGAAATATAGGTCCAATATTAACAGGATACATACTGAGTAAAACATCATCTGAAATGCTAAAATTATTTGATAATTGAAAGCTTTAGCTTTTATACTGAAATTTTAAATTCATTTGACTATAAACCAGGAAGCTTTAAATTTTTTATTGCTTTGAACACTTTATTTTTTCCTTTTATCCTTAAAAAATATTTTTATGTTAGCTTTGACAAGTGGTGTCAAAAACAACCTCACAATATCATTTTTATTTTTCACAACCTAGGTGGTTTGGTTACCTGTGGAGTATTCACATCCCCATAACATTGTTGCAAAATTTACTGAAACTGCCCCAAATGGAGCTGGAGCAATAGCACAGTGGATAAGGCATTTGCCTTGCACGCGGCTGATCTGGGTTCGAGAGCCTGGCAAGCTACCCGTGATGTATTCGATATGCCAAAAACAAGTCTCTTAATTTGTTACTGGTGTCCCCTCGAACAAATCAATGAACAAGGGAGGACAGTGCTACAGTGCTACAGTGCCCCAAATGCAAACAGACTCTCATTGAATTGCAAAGTTCAATATCCATTGTTACCATGGACCTTGCAGTTTGTAGGATTTGAAATCTGTTGCATATTGGAAAACCACTGATTTCTTCATACTCTATTCTTAAAAAATCTGCATGCTTTTTGCTTCTAGCTTCTGAATACAATGTGTAGCTCTGTTCTCCCAACTTTGCTTAAAGCTCTGTTGAGGAAAATGGCAAATTCTGGTCAGGATTAGGAATCCTTCTCTGACAGGGGAATCCTGAGGTGCTTTGAAGACTTTCTTTCTCAGTTGTTGATGTAGGCAGGTAGATTAGGAAAGAGCTCGCCATATCATGGCAATGAAATTTCTAGGAATTAATAAAGCCACCAGTCCTAAATTTGACCTGATAAAATCTTCAGCTGGCAGCAGATCCTGAGGAGACTGAATTCCTCTGTATAGAAAAGGCCTGAAGGAAACTACTTGAACCCTCAATTCCTTTCTTTAATCTGATTAACCCTCAGCTAGCCCAGACCAGAAAAATGCTGGACCCACCCTCTAAGAGAAAACCAGTAGGAACAAAGGTCAAGAAAAAGAATTTCAGCAAGAACCACTCCCAGCTCTTCCCACTCTAGTTAACAATAACCCCAGCAAGGACTCTTAAAATCCAATCTTCATGTTGCTTTAGATGTCACTTTCAGAATTGGATCTCATTAAAGGGAGATAATTAACGATTGTCTTTACACAATTAACAAATCAGCTGAATAAAGGATTCCCTCCCTCCAAAAGCACTTACTTCCCTTTTTTTCAAGGGAGACATTTACCTTTCTGTCTATAATTTATACTCCTTCACATTGTCTTTGATTTTTTTCCATTAGGGGTTGGCATCATTTAGTTTGATATTTCTTGAGTTTTGGAAACAATACACTTGGAAATATATACTTTAACAGGAGAAGGAGTACATCAGGATAGTTTTGGAATCAGAAAAATCTGGATTTGAATTCTACTTTTACACTTACAGATTGACTTTGACTCATAACTTCATTAGATTAATCTTAGAATTTACTCCTTTAGAATGAGGATAGTAATATAGTAATATAGGAGATGTGGGAAATAATGCTATAGGAGATAATGTATGTAAGATGATTAATACTTGATCTGGTGCATCAAGGGCTGACTGCGTGATATGAATAAGAACCCAAACCATACTCATGGCTTTTGAGTTAAGAAAAGGACTTATTAGAAATTGATTAATCTAGACGTTGATCGTTGAGGCCAGACAAATATGCATTACTTCCCTTTTTCATGAGCTTCCATTTTTAATGGGCTGCATTTTTAATTTTATGAGGTTTGGAGAAAATGCAGAAGGTGAATATGATCAAATATGGGAAAGAGTTTGATTTGGAAAAGAAGCTAATTGGTGAATTCTGATTTAGGCCACAGAAGGCGAACTGTCTAAATCTTTCTAACTAAGATGGTCCACAGCTCTGGGTTTTTCACAATATTCTGGTTCTCTTGCTGTTTGATAGCATTTGAAGGTTAGTTTTCAATCTCTTGTACATCTTAGTTGACTCTTGTGCAAAAGAATTTTAGGTTAGCAATAGCTCTCAAAGGAAAGAGTCACAACTATAGGCTGGGAGCATTTCTGTCTACATCATATTTTGTTCTGTGTCCATAGGTAGTAGTATTACTAGTGGTAGTAATAGTGCTATCATTAATAGAAGTAAAGTAAGTGTCAGTGTAATTAGCACATTACTACAATGAAAGTGCCTCTGATGATAAAGTAGACCTGAGATTAAAGCTGTTCTCTGATTTAAAAAAAAGTTTATAGGGACAGTATGTGGCATAGTAGATTGATTTATTCAATTGCTACTTGAGTGACCATGAGGAACCAGACACCATGTCTTAGTTTTGCAGTACTGAGCAAGATGAAGTCCTTGTTCTCATGAAGGTGACTTTATGGTAGAGAGAGACATGTGCTAATCCACAAAAGTGCTGATGGTGGGAGGTATTATGTGGGAAATACAATAAGGTAGTAGGATTGAATGGCTGCTGCGTGGGATTCACACTGCTGTGGGTTGGATTGTAAGGGAAGGACTCTGAGTATTTGAATTAAGATCCAAAGATGATTAGAAGTTTGCCAGGTGAAGAATGGCAGTAGAAAGAATATTATGTACCATAGGAACAAAGTATAGGACTTTAAGAAGATTCATTGTTAAGGTTGTTTTCTCTAAGGAACAAAAGGTTGGTGACAGTTGAGACAGAGTCAGGTCATGTAGGATCTTGAAAGAGCTTGAAAATATACCTCTGAGGAAAGAAAGATTTATTTGAAATGCTAATGAAGTGAACAGAGAGAAAAGGCAAAGGGAGTGCTCTGGGCACTGCACTTGAGATTTCTTGCTTTCCTCCCTTCCTCTTTTTTTAATGCAAGATTTTTAATGCAAGATTGGGGACAGTTTTCTTTCAGCCACAGATGGACGTTGCTCCTTCTACATCATCTCCCTTTCCATCCCATTTACTTCATCAGCACTTGCCAGGATTCTTTAGCCTAGGTCACCAGTGTTTCTTGGATTATCTTTAGTCTGTACCCTTAGTCACCTCCAGCTTTTCCCTAGTACCAGCCCTATCAGCAGCATCTTGGGCTCTGTCTCACCATATTATGCACATTATTATACATTTGTCGCATACTCTGCTCCAAAACCAGGCCAGAGTAAGCTATCTTTCTGTCCCCACAACTCCTAATAGTTCCCTCTTGCCAGATAAATAAATGATAAAATATTTGTTCTGCCATTCTTTATACCTTACTTGATTTTCCAGCCATAGTATCCACTTGCTGTATTTACAAACCTTCTGCTTAACAGAACTACTCTAATTCCACCCTAAAGCCGGGAATTTTCTCTTGCTGACAAGCTTTTGCTCGCTCAAGTGGGAGATCACCCTCTCCAAACCTTTCTGTTGTTAATATCACTCATTTACCAAATTCTTTATAAAACATCCCCTGATCTACACTCTAATCCCACCTGAGACGACTCCCTTCCTCTGTTCTTTGAGGGTGGTTTGCTTTGTCTTTCTCTTGATGCTTAACTCCTAAATTTCTCGTAAATATGTGTGCACACAGTACAGGCTCATTTCTAACTGCAAACTCCTCTAGAACAGGAACAAATGTAGTACAGAGGGTGGTGTACTTGCTTCACTCATGGCTGACCCAGGTTCAATCTGTAGCACCCCATATGATTTTGAACAAGTCAGGAGTGATCCCTGAGTGTATAGCCAGTAATAAGCTCTGAGGATAATTGGGTGTAGCAATAAAAACAAACAAAAAAAACCTGTAAAAAATGTTCAGTCACATGGGTTTTCTTGAGGGAGTTAGCCACTACGTAGTGCATACTTTCTAAAACTGAAATAATCTGATTGACCCAGAAAGTCAGTAAGTTATATCTTTCTTATTCATTCCTATTTGGAATGTTCCTGACACAGAGGGATAAAAGGGAAAGGAATCAGGCACTTCTGACACTGTGGAAATAGTGTCATGGAAGGAGAACTTAGAGAAAAGTTTTATGGGTGAAGTCTTGGACCTAGTTAACATGCAGTATCAGGAAAAAATCACATTTCTATACTACTGAACAGGAGTAAAATTCAAGCTGCTATTTGATAGTTTATCTTATTAATGTATTAATCTTGAGATTATTAAGGGAATTAAACAAAATTATGGAAATTAGCTAATAGCTAACTTTAAGCTCTTAGCTCATCTAATCCACATAATGACTTGATGAGATAATCATTCTTCCTCTGAGCATCAGTGTGGTTGAGATCATGCATGCATGGCCTTTGGCATTGTTTCAGAATTATAAAACATACTAAAATGACACAATTGTCAGCAATTATTTTCTTATTGATATTTACTAAAAGGCAGACAGTAATTAACATGCTAGTATTTGTTCAAGGAAGTTAACCAGCATTTTCCTTCCTATAATATGAAGTTAGAGAATAAATGTGGAGCATCAACTTGTATGTGTACAAGTGGGAATCAGTGATGCAGGGATCAAGTTTGAATATCTGTTCTTGTAAATATTTTGGTGACAGACTGCACAAGAATATCTACTAAATCTAACCTTATTTAGGTCAACCAATTTCATCCTTTCTTGGCAACTCACAGAGTACATATTGGAAGAATTATTTCTTATTGCTTTTGTGTTATGAAGAAAGTTTTGGTTATTTGTGACATGGTTACATCAAAATGAATAAGATGTTGTATTTTGGGAGAATATATGCTAATTGTGTTGATTCCAAGCGCAAGTGCAAGCTTTCTGGAGCTAAGTTGTTACACTGGCCTTGATAAACCCCTACAGCTTGTCTTCAAAAAATGAGTTTTGTCACTTTGTGAACTGGTGTTTCTGAGCTTCTAATTATCTTAAAGTAAAGGAAAACAAAATAAAACCCAGCAGACTCCCACATCTTGATGTGGTTTCTTGTCACAACTGCACTGGATCAAATATTTTGCTTATGCCTGGAGAAAAATGAAAAGGTATACAATTTATTTTGTTCTGGATGTAAATAATTCAATGTTACAGCTTTTTAAAATATGAAACTAACTACAAGTATATTATGAACTAGAAAATAGAATTAAAATACAAGTTTAAGATGAAAAGAAAAGCTTCAAAGTTTGAATTTGACTCATTCATTTAGATCATTCTCCTAGGCCTTGAAGGTTGGTTTTAATTTTCTTTTCTTTCCAGTGAATCAATTTTAGAGATAATAGACTAATATGATAGATTTAGAGATAATAGATTTAGAGATAATAGATTTAGTGATTTTTATATTTTAATAGATTTAGTGATTGTAGGCTATTTTCATGCATTCTCACTCTTCTCCTAATGTCCTCAGCCATCTCACAAGACTTGTTGCACTTAATCAAGATTCATCATTTGACAGACTCTTGAAAAATCTTAGAGGCTACATGGCTCAGACACTTTGATTTCTATAGCTTATCAAACAAAGCTATCAAGGTCCATTTTAGTGTGTGTTAATTGTACTCCTGTACAGGGTTCTGTATGCTAAACGAACTCACCGTTTATTTTAATGCTCTGTTATTCCCATATTGAAATCCTAAATTTTTGTACAAGAGACTTACTCATTTTCATTTTATGCCAAGCCCCACAAATTCTTTCTTTCTTTCTTTCTTTCTTTCTTTCTTTCTTTCTTTCTTTCTTTCTTTCTTTCTTTCTTCTTCTTCTTTCTTTCTTTCTCTCTTTCTTTTTTTCTTTCTTTTAAAAATTTTTCTTAGTGAGACACCATGAGGTACAGTTGTAGACTTACAAATTTTTGTGCTTGTGTTTCAATTATACAATAATCAAATACCCATCCCTCCACCAGTGCCCATTTCCCACCACCATGGATCCCAGTATCCATCCCACTCCCCATCCTTCTCATCCCACCCTGCCTCTGTGGCAGGACATTCCCTTTTGTTCTGTCTCTCCTTTTGGGTGTTGTGGTTTGCAAAAGAGACAATGAGTGGCAATCATGCTTGGTCTAAAGTCTACTCTTAGCACGCATCTCCCATCCTGGGAGGATCCTCCCAACACCCTTTATTTGGTCCTCCCTTCTCTATCTGAGCTCCCTTTTCCCCTAGAGTGTGTGGTTGGCCTCCAAGCCATGGAACAAAATTCCTTGTACTGATCTTGGCCATTCTTGGGTGTTAGTCTCCTATTTTGTTACTTTATGCTTCCCAATTCTTTCTTTTTTAAAAATTTATTTTCCTCCTCACTTTATTTAAACACCATGGTTTACAAAGTTGTCCATGATGATTTGTTACAGACACTCAATATTCCAATACCGATCCCACCACCACTGTCATTTTCACCACAATTGTCCCCATTTTTCCAAGCACTCCTCAAGCCTGTCTCCATAGCAGAACCACAATAATCTATTATGTTGTTTGTTACCACAAAATGGTTAATGTCATGATCAAACAAATATTTTCATAAAAGGAAATTTGTGAGAATTGTTGTATCTCACCCTGGGGACATTAAGTTCTTATCCGAGGATTACTAAACTGTTGTTGCAAGTTAAGCCTTCTGTGTTAATGATTTTGTTAGTCAAGATTGCTTGACTTCTGCATTACATCCATTCAGTCTGGTGTGCTTGCTACTACTGGAGGTTAGTATTGTAGAGTTTGGAGATGTTACTATAGAAAATCCAGAATATTTCATTGGACAACCTGGCCAGAGGCATGAAGGTGGATTTGGAATGTGAGGGTGGTTTCCTGGGCTTTGATCAGGTGGGAGATGGCTCATCCTCTCCCGAGAATGCCCCAGAGATTTCAGTCAGGAAAGGGTATCCGAGAAATTTTTGCACTGGTTGATCTCTTTCAAGATATATTTATAAGTCTCTGGAACAAAGTCAGTAGCTGAGATCATCTGGGCTTCACACTTTCTATTGCTGATCCTATAAACTTTATTGATGTGTTTGTGACTTTGTAAGTTGAATGGAAAGATGAGTGATGGATATGATGAGAATTCCCCAAAATGCCAGCCAGAGAGAGAAATTGGGGGAAAGTAGATGACCTGGAATCTAAAATATCACACTTACCAGAGATTTGTTCTACATTCAAGTCATTCCAGCCTTGCTTTTACATAGTAATTTATTACTTATCTCTATTTTAAATCTTCATGATCCTTAAAATCTGTTCCTTTGTTCTGCTCCCTACAGTTGCAGACAACTAACCATTATTTCCATTTTAGGCCATTATAGTCACCCTTCAATACTTCCAGGCTAAAAGTTCCTAATTCATTTGTACATCAACTTGACTTTTTAAAATTGATGCTTCCTGAAAGAAGATCAGCTAGCTAGTTCAGGTAACATTGTTAAAATCAGCCACAATTAATTTCACATCTAATGGCGATATTGCTGATAAAAGGAACAGACAAAGACAGAGATGACACCAATGAAAATCACTTGTTTGGAATGCAGTTAAAATTAGCAAAACATTTTGTAATTACAACTTAATTTAAAAATCAAGTCTTTAGACTAAAACTTTGGTTAGGAAAGGATGACAGGAAGGAAATATTGCTTCTGATAGAAATATCAGAGCCTTTTTTGTTATACAAATGTTTGAGAAGAGAAAAAAATGGCCTGGCAGAAACAAGAGGACTAACTTCTGTCTAGTTAAGGATTCACCTGTGCCAACGTGTAGCCAATTTTCATATATATATATATATATATATATACACAAGGACATATAAAGAGACCTATTATATTTTATGCTCCAATTATAGTGTTCATCATATACTGAATACAAACAGGCAACATGATTGAATAAGCAAAAAAGGATAAGAACAATAAAGCAGTAAAGAATGGAATAGGGGCTTGATTTTGTGTAATATGATGTATTCATCTAGTAATTCACTTCCAAGAGACAGTGATTTAATTTCTTCAGTGAGAACAGTGGCCTGAATACATTCGAGTTAAAGAAGTAGGTAGAAATATTTGAAATGTTTTTCCTTAAATATGTTACATATTCATATCTCTCTGAGATTTCTAGTCCAGAGAAAACTGAGTGTAATAAAGGAATCTTATTCAAATGGACAATCAAGCTCCTCCTAGAGATGCAGATGAGAGGAGGGCTTGAGTGTGGTGACAGGTGGACTAAGGATTGCAGGCTCTCTGGAGTGAGATATAGGAAGCCTATCACTGATCAAATCCTAGATGTCTTCTCCTTGGTAAGTAATCTACTTTCTCTGTCTCAACTTTCTTTATGCAAAAAAAAACACTGAAAATACTGACTTACCTAAGCATGGTGAAAAAAATTAATGTATGAGAAAGCACTTTGAAGAGTTGCAACACGTTGTTCTTATGCACTTAAAATAATCAATTAATATTAAAATTAAAGAAAAAGTCATTTATGTATTGTGCTTTGTACTGTGAAACTACAAAGAGGAAAATGGATTGGTGTTTATTCTCAGAGAGCATCTAGTCTAGTGGAAGGATAGATGATATTGATGGTGGCAAGCAGTTTGCAGGAAACTTTAGATAGCTGAAAATTTGATCGCCTCTACCTATTTTAGAAGATTGTATCACAGGGTCTAACTGGGCTTGAATCCTAGCTTACTGATGGCAAAATGAAGCTTAAGGGGACAGATATCTCAAGCACCTAAATTTTCTTATTTATAATCTGAGATTTGACTAGGATCTCATGGGTTTGTTATGAGGATTACTGGAACAATGACAGCATCAATCAATGTGTTAACTGTTATCACTGGATGTGTAGATGTGCATCTTCCAAACTTATTTGACTTCATATTTTTTGGGAGGGAGTGAGGAAGCAGTCATAGATGATGACTGAACCCTAGATCTTGGAATACTCTTTAGAAAGTGAACTTATGATTGCAGGCAACAAGTATATTAAAAAGTCAGAGTCTTTTAAACAGGGGTTCTTAGAAAAGTCTTTCTGGAGGTAAAGAAAATAGAATAGGTTCTTTAAAAAAGAATTGAATTTGGAAACACCAAAGAAATGTAGAAGCCATGGTTGGAGATAGAGGAGAAAATACCTCATTTTGACCCAAGGAATATGGGAAATAAAACTGGAAAAGTAGGAGTATGATTAAATTTCTGTAAAAGACGCTTGCATTTTGATTCAAAGGTAGAGGGAAATATTTAGTGAGATTTTAAGAAAGCTGTCCACAGTGAAGTCATTTTAACCCATGATGAAGGTGTTAAAGATAGAGATAGAAATACTAACCCAGGATTCTGGGTTCCCAAGCAGCGAGATGAACAGAGACAGGAATACGATAATGCAAAAGCAATAGGAGTTTTATTCCAGTATACTGTGGTAAACTATCTCATCCACAGAGTGGTCTCTTGATAGAGACCCCAACTTCAGGCAGTAAGCAGTTTATATAGGGTTTGATTACACAGGCAGTACATGCCTTATTGTTTCAGAAAAAAACCTTACCTAGTTACCAAACAAAGTTGTTTTGGCACGTGTCTAGGGTAACAGTGGTCAGACAATAGTTAAACAATAGTTTTCAGTAACAGTTCATGGTTACATAAGCTACTTCACCCTTTTAGGGTTAACAAAAGACAATTTCTGGGGAATTTTGACTGGGGGCATAGTGATTCATTGAGCCCACTTGCTGGGCCCAGGAACTTTCCCAGATGGGTTCAGGTCGGCTAGTTATACGTTTTATCATTGCTGAGAAATTGAGAGTGTTTCAGTTCCAGGAACTGAACCTGAGGCCTAGCTGATTTTGCTGATTTCAGCCACCTGTCATGGCGCCAGTTTTGCCCTTACACTATGAAATTATTAAATGAGGTTCAAAGCTCATACTGGGAGTAGAATGGAGCTCTAAATCGGGAGAGTTGAGAAGGAACAGTAAAGAGAAGTGAGTTTAATTGCTGTTTGATTACGGAAATTTGGGGAGGGTAACAGGACTTTCAGGTTTCACACTGTAGTATCTGAGATATCATGTCTCTTAGCATCACTTTATTATTTAAGTGGTTCATTTTCAAGATGATTTCTCAGTATTTAATTTCAATTCTTGCGCTGTGAATGTGAAAATAATGATGGAGAGAGGAAGAGGGAAACAAAGGGTCTCTCTGTCATTTTAATTTTTAGAGTTTTGTTTCCGTTTGTAAAATCTTTACTTGCTTTTGTTGAGTAGCATGTATAGGTGTGAAAACAATAATAACAACAATAAAACTAAAAATAGGGCCATCCAGAGAGTACAGAGCATACAGAGAGTACTGTGCTTGCTTTGCATCTGGACATCCCTGGTTCCAGCCCTGGAAACACGTTTCCCTTAACATCACCACAAGTATTCCTGAGAATAGAGCCAAATGTAGGAAATAAATCATGAGCATTTCCAGGTGAGGCTCAAAACACCAAGGATAATATGATCCAAAACCAATCAACGGGGGTATGGTTCTGCCAGCACGTCAATCTGTACTTGAGGCCAAGTTTACCAAGAAAGTAAATGGCCAAAAGTTAGGTATGTGGGAGACACACCCACAAACCACCTCTGACTCAGCTATATAATTGGAGGCAAGGCCTCTCTGGTTCCTGATCGAACTGCTTAATGTCCATGATCCTAGAGACTCAGAAATAAATCTTGGAACCCAGTAGCTTCTGGTAGAGATGCATGTGGTCCCCACAATGGGTTACTGGTACTGGGCCACCCCAGGGGGGAAAGGGTGCTGTCTCTCTGCCTACTCTCTCTTGATATTTCAGAGGCTGCCATCCTCCAGAGGCCATTGGACAGTCAGGTTTGGACCCACAGTGACGAGACACATGGGACCTCATGGGATGGGGGTGAAGCCTGCTCTTTCCTCCCTGCCTCAACGAGACCCTGATTTGCCGCCCATGAACAGCCTCTCTGTTTCCTGATCAAGCTGCTTAATGATCCCAGAGACTCAGGAACAAATCTTGGAACCCAAGAGGTTTTGGTAGAAATTCCTCCAGATTTAATTGTTAAAATTTCAGAATTCGAAAATTGCACAGCCACTACTGCGGCCGCACAGCATCATGTGTAATTCATAATCAGCAATAGAAAACAAATTGTCTACGGTTGCCTTTTCATAGATCTTAGTGTTGGGGTAAACTCCCAATAATAATGGTGGGTCTGGGGTTGAAATATTGAAATCAAAGTAGAGAGAAAGTAATGTGGAAATCATCTATCCCTCAAGTAGGGAGAGGGTGTAGGATGGGGCATATACTGGGGATTTTGGTGGTGGAAAGTGGGCACTGGTGAAGGGACAGGTGTTTTATCATTGTATGACTGAGATTTAACCCGAAAGCTTTGTAACTGTTCTCACAATGATTCAACAAATAAGTTTATAAAAAAGAAAAAAAAGTAAGGAGGAGTTCAAGCCCAACTCAATCAGCCTATAAGTGGCTGAATACTACTACATCAAAAATAAATAAATAAATAAATAAATAAATAAATAAATAAAAACCGATCAAAAACTTCCCAAACCAAGTTAACTCCCACTCACCAAAAGAGTAGAGAGTGAACCAGCATTCTGAATCGTGATTTAGAATTTAGAATTTAACTGGGGTGGTGATTTTGGTGAATAGTAGTTGTATGGTAAGTACCACTTCAGAACTCAACAAAACTGTATCACTCTATCACTGTCATCCCGTTGTTCATCAATTTACTCAAACAGGCACCAGTAACGTGTCCATTCGTCCCAGCCCTGAGATTTTAGCAGCCTCTCCTTACTCATCTTTCCCAATGATTGGAGGTTGTTTCAGGGTCAGGGGAATGAGACTCGTTATAATTACTGGTTTTGGCATATCGAATACAGCACGAGGAGTTTGCTAGGCTATGCCCGTGAAGGCAGGATACTCTAGGTAGCTTGCTGGGCTCTCCGAGGGGAATATATATATATATATATATATATATATATATATATATATATTTCTCTATGATTTATTGCCTACTGTCTGAACTCCATCAAACATGGTGTGGTAATTATAGCAAATGGATAGGAAGTGTTTTATGATGTGTCTGGAGAGCAGTCTGGAGCATGGTGGTGGTTGAGTAGTGGAGGTCGGCTTCCAGGGCTGGATCCCTTGGGGAGAGGAGGGTTCTCACCTGCCCCCGCCCCACCCCGGGGCTTCCTGAGTGAAAACAGCCTGGCACAGAGTCCCAGTTAATTCATTTTTAATGAACTAACTACAAAGTGACTTTGAAATACCAAAGCTGCAGTGACTAGAATGCACTCGGAATGAAGCAAGTGGGAGAAAATCTTATTTATAATCTACCAAATTATTAATTTCCATCCAGCATTTCACTGCATAATCATCACCAAATTCATGCCACTATATATTCTTTTGTCCATAAATGCGGTAACTTGGACATGTATTGTGACAGTGCCTTTCTTACCTCATAATACACCTCACTATATGACCAACAATTCCAAGTAAAAGAGTTTGAACTTCACCTGTAACTAAGTTACAAGCTATTAAAGGGGTTAAAACAAGAGATAACTTGATTAAAGGGCTGTTGATTAAAGGAAAATTCTGTGAATCCCAGGCAACAGAAGATGCATCTGATAGGAGAGCTGGTAACTAAGATACAGGAAGCAAGACCAGTTCTAATTGCTAATCGTTTTCCTAACAGTGTATCAAGTCAAAATCTTCCTCAATGTTACTTTCACACACAAGTTTAACTTGACTGGAGCAACACAGTATATCTACTCTATTCCACATGACACATTCCATATTCTTTTCAAATCTTTCCCTTTAAACTTTCAATTAATTAACTTATATTTGAACCTCCCAAGTGGTGCTCAGGAAATTCTCCCCTCCCCTGATTCTCAACTAAGGGGACGGTGGTTCAATGTGAGGGCCTGAGAATGCAGCCTGCTCAGGCTAGAGGATTGATTACCAGGGTACTATGTCACTTCTCAGGGTCTCCGAGGTCATGATGGGCAATGTTTATGGACCACATGGAGCTGGGAATTGAAACTGGATCAGTGGCATGCAAGCCAGGCACCTTAACTACTGTCTTATCTCTCAAGTTCCCAAATATTTGCATTTTTAAGACTCCTGTCTGGTTTTTTATGCACTACAATTTGGAGATTTTCATATTCTGATTTACTCCTTTAGGCTTTGGTTAAACATGGTGACGATATTTTATCAGGAAGTTTAATTCCAGGCAGTATAAATGAGGAAAGGAAAGACATTAGAGAAGGAGGGACAGTGAAAAATGATCCTTTTCAGATTGACAGCTGCTGGCAGGTCACTCCAGTTCATGGTATGACTCCAGGAGTCACATTTTCATGTGCCTGAGAACTGTCTGTCTGAGGGGAGAATTCAACCATTTGTTCCCTTCCCATTGTTCAGAGGTTGGCCCAGAGGGCCCTTAAATCTCTCTTTTCTCATGTTGCTTGTGCCTGAGCAGGACTACTTCCCCAGACAGTCTGATCTCTTGACATTCCTTTCAAGAACTAGTATTCATAATTGAATAAATTCTCCAAATATACTCTGTTCAGAGACTACATTAGGGAAGAGTGAGGACTGAGGAGAAATTACATAAAATGAACTTACCAAGTATATTGCTACACATATAGTTTCCTAAATTCTTCACGTATAGATGACCACGAATGAAGTTCAGCAGCACCCAGAATTTGGCAGGCACTGTGCTTTATGTTTGAGAGTCCACTCTAAAAGAAAAGAAAATAGAGATTATTTTGATTGTAAGGCGGACTCAGTCAAATTGATAAGGCTAACAATGTAGCTGAAAAATTGTAATAAGGTGGTATGAGATAAAATAAAGTAATAGTCAAAAAGTATTAATTAAAATTAATTTTAAAACAAAAGTATGTAATTCTATGTACATCTAACAAATATTAAATAAATTTGTAAATATTTCATTCAGGAAATATTTCAGATGATTTTGAGGTGGTCTGATGCCTCATCATATCACATGTGACAAGATCATGAGGAATGCTTGTGCCCAGACTTAAACACAACTTGAAAAGCTGGCAAAAAGGAGCAGCCCTAGAATTCTCAGTGCCAGGTCAACTGTGAAATCCTCCTAATGTAGTTAAAGCTATGCTCAGTGAGTTTCACATCATAAATATATTCTTGGTTTAAACCTTGTAGCTTTTTATTTATATGTGCATTTGAGGTTTTGCAGCCACTGTTCCTTCTCTTAGAAATGCTGTCTTTCTCATGCAAATCACTATTTCATGTTTTCTAGGGAACTGGAAAAGAATTTGATTGCAAAAGGTTAAATTGACAATGAAGTAGGATGTTTTTCCTTTTCCTTCCCTTGGCAAGAACACCACAGAGCCTTTGTAAACAAAAGCTAGAATACAGACAGACCAGGAGAGGTTTCAGTTGAAAAGCTCTCTCTCTCTCTCTCTCTCTCTTTCTTTCTCTCTGTGTGTATGTATCTGTGCATGTATGTGTTGTGTTTTACCATGGCAAATTAAAGAATAGCTTAGGAATATAAGAAGCAGGTGGTTGCTGTAGTCTGGAGTGCAGAAGGTCCGGTACAAAGACAGAGAGCAACTACTCAGGAATTCATGGCTTATCATGTGATCCCACTCATCATTTTACTCCTAGCACAGAGAGTTGCTCCAAACTTCCTATCCTCTGTCCCTCAGTTCCTGGCCTCCCAACTAATATATGGGAAGAATTTAGAGACAATAGCAAAACCCAACAGTCAAATATGGAGTCAAATCATGTGGCTAACAGCTGGAATTCATGAAGTTCCATAGTAACTGAAGATTGATAGCAAGAAATCAAAAGCACCCTCTTCAAAAGAAAGAAAATAGATTCAGGAGGACAAAAAAAAGACTTCCAGATTCCTGGCTTCTTGTAGCCATAATGCTTTTGTTTGTTTTTCTTTTTATAAGGAATAGCAATGCTAATTTTTGTCATCAATTTGTAATGATTAAATTTAGGCACAAATGTGGTAAGATGCATTAACCAAGTGCCATAAATGAATGTAAAATAGGGTCCAGGCCCATTTTACCTCAAAGTCTTTCTTCTTTGAGGCATGTTAATATTAAATAAAACATTTTTTATGAACTAATTTTTATTCCTTAGTCTCCTCCAATATAAACTAAGAAAAATTATTTTTAGCCTCCCTCAGTTTGAGAGAAAATTGATGCTCAAAGAGATAAATTTTCCCCAAATCATATGGTGGCAGATAAGATCTTAAACCTACTTACTCTGTTCCCAATACTCATAAGGGTATCTATTGAGCTGGGGTTCCTAAACAAGGATAATTTCCTAAATTATCCCTTGTGTACTTTGAATTTACTGTCTCTTAGAGTGGGTTCCAGAATCTGGATGCCTAAAAATCTCCAAAGTGATACTGATTTAAGAACCTGGTTTTAAACTCACTGTATTGGAGTAAATGAAATCTAATTTCTTCCCAATGTCTGGGGATGTAGGTGAGCAGATTTCCTGAAGACTATCAGAACAAAATCTGGGAAGCATAAGAATCCACTTGATTATAAAACCTGCACCAATATGGAGTGAGCTTTATATTTTTTATTTACTAGCACAGAAAATATATGATGAGGTAAGGTAGATCATAACATTATTTCGCAATTTTTCCACCAAAATTTACCTAGGCAATGATGCACCAGTAAAAGTGTCAGGGCTCACAGGAGACTGCCGGTATCAAAGCTGTAGAATCATGAATTGGCAACAGTTCATTGAATCAAAATTGGTGGATGCAGATAGATACATCAAAATATAATGGCTTAATTGTTAGTGTCTGTAAATATTTTAGAAGTATGATAAATTTTCCTCCCTCCCTCCTTTCTCTCTCTCTTCCTTCCTTTCTTTCTTTCTTTCTTTCTTTCTTTCTTTCTTTCTTTCTTTCCTTTCTGTTTTGGTGCCACACCCTGCTGTACTTGGTGCTTGCTCCTAGCTCTGTGCTCAGGAATCACTCCTACTAGGCTCGGGATACCATAAGGAGTGCTGGGGATTGAACACAGGTCAGCTGTGTGCAAGGCAAGTGTCTCACCCACTGAACTATCTCTCCAGCCTTGATAAGTTCTTTAATGTTCATGAACACAGGTAAATGATGTTCATGCTTCAGTATTTGATGGGCTAGTTTTGAATCTCATCTACATCATCTAGTGACCTTGGGTAACCATTTATTTCTTTAAGTCTCAGTTTCTCCTTACATGTGTGGAAGGTAATGATACTTTCATTTTAAGAGTATTTAGGACTTGAATGATGAAGTTATTTAAGTTCTTGGTAATTGTAAGCAGCTTATAACTGGTAGTATTATTTCTGTCTGTTACATCTGAGGAGTCTTAAAATTTAATCAGAAAAGAATATAAGTGCTTTAATGAGAAATCTTAAGCAAACTGTATTTCAAATGAGAGATGATTCACTCTAGTAAAAAAAATCAAGAAAAGGACATAAAGCATGCAATTCTATCTTTAAGAATGGCTTCCAGTTTCTAGACATATATGTGCAGAATCTCCTGCCCCTGCTCCAGGCTGTCTTTACCGGGGCCCCTCGGAGGGGGGGCGGGTTGAGTTTTCCTCCCTGCCTCAAGCAGAGCTCCGGCAGCTGACAACCTCCAGAATTCAGTCACAGCCATGCTCAAGACCACTTTCCACACACTCGGACAAGCCTCACCCATGAAGGAACCGACAGAGGAACTCAGGTATGAGGGACCTGTGGCTGAGATCTCCACATCTGCTCGAATTGGGACTGGCCTCCTCCACCCAGGTCCCCCGTTTTTCAGTGGCTTGGCAGCCACACCCACAAACCACCCACAAACTGAGCCTCACATGTGAGTGAACATATTCCTAGACTGAGCAGCCACAAACATATCATAAAACACTCTCTACCCATTTTCCATAATTACCACACCATATTTGATGGAGTTCAGACAGTATGCAAAAAAACATAGAGGCAAAATGGTAGCTTGCCTCTCGAGAGCCTGGCAAACTTCTGAGAGTATCCCAGTAGAGCCTGACAAGCTACCTGTGGCATATTCGATATGTTAAAAACAGTAACAACAACAGGTCTCATTCCCCTGACCCTGAAAGAGCCTCCAATATGACAGTGTTGGGGAAGACGACACTGGAGAGGCTGCTAAAATCTCAGGGCTGGATGAATGGAGATGTTACTGGTGCCCGCTCGAGTAAATTGATGAACAATGGGATGACAGTTATACAGTGATATGTGCACAAGGACAAGCATTTGAATATCAGAAAATGTGTTGCCCTTGAGAGCAGGAAAGTGCACCGGGTGGGGTGTTTGGAAGGCAGGAATAAAAGTGCTCTTTGCACCTAGCATGCTAAAACCAAGACTTGAAAGTTACTTTGGGGAATGATTTTATATGGAGTAAGCAAGAATGAACTGTAGCCTGATTAACCATATTAGCATACCTAAAGAATGAATTTATCATTCAAAACTGCAGTCAGCAATGGAAGAACAGAAAATGGAAAGCTAGGAAGCAAATGTTGGCAAGTGCCCTCCTAGAGATACTCAGGGGAGTTGGAGCCTTAGCTAAGGGGATTTTGAATATTTCTTTCCCACTAGCAAGATCATTTATTTGGTGGTATGTCCATTTCAGACTATTTTAGCCCAGTGTCATGACATATAGCAGAGAAAAAATTCATTTTTTATAGAGGCTATACTTTTCACGAAATACTAAGATGATAATTTCATTCCCTGAATAGTAGAGTGTACTTATAGAGAATACACACACACCAGACTGAGGATGCCAATGAGTCTTCTGCTGCTGACGTTTATAATAGTTTATACTTCAGTTTTTGTGAGTTTATACTTCTGTCTTTGTGAGTCCGGAGTTCGTCTCCCTGATCATTCTAGGATCTGAGTTTTGGAACTTGTAATGTTGATACCAGAACAATGAGTTGAGTGAGATAGCATGTGCCACCTGAGAGCATCCCTAGCCAGCAAACCTGGTGATATCCTTGGTGACCTATGCCTTTATTGTTTATCTTCTATTCATCACTGGGAAAGGGGAAGACCTAGAAACAGAAGCCATTTCTGAATCACTATCAGACTTAATTGAATATGATTTTCAGGGGACACAACTATTCCTTACCCCTTCCTGAAGAGAGTTTCAATTTTCTGAGATTTTCTATCTATCTATCTATCTATCTATCTATCTATCTATCTATCTGGTGCCAGTAGTATTCAGAGGCTAAAATCATGACCAGCAATAGTTGGCCCAGTGATTTCATTCCCATGTTTCAATGTTTAACTTGGCAGTGTAGTACTTGGGCCTTGTAGTGGTTGGAGGGACCACTAGGGCCATAGTGGTACTCAGGGGTTCATGTTGTTCGCAGGGTCCCAATTCAGGGCTTTTACTTATTTAGCTATATTCCTGGCTATGTTGGTCTTTTAAAAATTATTTTGTTGTTAATTCCTCAGTTTAACAAGTGCCCTCTTAGGCACAGAGAGGTGCTATTTGAGCTAAGAGGATTTAAAATATTTCTTTCATTGTTGGGAAGATCATTTATTTGTTCTTGTGTCTTTTTATCATGTTGTATAAGTTTTGGGGTACAACTTAATACCTCTCTATATGTATATGCCACGCTGCACTCAGCACCTATGCTCTAATGCCATTCACCTTATCATATTAATCCCCTCTCCCGAATCTTCAATCTCTCTCTTTTTCCCTGTGGTGATCACCATGTTTTTCTCAGATTCATTTTGTTTTGTTTTACTAGTTAATTTGACTTGTGTTAGTCCTTTGAACATGTGTGATTTCCCCTCCCACCCCCCACCACCGTCCCCATTCCCAATGTGAGGTGATACCTCATTGTGGTTTTGAACCGCATTTCTTCAATAGAAAATGAAGGTGAATATTTTGGTATTTGTTCTGGTTGGCTATTTTGTAAGTCATCTTTGAATAAATGTTTATTTAGCTCTGCCAATTTAAAATTTATTGTTGTCACATTTTATATATTATAAGATTTTAAAATATTTTTATATATTATATAATATATATATATATATATATATATATTCCCAGCTACGAGCACATCTCTTCGATTCCACTGTTCTTCCTGCATTAACGCCTCAGAGACCTGGGCCCTACGAAAACAGGATGAGAACTCTATTCGGGTCTCTCAAAGAGGAATCGAAAGAGCTATGCTTGGAATATCACGATTCACTCAAATGAGAGTTAGAATCCGGACTTCTGATCTCCATCAATGCTCAAGAATCAGGGATGCTGTCTCATTTGCCAAGGCATCAAAAATCAGATGGGCTGGACACGTAATGAGGTTTACAGACAACTGCTGGACTAGAGCCTTTACTGACTGGATTCCACGGGACGTCCAAAGATCGTGTGGACGTCCACCTACAAGATGGTCAGACTTCTTTGTAAAGACCCTGAATGATTGGTTTGAGGCTCTGGATGTTCCTAGAATGAACAGATGCCATTGGGCTACGCTAGCACGCAACAGGGATGAAAGCAGACGTTACTGGCACCCGCTCAAGTAAATCGATGAATAACGGGGGATCAAGTTATCAAGTGATCAAGTGATATATTATATTATATATTATAAGATTTTAATATATTTTGAATAGAGACCCCTCGTTGGATCTATCATATGTATCATAAGCAAATGTATTCGCTCATTTGCAGGTTGTCTTTTAGTTTTTGTGATCCTTTCTTTTTCTGTTTGATATAATCCTATTTGTTTAATTTTACCTTTGTTTCCCTAGCCATTGCAGTTATGTCCCTAAAGACATAAACTATCAACTTTGTCAATAATTTTAGGACCTGGTGAGTTAAGACAAGGATAAGGTACTTGCCTTGCACATGGTCAATATGTGTTTCATCTCCAGCACAACATATGACCTCTGAGGCACCATCAGGAGTGCTCCCTGAGCAGAGAACCATGTATTAGCCTCAAGCACTACCAGTTGTTGCCCAAATACTCCCAGGAAACAAACAAACAAAACACCTAACAACAATATTAAAGTATCTTGGGCTTTACTGATACCACGTGCCCTCATCACTTAATAGTCCCAATTTTCTGTGACTTCTCTGTGGCTTCTCTGATTTTTCTCCTCAGGAGACTGGTATGCTCATGCATGTTACATCAGTTCAAGGGATACAGACACCCAAAACCTGAAAGAACTTCCCTGGCCTTTTTCTTCAAAGGGGAGATTTCCTTGTGCCATTTTGCAGAGTAAGAGCAACTGCTTGCTAATTGCTCTCTGGGCTTCTAGTTTTGCCTCCCTATGGTTCCCACACCATGACCAGAGTATTGTTTCTGAAGCTCTCATTGAAATATGTCATTCTGAAGATTGAGTCCTTCAGTGTCTTCCCATTGTTCACAGTTCAAGTACTAATTCATCAGCATGTCTGCATGGTTAATCTTTTTGTTTTTCTTTTTTGACACACAATGCACAGGGGTTACTCCTGGCTCTTGCACTCAGGAATTACTCCTGGAGGTGCTTGGGGGACCATATGGGATTCTGGGAATCGAACCCAGGTCGGCCGTGTGCAAGACAAACACCCTACTCACTGTGCTATCACTCCAGCCCCTGCAGGGTATAATCTTTTGCTAATTGCTTCAGCCTCTTCCCTCACCACCCCTCAATAAAATGAGATAGTCCCCACTATTTTATTGAAAATATTCCATGTATGTCACCCATCTCTTGGCCTTTCATGCATACTTTTCTCCCCCTTTTCCTAACTTGTCTAGAAAATCCTTATATTTTCTTATTGAGACATTATTAGAGGCATGCAATTAGCTCATAAAAATATTTCTTAAGCATCTTCAATATGAAGCACCAGTACTTAGGGTGCTTGGAATAGACTGGTGAAGAAACAGGGAATGATATTTTCTATCTTATTTTGCACAAATTAACTCTTGGATTGACTCTCCTAAACCCTGAGCTCCCTGAAGACAGGGCATGTCCATAGTTATTCACAGTATTTCCAAAACCTAGAAGAATACTTTTACAGCCAGCACTCAGTAAAAAAAAAATGAACAGTCCTTTAAGAAAGGACAGTATAGCTTTTATGCAAAGAAAACATTTTCTTTTTTTTAAATAGTAAATATGTTGGAGTTTTTGCTTCCATATGGTTTCTGTCACTGTGAGTCAATTCTGCTATCACAATACAAGCTGTCACAGAAAAATGCCAGCAAATGGGTGTGGCTGTGTCCCCCCAAAACTTAGAAGATTTCTAGAGTTTCTTTCAGATTCATACTTCTTCAATTACATTTCCTGTTCTGTTTATTGCACGGCAATGCCTGGCAAGCTACCCGTGACGTATTTGATATGCCGAACACAGTAACAACAAAGTCTCACGATGGAGACGTTACTGGGCCTGCTTGAGCAAATTGATGAACAACGGGAGGACAGTGACAGTGACCGTTCTGTTTATTGCTCTTTCCCCACCATCTAGAACAATTTCTATAGCATAGAGGTGCATATTAACTTGTGGAATAGAATGAAGTAAATTTGAGGCAGGGCTTAGATTTGAACCCAAGATTTTTGAATTCAAAACTATGGTGTTTCTGAGACACAGCTTGCTAGTTGTTTAATTGGATATAGACGCCGAGGATCAGAATTCCCAATGTATTGGAAACCATAATTCTGGTCAATTAATCTAAAGTTTTTAGACTTTTTCAAATATGTTAATATGTTGCACAATTTTATTTAAAGCAAATTAGTGTTGTGAGTCCTAAGCAATGATAGTAACTTAGTAGGAATTAGGAGTCACAGTAAGATAGACCCAGCATACACCCCAAGTACAAATGGTTTTGTGCAAAAGGGAGAATCCCTTTAGGATAGAGTGGTGGTACAGAGAGGGGTATGACTTAATTTATAGTAAGTGGAAGTCTTCAGAATCATGATAAGGCATGAAAAAAATGCTGAGATGGCAAACAGTCCTTGGCCTGTGATTAAAATGTGAGTCACAACATTCAAAGGATACACCCAAACTAACTTATAACCTGAATTTTGGGAAAAATTCCTTATTTTCAGTCGTCTGCGAAACCACCAGACTTGCCTTATGCTAGAAGAATTATTTTAGTACATTTGTTTTAAGCTCACTTTCCTAGTTTAACCATCACAGCCTTTTACTGATGTATGTATTAGAATATATCAGGTCATTGTTCTCTCCCAAAAATCACATTTTTCCCATATAGTTCATATATATATATATATATATATATATATATATATATCAGAGAGCCCGGCAAACTACCGAGAGTATCCCACCAGCATGGCAGAGCCTGGCAAGCTACCTGTGGTGTATTCAATATGCCAAAAACAGTAACAATAACAGGTCTCATTCTCGTGACTCTGATAGATCTTCCAATATGGCAGCATTGGGAAAGATGACTAAGGAGATGCTGCTAAAATGTCAGGGCAGGGATGAATGGAGACGTTACTGGCGCCCTCTCGAGTAAATCAATGAATAATGGGATGACAGTGTGACAGTGATTCAGTGATACAGTGATAGTTTTTTGTACATGATGCCCCAGTATGCTAAAAAGACCTTAGCTTATTATAATGCTTATATATGAAAAATGGAATGAATTAATCCAACTGGGAGCTTTGCTTTGTGTGAACTCTGTGGAATTGTTGAGTCAGCTGCTTAAACTGTTCAGTGGAACCCACAGAGCCTGTTGCTCTATAGCCTGAATTCATTCCTCCGTCTCTGGTTCCATATTGGTTTATGACCAATGACTAATGCCTCACCCATGAGTCATTAAACTCATTCTGTACTTTCTTGCTTCTCTAATCTTTTTGGAATTCATCCTGTGTCCAATGGTCCAGTGCTCTAGCTTGGTATTCAGATGACTGAGTGAACAGAAATGGCAATAAAAATGTATATGTGATATAACAGTTCAAAATGCAATTCCATTTAGAGAAGGTCTCTGAACAAATCAAATACTCCCAAACCATTTCAAATCCTTTAAAATATTTGAAGCTTTCAGTTTCCTTTGCACCTTTATGAGAAGTCAACAAATACAGCAAGCTATCTGCTAACTTTGCATACACATTTCCATGAAATTCAGACTATATAGGGTAGCTATACTTTCTAATGCTCTTGATTAACTGCACTAATGGAAGGAGGCAGAAGCATGGATAATCGAATATAGAGAGCAACTGATGAATATGCATGTGTTTGATGTTCTAGAAAACAGTGAAGTGTCGTTGATGGCTACATTTAAGATGAGGAGAAAAGATGTACAATTCTTGACTACTGCTCAACTCCCTGAAGTACATATAATTTTAAGAGCAGTTATTTTAACAGAAAGATCCAGGAATGGCCTGAAAATTACAGAACACTGTGGCACACTGGGATAGAAAGGAAGATAGTACAAGTAAAGTTCAAGAATATCCTGTGAACAGTAATGATGCAAGAACTGGGAGAGGAGACAGATTTAATTGCTACTACTTTGGCTTTGCTCACTCAAAGGGTGTATGTCTAGTCTATGTATCTCAAGCTGAGGTAGCCCATTAGTATTTTAAAAGTAGGTAGATTGGACCCTATGATATATAATTTAAACACATGTTAAGTTCAGAAATTCAGGAAAAAATGTATCATCTTCTAGAGAGATAATAGGGAACAGTCCAGCCTAAATGACCAGGAGTAAGGAGTGAGTTAAAGCAGGATATCAGATTAGAAAGTCATATAAGAGAGTTGCCACTGGTCACAGGGACAAGCTTTCGATGTTCATGCTGAGAATAGGAGGCAAATCTAAGATACTCAAATAGCTACAAAAATGAAAGAAATGGTCAAGAAGGGAAAATACTCCTGGAGTATATCTTCCCAGGATATTTTAATGCACTATCTTTGAAGTGATATCTGGTGCCATCGCCAAAGGGCAAGGTGTGTGGGCTGACAAGTGACTGTCACCTACAAAATGTGTTATCTTGTTGTTGCAGGGAACTATTTAGTATATCCAACTGTGACTTACTAAATTAAATTCTCAGGTACCATGTAGCTCTCTGGGTTGCTTTTCTTTGTTCATCTGGAGAGGATGTTTATGTATAGAATGTAGACAGCTAGACATGGTATTGGTCTCATGCTTTTACAACAATGGAAGATAAATGGGTAGTGGTAGTGCCAGAAGGATTGGCAGCAACGAATAATTAGCCAAAGAGAATGACTAGGAAGATACTGGATGGACAAATTTTGCCCATTTATTTCTAATGATTTTGATAACAGACATTAGTATAAAAGGCATTCCACAATGGAAAATTATTGAAATTGAATTATAGAATAGTCAAAATTGTATTCGCACTTAAACTGTGCCACTAAAAAGGTAGATTTCTGGAAGAGAAGGACTACATGGAGGGCGGGATCCACAGATCCCAAAGGGAAAAAAAAAAACAGGTTTCAAAAAGAGCCGAGATCATCGGGAAGTACCAGATGGGGTAGGTACAGCAACCCGCCTCCCCCAGATGGAACCCCGGTGACCAGAAGCCTCTACAAGCACAGCTCGAGTATGCAGGAACTAGGACTTTTCCTCTAATCTGCCGGGACTACAACTACCAGGTAACCTCAGATTCCAGAAGTCACGCCCACAGCCCGCCCCCCAGTGCCATATTTATAGCATTCAGCCGAAGAGAAGGACTACATGGAGGGCAGGATCCACAGATCCTGAAGGAAAAAAAAAACAGGTTTCAAACAGAGCCGAGATCATCGGGAAGTCCCAGATGGCGTATGTACCGCATCCGGCCTCCCCCAGATGGAACCTCGGTGACCAGAAGCCTCTACAAGCACAGCTCGAGTATGCGGGTACTAGGACTTTTCCTCAAACCTGCCGGGACTAAAACTCCCAGGAAATTTCAGATTCTGGATGTCACGCCCACAGCCCGCCCCCCAGTGACATATTTATAGCATTCAGCCGAAGAGAATGACTAAATGGAGGGCAGGATCCACAGATCCCGAAGGAAAAAAAAAACAGGTTTCAAAAAGAGCCGAGATCATCGGGAATTCCCAGATGGGATATGTACCGCATCCCGGCTTCCCCCAGATGGAACCCCTGTGACCAGAAGCCTCTACAAGCACAGCTCGAGTATGCGGGTACTAGGACTTTTCCTCAAATCTGCCGGGACTAAAACTCCCAGGAAACTTCAGATTCTGGATGTCACGCCCACAGCCCGCCACCCAGTGACATATTTATAGCATTCAGCAGAAGTGAATGACTACATGGAGGGCAGGATCAACAGATACCGAAGGAAAAAAAAAAAACAGGTTTCAAAAAGAGACGAGGTCATCGGGAAATCCCAGATGGGGTAGGTACCGCATCCCCCCTCCCCTACATGGAACCCAGGTGACCGGAAGCCTCTACAAGCACAGCTCGAGTATACGGGAACTAGGACTTTTCCTCAAATCTGCCGGGACTTCAACTCCCAGGTAACCTCAGATTCTTGAAGTCACGCCCACAACCCGCCCCGCAGAGCCATATTTACAGCATTCAGCCGAAGAGAAGGACTACATGGAGGGCGGGATCCACAGATTTCGAAGGAAAAAAAAACAGATTTCAAAAAGAGCCGAGATCATCGGGAAGTCCTAGATGGCGTAGGTACCGCATCCCGCCTCCCCCAGATGGAACCCCGGTGACCAGAAGCCTCTACAAGCACAGCTCAAGAATGCAGGAACTAGGACTTTTCCTCAAATCTGCCGGGACTGCAACTCCCAGGTAACCTCAGATTCCGGAAGTCACGCACACAGCCCGTCTCCCAGTGCCATATTTACAGCATTCAGCCGAAGAGAATGACTACATGGAGGGCGGGATCCACAGATCCCGAAGGAAAAAAAAAAACAGGTTTCAAAAAGAGACGAGGTCATCGGGAAGTCCCAGATGGGGTAGGTACCGCATCCCGCCTCCCCCAGATGCAACCCCTGTGACCAGAAGCCTCTACAAGCACAGCTCAAGTATGCGGGAACTAGGACTTTTCCTCAAATCTGCCGGGACTACAACTCCCAGGTAGTCTCAGATTCTGGAAATCACGCCCACAGCCCGCCCCGCAGAGCCATATTTACAGCATTAAGCCGAAGAGAAGGACTACATGGAGGGCGGGATCCACGGATCCCAAAGGGAAAAAAAAACAGGTTTCAAAAAGAGCCGAGATCATCGGGAAGTACCAAATGGGGTAGGTACAGCATCCCGCCTCCCCCAGATGGAACCCCGGTGACCAGAAGCCTCTACAAGCACAGCTCGAGTATGCAGGAACTAGGATTTTTCCTCAAATCTGCCGGGACTGCAACTCCCAGGTAACCTCAGATTCCGGAAGTCACGCACACAGCCCGTCTCCCAGTGCCATATTTACAGCATTCAGCCGAAGAGAAGGACTACATGGAGGGAGGGTTCCACAGATCCCGGAGGAAAAAAAAAATAGGTTTCAAAAAGAGCCGAGATCATCGGGAAGTCCCAGAATGGGTATGTACCGCATCCCGGCTTCCCCCAGATGGAACCCCGGTGACCAGAAGCCTCTACAAGCACAACTCGTGTAAGCGGGTACTAGGACTTTTCCTCAAATCTGCCGGGACTAAAACTCCCAGGAAACTTCAGATTCTGGAAGTCACGCCACAGCCCGCCCCCCAGTGTCATATTTATAGCATTTAGCCGAAGAGAATGACTACATAGAGGGGAGGATCCACAGATACCGAAGGGAAAAAAACAGGTTTCAAAAAGAGACGAGGTCATCGGGAAGTCCCAGATGGGGTAGGTACCGCATCCCCCCTCCCCTACATGGAATCCAGGTGACCAGAAGCCTCTACAAGCACAGCTCGAGTATGCGTTAAATAGGACTTTTCCTCAAAACTGCCGGGACTGCAGCTCCGAGGAAACCTCAGATTCCGGAATTCACGCCCACAACCCGCCCCCCCAGTTCCATATTTACAGCATTCAGCCGAAGAAAAGGACAACATGGAGGGCGGGATCCACAGATCCCGAAGGGAAAAAAACAGGTTTCAAAAAGAGCCGAGATCATCGGGAAGTCCCCGATGGGGAAGGTACCGCATCCCGCCTCCCCCAGATGGAACCCCGGAGACCAGAAGCCTCTACAAGTACAGATCGAGTATGGGGGAACTAGGACTTTTCCTCAAATCTGCCGGGAATACAACTCCTAGGTAACCTAAGATTCTGGAAGTCACGCCCACAGACCGCCCCCCAGCGCCATCTTTACAGCATTCAGCCGAAGAGAATAACTACATGGAGGGCAGGATCCACAGATACCGAAGGAAAAAAAAACAGGTTTCAAAAAGAGACGAGGTCATCGGGACGTCCCAGATGGGGTAGGTACCGCATCCCCCCTCCCCTACATGGAACCCAGGTGACCAGAAGCCTCTACAAGCACAGCTCGAATATGCGGGAACTAGGACTTTTCCTCAAATCTGCCGGGACTACAACTCCCAGGTAACCTCAGATTTTGAAATCACGCCCACAGCCCGCCCCGCAGAGCCATATTTACAGCATTCAGCCGAAGAGAAGGACTACATGGAGGGCGGGATCCACAGATCACGAAGGAAAAAAAAACAGGTTTCAAAAAGAGACGAGGTCATCGGGAAGTCCCAGATGGGGTAGGTACCGCATCCCGCCTCCCCCAGATGGAACCCCGGTGAATAGAAGCCTCTACAAGCACAGCTCAATTATGCGGGAACTAGGACTTTTCCTCAAATCTGCCGGGACTACAACTCCCAGGTAATCTCAGATTCTGGAAATCACGCCTATAGCCCACCACGCAGAGCCATATTTACAGCATTCAGCCGAAGAGAAGGACTACATGGAGGGCGGGATCCACAGATCACGAAGGAAAAAAAAAACAGGTTTCAAAAAGAGCCGAGATCATCGGGAAGTTCCAGAATGGGTATGTACCGCATCCCGGCTTCCCTCAGATGGAACCCCGGTGACCAGAAGCCTCTACAAGCACAGCTCGAGTATGCGGGAACTAGGACTTTTCCTCAAATCTGCCGGGACTGCAACTCCGAAGTAACCTCAGATTCCGGAAGTCACGCCCGCAGCCCGCCCCCCAGTGCCATATTTACAGGATTCACCCGAAGAGAAGGACTACATGGCGGGCAGGATCCACAGATACCGAAGGAAAAAAAAACAGGTTTCAAAAAGAGACGAGGTCATCAGGACGTCCCAGATGGGGTAGGTACCGCATCCCCCCTCCCCTACATGGAACCCAGGTGACCAGAAGCCTCTACAAGCACAGCTCGAATATGCGGGAACTAGGACTTTTCCTCAAATCTGCCGGGACTACAACTCCCAGGTAACCTCAGATTTTGAAATCACGCCCACAGCCCGCCCCGCAGAGCCATATTTACAGCATTCAGCCGAAGAGAAGGACTACATGGAGGGCGGGATCCACAGATCCCGAAGGAAAAAAAACAGGTTTCAAAAAGAGCCGAGATAATCGGGAGGTTTCTAGAATGGGTATGTACCGCATCCCGGGATCCCCCAGATGGAACCCCGGTGACCAGAAGCCTCTACAAGCACAGCTCGAGTATGCGGGAACTAGGACATTTCCTCAAATCTGCCGGGACTGCAACTCCCAGGTAACCTCAGATTCCGGAAGTCACGCCCATAGCACGCCCCCCAGAGCCATATTTATAGCATTCAGCCGAAGAGAAGGACTACATGGAGGGTGGGATCCACAGATCCCGAAGGAAAAAAAAAAACAGGTTTCAAAAAGAGCCGAGATCATCGGGAAGTCCCCGATGGGGTAGGTACGGCATCCCGCATACGCCAGATGGAACCCCGGTGACCAGAAGCCTCTACAAGCACAGCTCGAGTATGCGGGAACTAGGACTTTTCCTCAAATCTGCCAGGACTAAAACTCCCAGGAAACTTCAGATTCTGGAAGTCAGGCCCAGAGCCCGCCCCCCCAGTGACATATTTAAAGCATCCAGCCGAAGAGAATGACTACATGGAGGGGAGGATCCACAGAAACCGAAGGGAAAAAAAACAGGTTTCAAAAAGAGACGAGGTCATCGGGAAGTCCCAGATGGGGTAGGTACCGCATCCCCCCTCCCCTACATGGAACCCAGGTGACCAGAAGCCTCTACAAGTTCAGATCGAGTATGCGGGAACTAGGACTTTTTCTAGAATCTGCCGCGACTTCAACTCCCAGATAACCTCAGATTCTTGAAGTCACGCCCTCAGCCCGCACCCAGTGCCATATTTATAGCATTCAGCCGAGGAGAAGGACTACATGGAGCGCGGGATCGACAGATCATGAAGAAAAAAAAACAGGTTTCAAAAAGAGCCGAGATCATCGGGAAGTCCCAGAATGTGTATGTACCCCATCCTGGCTTCCCCTAGATGGAACACCTGTGACGAGAAGCCTCTAAAAGCACAGCTCGAGTATGCGGGAACTAGGACTTTTCCTCAAATCTGCCGGGACTACAACTCCCAGGTAACCTCAGATTCTGGAAATCACGCCCACACCCGCCACGCAGAGCCATATTTACAGCATTCAGCCGAAGAGAAGGACTACATGGAGGGCGGGATCCACAGATCCCGAAGGAAAAAAACACAGGTTTCAAAAAGAGCCGAGATCATTGGGAAATCCCAGAATGGGTATGTACCGGATCCCGGCTTCCCCCAGATGGAACCCCGGTGACCAGAAGCCTGTACAAAAAGAGCCGAGATCATCGGGACGCCCCAGATGGCGTAAGTACCGCATCCTGCCTCCTCTAGTTGGAACCCCAGTGACCAGAAGCCTCTACAAGCACAGCTCTACTATGCGGGAACTAGGACTGTTCTTCAAATCTGCCGGGACTACAGCTCCCAGGTAATCTCAGATTCCGGAAATCACGCCCACAGCCCGTCCTGCAGAGCCATATTTATAGCACTCAGCCGAAGAGAAGGACTACATGGAGGGCGGGATCCACAATACCGAAGGAAAAAAAAAGCAGGTTTGAAAAAGAGCCTAGATCATCGAGATGTCCCAGATGGGGTCGGTACCGCATCACGCCTCCCCCAGATGGAACCCCGGTGACTAGAAGCCTCTACAAGCGCAGCTCAAGTATGCTGGAACTAGGACTTTTCCTCAAATCTGCCGGGACTGCAACTCCCAGGTAACCTCAGATTCTGGAAGTCACGCCCACAGCCCGCCCCAAGTGCCATATTTACAGCACTCATCCGAATAGAAGGACTACATGGAGGGCGGGATCCACAGATCCCGAAGGAAAAAAAAAACAGGTTTCAAAAAGAGCCGAGATCATCGGGAAGTCCCCGATGGGGTAGGTACCGCATCCCCCCTCCCCCAGATGGAACCTCGGTGACCAGAAGCCTCTATAAGCACAGCTCGAGTATGCTGGAACTAGGACATTTCCTCAAATCTGCCGGGACTGCAACTCCCAGGTAACCTCAGATTCCGGAAATCACTCCCACAGCCCGCCCCCCAGTGCCGTATTTACAGCATTCAGCCGAAGAGAAGGACTACATGGAGGGCGGGATCCACAGATCCCGTAGGAAAAAAAAAACAGGTTTCCAAAAGAGCCGAGATCATCGCGAAGTCCCTGGTGGGGTTGGTACTGCATACCCCCTCCCCTAGATCGAACCCCGATTACCAGAAGCCTCTACAAGCACAGCTCGAGTATGCGGGAACTAGGACTTTTCCTCAAATCTGCCGGGATTGCAAGACACAGGTAACCTCAGATTCCGGAAATCACTCCCACAGCTCGCCCCCCAGTGCCGTATTTACAGCATTCAGCCGAAGAGAAGGACTACATGGAGGCCGGGATACATAGATCCCGAAGGAAAAAAAAACAGGTTTCAAAAAGAGCCGAGATCATCGGGAAGTTCCAGATGGGGTATGTACCGCATCCTGGCTTCCCCCAGATGGAACCCCGGTGACCAGAAGCCTCTACAAGCACAGCTCGAGTATGCGGGAACTAGGACTTTTCCTCAAATCTGCCGGGACTAAAACTCCCAGGTAACTTCAGATTGTGGAAGTCACGCCCGCAGCCTGCCCCCCAGTGCCATATTTATAGCATTCAGCCGAAGACAAGGACTACATGGAGGCCAGGATTCACAGATACCGAAGGAAAAAAAAACAGGTTTCAAAAAGAGACGAGGTCATCAGGAAGTCCCAGATGAGGTAGGTACCACATCCCGCCTCCCCCAGATGGAACCCCGGTGACCAGAATTCTCTACAAGCACAGCTCGAGTTTGTGTTAACTAGGACTTTTCCTCGAATCTGCCGGGACTACAACGCCCAGTTAACCTCAGATTCTGGAAGTCACGCCCACAGTCCGCCACCCAGTGCCATATTTATAGCACTCAGCCAACGAGAAGGTCTACATGGAGGGCGGGATCCACAGATCCCGAAGGAAAAAAAAAACAGGTTTCAAAAAGAGCCGAGATCATCGGGAAGTCCCAGATGGCGTAGGTACCGCATCCCGCCTCCCCCAGATGGAACCCCGGTGACCAGAAGCCTCTACAATCACAGCTCGACTATGCGGGAAATAGGACTTCTCCTCAAATCTGCCGGGACTGCAATTCCCAGGTAACCTCAGATTCCGGAAGTCACGCCCACAGCCTGCCCCCCACTGCCATATTTACAGTATTCAGCCCAAGAGAAGGACTACATGGAGGGCGGGATCCACACATCCCGAAGGAAAAAAAAATACAGGTTTCCAAAAGAGCCGAGATCATCGGGAAGTCCCAGATGGCTTAGGTAACGCATTCCCCCTCCCCCAGATGGAACCCCGGTGACCAGAAGCCTCTACAATCACAGCTCGACTATGCGGGAAATAGGACTTCTCCTCAAATCTGCCGGGACTGCAACTCCCAGGTAACCTCAGATTCCGGAAGTCACGCCCACAGCCCGCCCCCCAGTGCCATATTTACAGCATTCAGCCGAAGAGAAGGACTACATGGAGGGCGGGATCCACACATCCCGAAGGGAAAAAAAAAACAGGTTTCCAAAAGAGCCGAGATCATCGGGAAGTTCCCGATGGGGTAGATACCGCATCCCGCCTCCCCCAGATGGAACCCCGGTGACCAGAAGCCTCTACAAGCACAGCTCGAGTATGCGGGAACTAGGACTTTTCCTCAAATCTGCCAGGACTGCCACTCCCAGGTAACCTCAGATTCCGGAAGTCACACCCACTACCCGCCCCCCAGTGCCATATTTACAGCATTCAGCCGAAGAGAAGGACTACATGGCGGGCGGGATCCACACATCCCGAAGGGAAAAAAAAACAGGTTTCAAAAAGAGCCGAGATCATCGGGAAGTCCCCCATGGGGTAGGTACCGCATCCCGCCTCTCCCAGATGGAACCCCGGTGACCAGAAGCCTCTACAAGCACAGCTTGAGTATGCGGGAACTAGGACTTTTCCTCAAATCTGTTGGGACTACAACTCCTAGGTAACCTAAGATTGTGGAAGTCACGCCCACAGCCCGCCCCCATGCGCTATCTTTACAGAATTCAGCCGAAGAGAATGACTACATGGAGGGCAGGATACACAGATACCGACAGAAAAAAAAACAGGTTTGAAAAAAAGCCGAGATCATCGGGAAGTCCCAAATGGGGTCGATTCCGCATACCGCATCCCCCAGATGGAACCCCGGTGACCAGAAGACTCTACAAACACAGCTCGAGTATGCGGGAACTAGGACCTTTCCTCAAATCTGCCGGGACTACAACTCCCAGGTAACCTCCGATTCCGGAAGTCACGCCCACAGCCCGCCCCCCCTGTGCCATATTTACAGCATTCAGCCGAAGAGAATAACTACATGGAGGGCAGGATCTACAGATATCGAAGGAAAAAAAAAAACAGGTTTGAAAAAAAGCCAAGATCATCGGGAAATCCCAAATGGGGTCGATACCGCATCCCGCCTCTCCGAGATGGAACCCCGGTGACCAGAAGCCTCTACAAGCACAGCTCGAGTATGCGGAAACTAGGAGTTTTCCTCAAGTCTGCCGGGACTGCAACTCCCAGGTAACCTCAGATTCCGGAAGTCACGCACTCAGCCCGTCTCCCAGTGCCATATTTACAGCATTTGGCCGAAGAGAAGGACTACATGGAGGGCGGGATCCACAAATACCGAAGGAAAAAAATACAGGTTTCAAAAAGAGCCGAGATCATCGGGAAGTCCCAGATGGGGTCGATACCGCATCCCGCATCCCCCAGATGGAACCCCCGTGACCAGAAAACTCTACAAGCACAGCTCGAGTATGCGGGAACTAGGACCTTTCCTCAAATCTGCCGGGACTGCAACTCCCAGGTAACCTGAGATTCCGGAATTCACGCACACAGCCCGTCTCCCAGTGCCATATTTACAGCATTCAGCCGAAGAGAAGGACTACATGGAGGGCGGGATCCACAGATCCCGAAGGAAAAAAAAACAGGTTTCAAAAAGAGCCGAGATCATCGGGAAGTCGCAGATGGAGTCGGTACCGCATCCCGCCTCCCCCAGATGGAACCCCGGTGACCAGAAGTCTCTACAAGCACAGCTTGAGTATGCTGGAACTAGGAATTTTCCTCTAATCTGCCGGGACTGCAACTCCAGGTAACCTCAGATTCTGGAAGTCACGCCCACAGCCCGCCCCCAGTGCCATATTTACAGCATTCAGACGAAGAGAAGGACTACAGCGATGTCCGGATCCACAGATCCCGAAGGAAAAAATAAAACAGGTTTTAAAAAGAGCCGAGATCATCGGGAAGTCCCAGGTGCGTTCGGTACCACATCCCTCCTCCCCGAGATGGAAACCCGGTGACCAGTAGCCTCTACTTGCACAGCTCGAGTATGCGGGAACTAGGACTTTTCCTCAAATCTGCCGGGAATACAACTCCCAGGTAACCTCAGATTCCGGAAGTCACGCCCACAGCCCGCCCCCAGTGCCATATTTACAGCATTCAGCCAAAGAAAAGGACTACATGGAGGGCGGGATCCACAGATCCAAAAGGAAAAAAAAAAACAGGTTTCAAAAAGTGCCGAGATCATCGGAACTCCCAGATGGGGTCGGTACCGCATCCCGCCTCCCACAGATGGAACAGCGGTGACCAGAAGCCTTTACAAGCACAGCTCGAGTATGCGGGAACTAGGACTTTTCCTCAAATCTGCCGGGAATACAACTCCCAGGTAACCTCAGATTCTGGAAATCACACCCACAGCCCGCCCCGCAGAGCCATATTTACAGCATTCCGCCGAAGAAAAGGACTACATGGAGGGTGGGATCCACAGATCCCGTAGGAAAAAAAAAACAGGTTTCAAAAAGAGCCGAGATAATCGGGAAGTCCCAGATTGGGTAGGTATCGCATCCCGCCTCCCCCAGATGGAACCCCGGTGAAGAGAAGCCTCTATAAGCACAGCTCGAGTATGCGGGAACTAGGACATTTCCTCAAATCTGCCGGGACTGCAACTCCCTGGTAACCTCAGATTCCGGAAGTCACGCCCACAGCCCGCCCCCCACTGCCATATTTACAGCATTTAGCCGAAGAGAAGGACTACATGGAGGGCGGGAACCACAGATCCCGAAGGAAAAAAAAAACAGATTTCAAAAAGAGCCGAGATCATCGGGAAGTCTCCGATGGGGTATGTACCGCATCCCCTCTCCCCCAAATGGAACCCCGGTGACCAGAAGCCTCTACAAGCACAGCTCAAGTATGCGGGAACTAGGACATTTCCTCAAATCTGCCGGGACTGCAAGACGAAGGTAACCTCAGATTCCGGAAGTCACGCCCACAGACCGCCCCCCATTGCCATATCTACAGCATTCAGCCGAAGAGAAGGTCTACATGGAGGGCGGGATCAACAGATCCCGAACGAAAAAAAAAACAGGTTTCAAAAAGAGCCGAAATCATCGGGAAGTCCCAGATGGCGTAGATACCGCATCCCGCCTCCCCCAGATGGAACCCTGGTGACCAGAAGCCTCTACAAGCACAGCTCGAGTATACGGGAACTAGGACTTTTCCTCAAATCTGCCGGGACTGCAACTCCCAGGTATCCTCACATTCTGGAAGTCACGCCCACAGCCCTCCCCCCGTGCCATATTTACAGCATTCAGCCAAAGAGAAGGACTACAAGGAGGGCGGGATCCACAGATCCCGAAGGAAAAAAAAAACAGGTTTCAAAAACAGCGGAGATCATCGGCTTGTCCCAGATCGGGTAGTTACCGCATCCCACCTCCCCCAGATGGAACCCCGGTGACCAGAAGCCTCTACAAGTACAGCTCGAGTATGCGGGAACTAGGACTTTTCCTCAAATCTGCCGGGAATGCAACTCCCAGGTAACCTCAGATTCCGGAAGTCACGCCCACAGCCCGGCCCCCAGTGCCATATTTACAGCATTCAGCCGAAAAGAAGGACTACATGGAGGGCGGGATCCACAGATCCCGAAGGAAAAAAAAAAACAGGTTTCAAAAAGAGCGGAGATCATCGGGAAGTCCCAGATTGTGTATGTACCGCATCCCTGCTTCCCCCAGATGGAACCCCGGTGACCAGAAGCCCCTACAAGCAAAGCTCGAGTATGCGGGAACTAGGACTTTTCCTCAAATCTGCCGGGACTACAACTCCCAGGTAACTTCAGATTCCGGAAGTGACGCCCACAGCCTGCCCCCCAGTGCCATATTTACAGCATTCAGCCGAAGAGAAGGACTACATGGAGGGCGGGATCCACAGATCCCGAAAGGAAAAAAAAACAGGTTTCAAAAAGAGCCGAGATCATCGGGACGCCCCAGATGGCGTAAGTACCGCATCCTGCCTCCTCTAGTTGGAACCCCAGTGACCAGAAGCCTCTACAAGCACAGCTCTACTATGCGGGAACTAGGACTGTTCTTCAAATCTGCCGGGACTACAGCTCCCAGGTAATCTCAGATTCTGGAAATCACGCCCACAGTCCGTCCTGCAGAGCCATATTTATAGCACTCAGCCGAAGAGAAGGACTACATGGAGGGCGGGATCCACAATACCGAAGGAAAAAAAAAGCAGGTTTGAAAAAGAGCCTAGATCATCGAGATGTCCCAGATGGGGTCGGTACCGCATCACGCCTCCCCCAGATGGAACCCCGGTGACTAGAAGCCTCTACAAGCGCAGCTCAAGTATGCTGGAACTAGGACTTTTCCTCAAATCTGCCGGGACTGCAACTCCCAGGTAACTTCAGATTCTGGAAGTCACGCCCACAGCCCGCCCCAAGTGCCATATTTACAGCACTCATCCGAATAGAAGGACTACATGGAGGGCGGGATCCACAGATCCCGAAGGAAAAAAAAAACAGGTTTCAAAAAGAGCCGAGATCATCGGGAAGTCCCCGATGGGGTAGGTACCGCATCCCCCCTCCCCCAGATGGAACCTCGGTGACCAGAAGCCTCTATAAGCACAGCTCGAGTATGCTGGAACTAGGACATTTCCTCAAATCTGCCGGGACTGCAACTCCCAAGTAACCTCAGATTCCGGAAATGACTCCCACAGCCCGCCCCCCAGTGCCGTATTTACAGCATTCAGCCGAAGAGAAGGACTACATGGAGGGCGGGATCCACAGATCCCGTAGGAAAAAAAAAACAGGTTTCCAAAAGAGCCGAGATCATCGCGAAGTCCCTGGTGGGGTTGGTACTGCATCCCCCCTCCCCTAGATCGAACCCCGATTACCAGAAGCCTCTACAAGCACAGCTCGAGTATGCGGGAACTAGGACTTTTCCTCAAATCTGCCGGGATTGCAAGACACAGGTAACCTCAGATTCCGGAAATCACTCCCACAGCCCGCCCCCCAGTGCCGTATTTACAGCATTCAGCCGAAGAGAAGGACTACATGGAGGCCGGGATCCACAGATCCCGAAGGAAAAAAAAAACAGGTTTCAAAAAGAGCCGAGATCATCGGGAAGTTCCAGATGGGGTATGTACCGCATCCTGGCTTCCCCCAGATGGAACCCCGGTGACCAGAAGCCTCTACAAGCACAGCTCGAGTATGCGGGAACTAGGACTTTTCCTCAAATCTGCCGGGACTAAAACTCCCAGGTAACTTCAGATTGTGGAAGTCACGCCCACAGCCCGCCCCCCAGTGCCATATTTATAGCATTCAGCCGAAGAGAAGGACTACATGGAGGGCAGGATTCACAGATACCGAAGGAAAAAAAAAAACAGGTTTCAAAAAGAGACGAGGTCATCAGGAAGTCCCAGATGAGGTAGGTACCACATCCCGCCTCCCCCAGATGGAACCCCGGTGACCAGAATTCTCTACAAGCACAGCTCGAGTTTGCGTTAACTAGGACTTTTCCTCGAATCTGCCGGGACTACAACGCCCAGTTAACCTCAGATTCTGGAAGTCACGCCCACAGTCCGCCACCCAGTGCCATATTTATAGCACTCAGCCAACGAGAAGGTCTACATGGAGGGCGGGATCCACAGATCCCGAAGGAAAAAAAAAACAGGTTTCAAAAAGAGCCAAGATCATCGGGAAGTCCCAGATGGCGTAGGTACCGCATCCCGCCTCCCCCAGATGGAACCCCGGTGACCGGAAGCCTCTACAAACACAGCTCGAGTATGCGGGAACTAGGACATTTCCTCAAATCTGCCGGGACTGCAATTCCCAGGTAACCTCAGATTCCGGAAGTCACGCCCACAGCCTGCCCCCCACTGCCATATTTACAGTATTCAGCCCAAGAGAAGGACTACATGGAGGGCGGGATCCACACATCCCGAAGGGAAAAAAAAACAGGTTTCCAAAAGAGCCGAGATCATCGGGAAGTCCCAGATGGCTTAGGTAACGCATTCCCCCTCCCCCAGATGGAACCCCGGTGACCAGAAGCCTCTACAATCACAGCTCGACTATGCGGGAAATAGGACTTCTCCTCAAATCTGCCGGGACTGCAACTCCCAGGTAACCTCAGATTCCGGAAGTCACGCCCACAGCCTGCCCCCCAGTGCCATATTTACAGCATTCAGCCGAAGAGAAGGACTACATGGAGGGCGGGATCCACACATCCCGAAGGGAAAAAAAAAACAGGTTTCCAAAAGAGCCGAGATCATCGGGAAGTTCCCGATGGGGTAGATACCGCATCCCGCCTCCCCCAGATGGAACCCCGGTGACCAGAAGCCTCTACAAGCACAGCTCGAGTATGCAGGAACTAGGACTTTTCCTCAAATCTGCCAGGACTGCCACTCCCAGGTAACCTCAGATTCCGGAAGTCACACCCACTACCCGCCCCCCAGTGCCATATTTACAGCATTCAGCCGAAGAGAAGGACTACATGGCGGCCGGGATCCACACATTCCGAAGGGAAAAAAAAAACAGGTTTCAAAAAGAGCCGAGATCTTCGGGAAGTCCCCCATGGGGTAGGTACCGCATCTCGCCTCTCCCAGATGGAACCCCGGTGACCAGAAGCCTCTACAAGCACAGCTTGAGTATGTGGGAATTAGGACTTTTCCTTTAAACCGCGCGGCCGCTTCTGCGGCCGCGCGACATCTTTGTATATACAAAGTGATCCATGGGAAGTAAACCACCCAACGTTTCTCTCTGCAAATCTTAGTTAAGTTTGGAGCATGGCCACAGCCCCAGAAACACAAGGAGTTATTGCATAACCCAGCAGCTCAGAGCAGAACAGTGAACGGGCTATGCGTTAATCCAGGCCATCATGTCTGTCTGGAAGGGAAAGTGTGTTCCCCCTTTCACCCTCTCTTCTCTTGAAAGAAGGATGGCGGCTGCATGGGAGCCTTGTGGACAGCAGGTATGAGCCGGGGGAGTGGGGGCGACTAAAACCTCATGGGAAGGGGGGCCTTCCGGTCCGTCTTTCACGCCCTACCGTGGGCACCAATTGCCCCCCACGAGCGGCTCTCCTGCATGGCCACAGCCCCAGAAACACAAGCATTTAATGCAGAACCCAGCAGCTTGGAGCAGAAAAGTGAACGGACTCTGCGTTAATCCACACCATCAAGTCTGCTGTAGGGGAAAGGGTGTTGCCCCATTTGCCCTCTCCTCTCTGAAAAGAAAGATGGCGGCCACATGGGAGCCTTGTGGACAGCAGGCATGAGCCGGGGGTGTGAGGGCGACTAAAACCTTATGGGAAGGGGGGCCTTCCGGTCTGTCCTTCACGCCCTACCGTGTTCACCAGTTGCCCCCCATGAGCGGCTCTCCAGCACGGCCACAGCCCCAGAAGCACAAGGACTTAATGCAGAACCCAGCAGCTTGGAGCAGAAAAGTGAACGGACTATGCGTTAATCCAGGCCATCATGTCTGTCCGGAGGGGAAAGGGTGTTGCCCCAGTCGCCCTCTCCTCTCTGGAAAGAAAGATGGCGGCCGCATGGGAGTCTTGTGGACAGCAGGTATGAGCCGGGGGAGTGGGGGCGACTAAAACCTCATGGGAGGGGGGGCTTTTCGGTCCGCCCTTCACGCCCTACCGAGGCCACCAGTTGACCCCCACTAGCGGCTCTCCAGCACGGCCATGACTCCAGCGCACAGAAACCAATTTCTTAACTATCTGACTTTCAGTAGAAATACTTCCAGGGTCAATAAGTAAAATAGCAGATATTCAAAACCAGCATTTAATTCTTGAACCCAGCTGTGTAGAAAGCAAATCACTTCACAATGCTTTTTCAGCATGTCTGATTTGGGGGGGGTAAACTCTAAATAATAGTGGTGAATCTTTTATTGAAACAATGAATCTAATCAAAGCAGATAGAGTGTTAACTAGAATTCATCTGCCCCACAGGGACTGGGAGGGGTGGGGGTGTGGTTTTATTGGGGTTCTTCATGGTAAAAAATAAGTATTGGTAAAGGAAAATGTGCTTGATATTTGCATGACTGAGACCTAAACCTGAAAGCTTTGTAACCTTTCCCACGGTGATTCAATAAATAAATAAATAAAAATAAATAAATAAATAAAAAATGTAGATTTCAGACTCTGGCTATTGTAAAGAGTGCTACAACGAACAAACAAGTGCAGATGTCACTTTGACTATACATTTTTGCCTCTCTGGGATATATTTCCAGGAGTGGTATTGCTGGGTCAAATGGGAGCTCAATTTCTAATTTCTTGAGAATGGTCCATACTGTTTTCCAAAAGGGCTGAACCAGTTGGCATTCCCACCAGCAGTGAAGGAGTGCTCCATTCTCGCCACAACCGCGCCAGCATCGGCTGCTTTTGTTCTTTTGGAATGTGGGCAAGTCTCTGAGGTGTGAGATGGTATCTCATTGTGGTTTTGATCTGTTTCTCCCTGATGATTTATGATGTAGAGCATTTTCTTATGTCCTTTTTTTGCCATTCGTATTTCTTCTTTGAGAAAGTTTCTGTTCATTTCATTGCTCCATTTTTTTTTATGGGGTTGGATGTTTTCTTCTCGTGGAGTTCAACCAGTACTTTGTATATCCTTGAAATCAATCCCTTGTCAGATGTGTGTTGGGCTAATATCCTTTCCCATTCTGTAGACTGTCTTTGTATTTTGGTCACTGTTTCTTTGGAGGTGCAGAAGCTTCTTAGTTTAAGATAGTGCCATTTATCTATCTCTGTTTTCACTTGCTTGGCCAGAGGAGTGACATCTTTGAAGATACCATTAGCTTCAATGTCATGGACGGTTTTGCCAACTTTGTCTTCAATGTACCTTATGGTTTCCGGTGTGATGTTGAGATCTTTAATCCATTTTGATCTTACTTTTGTACGTCGTGTTAGGCAGAGTTCTGAGTCCATTTTTTTTGATGTAGCCGTCCAGTTGTGTCATTGCAGCACTCTTTACAATATCCAGAGTCTGGAAAAAACCTGAGTGCCCAAGAACAGATGACTTGTTAAAGAAACTTTGGTACATCTACACAATGGAGTACTATATAGCTGCTAGAAAAGATAAAGTCATGAATTTTACATACAAGTGGTACCACATGGAATGTATCATGCTAAGCAAAATGAGTCAGAAAGAGAGGGATAGACATAGAAAGATTGCATTCCTCTGGGGGACATAAAGTAAAAAAATAGGAGATTAATACCCAAGAATAGCCAAGATCAATACCAGGAGGATTACTCCATGGCTTAGAGTCAGCCGGGCATTCTAGGGGAAAGAGCAGCTCAGATAGAGAAGGGAGCACCAAATACAGGGTGTTTGGAGGATCCTCCCAGGAGGGAAGATACATGTTGAAAGTAGACTATGGACTGAACATGATTGCCCCTCAATGCCTCTCTTGCAGACCACAACACCCAAAAGGAGAGAGAGAACAAAAGGGAATGCCCTGCCACAGAGGCAGGATGGGATGGGTGGGATGGGTGTGGGAGGGATACTGGGATCCATGGTGGTGGAAAATGGGCACTGGTGGAGGGATGGGTACTTGATCATCTTGATCATTGTATAATCGAAACCCAAGCAAAAAATTTGTAAATCTACAACTGTACCGCATGCTGTTTCACTAATAAAAAATAAAAATAAAAAAAAGAAAATAAAAATATCCCCTATTCATGGATTGGGAGAATTAACATTGTCAAAATGGCAATACTTCCCAAAGCACTGTACAAATTCAATGTGATCCCTATGCGGATACCCATAACATTCTTCAAAGAAATGGAGCAAACACTCCTGAAATTTTTCACGATCACGATCATCCTGTTGTTCGACGATTGCCTCGAGTAGTCACCGGTAACGCCTACTTTATCCTAGCCCTGAGATTTTAAAGTGCCATACTCAAAGATCTTTCAGGGTTAGGAGAATAAGACCCATCATTTAAAAAAAGTAGATTTCAGCCTTTGTCAACATGTGAAATAATGTTTAAACTACACTGAAGTTTAAAAAAATAGAATTTTATGCTACTCCTTAATTGTACTTAATGGACCTCAGTCCTTAGGTTCAACTTTCAAGTAGGAAATAAAAGAATAGAATTTTAGCTATCATAACTTGATTTTCAAAAAGCATCCTAGAGGCTTGGGGAGGTTTTATTAAAAGATCTTCAATTGCTTTTGGGCCACAGGGTCTAAAAATTCACTAAAAATTCATTTAAAAGGATTCCAATGCTAATGAATGAGAGTTTTACCATCATTTACTGACTTCACCCTTGTGAAAAATCGACTCAAGGCTTAAAGGTAAAATTGGCAGATGATGAAGAGGCATGTAAGCAAATCGAATCTTTTGAGATTGGATGCATCTTGAATGATTGCAGTCATATGATTGTGAATTAGTTTAAGATTTCATGTGTTAACAGATGTGTTTCTTGTATGGTTTTAAAAAGTCAGGTCACTTCTAAGTACTGTGCATTCAGTTGAGCTTCCAAGACTAAATTGCAAGGTCAGCACAGTTGACACATGATGAAATCATCAATTCACTATTTACCCTTTCTTTAATCCATTATGTCTTTATCTGCTTTATCTTTTACTCACAATTTATCTCTTTCTCTGTGACTTCTCAGGAGTACCCTGTGCTAACTCTTGCTGTCAAAATCTAGTTTCACAAGTGCCTGAGCAAATCAATCTTGGGTATTGATCACGCAGTGAGTACTAATTGCTGTAACTTAGAATTCTGTTCAGTAGCAGGGATAAAAGACTCCCTTTGTTTTATCGATGCTCTCTGTTTTATTTTCAAGAAGATTCATGCTTATTCTACATTAGTTTTTCATTTTTTAAATGTAAAAATAAGTAAGTAAGATGTTGGAAAGGTGTTGGAAAGATCTGTTGGTGTTATTGCTAAGATTGCCTACAGGATGCTTTTACTTACATATCTTCTTCACTTTGCTCCTCTGTTTTGCTTCAGTGTATCAGCTGTATGTGAGCAAGACAGAAGTCTGGTTTTCAAGTGATATCACCACCCATTTTTTTTTGGTTATTAGACAGCCTGTTTTCTCTGCAGAGCAGTTTTTCATAGGAATAGATGGATATATTTAAAGACCATTAACAGTGTCTGGTTCACAAGGACAAAGGAAGTGTGCAAAAATAAGGGATGGGAAACAGATTTGTTGATACAAATTTTGAGGATAAAATGTTTTCATTGTTGAATTATTTTTTACTATTGTTCATTTGAAAACAATTTAATGAATGAAGATTAGTTTTCCTCAATGATTAATAATATCAGATTTTGTTGGATATACAAAAAAAGGGATGACAAAAGGAGCAAAACTAATTTGCTGACAGATTTAGTCAAAGGAATGAGCACTTGAGGTAAGAAATGCAGGACATTTTGCTTAGGGGGCTCACCTTGAATGTTTAAGATCAGGAGGTTTTAACATGTAGGTTCATGGTAAAGTTTATGACACTAAAAGTTTGGGGTGTGTGTGTGTGTGTGTGTGTGTGTGTGTATGTATTCTGGAATTCAAACTACAACATCTGGGTAAAACAATAGCAATAGATGGAAGGACAACCTCTTCAAGATAACATCGTTCAATGTTTGGGTCAGTTGCAATGTCTTTAGACCTCTACATTAACGTATTTTGCTGCTGTTGGGAGATGTCTTATTGATAAGCACACAATCATTCTATATCCATATTTCCCCCTGTATTTGGCTTATTGGTTTAGGAAGGTATTGTTGAATGTCATGACCTTCAGCCACAAATAGCATCCGAGCTTTTGAAATTCAGCTGGTCTGAATTGAGCTGTGTTGTAAATGTAACATACACACTGGGCGTCAAAGGAAATATTTTCAAAATAATAAAAAGCATCTCAATATTTCCTATATTAGTGTATAACTGTAAAATTTTGGATCTATTGAGTTAAATATATTACTAATATTAATTTCACTTGTTACTTTTTTGATGTGATTGCTAAGAAAATCATTTGTGTGTCTTTTAGTATATTTCTTTGGTTATTGCTGACCTAATAATATAATATCATTATAAATGATCCTCTAGTGTAACAGTTATGAAAAAGTTACTGAAAACATGACTGAAATGCCAGTCATCAGTTCCTGACAAGAGTTTTTCTGTATTTGGTGTTTCTTTTGGGGTTCCTGGATATCATACAGGCTCCTTTCAGCCATGACTATTAGCAGCATCTGTTCTCCTTCCTTCTTTGCTCTGCATCTCATAGTTTCAGCTGCTGCTCATGGCATAGAGCACTCCCATTGCTGTTGAGAAAAAAGAACAGGAGAAAAATTCCTTCCTGGTGTTTGTAAATTCTCTTATCAATCTGTTGTCCTAAGAAATCTAATGATGGGGGAATGATGAGGTGGATTTAATACAACACAAGGGCATTGGTGGAAAGTCTTAGGCATTTTAGTGATGGTGAATTTAGGAAGCTTCAGATGAGCACTTCTAAAAATAATGAGTACTTATCAGTCTTCTTGTTTGTTATAATTTGTAATTTAGTGAAACTTTTGAATTCATGTTTTGATTTCAAATGTATTCAGATTTAAAAATACAACTAACAGGGGGCCAGATAGGTATTACAGGAGTTAAGTCACTTGTCATGAACACAGATCACCCTGGTTAGATTGCCACAATTCAGTCAATCCACTGAGCATTGCTGGGAGTGATCTCTGAGCACAGAGCCAGTTTTGAGCAAACCATGTGTGTTCCTCAAACCAAATTAAAATTAAACAGAACAAAAATGAGCAATAAGGATATAAATTTGACTCAGGAAAGAAATCATATTTGATTTGTTTACATTTGGTGTGAATATAACAGCTGAAATATTACAATTAAGAGATATTTGTGTTTTTTCTTCCTTCCTTCCTTCCTTCCTTCCTTCCTTCCTTCCTTCCTTCCACATTTTTTTCTTCAGAGCTACCAAGTGGTGCTTAGGGATCCCAGGGTCTATTCTTTGTGATTCTCAGCCAACTAGATTGGCAGTTTATTGTGAGTACCCAATAATGCAGTGCTGCTCTGGCCTTGCAGTACTGAGAACCACCAGAGCCACCCCAGTAGTACTAGACAGGTGTGAGAGGAATTAGCACTGTGGTGCAGGGGATAGAATCCTGTCTTACACACATGTCAACCACTATACTATTTCCCAAGTCTAGGGTTTAATATTTTCAATCCACTTATATATTAGACTTTGAGAAACATCTCCAGGAAGAAAGGTGCCTGGGATTCAGTGCTATACATATGCAGAGTAAACTAAACTGACCAAATATTTGAGCCAAGCTCTGTGTGTTGAAATATTTGTAACAATATAAAAATCACTACTTGCAGGACAGATCTTGTTGTGAAAGTGTCTTTAGAAATTAAATTTAAAATAAGTTTTGCAATGTTGAAAGTGGTTACACACTGACCAATGAGCAGAGTAGTTAGTGACCTCAGCCTTTGGACTGAGTAAATATCAGTTTATTTATTGATAAATTATAGTAAATTCTCATACAAAACTGTAATTATTTGTATGCATGCTGTTTTCTCAACGAGCACATATAGGGCATATCCCAGAGCTTAAGCACTAGGCTGGGTTCCAGGGGAAAGTAATGGTTTGAACTTCACCTACTGACTTAAAGAATTTTGGGGAAACTTGGGGTCTCAAGTCTTGTTGTCTACAAAATAGACTGACAATTATATTTTCATAAAACTTCATCCAAGTAATGAGAAATTGCTAAATAGATACTTTTTTTGGCTTTTTAGATCACACCTGGTGATGCTCAAGAATTACTCCTGGCTCTGTAGTCAGGAATTACTTCTGGTGATGCTCAGGAGATCATATGTGATGCTGGGGATTGAACCCAGGTCAGCCACATGCAAGGAAAATGCCTTACCTGCTGTACTATTGCTCTGGCCCCTGAAATAGATGCTTTCTATTTGTCCCTGGCAGGCAGTTTCAACCTCTCTTTCCTCTGCCTTAAATCACAGTCACTTAATCACTTAATCACTTAATCCCCGTTATTCATCGATTTATTCGAGCGGGTGCCAGTAACGTCTCCATTCATCCCGGTTGCGTGCTAGCGTAGCCCAATGGTATCTGTTCGTTTTAGGAACATGTAGAGCCTCAAACCGATCATTTAGGGTCTTGACGAAGAAGTCTGACCATCTTATAGGTGGGCGTCCACGTGATCTTTTGATGTCTCGTGGAATCCAATCAGTAATGGCTCTAGTCCAGCGGTTGTCTGTAAACCTCATTACATGTCCAGCCCATCTGATTTTTGATGTCTTGGCAAATGAGACAGCGTCTCTGATTCTTGAGCGTTGACGAAGATCAGAACTCCGGATTCTATCTCTCATTTGAGTGAATCGTGATATTCCAAGCATAGTTCTTTCGATTCCTCTTTGAGAGACCCGAATAGTGTTCTCATCCTGTTTTCGTAGGGTCCAGGTCTCTGAGGCATATGTTAATGCAGGAAGAATAGTGGAATCAAAGAGATGTGCTCGTAGTTGGAGGTTCTTTGTCCTTTTAGTTATTTCTTCAATGCTCTTGAAGGCATTCCAAGCCGCTCTCTTCCTCCTGCGTAACTCAGGTGCCAGGTCATTCATCATGTTGATTTCTCGACCTAAGTATATATAACTGTTGCATTCGGAGATGGTGGTTCCGTTGAGAGCGAATGGAGCGTCAGGAACAAGGCTGTTTCTCATAAACATTGTCTTCGTAAGATTCAGCTGTAGTCCGACCTTTCCACACTCACGGTCAAAGTCCGCAAGCATTTGTGCCGCTTGGCTGATATTTGGTGTTATTAAAACAATGTCATCAGCAAAGCGGAGGTGGTGTAGTTGCCGACCATCTATCTTCACTCCCATGTTTTCCCATTCTAGTCGTCGCATGATGTTCTCGAGGGTGGCACTGAAGAGTTTTGGTGAAATGGTATCACCCTGCCGAACCCCTCTCTTGATATGGATGATTACTTCTTTGTAGAATGGTGAGATCTTGGTAGTGAATCCGCAATAGAGCTCACGAAGGATCCTGATGTATTGAGTTTGTACGCCCTGATTGGCTAGGGCTTCCATGACCGCTTCCGTCTCAACAGAATCAAAGGCCTTCTTTAAATCAATGAACGTTAGACAGAGCGGCATCTTGAACTCCCGAGATACCTCAATGAGCTTGGTTATTGTGTGGATATGGTCGATGGTGCTGAATCCTTTTCGGAATCCAGCTTGTTCACATGGTTGTCCTTCATCTAGTGTTCTGTTAATCCTATTCAGGATGACTCGAGTGAATAGTTTGTAGATGACAGACAATAGGCAGATTGGGCGATAGTTGCCAATGTCGTGGATGTCTCCTTTCTTGTATAGTAGTACAGTCTTGCTGGTTTTCCATTGGGATGGAACCTTGCATTCAGACAGGTAGCGTGTGAAGAGTCGAGCTAATGTATTGATGAGTACTGATGGTAAGTTCTTCAGGTGTTCAGGTCTGATCTTGTCTGGGCCATGTGCTTTTTGTTTCTTTACCGACGAGATGGCATGTTGGATTTCGGAAGGGAGAACATTGGGAACGACATATCCATCATGTGGTATGTGGTATGTGGGCAAGTGGATGTGGCTATTAAAGAGATCTGAGTAGAATTCATGAATAATCTTCTCCATTGCCCTTCTGGAAGATGTGATAGATCCATCATGATGTCGGAGGGCAGTCATCTTGGTTTTGTAGTTGGTGAAGGACAGGCGGGCATTACGAATGTTTTTCCCAGCTTCTGCTGCATCTACCAGTACTGCTGCTCTCCTGTTTTTGAGGTCATCCTTGATGGCTTTTCTGCACTGTTTTGCCAGTTCAGACGTTTGCTTGTGGTTGCCTGAGGCACGTGCCACGCCACGTTGGCGAATAAGTTCAAGAGTGTTCGAAGAAAGACGGTTTTTTGTGGTTATCTCTCTCTTGGCATTCCTTGCACAATCATGGAGGTGCTGAATCATTCGATCGTATTCCTCATCAATGTTGTCAATGATGGCATCTTCCCATGTTGCTGCAACAGAGCCAAAGAGTTCCCAGTTGGTGGTTGTTCTGGGAGTCTTCTTCTTAAACCTTGCATTCTTTTCTCCTCGTTCTGTGAGGTAGAATTTTGCACGAAGAAGACGGTGGTCTGATCCCGTTTGGAATTTTGGGACAACAGCAACATCGGTTAGGCAAAACCGCCGATTGAATATGATGTGGTCTATTTCATTGTGGAACCGTCCATCGGGAGACTCCCATGTCCAACGTTTAGATTCAGCCTTTTGGAATTGTGAGTTACCATGGAAGGTTTTGGTTGACATGATGAACTCAGACAGTCTGTCACCTTGTTCGTTCCATTCCAGGCCATGGGTTCCGATGTGGAGTTCATCGACTGATCTTCTTGGTCCTATCTTGGCATTAAAATCACCGACAATGATCTTGTAGAAGGTGTGATCTTCTTTATAGAATTTCTCCAGCTCCATGTAGAATTTCTCAGTTTCTTTTTCACCATAACTGGATGTTGGTGCGTAGACAACAAAGATAGAAACTGCCGGTAGTGAGCCACATTTATTCAAGTGTAATCGTCCGATTCGGGTTGTTAGGCATTCAAATGAATCAATGCTTGTGACTAAGTTTGTGTTGACAAGGATACCGACACCACCGACGCCTCTTTTATCACATGTTCCAAGGAAAAGTTCCTCTCCAGTGTCGAAAACAGCATGATGGGATTGATGTCTTCTCGTTTCGGTCAGACCAATGATGTCGTACTTGATCTTTCGTGCTTGTACCATAAGGTCTTCAATGGATGCAGCAGATGCCAGCATACGAGCATTAAAAGTACAGACAATCATTTTTGTTTTTTCTGCGTTTTGGCAGCCCATGTCTGCCTTGGTGTTTTATCAGCTTCTCCTTCCATATCCTTCTCGACTCTGCATAATCAGGGCTAGGGGAATGAGATCCATTTATTACTGGATTTGGCATATCAATTTGGTCTATTTGGCATAGATCACGGATAGCTTGCCAGGCTCTGCCTTGTGGGTTGGATATTTAAGGATATTTAAGATATCCTGAAAATTATTAAATAAATAGTCGCGTGGCCGCGAATGCGGCCGCGCGCTCCCGGGAGCTTGTTGTGATAATCTTTGGATCCTGGCCTTTGTTGGGGTTACACGGCAGTTGGAGGGTGTAACTGTTTAGCTACTGACAGGTCCAGTCCCAAACCGTGCAGGCTTAGAGATCTCAGTCCCGGGTCCCACACACCTGGGTTCCTCTGCCAGTTCGGTTATGTCTGAGGCTTATCCAAGTGTGTGGAGAGTGGCTCCAGTAAGGCTTTGGTTGGGGCCTGGAAGTCTTCAGCTGTTGGGCCCTGGCGAGGATAGTCAGACACAGGGTAGGAGACTCTGCCTTGTGCTCTCCCGGGAGCTTGTTGTGATAATCTTTGGATCCTGGCCTTTGTTGGGGTTACACGGCAGTTGGAGGGTGTAACTGTTTAGCTACTGACAGGTCCAGTCCCAAACCGTGCAGGCTTAGAGATCTCAGTCCCGGGTCCCACACACCTGGGTTCCTCTGCCAGTTCGGTTATGTCTGAGGCTTATCCAAGTGTGTGGAGAGTGGCTCCAGTAAGGCCTTGGTTGGGGCCTGGAAGTCTTCAGCTGTTGGGCCCTGGCGAGGATAGTCAGACACAGGGTAGGAGACTCTGCCTTGTGCTCTCCCGGGAGCTTGTTGTGATAATCTTTGGATCCTGGCCTTTGTTGGGGTTACACGGCAGTTGGAGGGTGTAACTGTTTAGCTACTGACAGGTCCAGTCCCAAACCGTGCAGGCTTAGAGATCTCAGTCCCGGGTCCCACACACCTGGGTTCCTCTGCCAGTTCGGTTATGTCTGAGGCTTATCCAAGTGTGTGGAGAGTGGCTCCAGTAAGGCCTTGGTTGGGGCCTGGAAGTCTTCAGCTGTTGGGCCCTGGCGAGGATAGTCAGACACAGGGTAGGAGACTCTGCCTTGTGCTCTCCCGGGAGCTTTTTGTGATAATCTTTGGATCCTGGCCTTTGTTGGGGTTACACGGCAGTTGGAGGGTGTAACTGTTTAGCTACTGACAGGTCCAGTCCCAAACCGTGCAGGCTTAGAGATCTCAGTCCCGGGTCCCACACACCTGGGTTCCTCTGCCAGTTCGGTTATGTCTGAGGCTTATCCAAGTGTGTGGAGAGTGGCTCCAGTAAGGCCTTGGTTGGGGCCTGGAAGTCTTCAGTTGTTGGGCCCTGGCGAGGATAGTCAGACACAGGGTAGGAGACTCTGCCTTGTGCTCTCCCGGGAGTATCTTAATCAAATAGAGAATGTAGTGAAAGCAGGGAATAAGCAGTTGAGGCTTTAGTGGCAGATCCAGGATCCCAGGCTCAATCTTTCCTTTTCTTCAACACACTAATAGGGCTTCTAATTAAGAAGTCTGCTAGAGTAGAGAAGTCCACACCCTTTTACAAGAAGGCTTGAGAAAAGAATATTCTAAAAGATACTATTGGTATTCTCAATACATCCTCAATTCTAAGAGGAAGGAAGAAGGGTTTAGAAGATAATGGGAGCCACAAAGTATTTTTTTTTCGAAATTGAACTAGACAGGCTTAGCTTAATTTTAAACAAAACAAGATTTTGTTTAAAATTATTGCAACAGAGAGGAAGACTTTTGCCACAAGGAAAAGTGACTAAGTTTAACTTTGCTGAAAGAAAAGGTAGAAGGGTTTCAAAATTTAGGGCCAGATTCATGGGAAAATATTGAAGGATGTTAGGGGGAGTAAAAAATTTTAAAACAGTTTTTGGGGAATTTTGGACCAAACCTCTTGCTTATGCCTTACTCTTGGCTCTGTGCTCTGGGATCATTGTTCATTGTGCTTGGGGTGCAACAAAGCCAGCATCTTATCTCCTGCACTAGCTCTCTGGCACAAGGAGAAGTAACTGCAATGAGCCATCAGTGCATGCTAATATCTATTTATGGCAGATAGGCTCCTCCCTTTTACATGAAAAGAGACAGAGGGGTATTGTTTTTCTTGATGGTGACATTTAAATGGGTTGATTTCCAACCCATGAGCAAGACATTCCTGGATAGCAAATTTATATCTCTAGACTCAGAGAAAAAATGTCTAGAGCATAGGAAAAAATTGATAATTAAACTTTTTCTAAAATTATGTACCAGAGAAAGGGGGAGTTAAGGGTAATATCATACACACAAAAATGCCTGTTAAAGATTAGTCAAGGAGACAGGAATCTTAAGATACTCTTGGTCTTGTGCTAAGGAATTGATTGTTCTGCTTCTTTTAATTTTTTTTAAATAATTTTATTTATTGAATGACCGTGAAAGCAGTTACAAAGATTTTGAGTTTAAGTCTCGGTCATACAATGAAACACCCGTACCTTCACCAGTGCCAATTTTCCACTACCAAAAAACCCAGTATATCCACATCCCGCTGATGGGATTACACGGCGCCAGATCCCGGACGAGAACAGTGCAGTCTTCTGCCCCCACGCCTGGGTGTTCCTTCCTGGAGCCCCTTGGAGGGGAGCGGGTTGAGCTTTCCTCCCCGCCCCGACCAGGGCTCCGGCAGCCGAAGACCTCCAGGACCAGCCACCACCATGCTGAGACCACTCTCCGCACACATGAAGGTACTGGCAGAGGGACAAAGCCACGCGGGTTCCGGGGCCGAGACCTCCAAGCCTACTCCAATTGGAGTCGAGCATCTTCCACCCAGATCCTCCAAATTCCAGTAGGCGGGGGTCACACCCACCACCTGGCCCCCTGGCGCCGTGTAATCCCATCAGCGGCCAAGACTCAGAAACTATAAAATCCAGATCCCGGACGAGAACAGTGCAGTCTTCTGCCCCCACGCCTGGGTGTTCCTTCCCGGAGCCCCTTGGAGGGGAGCGGGTAGGGCTTTCCTCCCCGCCCTGACCAGGACTCCGGCAGCCGAAGACCTCCAGGACCAGCCACCACCATGCTGAGTCCACTCTCCGCACACATGAAGGTACTGGCAGAGGGACAAAGCCACGCGGGTTCCGGGGCCGAGACCTCCAAGCCTACTCGAATTGGAGTCGAGCATCTTCCACCCAGATCCTCCAAATTCCAGTAGGCGGGGGTCACACCCACCACCTGGCCCCCTGGCGCCGTGTAATCCCATCAGCGGCCAAGACTCAGAGACTATAAAATCCAGATCCCGGAACCATGCGGCCGAAATTGCAGCCCCCGCGACATCTTATCAGAACTTTTTTTTATGACATCTTATTGTCTCATTACTACTTTGGACAAACTTGCAGGCTATCGAATGTAGCCTGCCCACAGGGCAGAGTCTGGCAAACTCCCCGTGGCGTACCAAATATGCCAGATACCAGTAACAATGATGGGTCTCATTCTCCTAAATAGCCTTGAATATAATCTCAGGGCTAGGATGAAAGAGACGTTACTGGGGCCTGCTCGAGGCAATCGACGAATAACAGGATGATGAAATGAAATGAAATGAAATCCACATCCCATACCCTCTCCCTACCTGTGGGTCAGATGATTTCCACATTACTCTCTCTCTCTCTACTTTAATTACATTCAATATTTTGACACCAGACCCACCATTATTTTTGGGGATTTTACCACAACACTCAGATCTTCTGAAAAGGCAACAGTAGACAATTTTTTTTCTATTGCTGGTTATGAATAACATATGGTGTCACGTGGCTGCAGTAGTGGTCATGCAATTTTGTAATTCCAAAGTTTAAATTAAATCTGGAGGGATTTCTGCCAAAATCCACTGGGTTCCAAGATTTGTCTCTGAGTCTCTGGGATCATGGCAGTTAAGCAGCTTGTTCAGGTGCCAGAAAGGCCGTTCATGGGCGGCGAATTGAGGTCTCATTGGGACAGGGAGGAAAGGGCCGGCTGCACCCCATCCCATGAGGCCCCGCGTGTCTTGTCACTGCGGGCCCAAACTTAACTGTCCAGTGGCCTCTGGTGGATGTCCACCACCAAGCCACCAAAGGGGAGCAGGCAATGGGACAGCACCATTTCCCCCCTGGGGTGGCCCGGCGACAGTAACCTACTGGAGGGTCTGGATGCATTTCTGCCAAAAGCCGCTGGGTTTCAAGATTTGTTTCTGAATCTCTGGGATCATGTTTGTTAAGCAGCTTGATCAGGAGCCAGAGAGGCTATTTATGGGCGGCGACTCAGGGTCTCACTGGGACAAGGAGGAAAGGGCCACCTCTACCCCTATCCTGTGAGGCTCCATGTGCCTCATCACTGTGGGCCCAAACCTTACTGTCCCGTGGCCTCTGGAGGATGGCAGCCACCAAGCCGCCAGGGGTAACAGGCCAAGCCACGAAACCTATTCCCACCTGGGGTGGCCCAGGGCCTGTAACTTACCGCAGTGACTGGATACATTTCTGCCAAAAGCCGTTGAGTTTCGAGATTTGTTTCTGAGTCCCTCGGATCATGGCAATTTGATCAGGAACCAGAGAGGCCATGCCTCCAGTTATATATCTAGCCAGAGGTGGTTTGAGGGTGTGTCTCCCACATACCTATCTTTTGGCCGTTTGCTTTCTTGGAAAACTTTGCCCCAATTTGTTGGGGTCTGGCCAAAGGCACAGCAGCAATTTTGGGGTATCTGGAAGTCTGAAGGCGTCATCAGGCTGCTAATGCACTCGCCTCAAAGGTACAGATTGACCTGCTGGTGGTACCATACTCCCTCTTTGAGTTCTTTTTAATATGGCATCTTAGAAATCTTTCATTATCGGTAAGATGAGCTTCAAGCTACAATTCAAATTACTTTCTGAAGTATCAAAAATTCTAAGTTCATGGAACTTGAGTAGATGTGGTTGTACACCATATATGAGTAGGAGAGAGCTTCGAATGCAACTCACTGCAACTTAATAAACACAAGTTGTGATGCTATGAATAGTCAGTGGAACTTCATGACTTTAGAGTCAGCTAGAGAGAGTTTCAGCTTCCAAGAACAATTAAGTCATTCAGATTGAGCCTGAAAAGCTTCATCACTAGCTGTGTCTATGAACAGGTAGCCATATGCTCCTGTTTCTGTCGACTCTTGATTAATGACTGATTGAACAGTTCAGGTTGCTACATGATTTGAGATTATTTTCTTTCCTCCTAAAGGTGATAAGCTATAATTTTATTCTTTTTAAACTTGAAAATACAAAGTCCTGCATGGGCTGTATGTCAGTGCCTTTGCATCCAAGGTGAGTATCACACATGTGTTTTCTTAATGTACTCCAGACACATTTGGAGACATAAAGAAGAGAACAAACCTAGAGATTATTGAGTCCATATCCCTGTCTTTTCATTGATTAAAACCAACTTACATAAATGTGCCTTTTGAAATTTCAAGCAAACTAATTTTCTGTGTCCCCAGGTGCTGTTGTTTGTCATAACTCCACTTGAGAAAAAAATTTTTCCTACCATAGGCGCCACATTGACAAGATATCACCTGCATCAGTTATATCTCATTTCTTTTTGGCTAACCAAACCTGTCCAGGAGATCAGACCTTGTCACTGAGCTATGGTGAGAGAACAAAACTAGAAAAATAACTGTGTTACATTAGGATTTTTCTGTATGATGTTATATTTATAGAGATGTGATTTTCCATCTAATACAGGTTCAAATCCATGTAATAAGAAGTTAAATTATATTTGGGATTGCATTTATTAATATTTTTTACCTTCTCATATGTCTGGTTTCCCCCATATATTGAATTGTTTGATTGTTTTCTCCCCATGCTACACTATATTCCACATTTTAAAAACTGCAAGCAATATTAAGTCATTTCAAATTAATTTGATTCAAACATATAAAATATGCTGTAAGGTAAAATGAAATTCTTGATTTTAAAGAACTGTGATGGAAGAATATTTCAGTCCAATTTAAAAGAGCTTGAGAAAGACAAAACAGATTTAAAAGTTACATTTATACTAAAAGGCTGAATAATAGAATAAGAACACTCAAATATCAATACTTAACTTATTATACAGGTATAATAACCTAGCTATAATAACTTATTATACAGGTATAATAACCTAGCAGGTAAGTCAGGAGGAGGTAAAGTTTAATGGGACTGCAGGAAAAGAAATAGGGTGACTGTATTTCCATACTCAGGGAAACTGGTTTCTTTTCATAAAAGTGTTTTTCTACATTAGCACCTAAATACAAATACCCCATTGGCCTGAGAGTATGATAAAGGGGGAGAGAGTAAAAGAAAGAGAGAGAGGTATTGAGAGAACTCTGACAATATGTAAACAGAAAAAAAATACATAGGGAAATAAATTAAGGACATGGTAGCATTTTGAAAATTACTAGTAAAAGGATTACTCCTTACAAGTGCCATTGATAAACAATGAATTTATAGTACACATTGAGCAAGTACATATGCAAGTACATATACTTTTCTGTTCTTAGTAACATAAATTCTGAAATACTAAAAGGAAATATTCCTGACCAAAACTAGTGCAACATTTAGAAAAAGATAAGTGGAAGCTGAGAGGTAGCAAGACTATTTTATTAAAATGAAGTCTAACTTTGACTCTGTTTTCAAAGTCCTCCAACTCCCACCATTTCCAAAGTAAAGAGTTAAATTATTTCCAGTAATATTATCAGAAGTTTCTCATTGTTATTATGTATGCTTGTTTAACCCAACGATTAACTTCTAAACTTTTTATCTTATTTTGAAATTATTCTTTTAATCACTCATTTACTAATTTAATTCTAATTTAATGAGTAATTAATTTGTCACTTAATAATCAAATTCTTCTTCCTGGAGCTGGTTTTTATAGTCTCTGAGTCTTGGCCGCTGATGGGATAACATGGCGCCAGGGGGCCAGTTGGTGGGTGTGACCCCCGCCTACTGGAATTTGGAAGATCTGGGTGGAGGATGCTTGGCCCAAATCCGAGTAGGCTTGGAGATCTCGGCCCCGGAACCCGCGTGACTTTGTCCCTCTGCCAGTACCTTCATGTGTGCGGAGAGTGGTCTCAACATGGTGGTGGTTGGTCCTGGAGGTCTTTGGATGCCGGAGCCCTGGTCGGGGCGGGGAGGAAAGCTCAACCCGCTCCCCTCCAAGGGGCCCCGGTGGCGAGGACAGTCAGGCGCAGGGGCATGGGTCTCATTCTCATAAAGAGCCTTGAATACAATCTCAGGGCTAGGATAAAGGAGACGTTACTGGGGCCTGCTCGAGGCAATCGACGATTAATAGGATGATTTGTGATTTGTGAATCAAATTCATTCACTAAGCAAATAAAATTTAGGGAGAGAGAGAGAGAGAGTTCAGTCATCCTCTACCTGTCAGAACTTGTTTACACAAGAACAAAAAAAGATTTTGATTTTTCTGTTTACTTATTTTCCTTACTTATTTTCTTTGGTCAACTTTACTCAGTTATTCTGATAAAGACTCAGACTCTAGGATATACAAAGCACTGGTTGAATGCTACAAGAAAAAAACATCTAATCCCATCACAAAATGGGGTGATAAAATGAACAGAAACTTTCCCAAAGAAGAAATCCAAATGGCTAAAAGGCACATGAGAAAATGCTCTACATCATTAAACATCAGGGAGATGCAGATCAAAACCGCAATGAGATAGCATCTCATATCACAGAGACTGGTCCACATTCAAAAGAACAAAAGCCAACCAGTGTTGGCAAGGATGTGGCAAGAAAGGGACCCTCCTTCACTGCTGGTGGGAATGCCAACTGGTTCAGCCCTTTTGGAAAACAATATGGACAATTCTCAAAAAATTAGAAATTGAGCTCCCATTTGACCCAGCAATACCACTCCTGGGAATATATCCCAGAGAGGTAAAAAAGTACAGTTGAAATGACATCTGCACTTCTATGTTCATTGCTGCACTATTCACAATAGCTACAATCTGGAAAAGAACCTGAGTGCCCGAAAACAGATGACTGGTTAAAGAAACCTTGGTACATCTACAGAATGCATTACTATGCAGCTGTTAGAAAAGATGAAGTCATAAAATTTACATACAAGTGGTACTACATGGAAAGTATCATGGCAAATGAAATGAGTCAGAAAGAGAGGAACAGACATCCTAGCCTCTCCCACTAAGTCTGAAAAACCATCTCTAAAGTAGATAGCTACAAATGGAGACTCAAGATACTCCCCTCTTTCCTCTCCCACAGAGAACACACCTTGGCCTCTTCTACTGGACCTCCACTTGTGTAACTTGGAGACCATCAACCACACAGTACTATTGACTCAACCTTACCTCCAACTACCATTCTTTAAAAAACTCACAAAGGTAGCTGTGGTAATTAGAAAAAATAGTACTTTAAATTACTGACAGAGTAGGGTCAGAGACATAGAATGCCTTTCTGGAACCAGTGCAAGAAACTCTAAACAACGAGATAGCAACATCAAATGGGGTTGGGATAGCTTTGACAGGGAAGAAAGAAAGCACCAGCCAGCTGGTTTCCCCAGCGGTGTCCCTGGTGGGGGAGAAGTGCTAATGGTGAATTGGACAGACTCATCTTAGGTGAGTATTTCCACTTGCAAAAATCCCAATGAGAAAGCATCACAGAAAACCACTGTGTTTAGTATGTGAAGACGGTACCCCTGAAGATTCAACAAATACTAATCAGCCATATAACTTCTAAGAAAGGACTTCAGAGATGAAAGTTTGAGGATATTTAAAGAGCTCAAAGAAACGGTGGTACTAGTAGTCAATAAAGTACAATAAAGTATAAGAGAAGAAGTGAGAAAAATGCAATCAGAACTAGAGAATTTGTAGGTAAAATGAACAACTCAGTGGAAGGCCTTGGCAACAGAATAACAGTTACTGAAGACAAAAGCAGTGAGGTCCAACTTGCTGTGAGGAAAATTTTAAAAAAAACAACAGAAGATGAAAAAAGCCTCAAAAACTTTTACAGAAGACCTACTGCCAATTATTTTCAGGATTTTTCAGAAAGTAGAAGAAACAGAAATCCTCCTAACCAATTTCTATGACACAAACTTTACCCTCATACCAAAACCAAGCAAAGACACACAAAGGAGAATTATAGACCTATATCCCTGATGAACTTACATGCAAATATTCTTAAGAAAGTATTAGCAAATCAAGTCAATATCACATCAAAAGGACATACACCATGACCAAGTAGGAATTATTCTGGGGATATAAGGATGGTTTAATATATACAAGTCTATCAGTGTAATACAATATAGTCCTATAGTCCTATTCAATATAGTCTTGACATTAGCAGTTAAAAAAGAGATATTAAGGGCATCAAAAAAGAAGTGAAACTCTCAATTTTGCAGATGATATGATACTAAGAAAACCCAAATACTACAAGTTACAAAATAAGGACATGGAAATCCATAGTCTTCTCTATGCAAACAATGTAATAGAAGAGAGAGAAATTTTTAAAAAATCTCATTCACTATTGTGCTCCAGAAAATCAGGTACTTAGGAATCATCTTAACAAGAGAAGAGAACGACTTATATAAAGATAATATAAGATGTTACAAAAAGAAAAATAATCACTCCTAAAAGAAACAAATGAGAACATGATATGAATAGAAGGAAACACATTCCCTATTCATGGGTTGAGTGGATTAACATTCTCAAAATGGCAATACTGCTCAAAGCATTATACAGATTTAATGCAGTTCCTATTAAAACCCATGGCTTTTTTTTCAAAGAAATAGAACGAACACTGTTGAAATTTACATGGAAAATAATTCAAACTCCACCTCCCCACCCAAACAGTCAAAGCAAGGCTAGGAATAAAGAAGATTGGAGGTTTCACTATCCCCAATTTCAAACTGGTCTTAAAGCTGTAGGAATTAAGAATGTGGTATTGGAACAAGGACAGACTTTTAGGCTAATGGAACAGAATCGAAAGCCCAGAAATAGATCTGCAGGTATGTGGACAGTTAATCTTCAATTAAGAATCAGGGAGTCTCCCATTATGTTACTTTATATTCCACAAATGTGTGCAGTCATTTTATGTCTTTCCCCCTCTCTCTGACTCATTTCACTTAGCATGATACTCTCCATGTTCATTCACTTATATGCAAATTTCATGACTTTGTCTTTTCTAACAGCTGCATGTTATTTCATTATGTAGATGTACCAAAGTTTCTTTAACCAGTCATCTGTTTTCTGGCACTCGGGTTATTTTCCAGATTCTGGCTATTATAAATAGTGCTGCAATAAACATACAAATGCAGATGTCATTTCTACTGTATTTTTTTTGTATCTCTGGGACATATTCCCAGAAATGTTATTGCTGGGTCAAATGGAAGACCAATTTCTAGTTTTTAGAGAAATGTCCAGGAGGATCACTCGGTGGCTTGGAAGCCGGCCTCACATGTTGGGGGGAAAGGCAGTTGAGATAGAAAAGGGACCACCAAGTAAATGATGGTTGGAGGGCTCACTTAGGATGGGAGATGTGTGCTAAAAGTAGACTATGGACTGAAGATGATGGCCACTTAGTACCCCTATTGTGAACCATAACACCTAAAAGGAGATAGAGAGTAAAAGGGAATGTGCCTGCCACAGAGGTGGGGGGATAAGGGGAAGGCAAGAGGGTTACTGGGAACATTGGTGTTGGAGAATGGGCACTGATGGAGGGATGGGTACTTGATTATTGTATTACTAAAATTTAATCACGAAAGTATATAAATCTGTAACTGTATCTCATGATGATTCATTTTAATAATTTAGAAAATTAAGAAACAAAGAAAAATTAAATAGTAATGTGAAAAAAAAGAATCCAGAAGTATTCATACTTTAGTGGAGCAAGAAAATTTCTTCAGCAATTGTGCTGGGAAAACTGGTTTATTACACATGAAAAATTGAATTCAGACTCCTTTCTAACACCATGCACAAGAGTCAAATCCAAATGAACTAAATACTTCTATGTCAAACCTGAATTCACAAATTGCATTGAGGAAAACATTTAAACTAAGGGTATCTTCAAGGATGGACCCTCTTGGGCATGGTGTGGACCCTCATCAACTAGTCCTTTGCAGTCAAGCAGCACGAGTTCCACGGCCACGTGACCAACTCCATGGTCCTGGTCAACGTCCTGCAGGCCATCTAGTGCTCGACTTCTTCTGGAAACAAGACCTGGTACCTGAAGACCATCGACATCTGCCACTTCGGCTGATACCTGGGCTGGGGCGTCTGCGTGTGGCTGCCGTACCTGTACACGCTGCAGGGCCTTTACCTGGTGTACCACCCGGTGCAGCTGTCCACCCCGCACGCTATGGACATCCTGGCCCTGGGCCTGCCGGGCTACTACACCTTCCGCACGGCCAACCACCAGAAGGACTTGTTCCGGTGCACAGACGGCCGCTGCCTCATCTGGGGCCGCAAGCCCCAGGTCATCGAGTGCACGTAGACGTCAGCCAACGGGCAGATGCATCACAGCAAGCTGCTGGTGCCCGGCTTCTGGGGCCTGGAGCACCACTTCAACTACACGGGCGACTTGCTGGGCAGCCTGGCCTACTGCCTGGCATGCGGCGGTGGCTACCTGTTGCCCTGCTTCTACATAATCTACATGACCATCCTGCTCACCCACCGCTGCCTGTGGGACTAGCACCGCTGTGCCAGCAAGTACGGCCGGGACAGGGCACGCTACACAGCTGCCATGCCCATCCGCCTGCTGCCCTGCATCTTCTAGGGGGACTGGGTGCAACACGGCCGCCGTGCCTACTGCCCGGGCTCTTCTAGGGGGACTGGGCACACTACATGGCCGCCGTGCCGGCCCACCTGCTACCTGAGCTCTGCTAGGGGGACTGGGTGCCACACGGCCGCCGTACCCGCTTGCCCACTGCCCAGGCTCTTCTAGGGCGGCTGCATCCTGCCCCCTGGGCTCGGCTGCCACTCGCAGCCTCTGAATGTGCCTTCCCTCTGCCTGGGGGGTGGTCCTGGGGCCCTAGGCCGAGGCCTTCGCACCTCCTACTGACCGTTTCCTCCACACATGGACCTGCCCACCCTGAGCCAGGCAGTGCCTCTGGCCGTGAGCTGCCCGGTGGTGCCGAGGGCCTGTCCTGAGCCTGGTGCTCCCAGACCTGCAGGGCTACCACGGGGCCAACCTGCCTCTTGGCCTCGACAGCCAGCACAGGAGCCCCACTATGGGCCCACCCAACCAGACTGGCTGTTCTAGAATTTTCTCTGATGTCACTCCCCTTGATGTGGTACTTGTTGATAGTAAACTTGTGTTGGAAAAAAAAATTTAAAAAATGCCTTTGACCAAGAAAATGGAAGCAAGGAAAACAAATAGGATTTTATTCAATCAAGAAGCTTTTGCACATCAAAGGAAATGATAGCCAGAATTAAAAGACACCCCACAGAAGTGTGAAAATATTTGCCCATCACTTATCTGATAAATGGTTAATTACCAGGATTATATATATAATGATATATAATGCACTGGTAACACTTTACAAAACAATCAACGAATAAGAGAAGAAAAACTAACCACAACAAATAAGAATGAACAGAAACTTCCCTAAAGAATACATACAAATGACCAAAAGTCATATTTAAAAAATGGTCTGTATTACTGGTGGAGAGAAATTGATATAGGATTAGTGTTGGAACATTGTATGCCTGAAACTCGATCACTTGATCACTTGTCATCCCCTTACTCATTGATTTGCTCAAGCGGGCACCAGTAAGGTCTCCATTTGTCCCTGTCAGTGCTAGTGTAGCCCAATGGCATCTACTCATTCTAGGAACATGAGGAACCTCAAACCGATCTTTCAGGGTCTTGATGAAGAAGTCTGACCATTTTGTAGGTGGGCGGCCATGAGGTCTTTTGATGTCCCGTGGAATCCAGTCAGTAATGGCTCTAGTCCAGTGGTCATCTCCAAATCTCATTACGTGTCCACTCCATCTGATTTTCGACACCTTGGCAAATGAGATATCGTCTCTGATTCTTGAGGTTTGAACTTCAGATTCTTTCACTCATTTGAATGAAACATGATACTCCAAGCATAGCTCTTTTGATTCCTCTTTAGGAGACCAAATAGCTTTGTCATCCTGTTTTCATAGGGCCCAGATCTCTGAGGCATATGTTAATGCAGGAAGAACAGTGGAATCGAAGAGATGTGCCCGGAACCGGAGGTTCTTTGTACTCTTAGCTATTCTGTCGATGCTCTTGAAGGCGTTCCAAGCCACTCTCTTCCTTCTGCGCAACTTAGGTGCCAGGACATTCGTCATGTTGACTTCTTGTCCTAGGTACACATAACTGTTGCATTTGGAGATGGTCGTACCATTCAGAGCAAATGAAATGTCAGGAATGAGACTGTTTCTCATAAACATGGTCTTAGTGATATTCAGCTGGAGTCCAACCTTTCCACACTCACGGTCAAAGTCAGCCAGCATTTGTGCCACTTGGCTAATATTTGGTGTTATTAGAATGATGTCATCAGCAAAGCGGAGGTGGTGTAGTTGCTGACTATCTATTGTCACTCCCATTCCTTCCCTTCCGGTTGTCGCATGATGTTCTCGAGGGTGGCACTGAACAGTTTCAGTGAAATCATATCACCCTGACGAACCCCTCTCTTGACATGGATGATTACTTCTTTGTAGAATGGTGAGATTCTGGTAGTGAATCGCAATACAGCTCACAGAGGATCCTGATGTATTGAGTTGGAATGTCCTGTTTGACTAGGGCTTTGATAACTGCTTCAGTCTCAACAGAATCAATGGCCTTCTTTAAATCATTGAACATTAGACAGAGTGACATCTTGAACTCCCGAGAAACCTCAATGAGCTTGGTTATCATGTGGATATGGTCGATCGTGCTGAATCCTTTGTGGAACCTGGCTTGCTCACATGGTTGTCCTTTATCTAGTGTTCTGCCAATCCTATTCAGGATGACTCCAATGAACAGCTTGTAGATGACAGACAATAGGCAGAATGGGCAATAGTTGTCAATGTGTGGATGTCTCCCTCTTGTACAGTAGTAAAGTACTGCTGGTATTCCATTGGGACGGAACCTTGCATTGCGACAGATAGCATGTGAAGATATGCCGAAACCAGTAAGTACAATGGGTCTCATTCCCCTGACCCTGAAGGAGCAAACAATAGAGCAGCATTGAGAAGAATGTGGAAGGAGCGTCTGATAAAATTTCAAGGCCGAACTAGGCTGCCAAAACTAAGAAAGACAAATATGACTGTTTGTACTTTCAATGCACGTATGCTGGCATCAGATGCGTCCATGGAGGACCTGATGGTACAAGTGCGAAAGATCAAGTAGGACATCATTGGCCTGACCAAGACAAGAAGGCATCAATCACATCATGCCATTTTCAACAGTGGAGAAGAACAGTTCCTCGGAACATGTGACAAAAGAGGCATCAGTGGTGTCGGTGTCCTTGTCAACACAAATTTGCCATGAGCATTGATTCATTCAAAAGCCGAAGCAGACGATTACATTTGAATAGATGAGGCTTACTGCTGGAAGTTTCTATCTTCATTGTCTATGCATCATCATCCAATTATGATGAAGGAGAAATGGAGAAGTTCTACATGGAGCTGGAGAGGTTCTATAAGACCACACCTTCTATAAGATCATTGTCAGTGATTTTAATGCCAAGATAGGACCGAGAAGATCAGCTGAAGAGGTCCACATTCAAACCCATGGCCTAGAATGAAACGAACAGGGTAAGAGACTGTCTGAGTTCATCATGTCGACCAAGATCATCCATGGTAACTCACAGTTCCAGAAGGCTGAATATAAACATTGGACATGGGAGATTCCCAGTAGATGGTTCCACAATGAAATTGACCACATCATATTCAATTGTCAGTTTTGTGTGACCAATGCTGCTTTTGTCCCAAAATTCTGAACGGGATCAGACTACCGTCTCCTTCTTGCAAAATTCTACTTCACAGAGCGGGGAGAAAGGGCCACAAAGTTTAAGAAGAGAACTCCCAGAACGACCACCAATTGGGAGCTCTTTGGCATTATTGCTGCAACATGGGAAGATGTTGCTGTTGACAACATTGACGAGGAATACAATCGACTAGTTTAGCACCTCCATGATTGTGCAAGGAATGCCAAGAGAGAGATAGCCACAAAAGAAGCCTGTCTTCAAAAACTCTTGAGCTTATTCGCCAACATGCCTTGGCACATGCCTCAGGCCACCACAAGCGAATGTCCGAGCTCGCAAAGCAGTGCAGAGAAGTGATAAAGGAAGACCTTAAAGAGAGAAGAGCAGCAGTGCAGGTAGATGTGGCAGAAGCCGGGAAAAGCATTCGCAACACCTGCCTGTCCTCTGCGAACTACAAGACCAAGATGACTGCCCTCCAATGTCCTGATGGATCTATTACATTCTCGAGAAGGACAATGGAGAAGATCATCCATGACTTCTACTCAGATCTCTTTGATAGCCACGTCCACCTGCCCACCTACCAAATTCCGCAGGTTGGATATGTTGTTCCCAACGAAATCCGACACTCCATTTCATGGGTTAAGAAACGAACAGCACATGGCCCAGACAAAGTCAGACCTGGAACCTGCTGTCAGTACTCATCAATACACTGGCTCGGCCTGAAACTTAATCATGAATAACTTTGTAAATCATAGTGCCTTAATAAAAAATGGTAAATTAAACAAACAAAAATGTATTAAACCAGGAAAATGGTACTCTATTGATTTCTGACTTACTGAACAGATCCAATGAAATGCACTGTGATAAACCAACAGTGTACAATTCAAGTTCCCCTAATTTTACTGATGTGATAGTTTGACTGTAACACAGAAAAGAGAATAACAGGCACTGGTTAGATCTTGAAAGTATTTAAGAAATTCCCACACAACATTCATGGCTGCCAGAAATCATTAAAATACTAGACTAGTATTGCAAACAGTAGCACCAAAATGCTGTTTACAATACCTGGAGCTCAGAGTCCCACCCATATCTCCCATAAAGACCAGAACTACTGAAATAAAAATAAAGAAGGAATTCAAGAAAAGTGAAGTGGGGCAGGGAAAGCCTCTTTAACAAATTGTGCTGGCAAAACTGAACGGCTGCATGCAAAAAAGTGGGCTCAGATCTCTGCCTAACGCCATGTACAAAAGTAAGATCAAAATGGATTAAAGACCTCAACATCAGACCAGAATCCATAATGCTCATTGAAGACAAAGTTGGCAAAACACTCCATGATATTGAAGCTAATGGTATCTTCAAAGATGTCACACCACTTGCCAAGCAAGTGAAAACAGAGATAGACAAATGGAACTACCTTAAACTAAGAAGCTTCTGCACCTCAAAAGAAACAGTGACCAAAATACAAAGACCGTCTACAGAATGGGAAAGGATATTCACCCAGTACACATTCGACAAGGGGTTGGTATCAAGGATATACAAAGTACTGATTGAACTCTACAAGAAGAAAACACCCAACCCCATCAAAAAATTGGGAAACGAAATGAACAGAAACTTTCCCAAAGAATAAATCTGAATAGCTAAAAGGCATATGAGAAAATAATCTACTTAATTAATCATCAGGGAGATGCAGATCAAAACAACAATGAGATATCATTTCAAACCACAGAGACTGGCCCGCATCCAAAAGAACAAAAGCAACTGGTGCTGGCATGGATATGGCGAGAAAGGGACCCTCCTTCACTGCTGGTGGGAATGCCGACTGGTTCAGCCCTTTTGGAAAACAGTGTGGATGATCCTCAAAAAATTAGAAATTGAGCTCCCATTTGACCCAGCAATACCACTCCTGGGAATATGTCCCAGAGAGGCAAAAAAAATAAAGTCGAAATGACATCTGCACTTGTTTGTTCATTGCAGCACTCTTTACAATAGGCAGAATCCGGAAAAAAACCGAGTGTCCGAGGACAGATGACTGGTTAAAGAAACTTGGTATATCTACACAATGGAGTACTATGTAGCTGTTAGAAAAGATGAAGTCATGAAGTTTACATACAAGTGGTACTACGTGGAAAGTATCATGTTAAGCGAAATGAGTCAGAAAGAGAGGGATAGACATTGAAAGATTGTATTCATCTTGGGAACATAAAGTAACAAAATAGGAGACTAAAACCCAAGAGTGGCCGAGATTAGTACTAGGAATTTTGTGTACACATGCTAGGGGAAAAGGCAGCTCACAAAGAGAAGGGAGCACCAAATAAAGGGTGTTGGGAGGATCTTCCCAGGATGGGAGAAGCATGCTGAAAGTAGACTATAGACCAAACATGATTGCTACTCAATGCCTCTTTTGCAAACCACAACACTCAAAAGGAGAGAGAGAACAAAAGGAAATGTCCTGCCATAGAGACAGGGTGGGATGGGGGATGGGAGGTGGGAGGGATGCTGGGACCCGTGGTGGTGGAGGATGGGCGCTGGTGGAGGGATGGGTACTTGATCATTGTATAACTGAAACCCAAGCACAAAAATTTGTAAGTCTACAACTGTACCTCATGGTGTTTCACTAATAAAAATTTAAAAAAGAAGGAATTCAGCAAAATGAATAAATGGGAACAGAGAGCTTAGGAAGGTCTTCAAGTTTAGCATAACTTTTTATGCTGACTGAGGATGGCCTCAGAGCAATAATCATCTTGTTCATTGAATTTAGGAGGTCATTGTAAGAGAGTTTCAGTAAATGCAAAGAAATATTGATGAAAAAATTAGAGAACCCACTGAAACAGAATTGGAGATAAAGAATACAGTAGTAGGACTTAGCAACAGAAAGGAAGAGGAAAATCAAAAGTGATCTCAAAGACAAGGAACATGATATCATAGTAGTGACGTCAAAGATAATGAACATGATATTATAAATAAAACCTTTTTAAATGAGGAAATCTTATTGTATTTTATGCACAATAGCAGAGGAGTACCCTAATTTTTTTTGGCTTTGATTGTGGACCATATTCAGCTGTGATCAGAGCTCTGTGCCCAAGCATCACTTTTGTCAGGCTCGGGGGACCATATGGACTGCCAGGGATCCAACCCTAGTTGACCACATGTAAGAAAAATGCCCTACACTCTGTAATATTGATCTGAATTCAACTTTTTATAGAAATTGCAAACTAGAAGAGAGAAGGGGGAGAGTTGTTGGTGTAAGATATATTGACTAGAAAGTTGCCCAGTTTGAAAATGTAATCTGTGTCCCTATCCAGAAGATTCAACAAATACCAAACAAAATTGACTCAAACAGAATGACACCCATGACGTATTGTAATAGAAATATTTAGACCCCAAAATACATATTACTTAAAGTGGTAAGAGAGCAGAAAAAGCATTAAATATAGGGCAAACAACATAAAATTAATATTATATATTTAAAATGAAACTATAAACAAGAAGGAAGTGTAGTGAATGGAAAAAAATAGTAGCTAAAACTCTTCTATCTTGCAAGCTTATCATTCAGATTTGAGGGATTGATAAAAATATTCTCATATAAACTATAGTACCTAAACCAATTTTTCAAGGAATACTGAACGACCTATATAAAACAAATGTTGGATGACAAAATAACCTAAATTCTCATAGAAAAATGCCAACAAATTTCTTCATATAAATAAATTTTCAAAATATCAGTGGACTTAACTCTCCCATAAAAAAGGTGATAGATCAGGGAAATAAAATCCAAACTTCTGCTGTTCACAAATGATGTATTTAAACTCATAACAAAATATTTATCTCAGAGTGAAAGGTTGGAAGACAGTCACATAAATTTAAAACAGTAGGCCAGGGTATACTCATAGTGAACAACAACAACAACAACAACAAAAACATTTAAGTTGGAAAAAGTAATGAGATAGGATGGGCATTATATACTGATTGAGGGATTAAGAGATCAAGAGATCATAATTCTTATTTTTAGCATATATGCACTGAATGAAGAAGGGCCAGAAAACTTTACATAACAGCTAATAGACCTGAGTAGATACACTGAAGAATAGTAGTGAAAGACTTTAACACCCCACCCTTCTTATTGGACAGATCAACTAGAAAAAACATCAGGTAGGATACAAGAGCACTAAGTGAGAAGTTAGAAAGATTGGGACTTATAGACGCACATAGCATATTTTGCACTCAAAATCCAAATAAATATTTTCTTTGGTGCTCATGTGGTATTCTCTAAGATAGACAATGTGCTAGGTCACAGTTTGTGTATCCTGGTAGCCATGAAAATATAAATTCTTTCAAGTATTTTTTTCAGACCATAATGCTATGAAGGTAGAAATTAACTATAAAAAGAAAGTTGGAAAAACTCCAACATTTGGAAACTAAACGACATGCTGATACATAATTATCAGTTCAAAGAGAAAATAAAAAAATATTCCTTGAAATTAATGAGTATTAAGGCAGAAAACATCAGATTTACAGGACACAGCAACGGAAGTGCAAACTGAAAAGTACATAGCAATACAATTTTATATCAGGAAAAGTACCTCATTAATCTCACATCTTGGGAAACAATAACAGGAACAAGTGAAATCCAAGTTAGAAAGAAGTGACTAATAAAAATTAAAGCAAAAAACCCTATACAAAAAAGAAATTAAAAACGCAGCCTTGAATTATTTCTAAAAAATGAATAAAGGAGATTGACTAACCTGTAGTTAGGTTCATGAAGACTTAAAGAGAAAAAATTGGATCAGAGATAAGAGAAATTACAATAGACACATTAGAAATATTAAATATGGTAATAGGTTACAATAGGTTACATACAACTCTGTGTAACTAAGTTGGAGAACCTCAAAAGAAATGGATGAACTCTTAGAATCATGAAACTTTTTTTTCATTTTTCTTTTTTTTATTAGTGAAACACCATGAGGTACAGTTGTAGATTTACAATTTTGTGTGCTTGGGTTTGATTATACAGTGATCAGATACCCATCCCTCCACCAGTGCCCATTTTCCACCACCATGGATAATATCTCCCCCAACCCTATCTCCCCATCCCCCCCTGCCTCTGTGGCAGGGCAATCCCCTGTGTTCTCTCTCTCCTTTTGGGTGTTGTGGTCTGCAAAAGAGGAATTGAGTGGCAAACATGTTCAGTCCATAGTCTACTTTCGACATGCATCTCCCCTCCTGGGAGGATCCTCCAAACACCCTTTATTTGGTGTTCCCTTCTCTATCTGAGCTGCCCTTTCCTCTAGAATGCCCGACTGGCCACTAAGCTATGGAGTAATCCTCCTGGTGCTGATCTCAGCTATTCTTGGGTATTAATCTCATATATTGTTACTTTATATCCCCCAGATGAATGCAATCTTTCTATGTCTATCCCTCTCTTTCTGACTCATTTCGCTTGACATGATACTTTCCCTGTTGTATCACTTGTATGTAAATTTCATGACTTCATCTTTTCTAACAGCTACATAGTACTCCATTGTGTAAATGTGCCAGAGTTTCTTCAACCAGTCATCTGTTCTTGGGCATTCAGGTTTCTTCCAGTTTCTGGCTATTGTAAAGAGTGCTGCAATGAACAAACAAGTGCAGATGTCATTTCGACTATACATTTTTGCCTCTCTGGGATATATTCCCAGGAGTGGTATTGCTGGGTCAAATGGGAACTCAATTTCTAATTTTTTGAGAATCGTCCATAATGTTTTCCAGAAGGGCTGAACCAGTCTACATTCCCACCAACAGTGAAGGAGTGTCCCTTTCTCGCCACATCCACGCCAGCATCGGTTGCTTTTGTTCTTTTGAATGTGGGCCAGTCTCTGAGGTGTGAGATGGTATCTCATTGTGGTTTTGATCTGCATCTCCCTGATGATTAATGATGTAGAGCATTTTCTCATGTGCTTTTTTGCCATTCGGATTTCTTCTTTGAGAAAGTTTCTATTCATTTCATTGCCCCATTTTTGGATGGGGTTGGATGCTTTCTTCTTGTGGAGTTTAACCAGTATTTTGTATATCCTGGATATCAACCCCTTGTCAGATGTGTATTCTGCGAATATCCTTTCCCATTCTGTAGACTGTCTTTGTATTTTGGTCACTGTTTCTTTTGAGGTGCAGAAGCTTCTTAGTTTAAGATAGTCCCATTTATCTATCTCTGTTTTCACTTGCTCAGTCAGTGCCGTGGCATCTTTGAAGATACCATTAGCTTCAATGTCATGGAGGGTTTTGCCAACTTTGTCTTCAAACCTTATGGTTTCTGGTTTGATATTGAGGTCTTTAATCCATTTTGATCTTACTTTTGTACATGGTGTTAGGCAGAGTTCTGAGCCCATTTTTTTGCATGTAGCCATACAGTGATGCCGGCACAATTTGTTAAAGAGGCTTTCCTTACTCCACTTCACATTACTTGCACCTTTATCAAAGATTAGATGATCATATGATTGAGGGGAGATGTCAGTGTATTCAACCCTGTTCCATTGGTCTGCAGTTCTGCCTTTGTTCCAGTACCATGCTGTTTTAATTATTACTGCTTTTTAGTACAGTTTGAAGTTCGGGAGGTTGATTCCTCCCATTTTCTTTTTCCCAAGAATTGCTTTAGCTATTCGTGGGGGCTTATTGTTCCATATAAATTTCAGGAGTGTTTGCTCCATTTCTTTGAAGAATGTCATGGGTATCCTTATAGGGATTGCATTGAATTTATACAATGCTTTTGGTAGTATTGCCATTTTGACAATGTTAAGTCTCCCGACCCATGAGCAGGGGATATCTTTCCATTTCCTCATGTCCTCTTTTATTTCCTGAAGTAGTGTTTTGCAGTTTTCTTTGTACAGGTCCTTTACTTCCTTAGTTAAGCTGATTCCTAGGTACTTGATTTTCTGGGGCACAATTGTGAACGGGATTGTTTTATTCATGTTGCTTTCTTCTCTCTCACTGTTTGCATATAGGAAAGCCATGAACTTTTGTGTATTGATTTTATAGCCTGCAACTTTACTATACAAGTCTATTGTTTCTAGGAGTTTTTTGGTGGAGGTTATTGGGTTCTCTAAGTATAGTATCATATCATCTGCGAATAGTGAGAGCTTGATTTCTTCCTTTCCTACCTGAATGCCCTTAATATCCTTTTCTTGCCTAATCGCTATTGCAAGTACTTCCAGTACTATATTGAACAGCAGTGGAGATAGTGGGCATCCTTGTCTCATCCCTGATCTTAGAGGGAAGGCTCTCAGTTTTTCCTCATTGAGGATGATGCTTGCTGTAGGCTTGTGGTAGATGGCTTTAATTATGTTGAGGAAGGTCCCCTCTATACCCATTTTGGCTAGGGTTTTCATCATAAAGGGGTGCTGGATCTTGTCAAATGCTTTCTCTGCATCTATTGATATAATCATATGCTTTTTATCTTTCCTTTTGTTGATATAATGGATTATGTTGATTGATTTCCAAATGTTGAACCATCCTTGCATCCCTGGGATGAATCCTACTTGGTCATGGTGTATGATTTTTTTGATGAGTAGTTGGATTCTATTTGCTAGTAGTTTGTTGAAGATCTTTGCATCTGTGTTCATCAGGAATATCGGTGTGCAATTCTCTTTCTTTGTGATATCTCTGTCTGCTTTTGGTATCAGTGTGATATTTGCTTCGTAGAAACTGTTCAGAAGTGTTTTTGATATTTCAATTTCGTGGAGAAGCTTAAAGAGGATAGGGAGTAAGTCCTCTTTAAAGATTTGGAAGAATTCACTAGTGAATCCATCCGGGCCAGGACTTTTGTGCTTGGGGAGATTTTTATTACCATTTCAATTTCCTTGATGGTGATAGGTCTGTTCAGGTAATCCAGGTCTTCTTGGTTCAGCCTTGGGAGTCTGTAGGAGTCTAGGAATTTATCCATTTCCTCGAGGTTTTGATGTTCCGTGGCATAAAGTTTCTTAAAGTATTCCCTGAGGATCCTTTGAATTTCTGTAGTTTCTGTTGTAATGACCCCCTTTTCATTGCTGATTCGGTTTATTAGGGTTTTCTCTCTCCCTTTCTTTGTGAGTTTTGCTAGAGGCTTATCAATCTTGTTAATTTTCTCGAAGAACCAGCTCTTGGTTTCATTGACCTTTCAGATTGTTTTTTGGGTTTCCATCTCATTAATCTCTGCTCTGAGCTTTATTATTTCCTTTCTCCTGTTCGGGTTGTGCTCCTTTTTTTGGTCCTTCTCTAAGCTCTTAAACTGTGAGGTTAGGTTACTTATGTGTGCTCGCTCCTCCTTCCTGAGGAATGCTTGTAGAGCTATAAACTTTCCTCTTAACACAGCTTTTGCTGTGTCCCATAAGTTTTTGTAACTCGTGTTCTCATTTTCATTCGTTTCTAGGAATCTTTTGATTTCCTCTTTGATTTCCTGTCTAAGCCACTCGTTGTTCAATAGAGCACTGTTTAATTTCCAGGTGTTTGATTTAGTTTTCTGTTTTTGTGTGTGATTTACTTCTAATTTCAGCGCATTATGGTCTGAGAAGATAGTTGATACAATCTCTATCTTCTTAGTTTTATGGAGGCATGTTTTGTGGCTCAGCATGTGGTCTATCTTGGAGAATGTTCCATGTACGCTTGAGAAGAATGTGTATTCAGCTTTTTGTGAATGAAGTGTCTTGTATATATCTACTAAGTCCCTTTCTTCCATTGTTTCCCTCAGATGAAGTATGTCCTTGCTAAGCTTGAGTCTGGTTGATCTATCAAGAGGTGACAAAGCAGTGTTGAAGTCTCCCACTAGTATTGTGTTGCTATTGATGTCTTTTTCCAAATCTATGAGGAGTTGTTTTAAGTACTTTGCTGGTCTCTCATTAGGTGCATATACATTTATTATTGTAAGTTCTTCCTTTTGTACAGATACTTTGATCAATAAGAAATGGCCTTCACTGTCTCTTATGACCTTCCTCACTCTGAAATCGGTGTGGTCTGATATAAGGATGGCTACCCCAGCTTTTTTATGGGAGCTGTTTGCCTGTAGGATTGTTTTCCAGCCTTTGACTCTGAGTCTGTGTTTGCTTTGACTATTGAGATGCGTTTCTTGCAGGCAGCAGAATGTTGGGTTCAATTTTCTAATCCATCCTGCCACTCTATGTCTTTTAATTGGTGCGTTTAGCCCATTGACATTGAGAGAGATTATTGTTATGGAATTTTGTCCCATTGTTCTGTTGAAATTTGGTATATTTGAGGGGCCTTTCTTGCCTTAAAGTAGCCCATTTAGTTGTTCTTGTAACCATGCTTTTGAGTCTATGAAGTTCCTGAGCTGTTGTTTGTCTGTGAAACTGTGTGTTGTTCCTTCTATTATAAATGAGAGTCTTGCTGGGTAAAGTATTTTTGCGGAGGCATTTATTTCCTTGAGTTTTTTCACTATGTCCCACCACTGTTTTCGGGCCATGAGGGTTTCATCAGAAAAATTAGCTGTGAATTTTAAGGATGCTCCTTTGTAAGAGATTTCTTTCTTCGATCTTGCTGCTTTCAGAATTTTGTCTCTGTCTAAGGTTTTGGTCATTTTGATCAGAATGTGTCTTGGGGTGTTTTTATTCTGATATCTTCTAGCTGGTACCCTTCGGGCCTCCTGAATATGGTCATAAGTTTTTTTCAGCTCTAGAAACGTTGTAGCAATGATGTCTTTGACAGTTTCTTCTTCTTTATCAAGGTTTTCTTCCTGTCCCTCTGGGACTCCAATTATTCTTATGTTACGCCTCTTCGCTTCATCACGATCTTCTCTTGCCATCTGTTCCCGATTTGTGAGTCTCTTTTCCATTTTCTGCTCTTTTCTGGAGAGTCTCTGAACTTCATCTTCGAGCTCACTGATTCTGTTCTCAGCAGCTCTTACTCTGCTGCTGAGGCCTTCCACTGAGTTTTTCAATTCGCCTACGAGATTTTTCAGGTCTGACATTTCCGATTGCATTTTCCTCAATTCTGCCTTCAAATCCTCTTGTTTTCTATTGGCATTGCTTTCCATTGTTTCTTTTAGTTCCCTAAGCATCCTAAGTAGCTCCCTTCTGAATTCCTTGTCAGAGAGGTTGTCTAACACTACAGTACTGTTGGTGTCATCTGGGCTAGACTCTTCAATAAGAAAATTTGGTGGGCTTTTGCGTTGCTTTACCATTGTGAGAAGTGTGGTTTACTCCTTCACGTTCACTGTTACTATTCTGCTTGATATGCAGTGTGAGTTAAGATAGGCTTATGAGTGTATTGGCTACTGTGTTTCTAGTGACTGAGCTAAACTAGAGAAGTTTCCATAGAAGAAGGTAGCTTATGGTTCCTATGGCATATGTAGTGGGAAAATATTTCGAGGCCGCGTTAGCAGTCGCAGCTCCGGAAAAAGTCCCTGGCACTGAGCGAGGAGTTGGGAACGTCTGTGGTTGGAATAGGAGCCGTTCAGCTTGGTTTCCCAGAGCTGGGCCTCCGTGTCCATCCCGCGCAGATCAGGGGAGAAAACCGGCTTTCCAGGACATGGAGCTAGCTGTGCATGCACAGAGAGGGTCCCAGGCCCTTGGGGGCGGGCTGTACCTGGTTGGAATAGGAGCCGTTCAGCTTGGTTGCCCAGAGCTGGGCCTCCGTGCCCATCCCGCGCAGATCCAGAATCATGAAACTTTTAAAGACTGAATCAAGAAGAATTATAAAGCCTGAGCAGATCATTATTAAGTAAGGAAATTTAAAAGTCATAAAATCTCCCAAGAATAAAAACCCTGGCCAAGATTGTTTCACGAGTGAGTTCTACCAAATCTTCAAAGAAGACTACCCATACTTCTGAAGTTCTTTCAAACTACTGAAGAAACTGGAGTATTTCCTAACAATTTCTATGAAGCCAACATTACCCTAATATCAATCATATACAGAGATGTCACTAAAAATGAAAATTATAGATTTACATACCTTATGAACATTAATACAAATATTCTTAACAAAATCTTAACAAATAGATTCTACCAATACATGAAAGGTATCATACATGATGAACAATAGGATTCACTGTAGAGATGAAATAATGGTTTAATGCATGCACATAAATTAGTAGAGCAACAATTATATAATTATATCAATGATGCAGACAGGCTTTGACAAGATTTAACATTAATTAATGATTAAAACACTTAACAAAATATGGATAGTGGGAAAGTTACTGAGATCAAAATGGCCTTCCTTCTGAAATCAGGCACAAGAAAGATGCCCAATTTCTCTACTATCATTCACTATAGTTTGGGAAGTCATCATTGATAGGAGCCAGGAAATAGAAATTAAAACATTCAAATTAGGGCTGAACCAGTGGACATTCCCACCAACAGTGAAGGAGTGTCCCTTTCTCGCCACATCCACGCCAGCATCGGTTGCTTTTGTTCTTTTGAATTTGGGCCAGTCTCTGAGGTGTGAGATGGTATCTCATTGTGGTTTTGATCTGCATCTCCCTGATGATTAATGATGTAGAGCATTTTCTCATGTGCTTTTTTGCCATTCGGATTTCTTCTTTGAGAAAGTTTCTGTTCATTTCATTGCCCCATTTTTGGATGGGGTTGGATGTTTTCTTCTTGTGGAGTTTAACCAGTATTTTGTATATCCTGGATATCAGCCCCTTGTCAGATGTGTATTCGGTGAATATCCTTTCCCATTCTGTAGACTGTCTTTGTATTTTGGTCACTGTTTCTTTGGAGGTGCAGAAGCTTCTTAGTTTAAGATAGTCCCATTTATCTATCTCTGTTTTCACTTGCTCGGCCAGTGGCGTGGCATCTTTGAAGATACCATTAGCTTCAATGTCATGGAGGGTTTTGCCAACTTTATCTTCAATGTACCTTATGGTTTCTGGTCTGATGTTGAGGTCTTTAATCCATTTTGATCTTACTTTTGTACATGGTGTTAGGCAGAGTTCTGAGCCTATTTTTTTTGCATGTAGCCGTCCAGTGATGCCAACACAATTTATTAAAGAGGCTTTCCTTACTCCACTTCACATTACTTGCACCTTTATCAAAGATTAGATGAGCATATGATTGAGGAGAGATGTCAGTGTATTCAACCCTGTTCCATTGGTCTGCAGTTCTGCCTTTGTTCCAGTACCATGCTGTTTTAATTATTACTGCTTTGTAGTACAGTTTGAAGTTCGGGAGGTTGATTCCTCCCATTTTCTTTTTCCCAAGAATTGCTTTAGCTATTCGTGGGGGCTTATTGTTCCATATAAATTTCAAGAGTGTTTGCTCCATTTCTTTGAAGAATGTCATGGGTATCCTTATAGGGATTGCATTGAATTTATACAATGCTTTCGGTAGTATTGCCATTTTGACAATGTTAAGTCTCCCGACCCATGAGCAGGGGATATCTTTCCATTTCCTCATGTCCTCTTTTATTTCCTGAAGTAGCGTTTTGTAGTTTTCTTTGTAGAGGTCCTTTACTTCCTTAGTTAAGCTGATTCCTAGGTACTTGATTTTCTGGGGCACAATTGTGAATGGGATTGTTTTTTTCATGTTGCTTTCTTCTCTCTCACTGTTTGCGTATAGGAAAGCCATGGACTTTTGGGTATTGATTTTATAACCTGCAACTTTACTATACGAGTCTATTGTTTCTAAGAGTTTTTTGGTGGAAGTTATTGGGTTCTCTAAGTAGAGTATCATATCATCTGCGAATAGTGAGAGCTTGATTTCTTCCTTTCCTACCTGAATGCCCTTAATATCTTTTTCCTGCCTAATCGCTATTGCAAGTACTTCCAGTACTATATTGAACAGCAGTGGGGAGAGTGGGCATCCCTGTCTCGTCCCTGATCTTAGAGGGAAGGCTCTCAGTTTTTCCCCATTGAGGATGATGCTTGCTGTAGGCTTGTGGTAGATGGCTTTAATTATGTTGAGGAAGGTCCCCTCTATACCCATTTTGGCTAGGGTTTTCATCATAAAGGGGTGCTGGATCTTATCAAATGCTTTCTCTGCATCTATTGATATGATCATATGCTTCACTGTTGGTGGGAATGTCCACTGGTTCAGCCCTTCTGGAAAACCGTATGGACGATTCTCAAAAAATTAGAAATTGAGCTCCCATTTGACCCAGCAATACCACTCCTGGGAATATATCCCAGAGAGGCAAAAATGTATAGTCGAAGTGACATCTGCACTTGTTTGTTCATTGCAGCACTCTTTACAATAGCCAGAAACTGGAAGAAACCTGAATGCCCAAGAACAGATGACTGGTTAAAGAAACTTTGGTACATCTACACAATGGAGTACTATGTAGCTCTTAGAAAAGATGAAGTCATGAAATTTACATACAAGTGGTACAATATGGAAAGTATCATGCTAAGCGAAATGAGTCAGAAAGAGAGGGATAGACATAGAAAGATTGCATTCATCTGGGGGATATAAAGTAACAAAGTATGAGATTAATACCCAAGAATAGCTGAGATCAGCACCAGGAGGATTACTCCATAACTTAGAGGCCAGCCGGGTATCCTAGAGGAAAGGGCTATTCAGATAGAGAAGGGAGCACCAAATAAAGGATGTTTGGAGGATCCTCCCAGGAGGGGAGATGCATGTCGAAAGTAGACTATGGACTGAACATGTTTGCCACTCAATGCCTCTTTTGCAGACCACAACACCCAAAAGGAGAGAGAGAACACAGGGGATTGCCCTGCCACAGAGACGGGGGGATGGGGGGATGGGGGTGGGAGGGATATTATCCATGGTGGTGGAAAATGGGCACTGGTGGAGGGATGGGTATCTGATCATTGTATAATTGAAACCAAAGCACAAAAAATTGTAAATCTACAACTTTAAAAAAAATAAAATAAAATAAAGGGAAAAAAAAACATTCAAATTAGAAAAAGAAGTTAAGCTATTTCTATTTGCAGATATGAATACCATAAAGACTCCACTGAAACACTTTTGAAAACAATGAGCAAATTCAGCAAAATGTCAGGCTGAAAATTCAATACATAAATGTTCTTTGCATTTCTATTTTAAAAAAATAAACTAGATGAGAGAAAAATAAAAATGGAAACTCCATTTAAAATAGTTTTCAAAAATGTAAATACTTAAGCATCCATTAACAATGGATATAAAAGATATGCATACATTGAAAACAATGCCATTAATTGAAAGAACTGTCCATTGATTAGAAGAAGTAACATTTTAAAATGACCACCTAGGATGGAGTGTCAGTACAGCAGGTAAAGTATTTGCCTTGCATTTACCCAACACAAGTTCAATCCCTTGCATCCCATAAGGTCCCCTGAGCACTACCAGAGGTGATCCCTGAGTGCAGAGTCAAGAGTAAGGCCTAAGCACAGATGGCTGTGTTTCCCCCTCCTGAATCAAAAGACCAATTATTCAAAGTATTTTATATATACAATATAATCCCCATTAAAATTCTGATGGTATTCATCAAGAACTTAGAACTCAAATTTGTATGGAATCACAAAACTCCTTATATAGGCAAAGTAAATCTGATGGTTTGTATTTTATTTTTGGAGTTTAAATTATACCACAAAGCTATTATAATAAAAACTGACTCGCCAGACACAAAAGTAGATCCTAAGACCAATGTAATAGAATTGAAAGTACAGAGATACATCCTACGATAAGGTGGGTGGTAATAAAGGGGTTAGGTACATGAAATGAAGCAAGAAAAACCTCTTCAACAAACGGAGTTGGGCAACTGAACACTCACAAGCAAGAAAAAGTGATACTGGATTTCTCACATCATAAACAAAATTGATCCAATTAAATTAAAAACTCTGAGTATTACATCAGAATCCATAAAATATATTGAGGAAAACATAGACTGAACTCGTCATGATATAAACCTTGAGGTGACTTCAGTTGTTTGTCTAAAGTGGTCAGGACAACAAAAACAAAAATAAACATAGGGGAACATGGCAAAAAAAACTCTGGTAAAAGTTAAGACAAAGTATGGAATGTAAGTAAATATATGCATATGATAATCAGAAAATAAGCTAATATCCAAAATATATAAAGCACTCACAAAGCTCAACCACAAACAAAACAATTGTACATTCCAAAAATGCATAGAGGAAATGGAGCAGACACTTTGTGAAATGGGTCATAAGGATGGTCAGGAGACATATAAAAAATTGCTCATCATCAGTTATTATAAGGGAAATGCTAATTAAAACAATAATGAGATTTCATCTTATACTAGTGAGAATGGCATTTCTCAAAAAGACTGGAAACAATCAGTGTTTGAAAGGATGTGATAAAAAAGAATCCATATTCACTTTGGTGAAAATACTGCTAATTCAGCCTCAATTAAAACAGTATGATTATTTTTCAAAGAAAGTAAGAGCAGATCTTCCATAGAGACTCAACTTCCATGTGACTCAACTTCTTGGCATCTACTCCCTCCCAGCCTCAATTCTCAACACAAAATTTCAATTTTCAAAGATATATGCACACCTATGTTCATTGCAGTGAGGAATAGCTAGGATATGGAAGCAACCCAAATGTTCAATGACAAATAATTGGATTAAGAAGTTGTTATTTATACACAAAGGAACTATAGAGCAGATAAAATATTGTACTTTGATGTAATTTGGAAAAAACATTATTTTAAACAAAATAAGTCAAGTAAAGAAGGAATTTACTGCAACTTGAAAGAAACTGGAGAGAATTATTTTTAGTGGAGTAAATCAGAGTCACCGTAGCACTGTCCTCCCATTGTTCATCAATTTGCTCGAGCGGGCCCAGTAACGTCTCCATTGTGAGACTTGTTATTACTGTTTTTGGCATATTGAATATGTCACAGGTAGCTTGCCAGGCTTTGCTGTACGGGCGAGATACTCTCGGTAGCTTGCTGGGCTCTCCAAATGGGGTGGAGGAATCGAACCCGGCTCAGCCGGGCTGGCTGCATGCAAGGCAAATGCATTACCGCTGTGCTATCGCTCTGGCCCAAATCAGAGGAAGAAGGTCAAATATGAAATGCTCTCACTCATGTGATATCTTGGAGGCAAAACAAGGCAATAAACAGTATTGAATGATGAAAAACTGTTGGCTTTGGATTATAAAATTGAGAATATAAAGCAATGGAGGGAGGAAATGAAAAAAAATAAAAGCACATAAAAAAATCATTGAGGATCTTGGGAATTTTGACAGAGTTGAGGTACAGTAACTTTGTACATAAGAAAACATATTAGCCCTATTATAATCATGCTACCTCAACTACAATAATATTAGAAAATTAAAAAAGAAAATGAATGAATCAATTTAATGTAATAATATTATAAATTTGATGTGAAATATATTGCTTAATGATGGTTTCTTTCCTATGATGTTTAGAGATGATTGTTGGCTTCTGCGGTAGAGAGCTGTTCAAGTTGCTTTTTAAAAAGTGAAGATTTGTTACCTCGGAATCACCCTAATGAAAGAAGTAAAGGACCTCTACAATGAAAACTACAAAACGCTACTCCATGAAATAAAAGAGGACACAAGGTAATGGAAACATATCCCCTGCTCATGGATAGGAAAAATTAACATCAGCAAAATGGCAATGCTCCCTAAAGCATTATACAGATTCAATGTGATCCCTATAAGGATACTCATGAAATTCTTCAAAGAAATAGATCAAGCACTCCTGAAATTCATATGGAACAACAAACACCCACGAATAGCTAAAGCAATTCTTGGGAAAAAGACATGGGGAGGCATTACCCTCCCCAATCTCAAACTCTACTACAAAGTGGTAATAATTAAAACAGCTTGGTACTGGAACAAAGGCAGGGCTGCAGACCAATGGAACAGGGTGGAATATCCGTTCATACAACCCCAAATGTATGAACATCTAATCTTTGATAAGGGAGTAAGAAATGTGAAGTGGAGCAAGGAAAGCCTCTTCAACAAATGGTGCTGGCATAACTGGACAACCACATGCAAAAAAAATGGGCTTAGACCTCGACCTACCACCATGCACAAAAGTCAGATCAAAATGGATTAAAGATCTCAACATCAGGCCAAAATCCATAAAGTATGTTGAAGACCAGGTCTGCAAAACCCTCCACGATATTGAAGCTAAAAGTATCTTCAAAGACGACACTCCACTGACCAACCAAGCGGAAACAGAGATAAATAAATGATACTATCTTAAATTAAGAAGCTTCTACACCTCAAAAGATAAAGTGACCAGAATACAAAGACAATCTATAGAATGGGAAAGGATATTCACCCAATATCCATCTGATAAGAGGTTGATATCAGGGATATACAAGGTATTGGTTGAACTCCACAAGAGAAAACATCCAACCTCATCAAAAAACAGGATGATGAAATGAACAGAAACTTTCTCAAAGAAGAAATTCGAATGGCTAAACAGTGTGTAAACTCAAAAAAGGACAGCAGTGGCAGCGGTCTATCTCTCCTGCTGCCTGCGTTCGGTAGTCTCACACTGCTTCCGCCACCCCGGGGAGGTCAATGGCGATGGGCAGGCAAAGGAAGGAACAAGGGCCAGGCTGGTTGATGTCAGTTGCAGTTTATTCCAATCCTCTCTCCATCCACTCCTGTCTCTCTCCTCTGCCTCCCCTCCTGCTCCTTCCTCCCCCAAGCTATTTAATTCTCCTCTATCCCCCTTCATCCTCCTTCTGACTCGAATCTGGATACTGATCCCCATTCCCTTTCTCCTCCTGCTCTGGAGTCTGGATTCTAATCCCGATTCCCTTTCTCCTCTTGCTCTGGAGTCTCGATTCTGATCCCCAGCCTACTCTAATAGTACAGTTAAATCCAAAAGCATAAGGGGTTGGGGTAACAATTACACATAGGTGTGGTCACAATCAATAGGGGTAAAGTTCTTTCCCTTGGAGAAAGCCGCTTCAGGACAGATATTCTCTCAGCAGGAAGACCCACCCTAGAACAGAATCCCCTGGGTGTGTTTCTCCTCTCCTTGCCCAAAAAACATATAAGCATACATAATATAAATCATTTTGTATGGATACAGTAAGAAATATCTTAAACTTATAGTATTGCTCATCTTATAGCTCATCTTATAGCTTGCCCTGTGTCCATTCAGTCCCTCGTTGGGACCCTGCTTTTGGGGTGTTAGGAACCAAGGGCAATTGAGGCTTAAGTCGAGAAAGCAGATGCCGGGGAGTGAACAATAGTCAAAGCCAATTAAATCCTAAGTTATAAAGCATAATATCAACGGTCTTCCTGTATCTATACAAAAAGGGCATTGTTGTAAAGTAAGCTATTCAAAAGTCATAAGGACAGGAGAAAGGCAATATTAACTTACAATACAATTTCAGTGTCCTAGAAGGATCTGACCTTATAAATTAAAAGATTCTGATTAGGGGGTGAAACTAATTAACTTGTTGGGGAAGAGAGCATAGAGAAGTGGTTACAGATAAACGAAGGAATGGGAGTGACTTGGGAGCACTGTGATGGGTGTAACCTGATAAACCTAAGCTCCTGTGGAGAAAGGGAGAAAGGACAGAGCAATGCCATCCTACAAAACGGCACATGAGAAAATGCTTTACATCATCATCAAGGAGATGCAGATCAAAACAACAATGAGATATCATTTCACACCACAGAGTCTGGCCCACATCCAGAAGAACAAAAGCAACCGGTGTTAGCTGGATGTGGCTAGAAAGGGACTCTCCTTCACTGCTGGTTGAATGCTGACTGGTTCAGCCTTTTTGAAAACATTATGGAAATTCTCCAAAAATTAGAAATTGAGCTCCAATTTGACCCAGCAATACCACTCCTGGGAATATATCCTGTGACTCTATTTAAAAATATAGTCAAAATGACATTTGCACTTCTATGTTCATTGGTGCACTGTTCACAATAGCCAAAATCTGGAAAAAAACTGAGTGCACGAGAACAAAAGACTGGTTAAAGAAACTTTGGTACCTCTACACAATGGATTACTATGCAGCTGTTAGAAAAGACGAAGTCATGAAATTTACATACAAGTGGTACTACATGGAACGTGTCATGCTAAGCTAAATGAGCCAGATAGAGAGGGACAGACACAGAAAGATTGCATTCATCTGGGGATTATAAAGTAACAAAATAGGAGATTGACATCCAAGAAAAGTCAAGATAAGTACCAGGAGGTTCACTATATGGCTTGAAGGCCAGCTGCACATGTTAAGGAAAAGGCAGCTCACAAAGAGAAGGAAGCACCAAGTATAGGGTGTTGGGAGGATCCTCCCAGGATGGGAGATGCATGTTGATAGTAGAGTGTAGACCAAACATGATTGCCACTCAATGCCTCTTTTGCAAACCTCGGCACCCAAAAGGAGAAAGAGAACAAAGGCGAATTGGGATGGGGGGATAGGGGGCTGGGAGGGATACTGGGATCATTTGTGGTGGAAAATGGGCACTGGTGGAGGGATGGGTACTCGATCATTGTATAACTGAAACCCAAGCACAAAATCTTGTAAGTCCACAACTGTACCTCATGGTGTTTCACTAATAAAAATTCAAAAAAAAGCTAAGATTTGTTACAGATATCGATGGAGCTCTAGGAAGCACAGTAACCCTGACTTTCACTGCTGACTTTGTGGTTGTCCCATAATTCCATATCCAGTGTATCCTAGAAAATAAATCTAAATGCTTTAGTTAATCGTTCCCTACAATGGAGCCGGAACGATAGTATAGCAGGTAGGGTGTTTACCTTGCACACAGAAGACCTGGGTTTGGTTCCTGGCATCCCATATGGTCTCTAAACACCGCCAGAAGTAATTCCTGAGTGAATGAGCCAAGAGTAATACCTGAGCATCACTGGATGTGGCCCATAAAGGCAAAAAAATGCTCTTTCTAAAATGTTATAAGCAAGTTTAGAGCTGGAATGGATTAACCTTGAACCACTTACCTAATGGACTCCTGCCAGGAAGCTGAGGAGGAAAAGGTTAACAGTTATTATCAGTGAAGAGTGAACATCATTTACCAGGGTTGTTTGTCTTGGATGGCCATCAAAGTGTGGAGACCTAGTTTATCTAAAACCTGGACTATAGAACTGAGGAGAAAGAAGGAAAGAATCTGAAGCAAGGGTGGGGGGAGAGGAGGCAGTGAGGAAGTAAGAGTGAGAGGGAAGATAATAGGTGCAGGGGGCCTGGAGAGATAGCACAGCTGGTAGGGCATATGCCTTGCAGGCGGCCAACCCAGGTTTGATTCCCAGCATCCCATATGGTCCCCTGAGCACTGCCAGGAGTAATTCCTGAGAGAAGAGCCAGGAGTAACCCCTGTGCATTACCGAGTGTGACCCAAAAAGCAAAAAAAAAAAAAAAGGTGCAGGGGAGCTGGACCTCGGGCACACTGGGGGTGAAAGGCTGATATTTAAGTATATATTTGAACCATTTCATTTCAATTCATTTCATTATCCTCTTATTCGTCGATTGCATTGAGCAGGCCCCAGTAACGTCTCTTTCATCCTAGCCCTGAGATTATATTCAAGGCTCTTTAGGAGAATGAGACCCATCATTGTTACTGGTATTTGGCATATTTGGTAGGCCACGGGGAGTTTGCCAGACTCTGCCCTGTGGGCAGGCTACATTCGATAGCCAGCAAGTTTGTCCAAAGTAGTAATGAGATAATAAGATGTCATAAAAAGATGTCCTAGTGGGACGGGCACAGAGGCCCAGCTCTGGGCAACAAAGCTGACCGGCTCCAATTCCAACAGGAAGAGCCACGCCCAAGGGTCTGGGACCCTCTCTGGGCATGCACAGTTAGATCCAGCCCCTAGAAAGCCGGTTTTCAACCCCTGATCTGCGTGGGACGGGCACAGAGGCCCAGCTCTGGGCAACAAAGCTGAACGGCTCCAATTCCAAACAGGTACAGCCCGCCCCCAAGGGCCTGGGACCCTCTCTGGGCATGCTCAGCTAGATTCAGCCCCTAGAAAGCCGGTTTTCAACCCCTGATCTGCGTGGAACGGGCACAGAGGCCCAGCTCTGGGCAACAAAGCTGAACGGCTCCAATTCCAAACAGGTACAGCCCGCCCCCAAGGGCCTGGGACCCTCTCTGGGCATGCGCAGCTAGATCCAGTCCCTAGAAAGCCGGTTTTCAACCCCTGATCTGCGTGGGAGGGGCACAGAGGCCCAGCTCTGGGCAACAAAGCTGAACGGCTCCAATTCCAACAGGTACAGCCCGCCCCCAAGGGCCTGGGACCATCTCTGGGCATGCGCAGCTAGATCCAGCCCCTAGAAAGCCGGTTTTCAATCCCTGATTTGCATGGGATGGGCACAGAGGCCCAGCTCTGGGCAACAAAGCTGAACAGCTCCAATTCCAACAGGTACAACCCACCCCCAAGGGCCTGGGACCCTCTCTGGGCATGCGCAGCTAGATCCAACCCCTAGAAAGCCGGTTTTCAACCCCTGATCTGCGTGGGACGGGCACAGAGGCCCAGCTCTGGGCATCAAAGCTGAACGGCTCCAATTCCAACAGTACAGCCCGCCTCCAAGGGCCTGGGACCATCTCTGGGCATGCGCAGCTAGATCCAGGCCCTAGAAAGCCGGTTTTCACCCCTGATCTGAGTGGGACGGGCACAGAGGCCCAGCTCTGGGCAACCTTCCAAAACTCTTGAGCTAATTCACCAGCGTGGTTTGGCGCATGCCTCAGGCAACCGCAAGCTAACTTCCGAGCTTGCAAAGCAGTGCAGAGATGCGATCAAGGAAGACCTCAAAGAGAGAAGAGCAGAAGTACTGGTAGATGCGGCAGAAGCCAGGAAAAGTATTCGTAACACCCGCCTGTCCTTCGCCAACTATAAGACCAAGATGACTGCCCTCCGACGTCCTGATGGATCCATCACATCCTCCAGAACAGCAATGGAGAAGATTGTCCATGACTTCTACTCAAATCTCTTCAATAGCCATGTCCACTTGCCGACATACCAAATTCCACAGGATGGATATGTCGTTCCCAACGTTCTCCCTTCCAAAATCCGACACGCCATTTCGTGGGTAAAGACACAAACAGCACCCGGCCCAGACAAGGTCAGACCTGAATACCTGAAGAACCTGCCGTCAGTACTCATCAATACACTGGCTTGGCTCTTCACTTGCTACCTATCTGAATGCAAGGTCCCATCCCAATGGAAAACCAGCAGGACCGTACTACTGTTCAAGAAGGGAGACATCCATGACATTGGCAACTATCACCCGATCTGCCTATTGTCTGTCATCTACAAGTTGTTCACTCGAGTCATCCTAAATAGGATTGGCAGAACACTAGATGAAGGACAACCATGCAAGCAAGCAGGTTTCCGCAAAGGATTCAGCACCATTGACCATATCCACACGATAACCAAGCTCATTGAGGTTTCTCGGGAGTTCAAGATGTCGCTCTGTTTAACATTCATTGATTTAAAGAAGGCCTTTGATTCTGTTGAGATGGAAGCGGTCATTGAAGCCCTAGCCAATCAGGGCATTCAAGCCCAATACATCAGGATCCTCCGTGAGCTGTATTGCGGATTCACTATCAGGATCTCACCATTCTACAAAGAAGTGATCGTTGATGTCAAGAGAGGGGTGCGGCAGGGTGATACCATTTCACCGAAACTCTTCAGTGCCACCCTCGAGAACATCATGCGAGGACTGGAATGGGAAGGAATGGGAGTGAAGATAGATGGTCGGCAACTGCACCACCTCCGCTTTGCTGATGATATTGTTTTAATAACACCAAACATCAGCCAAGCGGCACAAATGCTGGCCGACTTTGACCGTGAGTGTGGAAAGGTAGGACTACAGCAGAATCTTACGAAGACAATGTTTATCAGAAACAGCCTTGTTCCTGACGCCCCATTCGCTCTCAATGGAACGACCATCTCCGAATGCAATAGCTATGTGTACCTAGGTCGAGAGGTCAACATGACAAATGACCTGGCACCCGAGCTGCGCAGGAGGAAGAGAGCGGCTTGGAACGCCTTCAAGAACCTTGAAGAAATAGCTAAGAGGATGAAGAACCTCTGGCTCCGGGCACATCTCTTTGATTCCACTGTTTTTCCTGCATTAACATATGCCTCAGAGACCTGGGCTCTACGCAAACAAGATGAGAACGCTATTCAGGTTTCCCAAAGAAGAATACAAAGAGCTGTGCTTCGAATATCACGTTTCACTCAAATGAGAGAAAGAATCCGAAGTTCTGACATCCGTCGACAATCAAGAATCAGGGATGCTCTTTCATTTGCCAAGGTTTCGAAAATCAGATGGGCTGGTCACGTAATGAGGTTTAAAGACGACCGCTGGACTAGAGCTGTTACCGACTGGATTCCACGGGATGTCAAAAGACCGCATGTCCGCCCACCTTCCAGATGTTCAGACTTCTTCGTCAAGATCATGAACGATTGGTTTGAGGCCCTTCATGTTCCCGTAGCGGACAAATGCCATTGGGCTACACTAGCACGCGACAGGGACAAATGGAGATGTTAGTGGCGCCCGCTCTTGCAAATCGATGTCTAACGGGAAGTTAAGTGATTAAGTGATATTAAAGTCAATTGAAACCAAAGAATAGCATAGGGAAGGATTTATTGGATTTTTATTAAATTTTTATAAGAAATTTAGTCCATTTATAATTATTATAGTAATAATGTTTGGTTTAGTGCAATTTTATGTTATACTTTTGGTTTGTTATGCTTTGTTTATTTATTTTTTTTATGAAGCCTTTGCTGCCCTCAGTATTTGAAAATGGTTTTAATCCTTTTTTCAATGTAATTAAATTTTTAATTTTTATCTTTTTGTAATAAAATTTTTATATTAGTTACAATATATTTAAATCATTTGTTATTTTATTTCTCTCTTTGTTCTAGATTTCCTTCATTTGCTATGGTGTATTAATCCATATTTTTACATTTTTACATTATAGCTGTCTTAGGAAATTATAAATGCATTTTATGGCTTGGAAGCCAGCTGCACACTCTAGGGGTAAAGGCAGCTCAGATAGAGAAGGAAGCACCAAATAAAGGGTGTTGGGAAGATCCGCTCAGGATGGGAGAAACATGCCGAAAATAGACTATATACCGAACATTCCTCTTTTGCAAACCACAGCACCCGAAAGAAAGGAGAGAGAGAACAAAAGGGAATGCCCTGCCACAGAGGTAGGGTGGGATGGGGGATGGGGGGTGGGAGGGATACTGGGATTGGTGATGGAGAATGGGCACTGGTGGAGGGATGGGTACTCGATCATTGTATAACTGAAACCCAAGCACAAAAATTTGTAAGTCTACAACTGTACCTCGTGGTGTTTCACTAATAAAAATTTAAAAAGTACAAGGTAAAAAATACATTTTATGACACTGATATCTGCTATTATACATAATAGATACTGTTATATTTGCTGTTATTCTCTATTAAATGGATTAATTGCTAATTAGAAACTTGTAAAAACGACTCATTGATTGTTGAGTTACTTTCATTTTGAAACAATTTTCAAGATTACAAGGATATTATACACTTGCTCCTTAAAAAAAATCTATTTAGTTTTTGGTTTTGAGGACACCTGGAAGTATTTTTGACTATTCCTGTCTGTATTAAGGGGTTTCTCCTAGTGATCCTATGAAAATTTATGATTAAAAAGTGATTTAGGGTTCATGGTTTACAGAGTTGTTAATAATAGTTTCAGCCATGCATTGTTCTGATCCTCGGCCCTTCACCATTATCAGTATACTTCCACAATATCTCATTGTGTCCTCCCATCCCTCTCGCCCTTGGGAGTCATTTTTTTCCCATTTAGTTTTCATAATTTGGGTCACATGTTCAACAATAGTGTTAATGCTTACAGTTCTTATAGTTTTGATGTGCACAATTACCTCAACCAAATTGTCTAGGACCCTCAACCAATGTTCCTGTTTACCCTCTTATCGGCCACGTAATTTTCCCTACTGAATATCACCTTGGTTGGCATTCTCAGTTCTGTAATCAAGGGCAAAGGATTCACATTATTTGATACTTTCCATTCCCTTGCCTTATTCCTTTATGTAGCACAGTTGGGTGGAATCATCTGGAGGTTTTTTTTAAATCAACGTATATACAAAGACTCAACTTTGTCTGAATATATATATATATATATATATATATATATATATCACGATCACGATCATCCTGTTGTTCGTCGATTTCCTCGAGCATGCTCCAGTAACGTCTCCTTCTTCCTAGCCCTGAGATTTTATTTTATTTTATTTTGCTTGCTTTTTTTAAAAATTTTTATTAGTGAATCACCATGAGATACAGCTACAGACTTACAAACTTCCGTGCTTGTGTTTCAGTCATACAGTGCTCAACTACCTATCCTTCCACCAGTGCCCATTCTCTACCACAGATACTCCCAGTATCCCTCCCACCCCCCAACCCCCAACCCACCCTGCCTTTGAGGCAGGGCATTCCTTTTTGTTCTCTCTCTCTTTTGGGGTGTTGTGGTTTGCAATAGAGGTATTGAGTGGCCATCGTGTTCGATCTATAGTCTACTTTCAGCATGCATCTTCCATCCCAAGTGGGTCCTCCAATCACACTTTAATTGGTGTCCCCTTCTCTATCTGAGCTGTCTTTTCCTCCAGCATGTGAGGTCTGTAGTCCTAAAAAAAGGCAAGCTATGGAGCAAGCCTCCTGGTACTTATCTCTACTGTTCTTGAGTGCTAGTCTCCCATTCTGTTACTTTATATTCCACAGATGAGTTATTGCTTGCTTGTTTTTTGTTTTGATTTAGTGACTGCATCCACAGCTGTTTGAGGGACCACACTGGGCAGGGAATTGAATTCAGGCCTTCAGCAAATAAAGAATTTTCTGTGCCTTTTCAGGAATCTCTCCAACCCTGAATTCCCAATTCTTTGTCCCAATTCTTTGATATTATCTTGTGCCAGTGTATTTAATTGTATGCTTGCCTAATACATTCCTTAAGTTGAATTTCTAGAAATACAAATTTTAATTTATGCTACCAGATTGCCTTCAAGAAAGTGTACATTTTGTATCTTATTATTGGCAGTTCATGTTCCTCTAATAATCAATGAATTTGAGCATGTTCTCATGCATTTATAGGTCATTTTTTATTTTGTAGTTTGTTCATGATTTGTCCATTTTTTCTGTCATAGTGTCCATCTGTATTTTTTAGTATTTAACTCTGTGGGAGACTTTAATACAGTTACAAAAATATCTATTGAATATGTTGCATTTATTTTCTTGCTTGTGGCTTGCCCGTCAGCTTTGTTTATGGAACATTCACCATAAAACAGTTTAGAAATTTATGTAATCAAATAATTGGCATCAGGCACACCATTCAAGTACTATTTTTAAAATGGATCTTTCCCTCATTTTATATTTAAAATATTTTAATGAAATGAAATCATTTTCTGGACTGTATTTTTATGTATTTTTGGAGTAAGGACAAAACATTGACTTTACAATATTCTACCATTTGTCTCCAAATGACTTACTGGTCTGAAAATAAATTCCCATATAGTATTGGTTTTTTGTTTTTCGTTTTTTTAAAAATTTATTTATTTATTTATTTTTTAATAGTGAGGCACCATAAGGTACAGTTGTAGACTTACACATTTTTGTGCTTGGGTTTCGATTATACAATGATCAAACACCCATCCCTCCACCAGTGCGCATTTCCTACCACCTCGGATCCCAGCATTCCCTCCCCCCCCCCCCCAGCCCCTATCCCACATTGCGTCTGTGGGAGGGCATTTCCCTCTCTCTCCTTTTGAGTGCCATGGTCAGCAAAAGAGGCATTGAGTGGCAATCATGCTTGGTCGACAGTCTACCCTCAGCATGCTCTCCCATCATGGGCGGATCCTCCCAACACCCTTTATTTGGTGTTCCCTTCTCTTTCTGAGCTTCCCCTTCCCCTAACATGTGTGGTTGTCCTTCAGGTCATTGAGTAAAATTCCTGGTACTAATCTCTGCCATACTTGGGTGTTAGTTTCCTATTTTGTTACTTTATGTTCCCCAGATGAATGCAATTTTTCTATGTCTATCCCTTTCTTTCTGAGTCATTTCGCTTAACATGATACTTTCCATGTAGTACCACTTGTATGTAAACTTCATGACTTCGTCTTTCCTAACAGCTACATAGTACTCCATTGTGTAAATGTGCCAGAGTTTCTTCAACCAGTCATCTGTTCTCAGGCACTCAGGTTTTTTCCAGATTCTGGCTATTGTAAAGAGTGCTGCAATAAACAGACAATTGCAGATGTCACTTCGGCTATACTTTTTTGCCTCTCTGGGATATATTCCCAGGAGTGATATTGCTGGGTCAAATGGGAGCTCAATTTCTAGTTTTTTGAGAATCATCCATACTGCTTTCCAGAAGGGCTGAACCAGTCAGCATTCCCACCAACTGTGAAGGAGTGTCCCTTTCTCACCACATCCGCGCCAGCACCGGTTGCTTTTGTTCTTGTGGATATGGGTCAGTCTCTGTGGTGTGAGGTGATACCTCATTGTGGTTTTGATCTGCATCTCCCTGATGATTAATGATGTGGAACATTTTCTCATGTGTCTTTTAGCCATTCGGATTTCTTCTTTGTCAAAGTTTCTATTCATTTCATCTCCCCATTTTTTGATGGGGTTGAATGTTTTCTTTTTTTGGAGTTGAACCAGTATTTTGTATATCCTTGAAATTAACCCCTTATCAGATGTGTAGTTGGCGAATATCCTTTCCCATTCAGTTGACTGTCTTTGTATTTTGGTCACTGTTTCTTTTGAGGTGCAGAAGCTTCTTAGTTTAAGATAGTCCCATTTATCTATTTCTGTTTTCACTTGCTTGGCCAGTGGTGTGACATCTTTGAAGACACTATTAGCTTCTATGTCATGAAGGGTTTTGCCAACATTTTCCTCAATGTATCTTATAGATTCCGGTCTGATGTTGAGGTCTTTAAAAGATTTTAAAATCTTTTAAAAGAGATTTTAAAAGAGCCATTTCAGTGCTCTTTTAGGATTAGGAGAATGAGACCCATCATTGTTACTGGTATTTGGCATATTGAGTATGACACGGGAAGTTTGCCAGACTCTGTCGTGCGGGCAGGATACTTTTGGTAGCCTGCCAGGTTCTCCAAAGGAAAAATAAGATAATAAGATGTCGCCTGGCCGCGACTGTGGCTGCGCGCTTCCGGGAGCTGGATTTTATAGTCTCTGCGTCTTGGCCATTGATGGGATCAACCTGACGCTGGCGGTAGCTGGTGGGTGTGATGCCTACCTACTGTAAGATGGGAGGTCTGGGTGGAGAGGGCCCAGTCCCAATCCGAGTAGGCTTAGAGACCTCAGCCCTGGTACCCACATGTCTGGGTTCCTCTGCCAGTTCTTTCATGCATGAGGCCCGTCCAGACGTATGGAGAGTGGTCCCAGCATGGCTGTGGCAATATATATATATATATATGTATATATATATATATATATATATATATATATATTGCTTTTTGGGTGACACCTAGCGATGTTCAGGAGTTACTCCTGGCTCTGCACTCAGGAATTACTCCTGGCAGTGCTCAGGGGACCATTTCAGATACTGGGAATCAAAAACCGGTCAGCTGCGTGCAAAGCAAACACACTACCCGCTGTGCTATCGCTCCAGCCCCTTGATTATATTCTTGATACTTTGTTTTAAATATTTATATAATATAATTTTGGTGGATATACTGCAGTTTCTTTTTTCTTTCTTTCCTTTATATATTGTACTTACAGTTTTTTTTTTTCTAGTCATTTGTTCTTGAGAACACAGGTTGTCTCCAGATCTTGGATATTGGCAAGTAGTGCTGTAAATGAATACAGGTGCAAATGGTTTTTGAAATAGTGTTTTCAGTCCCTTCAGGTAGAAGTCAAGAAGTACCTCACTGCTGGTGCGGATGTGGCAAGAAAGGGACCCTCCTTCACTAATGGTGGGAATGCCGACCGGTTCAGCCCTTCTGGAAAACAGTATAGACGATTCTCAAAAAACTAGAAATTGAGCTCCCATTTGACCCAGCAATTCCATTCCTGGGAATATACCCCGAAGAGGCAAAAAAGTATAGTCGAAGCGACATCTGCAGTTGTCTGTTCATTGCAGCCCTGTTTATAATAGCTAGAATCTGAAAAAAAACCTGAGTTCCCAAGAACAGGCAACTGGTTAAAGAAGCTTTGGTACATCTACACAATGGAATACTATGTAGCTGTCAGAAAGGATGAAGTCATGAAATTTACATACAAGTGGTACTACATGGAAAGTATCATGCTAAGTGAAATGAGTCAGAAAGAGAGGGATAGACATAGAAAGATTGCATTCATCTGGGTAACATAAAGTAACAAAATTGGAGACTAACACCCAAGAATAGCCGAGATAAGTACCAGGTGGATTACTCCATGGCTTTGAGGACAACCGCACACGCTAGGGGAAAAGGCAGCTCAGATAGAGAAGGGAGCACCAAATAAAGGGTGTTGGGAGGTTCCTCTCAGGATGAGAATTGCATGATGAGAGTAAACTATAGTCCGAACAAGATTGCCACTCAATATCTCTTTTGCAAACCACAGCACTCAAAAGGAAAGAGATAACAAAAGGGAATGCCCTGCCACAGTGGTAGGGTGGGATGGGGGATGGGGGGAAGGGGGGTGGAAGGAATACTGGGACTGGTGGTGGTGGAGAATGGGCACTGGTGGAGGGATGGGTATTCAATCATTGTATAAGTGAAACCCAAGCACAAAAATTTGTAAGTCTACAACTGTACCTCATGGTGTTTCACTAATAAAAATTTAAGGAAAAAAAAGAAGTAACTCACTAAGTTCTAACTTCTTTTTTTCTTTCAGTTTTTCAAATAAAAAAGAGACAAGAAAATAGCTTGGTTTGTTATCTACTATGTATAGAATTGTTTTCTTTTCCCCTCAAATTCATATGTTGAAATTTTAATTCCTAGTACTTAAAAATGCGACTGCATTTGGAAATGTAGCCTTAGCAGAATGTGTCAGTTATGAAACTGTTAGAGTGGACCCTCATCTAGTACAACTGGTGTTAGAGGGAATTTGGGCACACAAGGAGTTACCAGGTGTACAGAGTGAATGCGATGGCATAGGGAGAGGGCATCACTCATTACAAGAGATTCGCAGAAGACTCCAAATCTCCAGACACCTTGGTCCTAGCTTCCGGAATATTAAAAGCACATTTTGGTTATGTTTATATTTTATTATTTATCACAGATTTGCTATGCTATAGAATTTCAAGGGGGATAGCTTTAAACTCCTATATGTATTTAGGAATAAACACATTTCCCACCAAAGTTCCCAGACTCTCACAACACCCTTCCTCTGTATTCTTCCTCTGCTCTGTCTTCCCTTTCCCTCCAGTAATCATCCTAAGTGTTCCTGAGTGAAATTAGCTTTGACTTTTTTTTTTCTTTTTTTGGGTCACACAAGGTGATGCACAGGGGTTACTCCTGGCTCATGCACTCAGGAATTACTTCTGGCAATGCTCAGGGGACCATATGGGATGCTGGGAATCGAACCCAGGTAGGCCGCATACAAGGCAAATGCCCTACCGGCTATGTTATCGCTCCAGCCCCTAGCTTTGAGTGTTGCAGTTCATATATGAGCAAATTGTCTTTTACTTCTTTCCTTATTTCTCCTAGCATAATTATCACAAGTTTCATTCTCTTTGTTCTAAAAGACAGTATTTCATCTCTGAAAGATAAATCTATTGTGCAAGACACACGTTTTGTAGTATCTGTCATGACAGTCTTAGCAAAACCTAATAAAGCATCTTTTAACAAATGATGCCTGCACTTAGTAAATCTTTGTAACATTAATACTTTATCTTTCTTAGCTTGGGGGAATACTATTATTTCCTAATTCTTGCCACTTTGTTTTTTCTCCTTCTAGAGTTCTTGCTGCAGTGAACTGGATCTCTGTTAACTGCCTCTCATCTTTTGACTTATTAATTTTTTTAATTTTTATTTTTAGATAGTGTATCTTTTGTTCAAATGTCATCGTAGTATTTAATTTTGACTCTATGATCTTTTTCATGAAGTTTTTTATTTCAGATACGTCTCCCTAACGGCTACTTGTCATAGCTTTTTGGACATAATTTTTGTTAAGGATCACTGTCACTGTCACTGTCTTCATCGATTTCCTCGAGCAGGGCTCAGTAACATTGTGAGACTTGTTACTGTGTTTGGCATATCGAATACGTAACAAGTAGCTTGCCGGGCTTTGCCATGCAGCCCTCAGTAGCTTGCCGAGCTCTCTGAGAGGGGTGGGGGAATTGAACTCAGGTCGGCCATGTTGGCTGCTTTAAAAACTATAAACTTCTGAATATTTTTTTGGTTTCCTTAGTTCTCTGAAGAACATTCCTTGATTGTATAACAGGATGCCCTTCTAATGAACTGCCATGCTGTTTCATGCTTCCTCTGATTTTTCTCTTTTCCCCTATGGTTTGTACTTGTCAATATCAGAACACTTCTTTTCTTAACAATTTTTCGTCATTTAAGAAGTGATTTAGGTACACCCTTGCTACAAACTGATTTTATATGCACAATATATGGAAAAAATTCCTTGCATCTCAGTCTTGTGGATACTAATGTTCTACAGTTTCTAGTTACAACACAGATGTTCCTCCTAGTTTGAATTCTGTTAGTCACTCTAGTGCATTTTTGGACAGTGGAAAATTGAAAGTATGTATAAATGGAATGTTTTTCTAATTTGAAAAAAAACAATGCCCACTGGGTATTTGCACATCATAGAAATGGGGTGGTGCAAGCCAGGAATTTGTTAGGTACAGTCCAGCTACTTGAAAATTTGCTTCAAAAATATTAAAGAAAGCATCTGAGTTTCAAATATATATATATGTATAAATATATATATATATATATATATATAACCTGGAAGTGATGGGTTATCACTGTTAATCTATTCTGCCTATATGTGCTCAAAAACGTTCATTGAATTTGAACCTAAGTCATCCAATGTATCAAATGTCCCAGACTCTCAGACAAAAAGTTCAACAAGAACATGGTATTAGACTCGGGAAAAAGTTTGATTCATTATTGTCACCTGATAATCTTTTATTCTCTGACCACATCTTGTTGTGCTCAAAGGTTGCTCCTGGATATGTGCTCAGAGATCAAATCTGTGACTCTTGGTGGGACATACGTGGTACTGAATATCAAACTGGTTGGGCATATGCAAGGCAAACCTCTTAGACCTTGTGCTATTATCCAACTTTATAATTTATTTTAGTATTTTGCTTAAATTATTTGCTTAAGCTTTTTAAATCATTTAAATAATTGTTTTGGTATATTTCTGTGATTCAAATTTATTTGACCATTTTTTAAACCCTGTGTTAAAAGGGTCACCTTTAACCTTTTACCAAAATCCAGTAGCTGGAAATTATCTGGGCTTCTTTTAATTATTGGAAATTTTACCTATGTTTTGGGAAGTGCAAGTGGTTGTCTGAGCAATACTTAATTGGGTTGTGTATTATAAAATCTTTTTTTTTTGAGAACTTAAAACTTCAAAAGATAGTCCCTTTCTCCTTGTGTTGTATCGCTGCAAGCATGCTACTTAATTTATTCTGCTGTTCATTAATCTATTATTTACATGTCTTTTTTCTTCCACTCAATTTTAAGTTTCTTGGAGGGCTGATGATATATATTATTTACTTATGTATCACCTAGTATCTAGCACACTGTTTGCTAAATGTATGTAATTATCTTCTCACTAAATTAGGATCACTTGTTAAACTGCTCTTTTCTTATCTTGCTTTCTTCTATTTGTAGCGGATATTTACTTATCTGTCAACCATTTTTCTCTTCATATTGTCAGTATTCCTACTTTAATTTTGGTATCTAGGCTTCCCTGGTGGCCTGTAGATATCTGGAATGGTCATTCAATTTTTCTGAAGGGGGCATTCATTGATTTTGTTCAAACAGCAATCTTTAGAGAACCTGACTACAAAATTTGATTAAAGAAAAAATGTGATACCCAGACCAGACAAATCATAGTAAGTCTGACTTTTCCTTGGAATGTTGATACAAAGGTCCTTTCTCTCAAGTTGGATATGAACAAAGTATCATGAATGGGCAAGACAGTAGTATAATGGGTAGGATGCTTGTCTTGCGAACAGCCAATAGGGTTGATTCCCTGAACCAAATACTGTCCCCTGAGCCCTGCCAGAAGTGTCCTTGAGCACAGAGCTAGGGATAAGACCAGAGCAAGTCTGGGTTTGCGCTCCCCCCTCCCAAAAAAAAGAATAAGCAAAAGTATCATACAAACAGCATATAGCCTTTTGATTTGTTGACAGCCATGTTGCAGTCATGAAGAGAGTAGGGTTTGGGATGAGGTAGACATTATGAAGAGAGCATTAAGGGGTTGGAGAGATAGAACAGTGGATAAGGTGCTTGCCTTGCAGCAAGTAGACCCAGGCACCACATGTGGCCCCCTAAGCACTGGCAGGAGTTATCTTTGAGAAAAGAGCCAGGAGTAAGCCCTGCATGGCTGGGTATGATCTCAAGATACCCCTACCCAGGTATGCCTTTTTCTCAAAAGAGAAAAAGAATATTGAGACAAAAATTGGGTCTCTTTGTGGACAATTTTCTTCTACTGATTTGAGTAAAACCCAAAATTTATGTGATTTCTGAACTTTCCAGGAATGAATATTTTATTTATTTATTTTATTTATTTCTTTATTGCTCTAGATAAATTGTGCTAAGTCTCTCTTATTTGTGACCTAAATTCTTTTTTTTTTTTTTGGTTTGGGGGGGTGGCCACTCCCATTATCACTCAGGAAATACTTCTGATTCTGCTCTCAAGGATCACTCATTTTGGGGGTTGGGACACCATGTGGGGTGCCGGGATAAATTTGAATTTGGCATACACAAGGCAGGTGTCTTATCCACTTTACTATCTCTCTGGCTCACGAACAAAATTCTTATTTAGATATACTGTGTTTTCAGTCTATTTTGTAATATAAATACATTTTGTAGTTGAATTCACTGATTTTTATCCTTACCTATTTTCTTATCCTATTCCAACTTTGGCAGAGTTTCTCTGTTCCCAGGTCCATTGAGCCTGGAGTCCAAGGGCGCAGAGTTCCACTTACCTGGCTCTGTGGGGCTTCACTCATGCATGAGTTTCGACCGGAACATCCAGAAAGCATACTGGAGCATGGCAGTGGCTGGGTAGTGGAGGTAGTAGAGGTAGTGGAGGTCTGCCGGTGAGGTATTTATCTGGTACCGGTAGGCTGGGTCTTCTGAGTATAATCCCTGGGTCTCTGGTGGTTGGTGGAAGCAGAATGGGCAGGGTAGGGTGGGGATCCTGGTTTTAATTCCTTAGTCACAGGAGGTTGGTGGGAGCAGGCAGAGGATCTTGGTTCCCGGGTCTGTTGAGCCTGGAGTCCAAGGTCTTGGAGTTCCGCTTACCTAGTTCTGTGGTGCTTCACTTGTGCGAGAGTCTCAGTCCGAGTGTCCGGAAAGTGTACTGGAGCATGGCGTTGGCTGGATAGTGGAGGTAGTGGAGGTCACAGGACAAAAGAGGCATCAGTGGTGGCAGTGTCCTTGTCAACATGAACTTGGCCATGAGCATTGATTCATTCGAATGCCTAACATCCCAAATCAGACAATTACACTTGAATAGATGTGGCTCACTGCTGGCAGTTTCTATCTTCTTTGTCTACGCACCAAAATCCAATTATGATGGAGAAATTGAGAAGTTCTACATGGAGTCGGAGAAGTTCTATAAAGAAGACCACACCTTCTATAGTATCATTGTCTGTGATTTTAATGCCAAGATAGACCGAGAAGATCAGCTGAAGAACTCCACATCGGGACTCATGGCTTAGAATGGAACAAACAGGGTGAGAGACTGTCTGAGTTCATCATGTCGACCAAGATCATCCATGGTAACTCACAGTTCCAGAAGGCCAAATCTAAACATTGGACATGGCAGTCTCCCGGTGGACAGTTCCACAATGAAGTTGACCACAATGATGAATATGAATATGAATTCAACTGATGGTTTTTCCTGACCAATGTCGCTGTTATCCCAAAATTCCAAACAGGATCAAACCACTATCTCCTTTGTACAATTTCTACTTCACAGACTGGGGAGAAAGGGCTGCAAAATTTGAGAACTCCCAGAACAACCAACTTTGGCACTATTGTGGCAACATGAGAAGATGCTGTCATTGACAACATTGACAAGGAATACCATTGACTGGTTCAGCACCTCCACGATTGTGCGAGGAGTGCTGAGAGAGATAGCCACCAAAAAATGCCTGTCTTCAAAAACTCTTGAGCTTATTCGCCAACGTTGCTTGGCACAAGCCTCAGGCAATCGCAAGTGAATGTCTGAGCTTGCAAAGCAGTGCAGAGATGCGATAAAGGAAAACTTCAAGAGAGAAGAGCAAAAGTGCTGGCAGATGCGGCAGACGCTGTGAAAAGCATTCTCAACATCCTCCTATCCTTCGCCAACTACAAGACCAAGATGACTGCCCTTCGACATCCTGATGGATCTATTACATCTTTCAGAAGGGCAATGGAGAAGATTATCCATCACTTCTACTCAGTACTCTTCTATAGCCATTTCCACCTGCCCACATACCAAATTCCTCAGGATGGATATGTCATTCTCAACAATCTCCCTTCTGAAATCTGACATGCCATTTCGTCGATAAAGAAGTGAATGAACATCACCCAGCCCAGACAAGGTCAGACGCAAACATCTGAAGAACCTGCCATCAGTACTCATCAATACAATGACTCGGCTCTTCACATGCTACCTGTATGAATGCAAGGTTCCGTCCCAATAGAAAACCAGCAGGACTGTACTACTATACAAGAAGAGAGACATCCACAACATTGTCAACTATCGCCCAATCTGCCTATTGTCTGTCATCTACAAGCTGTTCACTCGAGTCATTCTGAATAGGATTGGCAGAACACTAGATGAAGGACAACCATGCGAGCAGGCTGGGTTCCGAAAAGGATTCAGCACCATCAACCATTTCCACATGATAATCAAGCTCATTGTGGTTTCTTGGGAGTTTAAGATGCCTCTCTGTTTAATGTTCATTGATTTAAAGAAACCTTTTTATTCTGTTAAGATGGAAGCAGTAATCGAAGCCCTGGCCAAACAGGGCATTCAAACTCAATACATCAGAATCCTTGTGAGCTGTATTACGAATTCTATATCAGGATCTCACCATTCTACAAAGAAGTGATCATTCATGTCAAGAGAGGGGTTTGGCAGGTGATACCATTTCACTGAAGCTCTTCAGTGCAACCCTTGAGAACATCATGCAATGACTGGAATGGGAAGGAATGGGAGTGAAGATAGATGGTCGGCAACTACACCACCTCCGTTTTGCTGATGACATCGTTCTAATAACACAAAACATTAGCCAAGTGGCACAAATGCTGGCCGTCTTTGACCATGAGTGTGGAAAGGTTGGACTCCAGCTGAATCTCATGAAGACAATGTTTATGAAAAAGTCTCATTCCATTTGCTCTCAATGGAACGAACAATTATGTGTACCTAGGTCAAGAAGTCAACCCAATGAATGAACTGGTACCTGAGTTGCGCAGGAGGAAGAGAGCGGTTTGGAATGCCTTCAAGAGTGTTGAAGAAATAGCTAAGAGGACGAAGAACTTCCAGCTCTGGCCACATCTCTTCTATTCCACTGTTCTTCCTGCATTAGCATAGGCCTCAGAGACCTGGGCCATGCGAAAACAGGATGAGAATGCTATTCCATTCTCCCAAAGAGGAATTGAAAGAGCTATGCTTGGAGTATCACACTTCTCTCAAATGAGAAAAAGAATCCGGAGTTCCGACCTCTGTCGATGGTCAGGAGTCAGGAAAGTTGTCTCATTTGCCAAGGCATCGAAAATCAGCTGGGCTGGACATCTAATGAGATTTAGACACGACCACTGGACTAGAGCTGTTACTGACTGGATTCCACGGGATGTCAAAAGACCTCGTGGCCACCCACCTACAAGATTATCAGACTTCTTCGAAAAGAAGCTGAATGACGATTTGAGGGTCTTTGTGTTCCTAGAATGAGCAAGATGCCATTGGACAACTCAGATGCCATTGTGTCCCTGTAGCACCCAAAAGGGACAAATGGAGATGTTACTGACTCCCGCTCGAGCGAATAGATGAGAAAATCGATGAGTAATGGGATGTCAAATGATCAAGTGATTCCAATCTTAATTTTATCTTTCTATTTGCAGTTCATAATTTTAGTGATGAGATTAACTTCATAGAATTACAATTTGGCCAGAGATAAATTATTCTTACTCCCTTATTTTTATTTTATTTTAGGGGATTTGGGTCACACCTGCTGGTGCATAGGGACTATTCCTAGCTCTGTGCTCAGCAATTGCCCCGGGTGTTGCTTGGGGGTCCATATGTGGTGTCTGAACATGGAAGACTAGTCCCTAACTTCCTGTACTACCTTTCTCATCCTTTATTGCCTTACTTTTAAGTAATAAAATAAAAAATAATGACCAAGATTCTGAAAACCAAGATCATTATATTTTAATATTTTATCAGTTAGGATCACCATTATCAACATTAGTTGTTAGATTGTCCTATTGTATATAGGAATAGATTACTAACTACAAATGATTCACCTCTGATGAGTGGAAGTATTTTTCTATATATTTTCCCATCCTTCTCTCACTTAGTTATTACTTTTTTATTGTTGCTTTTAGAGGTTCTTTGATGAATTTTTCTGTGTCTAATCTTATGTCTATTGTTTGATAGGAAAGGAATGAAGGTCACTAAAGCTAATAATGCTGTGTAAGTGGATAAACTCACTTTTACACGAATCATTAAATCAATAGTCACCCAAGAGAAATTAATAACTGTTATTGAATTTAGATGGCCATTGAAGTTGCTCTTATTGATGCTCTTTAGTCATTTTTTAATTGTTTCAGACTTTTGGCCATAAATTTAGTTGACAGAATACAAAGAATAGAAAAGCAAGTGTGAATTTTCTTTAATTCTCCAGGTTACTTTATGTTCCCTAGATGAATGCAGTCTTTCGCTCTCTTTCTGACTCATTTCGCTTAGCATGATACTTTCCATGTAGTATCACTTGTATGTAAATTTCATGACTTCATCTTTTCTAACAGCTACATAGTACTCATTGTGTAGATGTACCAAAGTTTCTTTAACCAGTCATCTGTTCTCGGGCACTGAGGTGTTTTCCAGATTATGGCTATTGTAAAGAGTGCTGCAATGAACAAACAAGTGCAGATGTCACTTCGACTATACTTTTTTGCCTCTCTGGGATATATTCTCAGGAGTGGTATTGCTGGGTCAAATTGGAGCTCAATTTCTAATTTTTGAGAATTGTTCATCCTGTTTTCCAAAAGGGCTGAACCAGTCGACATTCCCACCAGCAGTGAAGGAGGGTCCCTTTTTCGCCACATCCCTGCCAGCACCGATTGCTTTTGTTCTTTTGGATGTGGGCCAGTCTCTGTGGTGTGAAATGATTGCTCATTGTGGTTTTGATCTGCATCTCCCTTATGTTTAAGGATGTAGAGCATTTTCTCATGTGCCTTTTAACCATTTGGATATTTTCTTTGAGAAAGTTTCTTTTCATTTCATTGCCCCATTGTTTTTTTTTTTTTATGGGGTTGGATGTTTTCTTCTTGTGGAGTTCAACAGTACGTCATATATCCTTGATATCAACCCCTTGTTGGATGTATATTGGGCAAATATCCTTTCCCATTCTGTAGGCTGTCTTTGTATTTTGGTCATTGTTTCTTTTGAGGTGCAGAAGCTTTTCAGTTTAAGATAGTCCCATTTGTCTATCTCTTTTTTCACTTGCTCGGCCAGTGGCGTGACATCTTTGAAGATACCTTTAGCTTCAATTATCATGGAGGGTTTTGCCAACTTTGTCTTCAATTTACCTTTTGGAGTCCTGTCTGATGTTGAGGTCTTTAATCCACTTTGATCTTACTTTTGTACATGGTGTTAGGCAGAGATCTGACTGAGCCCACTTTTTTTGCATGTAGCCGTCCAGTACACCCAAGAATAGCCAAGATTAGTACCAGGAGGTTTACTCCATGGCTCCATGTGAGGCCAACCACACATGCTAGGGGAAAAGGCAGCTCAGATAGAGAAGGGAGCACTAAATAAAGTGAGTTGGGAGGATCCTCCCAGGATGAGAGAAGCATGCTGAAAGTAGACTGTAGACCAAACATGAATGCCACTCAATGCCTCTTTTGCAAACCACAACACCCAAAAGGAGAGAGAGAACAAAAGGGAATGCCCTGCCACAGAGGTAGGGTGGTATGTGGGGGATGGGGGGTGGAAGCGATACTGGGATTTGTGGTGGTAGAAAATGGGCACTGGTGGAGGGATGGGTATTTGATTATTATATAATTGAAACCTAAGCACAAAAATTTGTAAGTCTACAACTGTACCTGATGTTGCTTCACTAATAAAAATTTAAAAAAAAGAAAAAATTTTGCAAGTTTATTTTATGTTAAACATTACTGAATCTCATTAAAAGGTGTAACAGGTAAGTTGAGTTAGATAATGTATTTAGAAAATTGTGTTCTTGTTAATTAAATTTTCCAGATTAAGGATGGGACAGTCTAAAAATCTATGTTCTTAAGATTTTCTTAATGTTATTAGTTCATATAATTTCTCTAATAGATTTCCTCTACGAAAGAATATTTTTTCTTGCTCAGTTTGCATCTTTCAATGCTTTATTCTGATAATAATACCAAAGATGACATAGAAGTCAATGACTGAGCTGTGCTGAGTTTTGACATTGTGTTTGACCTATGCCATACTTAATTCCTGTACACTGCCATCTTATTCCTCTGGGTGGATAACTCTTTCTACCACTTTAAGATAAGGCATTACCATGCACTTTCTCTGCTAAGGAAATAGAAATAGAAGTGCTAAGTGTAATCTGAGTAGGAATCTTTAACAGCCAGACTTGAGTGTTCACTTCACTCTTCTATTAATGTTTAGAAGCGTGTGATGAGAGGGTCCAGCTGCAATCTAGATAGTGAGTGACAAATCTTTGCTATTTAAGCCACTGAGACATCTGTATTTCTTGATACCACAACATATTCTTATGCTACTGACCTACCATTGGGTAGAAAGAGACAGAGCTCTGGAACTAACATCCTCATGTCTACCTGCCCTTAACTGCAATGTTTTATTTTAATTTTATTTGGAAAAAACCTTTGTTACTTAAAATGATTAAGAGTTAGTAGTGTAGGAGTTTGGCTTTAATGTGCACAGAACCCTGGAATTTACTGGATTTTCAAATGTTCACTCAGAGTTTTCTTTTGATTGGCTTCTCTCATAAAGTAGAAAGAAGGAAAAGTTTATTAATTGAGGGTTTCAACATTTTCTGCGTTTTCTTAGTGGTATACTCAAGCTGTGCTTATAAATTGACATGTCAGATGATTGTGTGTTGTTTATGAAATGAGGTTCATTGGTTGATAATGCATATTATAAAGCACAGCAGTGGCACTTATTAAATACACAATTGGTAGGATCACTGAGTGGTAGCTATTTTGATAACCATAGCTTATAATTTTGCATTATTTTATCATTTAAGATCTCAATCATTGCTCACACCACCCTCTATTTAAGGCTGACATTTGTATGCTGCTGGAATGTGAACTGAACACTGTTATTTGAGAGTCTACGGAGATTCTTTAAGGACAAATTGAGTGAGACAGTCACCTTTTTACAACAGAGACCCTGAAAGAAATAAAACTATACTTGGAATTCATTATTAGAAACAGATTTTGAGAGTATTTTCTCTCTGGAATTTGAGCACAAAATCCTGAATAGAGACCCCATTCATGTGTTAACTGTTTATTTAAAATTATACAAACTCATTTTCAGATGCAGACACTTGATTATTCCAAAGAAGGGGAAGGGACGCATAGATTATACCAAGAATGGGTAATTTCCAAATCACTTACAAAGTGATAGAATGATCCATCAAGAGATTAGAAAATAGTTATTCTAACTGCTATAGTTTAAAAATGTTTCTTGATTTATTGGCAAGTTTTCTGTGTCTGGTAGTGGATCTTGTTTTGAAGATTAAGATCTTTCACCACTTTGGGCATCATTAATCCAAACACATATAGTTAATGTGGGAATAGAGAATATATATAGAATTTGATAGAAGTGTATAGGTCATAGAAATGTCTTTCTCTGGAGTTTTTAAAGTGCTAAATTCTTGCAATGAGTCTACCTCACTGATTTTGTGCTTATGCTTAAATGTGGGTGATAAGATAAATTCTAGGAATTGAAAGAAGAAAATCTGACAGGTGAGACGTCATCTATTTAGGTTAACTGCAGTTTTATATTATATCTCTTTGTGGTGCAAGGCAAGATCTGCACTGCTCTTTCCTTCCTTCTAATCCCAAGAATTGGCCAGTTTGTCCATGGTCTGCAGCCATGATGGGGAGGAAAGTTTACCTGTACATAAGTGGTTTGTGTATTTAAACATACCCACCCCACTCTGTTCTTTCCTTTCTTTTTTCCATTTGAAATTCACATAGCATCAGAAAACTCTAATTGAACTCTTCCAAACCCTGAATAAGCAAATCTGTTTGGGAAGAAGTTGTACTCCTTTGGCATTTGAGGACAAATGTGTTGAATCAGGTTTTAGTTTCAGTTCCTTATGTGAATGAAGTGACAGGATAAAAGATAATAAAAAGTGATCAATTTTTCTTGTTATATTATAAATAGTATTATAGGCTTGAACTACAAAGACATGACAAATTTCCACCATTATTATGGCTCTAAAGCCAAATTTGGTTTTCAAGAACACCTGACAAAGAATTACCCTGCAGTTTTTGCTTTAGTGAATTCTGTACATGGAACATATACCCTTTCTATCTGCTCCATGTCATGGTGACTGTTCTCCCAGATCCCTGGTCTTGCACATAAATAATATGTGTTTTGAGTGAATCCATTGTTCTTACCAGACCGATATCTTTTATCTAGATATTTCACCATGACATTAAATATAACTATTGGAAATGTTATCATCACATTGAGGTTATCATATTGACAAGCACATTTTCCTGATTATTCAATCATGAAAATGGAGAAGTTGTTCACTTTCTGAAGTGTATGATACGTATGAAGAGGGTAGTATAGGGTAATTAAAAGAACTCTAGATAAATGGTCTTGATTATTCTTATGACAGAAATCCATTAATTAAAAACATTTTATATGTATTATACCACTAGTCTGCATACAGAAAGAAACTCTGAGATATGTTTAGTCCTTTGTAAATATCCAAACTGTGATATATTGATGTTGATAAAATTACTTATAGATATCAAGAAAAATGTCAAAAAATTCACACAATATACCTAATATACAACACTTCCATATAGCTCATAAATTTCCTTTGAAGAAGTTAAGATGGTATGGTAAGAAATAGGGAGACAAAATCACAATATATTTCACTTAAGGAAGTCAATAGAATGCATTTCAGATTCTATGTGCCTGATACATAAGTTATGAAAAGCAACCAGTCCTTATCTGGTTAATGCAGAAGACTTGGATTTTTGAAACAGCAGAATGGAGTAAATTATGTGAAAGTAAACATATGCTTTTGGCTTCTCCTCTGTTATATTTAGCATTAAGTATTCATTTTTATCTTCTATTAGCAATCAGACCTGCATTCATGAGAACAATTGAAGAGATGTGTTTTGGAGGCTGTTACTTAGGTGCCTCTGTGCTGATGAGAGATAAAGATGACTGTAGTGAAAAGGAGGAACTTAGAAATTCCCATTGAGAGAACAGATTGTTATCTTCATTTGGAGTACATGAAAGGGGAAAATAAAAGCACAAAATATGATTCTTTTTTTTATTTTTGTGGGGGATGGTATTGGAAGGGGCACAGCTGGTGATACTTAGAGGCTATTTCTGGCTATGCACTCAGGAATTACTACTAGAGGCCCTCAGAGAACCATATGGAATACCCAAAATTGAACCCAGGTTGGTGACATGTCAAGCAAGTGACCTAATTACAGTACTCTTTCCAGCCCAGAAAATATGTTTTTACATAATCAAAGATCCAGGTATCAATGCAGAAGCTGGACATCCTTCTAAGCAATGACTAGTTACATATTGCTAGAAAATAAATGCAAATTAGCTGCTTTGGGGAATGGGTTGGAGGTGATATAGGTAGAATTTCAAGAATAAATGGAATGCCCACAATGAAGTAAAGATAGAACTGAGGAATTTTTCTTCAGAACAGATGAATCTAAGATTGAATTAAGTTCCACAGTGATTAAATTTTATTTGTATTAAAGTTCTAAGCCATAATGATCCTAAATAGTTGGTTAGAGTTTATCTATCAGAAAAGATGTGTCGTTAGATAATGAATATTAGGTACTAACAGAAGTGTCTTCCAACTAACCGTTGACCTGAAAATAGCTTCCAGATCTTAGTTCTTGATGAGGAATATGATATGAAGATGTGATAAAGGCAGCAATACTTGATAACTTCATAACGGCATGCATACCAGAGGAAGAAGAAAGATGAAAGGATGCTGAGAAATATGGCAATATTGCTTTTATTATTTTAAAATACTAGACTGAATTTATAAATATGAATCCATTAGAAGTATAAATTCTATCACCAGTTTATAATGATGAAATATTTTGAGTACAGCTTCACATCTCTTACAGGTCCACCCATCACCAAAGTTCCAATGACATCACACCATCAAAATGGTCCCTTCTACCCATACTTTCCACCTGGAGTTTACCCATACCATTTCCTCTCATAACTGCCATATTATACAGAATTTAAGAATCAGTTTTCCTGTGTTCTTCCAGTTTGTTTGCTTTGCTTGTTTCTATGCCACGTGTGAGTGAAACCATCTGATCATTGCGCTCTTGACTTTCTTGTTTTTAAAGATGAAATGGGAGGTATAGTGACTCCTACATTTAATGTAGGCGAAGTTACAGATTTTCAAGGTAGGGTGGTCAACATTCCTTCTTGAACCTTAAAAAGTCTAGAATATAAAATTAAAAAAATAATTTCTTCTTGTTTACCCTTTGGGCAGGTCTTTTAATCCCCCCCCCCCAAGAAAGCAACAATGTTGTTAGAAAAATACAATTCAGAGGCATTGATGAAGAATGATGCTTTTAGACTCCTCTTTATCAAACTTAGGGGATTTAAGATGTGTCTCTGAGACAAACATCATATCACCTCTATGGTCAACCTCTCCTTTCCCATCATCTGCACCATGGGTGTCAAGGAGTTGTAAAGTTGTTACAAAAAAGTTGTTGCAATCATATAGGGAAGCTGCAGGATAGAAATCTTCCAAATGAATAAGGGTCTAAGGTTGCTAAATGAATAAAAGTCTAAGGCTATTGGTGCTCACCTAACATCTTATCTTACCCCACTTGCACTTAGATGTATTAACTTCTTAACCACTATTCCCTCAGACTGAATTCACACCTAACTTGGGTGCGTGGGACTTTAAAAATGCTTAAAGTGGAGTTTTGGAAGACACCAGGCCAATGAGATTCTGATACCAATACCAATCTCAAGAGCCAGGCTGAGAACTCTGAGACCTCTTTGAGAGGAGAGGCAGGCCAAGTCCTCACCCTATCAAAGCCCCAGTACCTACATCCACATCCCCCAGCCTCTTCCTTATAAATGGCTCAGCTCCTCGGAAAGGTGGTAGTCTTAGAATCATCCTGGTTTTTCCACTCCTGGGGCTGTTGAAGCTCACTGCTACATATGTGACCATGTTATATGATTCTGACAGCCCAGAGGGAACACAGAAAATTAGATAGGAAGCATTATAGAAGCCCACTTCTATATTCTATATAACTATATATTACTATGTTTATTAAGTGAAAACAATAAAACAGAAGTCTCCACTAATAACAAACAGCTCAGCAAATCCTCAATGACTTTAATGACACCATTGTGAGATATAACAATTTTCACAATTTTTATTGAAATATTTTTATAATCATTTTGTTGTAACAAGCATTACAAAATAAATCTTTTGTGCACAATAGGGCAGGTTTGGGAGGTGGGTAAGAAATGGGGATAATGGTGGAGGTAGGGTCGCACTGGTAGTGGAATTGTTGTTGGAACATTGAATCCCAGAAACGTATGTATTATGAACAACTTTGTAAACCACAATGTTTAAATAGAATTAGAAATCTTTTATTTAAACTTAAAAACTAAAATAAATAAAACAGGAAAGTTCAAGTAGGTATTCCAGAGATATGTAGTACCTTCTTGTCCAAAGGTGAAACATTATCATCTCCCCTCGTTTCTTTTTATCTTTTAGCTTTTTGGATCACACCCAGCAATGCTCAGGGTTACTCCTCGCTCATGCGCTCAGGAATTTTTCCTGGTGGTTCTCGGGGGACCATACGGGATACTGGAAATCAAACCCTGGTCGGTCACGTGCAAGACAGAAGCCCGACCCTCTGTGCTATAGCTCCAGCCCTCTCTTGTTTCTTGAGTGGGTCAGGGTTTCCTAAGAATTTTATCTTTCACTTTCTTTGACTAGTATTTTAGTGTCCTCTCAACTTTTCCTGCTATTATGCTTTTCTTTCTGAGGATGACATGGTTTTGTCTCAGATTCCTTTAGGTGTCCTTTAAACTCTTCTTTGAGGATGGAAATGGTATCTTGTAGTTATTTGCTTGTCTTCTTATTTTTAATTTTTAGTATTGTTATTCCATGAAAACAAGGAAAGAAACTCTGAATTTTTTGTTGAGATGGATAAGTAGTTAGTGCTTTAACCGTAACTAAATGTTTTCCTATAATGTGGGGAGTCTTTATCCCACCATTGAAAAAATAGTTTAGAAATTCTCAGTTCTGAGTGCTTAGATCTCTCTGAAATGTTCACATGCATCCTGAATGTGTGCTTAGGGTACATTTTTAGGGTAGTTTTTCTTTTGCTGATGGAAAAAATTGAGACTGAAGCAATAACAAAAACTATCAAAACCAAAGGAAAAATTTCTGAATTGTCACTTATTTTTTTTGTTGGTTAGATCTGATCATGAGGGAAATAGTCATCTGAGACACAACATTGAAGTTGTAAATTATGCAATTTATAGGATAATTTTGATAGTTTGAATATTCATTTCTAAGAAATATAAACTCAAAAGCTAAGAAAATATGTAGAGTTTTTTAACTGGATCTTTAATAGTCAAGGATGAGTGTTACAGCTTCCTTCTATCTTTGAAACTTATGTATCTTTCATTTCAAAGTTTGCACCTTGTTCAGATCAGCTCAGTAAGATACAAGGAGCAATAGCACAGGCATGAACACTACATGCACACACACACACACAGCAGTAAAATGTTTTTCATACATTTCATCTTGCTTTCTGTATTTCAAAGGGAAATTGCATATTTGCAAGTGCTGAAATGACTAAAATCTAACTTCAAAAGCATATGCAAAGTTATTTCTAGTGACAACTAATATAGAGTATGGCCATCAATTTATTGATGGAGATAAATTGACTTCAATTTTTGTGTTATAAATTGAATCTTAAACTGAAATATGTATTCAATTTGGTTAAATTATATTGTTTTAGCAAATTTTCAAGGAACACTTAAGCATGTAGATTACTCAAGAGGCTTTGAATTTGTGTACATTTTGGAGGGTATGAATTTATTTGGGTAAAATCATCAATTTCTGCTGGCATATTTTTATGAAATCATAGTAGCTGGTTACTAGACAAGGTTTTAAAAAACTTCAGAGATAGATTATGATGAAAGCCAAAACTTTTTCAAAGGGAGGCAATTAATTATGCATGTTTTCTGTGAATAAGAATGAAAGATGATTTCTCCCTAAGCTTGTGTGGTCAAAGATAATATACCTCATACCAATAACGAGATTTTCTCCCTCCCTCCCTCCCTCCCTCCCTCTTTCCCTCCCTCCCTCTTTCCCTCCCTCCCTCCCTCCCTTCCTTCCTTCCTTCCTTCCTTCCTTCTTTCTCTCCCTCCTCCCAACCCTTCCCTTCCTTCCTTCCTTCCTTCCTTCCTTCCTTCCTTCCTTCCTTCCTTCCTTCCTTCCTTCTTTCTCGCCCTCCTCCCAACCCTTCCCTCCCTCCCTTCCTTCCTTCCTTCCTTCCTTCCTTCCTTCCTTCCTTCCTTCTTTCTCTCCCTCCTCCCAACCCTTCCCTTCCTTCCTTCCTTCCTTCCTTCCTTCCTTCCTTCCTTCCTTCCTTCCTTCCTTCCCTCCCTCCCTCCCTCCCTCCCTCTTTTTCTTTCTTCTTTCTTCTTTCTTCTTTCTTTCTTTCTTTCTTTCTTTCTTTCTTTCTTTCTTTCTTTTCTTTTCTTTTCTTTTCTTCTTCAATAACAATCTAAAATAACAAAAAAGCAGGTGGGGAAAGCTTAACTTCACATGTAATAAATAATTAGAGCAAGTTGATTTTAAGCATCAACCTTGCTAATGGGCTGGAGCGATAGCACAGTGGATAGGGTGTTTTCCTTGCATGCGGCCAACCCGGTTGGCCCATGTTCGTTTCCTCCCCCCTTCTCGGAGAGCCCAGCAAGATACTGAGAGTATCTCGCCAGCCTGGCAATCTACCTGTGACATATTCGATATGCCAAACACAGTAACAACAAGTCTCATAATGGAGACGTTACTGAGCCTGCTTGAGCAAATTGATGAACAACAGGAGAACAGTACTACAGTGCTACCTTGTTAATGCAGCTAAATACATACAACTATAAAAAAAACCTTTAGATTATATTCATTCAGAAACTGTCTGCTGATCTCATTGGAAAATTTCTGTGATTGGTGGAGTAACAAAGAATGTTAAGGAAAGTAGCTCATTGAATAAGGATAGATGAGAATGATCTTAAAATAATTGTAAGAGAAACTGCACAGTTACTATGATTAAGACATGAATAAGATACACATGACTTCAGAAAAAGGAAAATTCAGGAATCAGGTGGTTTATCAGAGAGGACACAAGCACTAAATTCAATGAACCTGAGTTTGAATACTGGCTTTTTACCTTATTAAGCTTAATGATAGTTCTAAGTCCCTTTTGTAAGATGGAGTTAAAGAACTATAAGAAAAAATGAAATAATGACACTTAGTGCTATTTAGCTGGATATAGACAGGAGCAGGTTGGGTGTAAGTGGGTCAGACACAGAGGGACAGACACAGAATGATATCTCTCATATGTGGGATATGAAAAAATATAGTAGAGGAGTAACAGTTTTCCAAAGGTAACAGAAATTAAGATAAGTAGGCATATTATCCATAGGGAAGGGATGGGGGCATTAAGTTGTGGGTGAGGGGACACTGGGATAATGTTGGAGGGAAGTGAACACTCTGGTGGAGGGTATGGCTTGGGAATGTGTCATTCAATGAACCCTATCATGATATGGCACTAAATGATGTTGCCTAAAATGAATTTTTAAAAAGGCTATATATATTTTTGTTCAGTAATATTACTTAAACTGTGCTTTTTAATACCTAAAATTAAAAAATAATACTTGGTACATGATATATTTTCTATAATTATTATTTTAATTGTCATCAATATTTATATTATTGGTAGTTTACAAAATTGTTGATAATTAGGCATAGATTGATACATATATAGGATCGATATAGTCAGAATGTGAATTCAAGGTTATTTTAGATAGAGAGCTCAGGTGAGGAAAAGCTGTTTTTAAAAAAACATGGACTGTAAAATCTTAGCACGCTGAAGGTTGTGTGTTCACAGGCTCTCTGGATGGCTCTATCTCACCGCTCGCATTCGGTACTTTTGAGCCGCTATGTGTGGCCTGGATCAGGATGGTTGTTGGCCAAGGGCAGATGAAGGAAGAAACGAGGGCCTGGCTGGTCTATATCAATTGTAGTTTATTCCAATCCTCTTCACTCCTGTCTCTCCTCTGCCTCCTTATCTCCTGGGCCCCAATATGGAACCCTTTCTCCTTCTGGCTCTGACTCTGAATTCTGGAGCCCAAGCTCTCTCACTTCTGACTCTGCCCTCTCCGAGCTTACATTCTTAGTTTATAGAGCTTACATTCTTAGTTTATATAGCAAATCACGTAGGGTGGTGACACAAAGGTGGGCTGAACATCCACAAATCAACAAAGAGAGGTAAGACCACTCCTCCAGGAGATTAACTCAAGGATAAAATCTCATCTATAGAGATTACTCCAGATTAGTAGGAGATCCGCTCATGGGTGGGATCCTAACAAGGGTGTGTTCTTTCCTCAGCTAGTAATACACTTAAATAGTTGTTGTAAATCTACTTCTAATATTTCTAGCAATGTCATTCTGTATGAGCACAGTAAGAGATATAAGCTTATAGTTTGGTTCTTCCTGAGGACATCTCACTATATATTACACAGTCTTTCGAGCCAGGTTAGTCTTCTTAGCCCCAGCAGGGTCGTAGTCTCATTGTTACTTGCTTTTGGATCATGAAAGCATTTGTCCATGATCATGCCCTCAACTTATAGTTGAGTATTGTGGCGCTATGGCCTGGCCCATTTCGATGCCAGGGTAGCTCACAGCTTGCCTTGGGTCCATTCAGTCCCTCGTCAGGACCCTGCTTTTGGGGTGCTAGGAACTAAGGGCAACTGAGTCAAGAAAACAAAATGCCCAGGAGTAAATATTATTCGGAGTCAATCAACTCCAAGTTAAAAAGCATAATATTAACCGTCTTCCTGTGTCCATACAGAAAGGAATTGCTTACAATACAAGTTCAGTGTCCTTAGGATATGATCTTACAAGCTAACAGAATCTGTTTAGGGAGAAAAGGTGATTAACTGGCTGGGGAGGAGAGCACAGAGAAGAATTTACAGATAAACAGAGGAATGGGAGTGACTCAGGAGCACTGGGATGGGTGTGACCCAAAAAACCTAAGCTACCTGTGGAAGGACAAAACAGTGTTATCCTACAATGTAGGAAAGACAATGTAGTGGATAATGAGAATCTCAAATGGAACTGGTGATTAATTAATGATTGTCTTGACTTGATTATTTTCAAACTAACTTATTTCAAGAATATATTTGACTATAGGAAATCAAGCTAAAATTCTTTCATTGAACAATCTGGTTTTAATCTGTACTATGTCCTGTATCTTTTCTGAAAATGTATATCAGTATATCAGTATTGATTCCACTCGGATTGGGGCTGAGCATCCTCCACCCAGATCCTCCAAATTCCAGTAGGCGGAGGTCACACCCACCAACTGGCCCCCTGGCACCGTGTAATCCCATCAACGACCAAGATTCAGAGACTATAAAACCCAGCTCCCGGAAGAGAACAGCGCAGAGTCTCCTGCCTCTGCGCCTGGCTGTCCTCGCCGGGGTCCCTGGGAGGGGTGCGGGTTGAGTTTTTCTCCCTGCCCCGACCAGGGCTCCAGCAGCCGAAGACCTCCAGAACCAGCCACCATCATTCTGAGACCACTCTCCACACACATGAAGGTACCAGCAGAGGAACAAAGGCACGCGGGTCCCGGGGCTGAGATCTCCAAGCCTACTCAGATCGGGGCTGAGCATCTTCCACTCAGATTCTCCAAATTCCAGTAGGCGGGGGTCACACCCACTAACTGGCCCCCTGGCACCGTGTAATCCCATCAACGGCAAAGACTCAGAGACTATAAAACCCAGCTCCCGGGAGCGACATCTTATCTCATTCCTACTTTGGACAAACTGGCAGGCTACCGAATGTAACTGCCCACACGGCAGAGTCTGGCAAACTCCCCAAAACTTACCCAATATGCCAAATACCAGTAACAATGAAGGGTCTCATTCTCCTAACTCTGAAAGAGCCTTGAATATGGCACTTTTTTTAAAAATGCCAGGGCTAGGACGAAGGAGACGTTACTGGGGCCTGCTCTAGGCAATCGACGAATAACAGGATGGTTCTGATTGTTGTGATTGTGATTGATTCCACTATTTTTTTTAAATCCTCCTCTCCAAATTCTCTCTCTCCTTTTAAGTCCATTTTAAGTAATAAAGTCTTCTATATTTTCCTGGAAAAATAATTTATTGATGCTTTGATGCCCATGGTACCATAGTTGCCCTTCTTCTAATTCCATATTTATTCTGCATCTTCAAAATATCAGATCTTTTGCTAGTCAGGAAATCCCACCTGGATAAAATCCATAACCTCAAAAGTCCCACTGTCTAATAAGAGTCATAAACAAATGAAGAGATAATTATAGCAAGCACAGAACAGTTTGAAAGAGGTGAAGTAAAAATATGGTAGGATAACTTTGTACTTAGGATCAGTAAGCTCAATAAAGACTGTTTTCCTGGAGTGTGACCAGTATGAAACCTGAATGATGGTAAGGTCTCCAAATTAGGTGAGTCACAGTGAGCAAAGAGGAGTTATTCTGACTGAAGTTAAAGAGAAATGCATCTCCTCCAGCACACTGTATTCAGTAGTCATAGGTTGAATGAATAAGTTCATAAGAAAAGGAACAATGGTTGGTAACTAACTGCAAATGGCACTTTTTCCTTTGATATAAGGAGGTAGTTGCAGAAAGGATGGAAGGAAGGTAAACAGGGAATAAACTACCATTGACTGCACAGGAATATAACTGAAGTGCATTCATAGATTTGCATAAACCTTTCTCTAGAAGGAGTCATGAATAAATGAACACTGCTTTCACTTTTAAACATTATTTTATGGCACATTATCAACTAAACATAATTCTTGTAACAAAAAAAATAAAAATTGTCTGTTCATTCTAAATATAGATATCTGAAGCAATCCTCACAAGACATTTAGGAAAAAGAAGAGAGGAGAAAAGAAAGAAAATGCTAAAGCAGGAAGAAAAAATAATATCTTGTAATTACATTACTGAGTGATAAATCGAGAGCCGAGTTAAAACCTCAAGGGGACTGGAGAGGTAGCACAGCAGATCAGGCTCTTGCCTTGCACTTGACTGATTCTGGTTAATCCCCAGCATCCATATGGTCCCTTGAGTATTTCCAGGAGTTATTTATGATTTCAGAGCCAGGAGTAGCCCCTGAGCATTTCCAGGTATTGTCTCAAAACAAAAATGACAAAACCCCTCAGATTTATGGACAGTTAATTTTTGACAACGGAGCTAGGTGCATGAAGTAAAGCAAGAAAATCTATTTAAAAAATGATGTTGGGAAAACTAGTTAGTCACATGCAAATAGACAAATAAACAAAAAAGCCCCCAAATCTGGAAGCATATTTCCCATACATAATACACAAAACTTAACTCAAACTGATCTAAGACCTTAATATTAGACGTGAAACTGTAGAATATATTTGGGAAAACTCAGGCAGAATTCTCCATGATGTTGGCTTTAGAGGCATTTTCAATTATTCTACATCAATGGCTAAGAAAATAGAAACAAAAAGAAACAAATGGATTACACCAAAGTAAGAAAGTTTCTGCACTGTGAAAATAAATGTTGACTATAAATAAAGGATACTCTCTGAGTGAGAGAAAATAGTCACTCATTAAATATCTGGCAGAGAGATAATAGCTAAGATTTATGAAATTTCCAGAAAGCAAAACTTAACATAAAACCCTAAAGAACCCCATCAAAAATTGGGAAAGAAGCTGAACAAACAGGTACTCCAAGGAGACATGTACTAGGGCTAATAGATACACTTTTTCACTTTTTTCACAAAGTCAAGAATTGAATTTGATATGACCCAATAATTCCACATTTTGGGAATATGCCCCAAGAGCTGAAAACAATAACAACAATGATACTAATACAAACAAAAACAAACACTGTCCTCCCGTTGTTCATCGATTTGCTCGAGCAGGCCCAATAACATCTCCATTGTGAGACTTGTCATTACTGTGTTTGGCATATCGAATATACGTCACTTGTAGCTTGCCAGGCTTTGCTGTGCAGGCGAGATACCCTCGGTAGCTTGCCGGGCTCTCCAAAAAGGGCGGAGGAATCGAACCCAGCTCCGCCGGGCTGACTGCAAGCAAGGCAAAAGCCCTACCACTGTGCTATTGCTCCAGCCCAATGATAATAATATTAACTTAAAAAGATAATTTTTCTCCTATTTTCATTGAAGCATTAGCCAAGATCTGGAAACAACCCAAGTACTCAAGAACAGAGGAGTTAATAAAGAAACTTGGTAAATATACACAATAGACTACTACTCAGCTATAAGAAGAGTTGAAGTTCACTGAAACTTGAATGGAACTAGAGACCATCATACTAAGAAAAATAAGTCTAAGGAAGAAGGACAAATAACAAATGATCTCTCTAGTATGTTAAGGGTAAAGAAACATAGGAAGGTAATATACAACAGTCAATGATAACAAATCCTGAGAGTCTGGATATAGAATGAGTTTGCAAAGCAGTGTATAAGGGGCTGGAAAAGGAGAGAGTGGCCTATATACAGTGGTGCAGAGAGGCTGGTACTCTATGGTAGGTGTGATAAAGCAACACTATATTCAGCAACACCAAAATCCTCAAGCATTAATATCAAGAAGAACTTCACATCGGGACCCATGGCCTAGAATGGAATGAACAGGGTGAGAGACTATCTGAGTTCATCATGTTGACCAAGACCATCCATGGTAACTCACAGTTCCAGAAGGCAGAATCTAAACGTAGGACAAGGGAGTCTCCCGGTGGATGGTTCCACAACAAAATTGATCATGTCATATTCAATCAACAGTTTTGCCTGACCAATGTCGCTGTTGTCCCAAAATTCCAAATGGGATCAGACCACCGTCTCCTTTGTGCAAAATTCTACTTCACAGAGCGGGGAGAAAGGGCTGCAAAGTTTAAAAAGAAAACTCCCAGAACGACCACCAACTGGTAGTTCTTTGGCACTATTGCGGTAACATGGGAAGATGCCAATGTTGACAACATTGACGAAGAATACAATCGACTGGTTCAGCACCTCCCTGAATGTGCGAGGAACCCAAGAGAGAGATAGCCACAAAAAAACGCCTGTCTTCGAAAACTCTTGAGCTTATTCGCCAGTGTGCTTTGGCGCATGGCTCAGGCAACCACAAGCTAATGTCCGAGCTCGCAAAGCAGTGCAGAGATGCGATCAAGGAAGACCTCAAAGAGAGAAGAGCAGAAGTGCTGGTAGATGTGGCAGAAGCCAGGAAAAGTATTCGTAACGCCCGCCTGTCCTTTGCCAACTACAAGACAAAAATGACTGCCCTCCGACGTCCTGATGGATCCATCACATCCTCCAGAATGGCAATGGAGAAGATTATCCATGACTTTTACTCAAATCTCTTCGATAGCCATGTCCACTTGCCAACATACCAAATTCCACAGGATGGATATGTCGCTTCCAATGTTTTCCCTTCTGAAATCCGACACGCCATTTTGTCAGTAAAGAAATGAACAGCACCCGGCCCAGACAAGGTCAGACCTGAACACCTGAAGAACCTGCCGTCAGTACTCATCAATACACTGGCTCGGCTCTTCACATGCTACTTGTCTGAATGCAAGGTTCTGTCCCAATGGAAAACCAGCAGAACTGCACTACTGTTCAAGAAGGGAGACATCCATGACATTGGCAACTATCGCCCTATCTCCCTATTGTCTGTCATCTACAAGTTGTTCACTCGAGTCATCCTAAATAGGATTGGCAGAAGACTAGATGAAGGATAACCATGCGAGGAAGCCGGGTTCCGCAAAGGATTCAGCACCATTGACCATATCCACACGATAACCAAGCTCATTGAGGTTTCTCGGGAATTCAAGATGCCGCTCTGTTTAACGTTCATTGATTTAAAGAAGGCCTTTGATTCTGTTGAGACAGAAGCGGTCATTGAAGTCCTAGCCAATCAGGGCATTCAAGCCCAATACATCAAGATCCTGCATGAGCTGTATTGCGGATTCACTACCAGGATTTTACCATTCTACAAAGAAGTAATCATTGATATCAAGAGAAGGGTTCGGCAGGGCCATACCATTTCACCGAAACTCTTCAGTGCCACCCTCGAGAACATCATGCGATGACTGGAATGGGAAGGAATGGGAGTGAAGATAGATGGTCGGCACCTACACCACCTCCGCTTTGCTGATGACATTGTTCTAATAACACCAAACATCAGCCAAGCGGCACAAATGCTGGCCAACTTTGACCGTGAGTGTGGAAAGGTAGGACTACAGCTGAATCTTACGAAGACAATGTTTATGAGAAACAGCCTCATTCCTGACGCCCCATTCGCTCTCAACGGAACGACCATCTCCAAATTCAACAGCTATGTGTACCTAGGTCGAGAAGTCAACATGACAAATTACCTGGCACCCGAGCTGCTCAGGAGGAAGAGATCGGCTTGGAATGCCTTCAAGAACGTCGAAGAAATAGCTAAGAGGACGAAGAACCTCCGGCTCTGGGAACATGTCTTTGATTCCACTGTTCTTCCTGCATTAACATATTCCTCAGAGACTTGGGCCCTACACAAACAAGATGAGAACACTATTCATGTCTCCCAAAGAAGAATTGAAAGAGCTATGCTTGGAATATCACGTTTCACTCAAATGAGAGAAAGAATCCAGAGTTCCGACATCCGTTGACGATCAAGAGTCAGGGACGCTGTCTCATTTGTCAAGGTGTCAAAAATCAGATGGGCTGGTCACGTAATGAGATTTAAAGACGACCGCTGGACTAGAGCTGTTACTGACTGGATTCCACCAGACGTTAAAAGACCGCATGGCTGCCCACCTACCAGATGGTCAGACTTCTTCATCAAGATCATGAAGGATCGGTTTGAGGCTCTTCATGATCCCAGAGCGAACAAATGCTATTGGGCTACACTAGCACGTGACAGGGACAAATGGAGACGTTACTGGCGCCCGCTTGAGCAAATCGACGACTAACGGGAAGTTAAGTGATTAAGTGAAGTGATTAATGCTGTAAATCATGCTATCTAAATAAAAAAGAAATATATTTATGCTATTAAATAGAAAAAGATATTGTGTCAAAATCAAAGAAATTAAAAAAAAACTTCCTACCATATTTATTAATACAAACAACATATTATTCTACTTATTTTGGGAATTCATACCCATAGCTTTGGAAAAAATGTTAACGTTCAGAGAACAAAGCTTTTTGAAAATAAAATGCTAATTATTTAATAGAATTTTTTGTAATTAGTGGTTTGATGAATATTTTAAAACAACATTCATTGAAATAGTGTTACCTGTCTATTTCTTAGTTTTTCTAGCTGGAAAAAATTAAAATAAAGAAACGGTACAGTTAGGAACATCTGTATAAAGAAAAGCACTTCTGAGAGATTTTGTGAATATATAACAAAGAACACTTCTGAGAGATTTTGTGAATATAATAACAAAGAACAATAAATCTAATTCATTTGACAAAATTTTTAGCTTTATTGTTCATATGCTCAAGACTCTGAACAAAATTACATTATGTCCTTCGGAGCCAATGGCATTCTAACTGAAAATATCTACATCAAAGTGAATTAGAACCCCCAGTTATTTTTTTCCACTAAGTAACACAAAAGTACTGCTATTTCCAAAATGATTATTGAAGGCCTATGCTATGGAGTCATAGGGAAAGAATCTTGGAGTTACAATTTTCTGTGTACTCCAAGGTAAGGATAACTTTAATATTTCATAAGGCTTCAAAAATATACTGGAAATAACAAAAGGGAATGCCCTGCTACAGTGGCAGGGTGGAATGGGGGGGGGGGATAGAGGGTGGGAGAGATACTGGGATTAGTGGTGGTGGAGAATGGGCACTGGTGGAGGGATGGGTACTCAATCATTGTATAACTGAAACCCAAGCACAAGAATTTGTAAGTCTACAACTGTACCTCACGGTGTTTCACTAATAAAAATTAAAAAAAAAAATATATACTGGAAATAACATTACCGAAATTTTAAGGAAATCACCCTTTCATGTGTTATTCACTAGTGGAAACAATTTTCATTCAAATCTGCATATATTTCTTTGTTAGAAGCTTTTAAAATATTCTTTGCAAAACACTCATATATTGTTGCTTATTTTTAAATACAACATATTTCTATGACTGAATTTTCACTATCAACAATTTGTACAGTGGAATGGTTTCCTTTGTGATAACAAGGTAAAGATGGAGGAGGAAAGTAGTCGGATAAATTCAGATTTGGGGATTTTCCAGGCTTTTGATACTGAAAAAATTGGAACGCTGACAAGAGGATGGGAGAGACACTCAATGGACTGAAGCTTATGCTTTGTATGAAGGTGGCCATATTCTGTCCCAGGCACTGTGTGGACCCAAGTACAGAACCAAAACTAGTTCCTGAGCTCTGCTGGGTATAGCCAAAGCCAAAAAGAAATAAATGAAAAGGAAAAAAAAAAACCAATGGCAATAAATTAGGTGAATAAATGGTTCATGAATCCAAGTTGAATATGGAAGATTGTTATGTTTAGGAGGAAGCTAAGATGTTGATAAAAAGAAAGGGAGTTGGGGCCTGGAGGAATTTATGCAGTGAAGCAATTAAGAGACAGAGCAGTAAGAATGGGAGATCTCCAGTTGAAGATTTCAGAGGAAGACATTACTAGCTTTTTTGTCACATAACTAATTAACCACATTTGGTGACAAAATGCAATGTGTTTTTATTTTTATTTATTTAGTTTTGTTTGTTGGGCCATACTCAGTGGTGCTCAGGACTTGCTCCTGGCTATGCTTAGGGATCACTCCTGGTAGGGCTCAAAGGACCATATAGGGTCCCAGGGATAAAATCCAAGTTTGCTAAGTGCAAGGCAAAAAAAAAACTTGCCTGTTATGCTATCTCTCCAGCTCTTTTGTTAAATGTTCCAATTCTAATGGATTACGAATTCAAACATGACTTAGTTAGGTTCACTCCTTAGTGTCCCAAACAGCTGTTTCAGACTGCTTTTTCATGTGGAGACATAGTAGAAAAAATTATTTCTAAGATAATTCAGTTTGATTGTAGCATTCATGTCCAGTTTTAGGACTGATTGGTCCAGCTTCTTAAAGCCTGAAATGTGGAAACCACTTTGATTCCACCAAGCTACCTACAGTGTATATAGGCCCTTACCATGAGGGTTTTCCAAGGTGGTTATTTATTTCACCGAATGAGAAACTAGTCCCCAGGCTGGGTGGAGAATTATATAATGTAGTGTAATCAAGAGACTAGCATCCTATCACCTGCAGCACTGTAGCACTGTCCTCCCATTGTTCATCGATTTGCTCAAGTGAGCATCATTAACGTTTCCATTGTGAAACTTCTTGTTACCGTTTTTTGGCACATCAAATACACCACAGGGAGCTTGCCAGGCTCTGCCGTGTAGGTGGGATACTCTCAGTAACTTGTCGAGCTCTCTGAGAGGGATGGAAGAATCGAACCCAGGTCAGCCGTATGCAAGGCAAACATCCTACCTGCTGTGCTATCGCTCCAGCCCCCATCACCTGTACCACATTATATTGGTTAGAAGTTAAGTAATAGTTCCTACCCCTACTTAGGGAAGAATAACACACTAAATATAGTGTACTCAAGATAATAACATCCCATCACCTCTATTACGTTATATTGGCTAGAAGTTAAGTCACAGTTCCTACCCCTACTTAGAGATCAATCACACCGAGGCATCATCAACTGGTGAGGGCAACTATGGGAACCATCACAGAGGATGTCTGTCAGAATACAGAGTATCAGAGAATCACCTGATTGTTTTGCCTTGCACAACTGCAAGAAGTAATTTGTCCTTAGGTACCAGAGTACTTTGTTAATTGTTGATATGTGGGAATTGGCAGGACTTCAGGAAAAAGGAAAAGAATGGGGAGAGCTGAAGATGAACCTGCAGAAGGAAGTCATTCTAGTGACGCAGAAGTCTCTAAGAAATCAGTGCTGCAGAAGCAGAGACTTCTAATTAATTTTTTTAAAGAAGCATAAATTCTCAGCATCGCCGTTACTCCGAGGAGAGACCAGTCGGTGGAGGGGTGCAAGAATGCAGAGCAATAAAACCTTTAACTTGGAGAAGCAAAACCATGCTCCAAGAAAGCATCAACAGCATCATCACCAACAGCACCACCAGCAGCAGCAACAGCAGCCGCCACTAATACCTGCAAATGGTCAACAAGCCAGCAGCCAAAATGAAGGCTTGACAATTGACCTTAAGAATTTTAGAAAACCAGGAGAGAAGACCTTTACCCAGCGTAGCCGGCTCTTTGTGGGCAATCTTCCTCCTGATATCACTGAGGAGGAAATGAGGAAACTATTTGAGAAATATGGGAAAGCTGGTGAAGTCTTCATTCATAAGGATAAGGGCTTTGGCTTTATTCGCTTGGAAACACGAACTCTAGCCGAGATTGCCAAAGTGGAGCTGGACAACATGCCACTCCGTGGCAAGCAGCTTCGTGTGGGCTTTGCTTGTCATAGTGCATCCCTCACAGTTCGAAACCTTCCTCAATATGTGTCCAATGAACTGCTGGAGGAAGCCTTTTCTGTGTTTGGCCAGGTAGAGAGGGCTGTGGTCATTGTGGATGATCGAGGAAGGCCCTCTGGAAAAGGCATTGTTGAATTCTCAGGGAAACCAGCTGCCCGGAAAGCTCTGGACAGATGTAGTGAAGACTCTTTCCTGCTAACCACATTTCCAAGGCCTGTGACTGTGGAGCCCATGGACCAGTTAGATAATGAAGAGGGATTACCAGAAAAACTGGTTATTAAGAACCAGCAATTTCACAAGGAAAGAGAACAACCACCCAGATTTGCCCAGCCTGGCTCATTTGAGTATGAGTATGCCATGCGCTGGAAGGCACTCATTGAGATGGAGAAATAGCAGCAAGACCAGGTGGACCGTAATATCAAGGAAGCTCGTGAGAAGCTGGAAATGGAGATGGAGGCTGCTCGTCATGAGCACCAGGTTATGCTCATGAGGCAGGATTTGATGAGGCGCCAAGAAGAACTTCGAAGAATGGAAGAGCTCCATAATCAAGAAGTGCATAAACGGAAGCAACTGGAGCTCAGGCAGGAGGAGGAGCGTAGGCGCCGTGAGGAAGAGATGCGGAGACAACAGGAAGAAATGATGCGGCGACAGCAGGAAGGATTCAAGGGAACCTTCCCTGATGCGGTATACCTCCCATGTGCCCATAATAGAGAACAGGAGCTGCGGATGGGTCAGATGGCTATGGGAGGTGCTATGGGCATAAACAACAGAGGTGCCATGCCTCCTGCTCCTGTACCGGCTGGTACCCCAGCTCCTCCAGGACCTGCCACTATGATGCCAGATGGAACCTTGGGATTGACCTCACCAACGACTGAGCGCTTTGGCCAGGCTGCTACAATGGAAGGAATTGGGGCAATTGGTGGAACCCCTTCTGCTTTCAACCGTGCAGCTCCTGGAGCTGAATTTGCTCCAAACAAACGTCGCCGATACTAATAAAATTGCATTGTCTAGTTTCCTAAAACCCTTAAAGAAAAGGACCCTTTTTGGACTAGCCAGAATTCTACCCTGGAAAAGTGTTAGGGATTCCTCCCAATAGTTAGGTCTTCCCTGCCTGTAGTACTCTATCTAGGGAGTCTGCTGGAGGCAGAGGGCAAGGGAGGGGAGATCATTACAAATCAATGCTGTGTGGTATATTGTTTCTGTGTGGTGCATTCCTGAAGTCTCATGTGATTGTTGAGCCTAAGGGAACCATGACAAAATGGATCCAGTTAGAGCCCCATTACTCATGATCATTCCATTTGTCCATCTTGTTCTATTTGCTTATTCATACCCTGCAACCCCAACGACACTGCCACGTATACCACTAAAACCAAACATCCCCCATGACCTTAGCCCCATTGCTCCATTCACTCCCAGGTGGGAATTCCAGCAAATGTCCATAGAGGTCACAGACAACATATGTACTGGTTCTGTTATATCCCATATATTACCCTTTCATGTCTTAAGGAAGACATTTTCTCTTAGAGATTTTCATTTTAGTATATCTTTAAAAAATCTTGTGTTAACTTCCTTCATTATTTTCTTGGGTAAAGAAAAACCCATGGATCACCAATTTTGTCTATGGTGTTGCTTGTCACAGCTTTTCTTGATAGGCCCAGTACAATCTTGGAAATAGGGTTGCTGTAGGCTAAAGGTCAGACAGTAGCTCTTCAGCTTGCCTGTCTTAGGTAGTTATGCTGTTCATTTTTTTTTATTAGTGTGCCATGTTTGATTTGTCCCTGATAATCTTTGGAGTTTTTCTGAGATATGGAGCAGTAAAGCAGCATCACCTTATTAAAATACATTTTAAGCCTTTAAAAAAAAAAAGAAGCATAAATTCTCAAATCCTTATAAAAGTCACTCATGTGCTATTTTTGGTAAGTTCCATAGTGAAAGAGAAAGGTGCATGCTTGATATTTTCTCTTATTTTATTCAGAGGATTAGTTAGAAAATTTGTCTTGAATAGAACATAAGATGTTTATTTTTATAATCCTGTTTTTAACCATATAAAAATATATACAAAGTATATGGCAGGTTTTTAGAATCTAAATCTATAATATGGAGTTTATGTGTGAAAAGAATGATGCTGATTTGAAAAGAAACTCATAAGCAAGTTTGATATGTGGGCTGTCTTTTTTTATAACATTATTTTATTACAAAGGGATAAAATACTCTCAAATCTGTTTATAAACCATTTGCTCCCAAAGAACAATCATCTCTTTACAAAAGTGGGTTATTTAGTTCTCAGCTACAGTTTTTGGCATAGTATTAAATTGTAACTTGCAAAAAAATAAAAATTTAATGTTTTTATTAAGGATTAAAAATTGTAGAATTTCTCAGTTTATTCTGCAGGTTCCTCTCTTATATTTCCAAATCACAATCCCCTTAATTATGAGTTAGCTCTTTGGCTTCTGAAATGAGAAGATACACTGAATTGTGGGAGAAGAAAACATTGACCTTGAAGAAGAAAATGAAGGAGAAGGGTCTAACAAATATATATTCGACCCTTTCTCCCCAGATAGAAGATACACATTCTTCTCCAGTGCACAGTTTTCAAAATAGACAAAACAAGACAGTTTTCAAAATAGACAACATGCAGAGTCACAAAATATGTATGATTTATCAAGAAGATAAAAATTATGTCAAGCATCCTCTCAGACTTTGAAAATTCAAATTAATGTCAAACAGAAAAAAGGAAAAGATTCACTTAGATATTAAATAAAATTAATTTAATACATAAGAATTTTCTGAATTCAAAATTATTATTACGCCAAAAATTCTTTAAAAAACCTAGTCAGGGAGCAATAGATGGTCATAAGAAATAGAACTGAAGAGTCTGTCTACATAAGTGAGCTTAGCAGGAGGATGGTGGGGAAGGGGTTGGAACAAAGTGAATTGGAGGGATTCTTGGGACACTAGTAAAGTGAAACATGCAGTGTGGTGGTGAGTGTTGTATTGAGATTATGTATGCATGAAAGTGACATTAGCAATGTTACAAATCATAGTGCAAAATAATAAATAAATAAATAAGAAAACAAGACCATCTCTTAGTCTTTCCTTTGTTCCACTTTACACAACTACCCCCTTTGTCACATTTGAAAGTTTATATCTGGACTTTTACTTCTATTCCACTAATCTAAAAGTCTATCTTTGTTTCAGTACCATAATATTTTGTTTTCTATAGTGCTATAGCAAAAGTTAAGGTCGAGGAGCCCAAGAACTCCCATCTTTTTTTCCCTCAGAGTTATTTTGGCTATTTGGGGAATTTTATGGTTTCATATTCATTTTAGAAATATTTATTATATATCCTTGAGGATGCCATAGGAATTTACATGGGACTCACTTTGCATCTGTAATTAACATTGTATAAAATGGTCATTTTAACAATGTTAGTCCTTCCAGTTCTTGAACAATATGAACTTCTATTTCCTTGGATCTTATATAATTTTGAAAGTGAAATATATTCTTTAAATAGATAATTCACCTCTTTTATTGGTTTCTTTTTTATGTAGGAGTACTGCTATTTATTCAGCCACTGATTAGCTGATTGAATTGGGCATGCACTCCACCTTACCTTTTTTTTCATTTTTTATAATTTTATTTAATGAATCACCGTGAGAGCAGTTACAAAGCATTCGGGTTTAAGTCTCGGTCATACAATAAAACACCCGTACCTTCACCAGTGCCCATTCTCCACCTCCAAAAACCCCAGTGTACCCCCGTCCCACACCCTCCCCCTACCTGTGGGGCAGATGCTTTCCAAATCACTCTCTTTATACTTTGATTACATTCAAAATTTTGACACCAGACCCACAATTATTATTTGGAATTTTACCCCAAGAGCCCATGGCTCCATGAGAACTTCTTGAAGATAGAAATGAATCTCTGTTCTGTGAAGATAAAGTGAAATTCTGGAGCAGTTTGACTACTGCTGCATGAAGCTGGTGGTATAAAAGGTCTGTGTTGAGCACATGCTCATAACAGACTTTACCATTTCTAACTGCCTCCCCTCACTCCCACCACCACCACCAAGTATTTCATAGGTGACCAAGGTGGGTAAAAAGAAAGAGAATAGTCCTCTCTTGAGACTGTCACCTCTCTTCTTTCCACTTCACATAAACTACCTGCAACAAAAAAATTCTGATCTCTACATCATGCATACAAAAAGATCAATTCAAAATGAAATTAAGACCTTGATCTCAAGTTTCCATCTTAAATTTTATGGAGGAAAACATAATCAGGACTTTCCAACATCTTTACTTCAAAGGAGTATTCACTGATACTAACTCATTTGCAAGGGAAGAAAAAGCAGAAATTAACAAATGGAATTATATCTCACTTAAAAGCTTTTGTACCATAGAGCTGAAGAAATAGTACAGTGGGTAAGATATTTGCTTTGCATGTGGCAGACCAGGATTTGTTCTTCAACACTCTAGATGGTACCCCAAGCCCTGCCAGGTTTGATTCCTGAGTGCAGAGCCAGGAGCAAGCTCTGAGAAATTCTACGTGTGACCCCAAAATCTCAAACCAAAAGAAAAAATAAATGAAGCTTTTGTACTTCAAAAGAAATGAGCCCCAAATGAACATCTCACTGATTGGGAGAAAATATTTACCCTTTATATATTAGACAAAGCGTTAATATTCAAGCTATGTTAAGCACTCTTGAAACTCAGCAACAACAAAACTAACTCTCAAATAAAACTGGGGAGAGATGAACAGAAATTCCTTAAAGCAGATATGACTATTTCAGCAGGCACATGAAAAATTGTTTATTGTCACTGATTATGAGGAATATACAAGCCAAATAACAATGAGAATACACCAGTGAGAATGACCTATATAAAAAAGATTGGAAACAATAGTAATGGCAGGAATGTGGTGAAAGAACTCTCATTCATTACTAATACAGTTCAGCCTCTCTTAAAAATATTTGGAGACTTCTCAAAAGAACTTCCACATGATCCTGAGACTCTATTCTTAAAAGTGTACCCTAACAACACATGCACACCCCTGAAAAGACATATGAATATCTATGTTAATTACTGCATTATTTACAATAACTAAGATGTCGAAACAACCCAAGTGCCCGCAAACATGTATAGATAAAGAATGTATCTAGTTACATGGGATACTATATAACTATGAGGAAAAAAGAAATTTGTGAATTTCTGCAACTTGGCTGTAATTGGAGGACTTTATGCAAGTGAAATGATTCTGTTGCATGAACGTTTGTTAATCAGACACGCTGAGACAAGGAACATGAGAGAAATTATTTCATGGAGGGCCACTGGACTTGCTCAGCTCCTGTGATAAAAGGCAGAGCATCCTGAGGTTTCCTTATTGATCATCCTATCTCTAAAGGGCGCAATACAATGACTTCATCAAAAAAAGTTAAAGAAAGAACATTGAGGCAGTAAAGCATGTATTGTTCCCTTGTGTCTGCAGGCCAGTGGATTTTGGCCTCTTAAAAGAGATACAAAACCTAAACTGAAACCTTTCTTGGGCTATAAGCATTTGGGTTTGCTTCCCAAAGACAAGCTGGGTTTGTACCTGAAATCTATATTCCAAACTGGGCAAGCATCTGAAATTTGCATCCCAAAGACTAGGCTGGGCTAGCAGCTGAAATCTGCATGCCAAATATCAGGATGGGCTAACACTTAAGATCTGCATGTCAAAGACCAGGCTTCTATGAGAAAAGGAAAACTGCCTCTTTCAATATACTGACATTTATGAAATTATTTACTGAAGGCAACTTAAAGAAAAAGATGTTAAGCTTCATCCAAACCAGTCAGGACACAGGAGAACTCTAGCCTATTTTCATGGGTCCATACTGTTCCTGCCTATTGTGAGGTGCAGTCTACATCCTGATGGCTCAGTCCAGTCCCAGCATGATTCCAAGAGTAAAAGATGTGTAACAGATGATTTCACAAACATGAGGTGTGTTAAGAAAAAAAAACAAACAAAAATGGATTGTATAATCCTCAATACAAACAAACCTTGAAATATGATAAATAAACCTGAGAACGGCAGAGATTGGTCATGAAATCATTGTTGAGATATCTTAGGACACAGATGGTGGTGTTCAGGGCTTAAGCCTGGCTCTGTGATCACAGATAACTCCAGGGGGTGCTTGAGGGTTATACAGGATGCTGGAGATAGAACATGGGTTAGTCCCATGCAAGGCAAGCACTTTTCATTGATCATTGATCATCTTCACTCTTCATTGATCCAGTCCTAAAAAGAATTGACTTTTAATGCTCTTCATCAATATTCCTAAGACTATGAATCGATGGAAATGCTAGAGTTATTTGAAATTTGTCACTTAAAAACATTAATAATAATTAACATTATTCAGAAAAATTATTCACTATCCTTACTTCTTTTATTTGTCATTTTCTTTTGAGTCACACCCAGTGATGCACAGGAGTACTCCTGGCTCATGCACTCACCACCACTTTTGGTGGTGCTCCGGGGACCATATGGGATGCTGGGAATCGAACCAAGATTGGTCACGTGCAATGAAAACGCCCTACCCACTGTACTATTGTTCCAACCCCCCTTAATTCATTCTTATGTTGAGAAATGAAATATCAATTTATTTCCAGTATCATAAAACAAACCTAGTTTTACAATGCCTATTTTAGCCTTAGTATATTACTTCTTCATGGGCTAGTAGTTCTAAGTGAACCTTAGTAACCTTGGGTTAATTAGAAACCATGGATTATATTTATGTCACAGTAATAATGTAAATTATCTTCCAATTTACATTAAGTTAAGATACAGGTTATTGAGAATTATATGTTGTTTTCAGGAAGGGTTTCTCCTTCAATACCTTCAAAGTTAATATTTTAGAATCATGATACAGGGCTGACTAGTTTCTGAAAAGAAAAGAATAAACCTGTAACAGTAATTTATCATTCTTGACACTTTCTTTCCATTTAATTGCTTCTGAGTAGTAGAACTGACACTTAATAAGAGTAAGAAACATTTAAGATTCTCACAGAAAATCCCCACCTTACAGGAGAATTGGAAAACTACGTTATACTTGACCACACCCACTATTTTATTTCATCACTGAATTTCAAGGTACACTATTGTAAAGCTTAAAAAAATAAAACTTGGGGAAAAGTAATGTGCTGGTCGAAACTGATATGATTCCTTCAGAGATTCTACATGTCTTTAATTTTCAAAGGTATTTTTAATGTTATTCTCTTCTTTTCTCATGAGGGTGATATAGAACCCTGTGGTCAAAATTCACAGGAAAGTTACACTATTCTCAAATGATTCATTTGATTTCAAACATAGTAGAAAAACTCAAATTTTTATTCTCTTCTTACTTTACTCTAAAGGTGAGCCCAGAGGAGAGGTCTTTAGGTGAAGGTAGAAGATATAATGAGAACAATGTAGCATCATGGGACTAGGAGGGCTTTTGGTTCTAGAATTCTCCTCTATCATCCTTTCTGATGCCACCAACTTATTTCTTTTTAACATCAACTTTTGTTCAGGTTTTTATGCTTTCCTAATAGAAGTATTCTATTAAAGGCTCGTTTGCTAACTTGACAGTATGGTGCTTAGGGTATAGAACAGGAAGAGGAATACAGGAGAGTCCCCAAGATGATGATAAGGAGATTTAATGATTCTTCATACAATTTACTATTATGTCTGAGGCACCTTTCCTGGAATCTTCCCAAACATTTTCTTAGATAAATCTTCTTACAACTCCATGACTTGGGTACAAATGAGATAACTGAAGGAGTTGTGATATCAGAGTAGTCAGTGATTACCAAGGCCACAGTTACTAGGAGGCAGTAGTGAAGCCAAGACAAAAATGACCAAGATCTTTTGCAGTAGTACACTGGTACAGTATGCTCACTTGGCATACTGTATAATTCTTAGTCATTGTAATAAACAGGCATCTCCAAAGACCTGGTGTATAAGGGGTATGTGAATGGTATATTCTTCTGGAATGAAACATAACGGAATAAATACCCCCGGAAAGATGGCAAAATAAGATTCATTTATAAGAAATATAAGCGTAATTTACAAATTTAACAGCAGAAACAACTGAATCAAATTTTATAACTTAGCAACAAACAATGTGGGCTTGATGTGACAAGAAAATAACACTTGGCAGAAAGAAATCAATTTCCACTAGTCAAATTACATGGATTAAAAGAATGAGCATACTAGATAAAAAGTAAAAGTTAATGGAATTCTGGCAATCATGTTTGGTCTATACACTACTTTTAGCATGTCTCTCCCACCCTGGGAGGGTCTTCACAACACCCTTTATTTGGTGCTCTCTTCTCTATCTGAGCTTCCTTCTCACCTAGCACATGTGGCTGGCCTTCAAGTCATGGAGCAAAATTCCTGATACTAACCTGAGCCCTTCCTGGGTGTTAGTCTCCCGTTTTGTTGCTTTATGTTCCCCAGATGAATGCAATCTTTCTGTGTCTATCCCGCTCTTTCTGACTCATTTCGCTTAACATGATACTTTCCATGTAGTACCACTTGTATGTAAATTTCATAACTTCATCTTTTCTAACAGCTACGTAGTACTCCATTGTGTAAATGTACCAAAGCTTCTTTAACCAGTCATCTGTTCTCGGGCACTCAGGTTTTTTCCAGATTCTGGCTATTGTAAAGAGTGCTGCAATGAACAAACAATTGCAGATGTCACTTCGACTATACCTTTTTGCCTCTCTGGGATATATTCCCAGGAGTGCTATAGCTGGGTCAAATGGGAGATCGAATTCTAATTTTTTGAGAATAGTCCATACTGTTTTCCAAAAGGGTTGGACCAGCCGGCATTCCCACCAGCAGTGAAGGAGGGTCCCTTTCTCGCCACATCCGCGCCAGCACCTGTTGCTTTTGTTCTTGTGGATGTGGGCCAGTCTCTGTGGTGTGAAATGATATCTCATTGTTGTTTTGATCTGCATCTCTCTGATGATTAGTGATGTAGAGCATTTTCTCATGTGCCTTTTTGCCATTCGGATTTCTTCTTTGCTAAAATTTCTGTTCATTTCCTCGCCCCATTTTTTGATGGGGTTGGGTGATTTATTCTTGTGTAGTTTAACCAGTACCTTGTATATCCTTGAAATCAACCCCTTGTCGGATGTGCATTTGGTGAATATTCTTTCCCATTCTGTAGGCTGTCTTTGTATTTTGGTCACTGTTTGTTTTGAGGTGCAGAAGCTTCTTAGTTTAAGATAGTCCCATTTGTCTATCTCTGTTTTCACTTGCTCGGCCAGTGGCGTGACGTCTTTGAAGATACCACTAACTTCAATATCGTGGAGAGTTTTGCCAACTTTGTCTTCAATATACATTATGGATTCCAGTCTGATGTTGAAGTCATAAATCCATTTCGATCTTACTTTTGTGCATGGCGTTAGGCAGAGATCTGAGCCCACTTTTTTGCATATAGCCGTCCAGTTTTGCCAGCACAATTTATTAAAGAGGCTTTCCCTGCTCCATTTCACTTTTCTTGCCCCCTTATCGAAGATTAGATGATTATATGTTTGGGAGGAGATGTCAGTATATTCAACTCTATTCCATTGGTCTGCAACTCTGCCTTTGTTCCAGTACCATGCTGTTTTGATTATTACTGCTTTGTAGTAGAGCTTGAAGTTAGGTAGGTTGATTCCTCCCATTTTCTTTTTCCCAAGAATTGCTTTAGCTATTCGTGGGGGCTTATTGTTCCATATAAATTTCAGGAGTGTTTGCTCCATTTCTTTGAAGAATGTCGTGGGTATCCTTATAGGGATTGCATTGAATTTGTACAGTGCCTTGGGAAGTATTGCCATTTTGACAATGTTGATTCTCCCCATCCATGAACAGGGGATATTTTTCCATTTCCTTGTGTCCTCTTTTATTTCCCGAAGTAGCGTTTTGTGGTTTTCTTTGTACAGATCCTTTACTTCCTTAGATAAGGCGATTCCTAGGTACTTGATTGTCTGGGGCACAATTGTGAATGGAATTGTTTTCTTCATGTCACTTTCTTCTCTTTCATTATTTGCATATAGGAAAGCCATGGATTTTTGGGTATTGATTTTATAGCCTGCCACTTTACTATACAAGCCTATTGTTTCTAGGAGTTTCTTGGTAGAGGTTTTAGGGTTCTCTAAGTATAGTATCATATCATCTGCGAATAGTGAGAGCTTGATTTCTTCCTTTCCTACCTGAATGCCCTTAATATCTTTTTCTTACCTGACCGCTATTGCAAGTACTTCCAGTACTATATCGAACAGAAGTGGAGAGAGTGGGCATCCTTGTCTCGTCCCTGACCTTAGGGGGAAGGCTCTCAGTTTTTCCCCATTGAGGATGATGTTTGCTGTAGGTTTGTGGTAGATGGCTTTAACTATATTGAGGAAAGTCCCCTCTATCCCCATTTTGGCAAGGGTTTTCATCATGAATGGGTGCTGGATCTTGTCAAATGCTTTTTCTGCATCTATTGTTATGATCATATGATTTTTATCTTTTCTTTTGTTGATATGATGGATTATGTTGATTGATTTCCGAATGTTGAACCATCCTTGCATCCCTGGGATGAATCCTACTTGGTCATGATGTATGATCTTTTTGATGAGTTGTTGAATTCTATTGGCTAGTATTTTGTTGAGAATCTTCGCATCCGTGTTCATCAGGGATATCGGCCTGTAGTTTTCTTTTCTTGTGGTGTCTTTGTTTCCTTTTGGTATTAGAGAGATATGGGCTTCATAGAAACTGTTCGGGAGAGTTTCCGTTTTTTCAATTTCCTGGAAAATCTTGAGAAGAACTGGCAATAGGTCCTCTTTAAATGTTTGGAAAAATTCGCTAGTAAATCCATCTGGATCTGGGCTTTTGTTTTTGGGAAGACTTTTGATTACAGTTTCAATTTCCTTGATGTGAATAAGTCTATTCAGGTACTCTATATCTTCTTGCTTCAGCTTTGGGAGATGATAGGAATCCAGGAATTTATCCATTTCTTCTAGGTTCTCTTGTTTCGTGGCATACAGACTTTCAAAGTAGTCTCTGATGATCTCTTGAATTTCTTTAGTTTCTGTTGTGATATCTCCATTCTTATTTCTGATTCGATTTATTAAGGCTCTCTCTCTCTCTGTTTCTTTGTGAGTGTTGCTAGTGGTTTATCTATCTTATTTATTTTCTCGAAGAACCAGCTCTTGGTTCTCTGGCAAAACACAGTACCCAAAAGAAGAGAGAGAGAACCGGGGGGAATGCCCTGCCACAGCGGCAGGGTGGGACGGGGGGGGGGGATGAGGGGGGGAGGGACGCTAGGACCCGTGGTGGGGGAGGATGGGCACTGGTGGAGAGATGGGTACTTGATCATTGTATAACTGAAACCCAAGAACAAAAATTTATAAGTCTATAAGTGTACTTCATGGTGTTTCACTAATAAAAAAATGATAAAAAAAGTTAATGGAATTCTGAAGCAATTCAATGACTAAGAAACCTCAAGCTACACAATGGCAAGTAGTCATATAGTTTTGAGAGAGAGTAATCAAAAGCATAATTAATTTTAGATCACATGGACTTAAGCATCAGTTTAACAATAAAAATATTTAGTGAGATCTAATTAAATTATGCTAATCATTCCAATTCTCTTTAAGAAACACCCTCCTCCAAAAACTATCAAGAGTGTAAGTATGCATTGCACCAGATGGCTGTGTGCTGTGCAGGTTACAAAGGTGGAAATAAAAGCCCACCCTTCCTCTCTCCAGGAATTAACAATTCTTCAGGGCAACAGATGCATATACATTTTCCACAATTCCTGGTAGGTGCAGCATGGTAACTGTTTTGAGATTTAGATGTTGTGCCAAGGGAGAGTTTAACATTCACTGATGGTATGAGATTATTTGAAGAAGAGAAATGAGTAAGAGACCGGGCTCCAAGTACCTAGATTACTCACAGACTGGTTGGGGCAAAGTTAACAGAGTGCAGCCTACTTTTGATTTAGGTCGACTTATCTTGCCTGTGAGAGAGCCACAAATCTGAGTCAAAGCAACTCATTTTAAACTTTTCCAACTTTTCCATTTATTTTTCTCCCTGTGGCTTGTTGAGGCTTCACCAATTTGATCCTGTCTACTTTAATTTTAATGACAAAAGTCTGGATTTTTCTGGGTAATTTTATCTGTAAAATTATGGCAATAGTTGGATTTTACCAGATATTCACTACACCCACTACCCAGCCGTCGCCACACTCCAGGACGGTTTCCAGACCGCGAAGCGGCTGCGCCACTAATCATAAGATATTAAATACCCAACTTCCGGAATTGTCGTACCGTATTTGATAGGGTTCAAATATGGTAACACCTACAAGGGTGATTAGAGGTCGCCCCAAAAGCCTCTATCCCTCTTGGAAAGACTGGCAAGCTACCGAGAGTATTCCACCCGCACAGAAGAGCCTGGCAAGCTATCCGTTGTGTATTCGATATGCCAAAACCAGTAACTACAACTGGTGTCATTCACCGGACCCTGAAGGCTTCACTGACATGGCAGCACTGAGAAGGATGAGAAAGGAGAGGCCGACAAAATCTCAAGGCCGACCTAGGCTGCCACAACGAAGGAAGACAAAAATGATCTTCTGTACTTTCAATGCATGTACGCTAGCATCAGATGCATCCATCGAGGACCTGATGGTACAAGCGCGAATGATCAAGTACGACATCATTGGTCTGACCGAGACAAGAAGGCACGAATCTCAACATACCCTTTTCGATGCTGGAGAAGAATTGTTCCTCAGAATATGCGATAAAAGAGGTGTTGGAGTCGTCGGTGTCCTTGTCTACAGAAACTTGGCCAAGAGCATTGATTCATTCGAATGCCTAACAACCCGAATTGGACGTTTACATTTGAATAGATGTGGCTCACTGCCTGCAGTTTCTATCTTCTTTGTCTACGCACCAACATCTCATTATGATGAAAGAGAAATCGAGAAGTTCTACATGGAGCTAGAGAAGTTCTATAAAGAAGACCACACCTTCTACAAGATCATTGTGGGTGATTTTAATGCCAAGATAGGACCAAGACGATCAGCTGAAGAACTTCACATCGGGACCCATGGCCTAGAATGGAACGAACAGGTTGAGAGACTGTCTGAGTTCATCATGTCAACCGAGACCATTCATGGTAACTCACAGTTCCAGAAGGCAGAATCTAAACGATGGACATGGGAATCTCCCGGTGGACGATTCCACAATGAAATGGACCAAATCATATTCAATCGACGGTTTTGCCTGACTGATGTCACTGTTGTCTCAAAATTTCGAACGGGATTGGAACACCGTCTCCTTCATGCAAAATTCTACTTCACAGAGCGGGGAGAAAGGGCTGCAAAGTTCAAAAAGAGAATTCCCAGAATGACCACCAACTGGGAACTCTTTGGTACTATTGCGGCAACATGGGAAGATGCTATTGTTGACAACATTGACGAGGAATACGATCGACTGGTTCTTCACCTCCATGAATGTGCGAGGAACGCCAAGAGAGAGATAGCCACAAAAAATCGCCTATCTTCCAAAACTCTTGAGCTAATTCGCCAGCGTGGTTTGGCGCATGCCTCAGGCAACCGCAAGCTAACTTCCGAGCTTGCAAAGCAGTGCAGAGATGCGATCAAGGAAGACCTCAAAGAGAGAAGAGCAGAAGTACTGGTAGATGCGGCAGAAGCCAGGAAAAGTATTCGTAACGCCCACCTGTCCTTCGCCAACTATAAGATCAAGATGACTGCCCTCCAACGTCCTGGTGGATCTATCACATCCTCCAGAACGGCAATGGAGAAGATTATCCATGACTTCTACTCAAATCTCTTCAATAGCCATGTCCACTTGCCGACATACCAAATTCCACAGGATGGATATGTCGTTCCCAACGTTCTCCCTTCCGAAATCCGACACACCATTTCGTGGGTAAAGAAATGAACAGCACCCGGCCCAGACAAGGTCAGACCTGAACACCTGAAGAACCTGCCGTCAGTACTCATCAATACACTGGTTCGGCTCTTCACTCGCTACCTGTCTGAATGCAAGGTTCCGTCCCAATGGAAAACCAGCAGGACCGTACTACTGTTCAAGAAGGGAGACATCCATGACATTGGCAACTATCGCCCGATCTGCCTATTGTCTGTCATCTACAAGTTGTTCACTCGAGTCATCCTAAATAGGATTGGCAGAACACTAGATGAAGGACAACCATGCGAGCAAGCCGGGGTCTGCAAAGGATTCAGCACCATCGACCATATCCACACGATAACCAAGCTCATTGAGGTTTCTCAGGAGTTCAAGATGCTGCTCTGTCTAACCTTCATTGATTTAAAGAAGGCCTTTGATTCTGTTGAGACAGTAGCGGTCATTGAAGACCTAACCAATCAGGGCATTCAAGCCCAATACATCAGGATCCTCCGTGAGCTGTATTGCGGATTCACTACCAGGATCTCACCAATCTACAAAGAAGTGATCGTTGATGTCAAGAGAGGGGTGCGGCAGGGTGATACCATTTCACCGAAACTCTTCAGTGCCACCCTCGAGAACATCATGCGACGACTGGAATGGGAAGGAATGGGAGTGAAGATAGATGTTCGGCAACTACACCACCTCCGCTTTGCTGATGACATTGTTTTAATAACAGCAAACATCAGCCAAGCAGCACAAATGCTGGCCGACTTTGACTGTGAGTGTGGAAAGGTTGGACTACAGCTGAATCTTATGAAGACAATGTTTATGAGAAACAGCCTCGTTCCTGACGCCCCATTCGCTCTCAATGGAACGACCATCTTCGAATGCAACAGCTATGTGTACCTAGGTCTAGAGGCCAACATGACAAATGACCTGGCACCCGAGCTGCGCAGGAGGAAGAGATCGGCTTGGAATGCCTTCAAGAACCTCAAAGAAATAGCTAAGAGGACGAAGAACCTCTGGCTCCGGGCACATCTCTTTGATTCCACTGTTCTTCCTGCATTAACATATGCCTCAGAGACCTGGGCCCTATGCAAACAAGATGAGAACGCTATTCAGGTCTCCCAAGGAAGAATAGAAAGAGCTATGCTTGGAATATCACGTTTCACTCAAATGAGAGAAAATATCCAGAGTTCTGACATCCGTCGACGATCAAGAATCAGGGACGCTCTCTCATTTGCCAAGGTTTCGAAAATCAGATGGGCTGGTGACGTAATGAGATTTAAAGATGACCGCTGGACTAGAGCTGTTACTGACTGGATTCCTCGGGATGTCAAAAGACCGCGTGGCCGCCCACCTACCAGATGGTCGGTCTTCTTCGTCAAGATCATGAACGATCAGTTTGAGGCCCTTCATGTTCCTGGAGCGAACAGATACCATTGGGCTACACTAGTACGCGACACGGACAAATGGAGACGTTACTGGCGCCCGCTCGAGCAAATCGATGACTAACGTGAAGTTAAGTGATTAAGTGATTCAAAATTGGGATAACCAGCTATAACTGATAAGAAGTTAATACAGGAATACTTCTGTCACTGTATCACTGTCATCACTTTGTTCATCAGTTTACTCGAGCAGGGATTGCAATGTCTCCATTCCTCCCATCCCTGAGAATTTAGCAGCCTCTTCTTACTTGTCTTTCCCAACGATTGGAAGCTCTTTCAGGGTCAGGGGAATGAGATCCGTTATCATCACTGTTTTTGGCATATCGAAAATGCCATGGGGAGTTTGCCAGCCTCTGCTCATGTGGGCGGGATACTCTTAGTAGCTTGCCTGCTGGGCTCTACAAGAGGTGTGTGTGTGTGTGTGTGTGTGTGTGTGTGTGTGTGTGTGTGTTTCTCAGTGATTTGTCACCTACTGTCTGAACCTCATCAAATATGGTGTGGTAATTATGAAAAATGGGTAGGGAATATCTTATGATGTGTCGGAAAACAGCCTGGAGTGTGGCAGCAGTTGGGTAATGGAGGTCAACTGCTGGAGCTGTGTCCCTTGGGGCGGAGAGACCTCTCAACCGGCCCCACTATGGGACACCCCAAGTGAAAACAGTCTGGCGTGGAGTCCCAAGAATACTTATAGAAAAAAAAGAAACCAAGACAATCATTTTCCAAAATGTATTTAAAAATTCACATGGATGCATCAAATACCAGCGAACAATAGTTTTTTTCTGCCCCTTAACCAGGTAAGCTATTATTGTGTTGTGTTTTCTGGTCGTTGTAAGATACTCTGAACCCTTTGCATTCTTTTCACCTGCATATTCTCTTGACTGCAGCAGAGGAAAGTTTCAGGTAGCTAAAATGGAGAAAATTTTGTCAGGAGGTTTTAAGAGGGAACATGAGACTATCTGCTTTTAATAAACTTCTATTATTGTTTCCTATGTGCCAGGTACATTTACAGGAGAAAGGGATACATCTGGAGAAGGGAATCAAGTAGCTACCTCATAGAATTTACTGTGGGATTGGAGACTCATGCAAGGGTGGTATCAACAGGGAAGTTATGCTTGTGTAATAATTGTATGTATGACAACTTGATGAGGAAAATAGAAGCACAAAAATGAGGTGTTCCAGCTCTGTTCTAGAAAGTGAGTAGGAGAAGGAAGAGAGCAGGAATGCATTAGAGGGGGGGTTTGGGAAAGGAAACAACACACATGAGGTAAAGAGGTTAGAAAGAGCATGATTTGATGGGGGGGGAGTGCAAAATGGGGAGTGGGAGGAAGTGAGTCTAAAAAGATATTTGGGACCGGATTTTTAAGGCTTTATTTTTCCCCCCTCCTCACTAGAATATTTTAGACATTTGCTCAGGTATGTGGAGATTTAAGAGTATTTTGTGTTCTGGATATTATTCACATCCCACTCCATCCTCTTGCAGGGAAACTTCTGGGAATGAAAATCAAGTTGTCTAGGCTACATTCTTCTAAGTCTACATGATACAAATATCCATTGTTTTGGCAGAATTTGGCAGAAATGACTGTCTGTACTTTCAATGCACATACGCTAGCATCTGATGCATCCATACCAGTTTTGAGAATCGGCTTGAAATTTAGATTGAGGGGAAATGTGAACTGTGCATGTTGTTTTATGCTTGGTGCTCTGTAGCACACAGACTAGCAGTTTCAAGAAAGTAAGAGTTCATAGGCTCTACATGTAGAAATTATCTTGGAGGATGAATGGTTTCCCGAATTTTTAGAGAAGTGGGAGATGGTAGAGGATGAATTTTGTTTTCCCACTACAAGTGGGATCTGTGGCTGAGAGCTCCAAGCCTGCTTGGTTCGGGACTGGGCCTTCAAGTAGCTAGATAGTTACACCCACCAACTGCTGTGTAACCCCATCAACGTCCAGGATCTAGAGACTATAACACCAAGCTCCCGCATTGGTGTTATAAGTTGGTCGTGCGACTTCTTACTCTCTAGTTCTCACTATCAGGGAACCCGGCAGGCTACTGAGAGTATCATACCAGCACATATGCCTGAACAGTAACACCTGTAAAGTTTATTTGTATTTTCTGGCTACTGAAAATATCCCACCCACACGGCAGAGCCTGGAAAGTTATCTGTGGTGTATTCAATATGCCAAATCCAGTAAATACAATGGATCTCATTCCCCTGACCCTAAATACAGCAGCGTTGAGAAGGATGTGGAAGGAGAGGCTGATAAATCTCAAGGCCGAAATAGGCTGCCAAAACAAACAAAGACAGAAATGAGTGTCTGTACCTTCAATGCACGTAAACAGGCATCTGATGCATCCATCAGGACCTGATGGTACAAGCACAAAGATCATGTTCGACATCATTGGTCTGACCAAGAAGAGAAGGCATCAATGACATCATGCTGTTTTCGACACTGGTAAAGAACCGTTCCTTGGAACATGCGACAAATGAGGCGTCAGTGGTGTCAGTGTCCTTGTCAACATTAACTTAGCCATGAGCATTGATTCATTGGAATGCCTAACAACCCATAATCAGATGATTACACTTGAATAGTTGAGGCTCACTACCGGTAGTTTCTATATTCATTGCTTATGCACGCCATCCAATTATGATGAAGGAGAAATTTAGAAGTTCTACATGGAGCTGAAGAAGTTCTATAAAGAAGACCACACCTTCTACAAGATTGTTGTTAGTGATTTTTATGCCAAAATAGGACCTAGAAGATCAGCTGAAGAACTACACAAAAGGATCCATGGCCTAGAATGGAACAACAGGGTGAGAGACTGAGTTCATGTCGACCAAGACTATCCATGGTAACTCACAGTTCCAGAAGGCCGAATATAAACATTGGATATGGGAGTCTCCTGGTGAACGGTGCAAAACGAAATTGACCACATAATATTCAAGCGATGGTTTTGCCTGACCTATGTTGCAGTTTTCCCAAAATTCCAAACGGGATCGGACCACCGTCTCCTTCGGGCAAGATTCTACTTCACAGATTGGGGAGAAAGGGCTGCAAAGTTTAAGAAGAGAACTCCCAGAATGACCACCAACTGGGAGCTCTTTGGCACTATTGCTATTTCTGCAACATGGGAAGATGCTGTTGTTGACAATATTGACGAGGAATACGACTGACTGGTTCAGGATCTCAGTGATTGTGTGAGGAACACCAAGAGAGAGATAGCCACACAAAAAAAAGCCTGTCTTCAAAAACTCTTGAGTTTATTCGCCAATATGGCTTGGCGCATGCCTCAGCCCACCACAAGCTCACAAAGCAGTGAAGAGAAGTGAAAAAGGAAGACTTCAAAAAGAGAAGAGCAGCAGTGCTGGTAGATATGGCAGAAGCCAGGAAAAGCATTTGCAACACCTGCCTGTCCTTCGCCAACTACAAGACCAAGATGACTGCCCTCCAATATCCTGATGGATCTATCACATCTTCCAGAAGGGCAATGGAGATGATTATCCATGACTTCTACTCAGATCTCTTTGATAGCCACATCCACCTGCCCACATACCAAATTCCGCAATATAGATAAGTCGTTCCCAATATTCTCCCTTCCGAAATCCGACACGCCATTTCATTTGTAAAGAAATGAATATCACCTGCCCCGACAAAGTCAGATCTAAACACCTGAAGAACCTACCATCATCAATACACTGGCTCGGCTCTTCACATGTTACCTGTCTGAATGCAAGTTTCCATCCCAATGAAAAACTAGAAGGACTCTACTACTATACAAAAAAGGAGACATCCATGACATTGGCAACTATCGCCCAATCTGCCTACTGTCTGTCGTCTACAACTGTTCACTTGAGTCATTCTAAATAGGATTGGCAGAACACTAGATGAAGGACATCCATGCAAGTAAGTCGGGTTCCACAAAGGATTCAGCACCATCGACCATATCCACATGATATCCAAGCTCATTGAAGTTCCTCGGGAGTTCAAGATGCCACTCTGTTTAACATTCATTGATTTAAAAAAGGCCTTCGATTCTATTAAGACTGAAGCAGTCATCGAAGCCCTAGCCAAACAGGGCATTCAAACATCAGGATCCGCTGGGAGCTGTATTGTGATTCACTACCATAATCTTACTGTTCTACAAGGAAGTGGTCATCCATGTCAAGAGAGGGGTTCAGGAGAGTGATACCATTTCACCGAAACTGTTCAGTGCCACCCTCGAGAATGTCATGCTACGACTGGAATGGGAAAGAATGGGAGTAAAGATGGACGGTCCACAACTACACCACCTCCACTTTGCTGATGACTTCGTTCTAATAACACCAAACGTTAGCCAAGCAGCATAAATGCTGACCGGCTTTGACCGTGAGTGTGGAAAGGTCAGACTCCAGATGAATCTCACAAAGACAATGTTTATGAGAAACATTGACTGATGTTTCTTTCGCTCTCATTCCTGACGTTTCATTCACTCTCAATGGACCAACCATCTCCGAATACAACAGTTATGTGTACCTAGGTCGAGAATTCAACATGACTAATGACCTGGCACCTGAGTTGCACAGGAGGAAGAGAGCGGCTTGAAATGCCTTCAAGAGCATCAAAGATATAACTAAGACGACGGAGAACCACCAGCTCTGAGGTTCCACTGTTCCACATCTCTTCGACTTCACTGTTCTTCCTGCATTAACATCAGAGACCTGGGCCCTACGAAAACAGGATGAGAACGCTATTCAGATCTATCAAAGAGGAATTGAAAGTGCTATGCTTGGAGTATCACGCTTCACTCAAATGAGAAAGAATCTGGAGTTCTGACCTCCATCAATGCTCAAGGATCAGGGATGATGTCTTGTTTGCCAAGGCATGGAAAATCAGATGGACTGGTCACATAATGAGATTTGGAGACAACTGCTGGACTAGAGCCATTACCGACTCGATTCCATGGGATGTCAAAAGATTGTGTGGCCTCCCACCTACGAGATGGTCAGACTTCTTTGTCAAGATCCTGAATGTTCGGTTTGAGGTTCTTTGTGTTCCTAGAAGGAGCAGATGCCATTGGGCTACGCTAGCACGCAACAGGGATGAATGGAGATGATACTGGCGCCCGCTCCAGAAAAATCAATGAGTGAAGGGATATCAAATGATCAAGTGATCACTCAAGTGATTCCATGAGTTATCTATTTTTAATTTATTAATTCCGCACACATGAAGGTACTGGCAGAGGGACAAAGCCACGCGGGTTCCGGGGCCGAGACCTCCAAGCCTACTCGAATTGGAGTCGAGCATCTTCCACCCAGATCCTCCAAATTCCAGTAGGCGGGGGTCACACCCACCACCTGGCCCCCTGGCGCCGTGTAATCCCATCAGCGGCCAAGACTCAGAGACTATAAAATCCAGATCCCGGACGAGAACAGTGCAGTCTTTTGCCCCCGCGCCTGGGTGTCCCTCGCTGGGACCCCTTGGAGGGGAGCGGGTCGAGCTTTCCTCCCCGCCCCGACCGGGGCTCCGGCAGCCGAAGACCTCCAGGACCAGCCACCACCATGCTGAGACCACTCTCCGCACACATGAAGGTACTGGCAGAGGGACAAAGCCACGCGGGTTCCGGGGCTGAGACCTCCAAGCCTACTCCAATTGGAGTTGAGCATCTTCCACCCAGATCCTCCAAATTCCAGTAGGCGGGGGTCACACCCACCGCCTGGCCCCCTGGCGCCGTGTAATCCCATCAGCGGCCAAGACTCAGAGACTATAAAATCCAGATCCCGGATGAGAACAGCGGCCGCGCGACATCTTATCAGAACTTTTCTTTATGACATCTTATTATCTCATTCCTACTTTGGACAAACTTGCAGGCTATCGAATGTAGCCTGCCCACAGGGCAGAGTCTGGCAAACTCCCCGTGGCGTACCAAATATGCCAAATACCAGTAACAATGATGGGTCTCATTCTCCTAAAGAGCCGTGAATATAATCTCAGGGCTAGGATGAAAGAGACGTTACTGGGGCCTGCTCGAGGCAATCGACGATTAACTGGATGATGAAATGAAATGAAAAATTTGAGATTATGGAAGTTGTTCTATGTTCACGATGTATTTTCTACACTGACCTGGGAATAGTGGTATTTTGTGAAACTTTTTTTTTTACATATTGACGAGGATAATGTGTAAAGCTATTATACATGTGCACACTTGCTTGTGATTGGGGATCTAGGGAGCAGAATTGAATTATCTCACTATCACTATCACTATCAGTATCACCCTGTTATTCATCGATTTGCTCAAGTGGGCACCAGTAACGTCACCTTAGTCCCTGTCATGTGCTAGTGTAGCTCGATGGCATACTGGGGGCTCTTTCAGGGTCAGGAGAATGAGGACCATCTTTGTTACTGTTTTTGGCATATCGAGTGTGCCACGGGTAGCTTGCTAGGCTCTGCCATGAGGGCAGGATACTCTCAGTAGCTTGCTGAGTTCTACAAGGAGGATGGAGGCTTTTGGGGCAGCCTCTAATCAACTTTACAGGTGTTCCCAGTCAGGCATATAGATGCGGGCAGGATACTCCCAGTAGCCTGCCAGGTTCTCTGAGAGTGAGAACTAGAGAATAAGAGGTCTCTTGGCCACAAATGCGGCTGCATGCTTCCAGGAGCTTGTTTTTATAGTCTCTGGATCTTAGCCATTGATGGGGTTACACAGCAGCTGGTGGTTGCAATTGTCTAGTTACGGGAAGATGGGGGATCTGGGTGGAGGAGGCCCAGTCCCAATCCAAGCAGGCTTGGAGATCTCAGCCTAGGTCCCACACACCTAGGTTCCTCTGCCGGTTCCTTCATGCATGAGATTCATCCTAGCTTGTGGAGAGTGGTCTCAGCATGACTGTAGATGTGTCTCAGAGGTCTTTTGCTGCTGGGGCTCTGCTCAGGGCAGAGAAACTCAATCCGCCCTCCTCCAAGGAGCCCCAGTGAGGACAGCCAGGCATGGGGGCAGGTGACACTGCGTTGTTCTCCTCCGGGAGCTTGTTTTTATAGTCTATGGATCTTGGCTGTTGATGGGGTTACATGGCAGTTGGTGGATATAACTCTATAGCTACTGGAAGATGTGGGATCTGGGTGGAGGAGGCCCGATCGAGCAGGCTTGGAGGTCTCAGGCCTGGGTCCCCGCTATTGTCTAGTTCTCTCTCTCAGAAAACCCTGCAGGCTACCGAGAGTATCCTACCCACATGGCAGAGCCTGGCAAGCCATACTGAATTATCTCAGTATAGAAAAAAAAATACTTTACTTACTGGAAAGCAATGTGGTTTTGGTCAAGATTCTTATATGGACTCAAGATTCTTATATATACAAAATTCAAGTGTCATGTTGTTATGTAATGCATCAATGAAATGTAGAGATAATGGAAATCAAGTAAGTTATTTACCCAAAATCACATTGAAGCGATGTATTTTTTTTTCATTACTCTGTAGCTTTTCTTGGCTGGAGGTGAGCCTGGCACTATGGTATAAAAGCATTTTTCTTAAGGGTAGTATCTATCTCACCTGCTAGCAATGCTAACTCCTCACTGTCAGTAACTAAAAGACTATATATATATATATATTATATATTATATCATATGCTTATATATAATTTATTTTGGACCATACCTGGCAGTGCTCAGGACACTTACAGGCTCTCTCGAATCTAGGGGGCATCATATGATAGAATTTTGGTCAATAAATAATGCATAAACTGAAATATCGAATTTCTGGAGATACTTGATTTTTATGTGCAGATGTCATGTTATCTGGCTTTTCCGTCCTCTTTTTCTTCATATTTGACATATGATTTGACATTTGAGCACTGGAGTTGGTAAAAAAAAAAAAACAGACCAGAATCACAGGGACTTTAGTCTGGCGGTCTATGAACAACTGAACTACTAAAAGCATCTGCTAGTTTCAGGCTTCCTATTATTGATGGCAACAAATCTCAGTGCATTCAAATCACTGTATACATACATTTGTAACTTGAAAACCCCTCTTCACTTATAAAAACGTCTTCAGGTGTTCAGAACTTCTTTTCTATGTTCACGAATAATTCCTTGAGGGAGTTGGGGGACCCTGTATAGTGTCTGGGATTGAGACAGGTCAGCTGTATGCAAGACAAATGCCTTACAGCCTATACCACGTCTCTAGCTCAGATCTCCTATTTTCAAACTTAATAGAAGAGATAAAGATGATTATTTGAATGAGAAACCTTGACTTATACTCATCCCAAGTCTTGGGAAATCAACATTTCTGGGGCAAATCGTTCTGATTACCAACCCAACCTTCATTTTCTATTTTGGTCTACTCATTGAATTTTTTGAACATAGAAATTTGCCCTGCTTAAAAGTAAAAGTGAGCTGTCCAGGCCTAATTCTCAATATTGTAGGGGAAGTTATACCCTAATTTTAGTGATAATAGAATTCAAATAAGTTACTTACCCAAAATCACATTGATGCAAAGAGATGCAGTTGATTCAAGCCTCAGTTTACCTGATAATAATACTTCTTTTTTAGTATTTTGATTGATATTGTTTTCTTTTTAAATTTATATAAAGTGTTCACAATAATTTATTACATTCAATATTCCAATGCCAATCTCACCACCAATATATCTTCTCACCATTATATTTCTATTGTATCCATTCAGAACCCCTGTCCACAAAGCAGGACCTAAATAATTTATTTTTTATTGCCTTTTATGAATAATCCAAAATGTTTCCTTACAGGAAACTGTGTGAATATTATTGTATTTCACCCTGGAGACATTAAGCCCTTGATAAGAGATTAATAACATGTTCTTAAAGGTTGAGCCTAGTGGCCTTATGTGTGTATGTGTGTGTTTGTGTGTGTATTTTATTTGTTTGTATGTTTTTCTCCCTGAGATTGGTTTCCTTCTGTTTTATATGTGGTGTGCTACTTTGGTACATCAGTGGCATAGAGTATGAGATGCTGTGTGATCACAAATGTGGCAGCATGCTCCAGGAATTCTAAAATTTTAAATATGGTTACACCCCTGAGTTTAACTTTTTTTATATCTTGATGGTAACTTTGGGGTCCAGAGGCATCTCTGTGACATGTTGTTCTATGCTGTTCTCTTCTGAGAGATTTATTTATGAGTCTCTGAATGATAGCTATTAATGAGCTTATAAAGGAGCCAGAGGCAGTTCGTGATCATAACTGCCAGGCTACCTGAATCACAGAGAGATGGGGGAAATTTCCCATTCCCAACTCCATGTGTGCCTGGAGATTTCAGCCACAAATCCTGCATACCTGGATTTTCAGCCGATTTACTCATGGATGAGGCTTGTCCAAGCTGGGGAGATCTACTTTAAGCATGACAGCAATTGAGTTCTAGAGGTTTTCAGCTGTTGTGGCTCTGTTGTGGTGTGGAAGGGAACTCATCAAAGTCCATATTTCTAACCACTGAATTATCCTCATGGTTGAACTTGGCCAGAATGCCAAAGTAAATTTTCCTAGAAAAATAGCATAAATAATGAGGTAACATTTGCTTCTTGTACATGTTTGTTCAGGTCTATGTTCCTTTAATGATAAGACAAGAGCTTTTCCCTGGAGTGTTATTTGGCTATGGATTACAGAAAACTTTCTGAAACCAGTTCTTCAGCATCATATTTAAAGTAGGTAAAGGTAAAGGTAAGGTAAAGGCCCTCCCGTTGATCGTCGATTTGCTCGAGCGGGCCCAGTAACGTCTCTATTGGAGACTTTGTTGTTACTGTGTCTGGCATATCGAATACTCTCGGTAGCTTGCCGGGCTCTCTGAGAGGGGCGGAGGAATCGAACTCGGGTCGGCCATGTTGGCCGCTTGTAAGGCGAACGCCCTACCCTCTCTAGAACTCTGCTTGAATGCACTCTCAAGGGAATTTCTCGATGTTTATTTGCTAAAGCTAGAGAATCTGGTGATTGAGGTGCTCCCTCTCCTACAGCTAACATTGGAAAGACTGACTTTTATTATTAAGAAGATTTATCTGTTTCCTGGTAGGATATAGGAGCAGTCCATTCAAATGTTCCAAAGTAAATCAGTGAGAGTAATAGTAGATATTAGAAGAGATGGTTATGACTTTCTTCATAGCTAATATTGGTGAAGAAACTCTATCAATTTCAAGATTATATGAATTTATACCTATTTGGCAGTCTTCTGCATCCACTCCTGGCTGCTCTCACCGGGACCCCTTGGAGTGGGTCAGGTTAAGTTTCCCTCCCCACCCGGAGCAGAGCCCCAGACGCTGAAGCCTTTGGAACCAGCCACAACCATGCTTAAAACCACTCTTCACACATTTGGATGAGCCTCATGCATGAACGAACCGGCAGAGGAACTTAGGTGTGTGGGACACAGGGATGAGATCTCCAAGCCTGCTCAGATCAGGACTGGGCCTCCTCCTCCCAGATGCCCCATCTTCCAGTAGCTAGGCATTACACCCACCAACTGCCCCCAGCACTGTGTTATCACATCAATGGCCAAGACCCAGGGACTATAAAATCCAGCTTCCGGAAGTGCACAGCCACATTTGCGGCTGCACAATCTCATATTGACTAGTTCTCACTCTTGGAGAACCTGATAGGCTACCGAGTGTATCCTGCCCACATGGCAGAGTCTGTCAAGCTCCCTGTGGCGTATTTGATATGCCAAAACCCAGTAACAATGATGGGTCTCATTCCCCTGACCCTGAAGGAGCCTCCAATGTGGCACTTGCTAAAATCTCAGGGCTAGGATGAATGAAGATGTTACTGGTGCCTGCTTGAGGAAATCGATGAATAACAGGATGACAGTGATACAGTGATACCTATTTGGTGAAAATAAAATAGTACTGAGACCGATATGGCACACTTTTGAATGATTTTAACATGAAATAGAAAGCCACATTCATATTTATCTGTCTCTATCTTCATCTCTATCTTCATCTCTGATAGGAGCAATACTCAATAGTGCTTATGGCCTCAGTATTTTCCCAAAGTTGCTTTTAGGGGTTTTTCAGTGCTGGAAATATAATTTAAAGCCTCACACATGGTAAGCATATACTCCATCATTTGAGCTATCTCTCCCACCAGTCATATCCATACACTAAGAAAAGTATTAAACCCTTATAGTCAAGTATCATGTTAAGTGCTAAGATTGCAAAGAAGAAAATAAATAAATATCCTCAGCATTTAAGAATGACATAATAAAGGGAAGACATTGAAAATTTATTGCGATTATGTATTAAAATTGCTGTAGTGAAGAGATATATTACCTTGAGGCTATAAAACCCTTCTGCTTGAGATGATTTCCTATAACAGTGACAGTTGTGGATGCTGAGGGAAAGATGAAGGAAGAGAGAGGAACGGAGAGAGAAGATAATGTGAAGAGTCTTTGCAGAGAAGGCATCATGAAAGAAGCTATTGGAAATTCAGGTAAGAGATGTTGAGTCACGTGACAGTCTTCTATCCTTTATATTGCTTTAGGCTGCAGCTTGGTTAACTTCCTGCTGAGTTAGCTGGAGGAAAGTGTCACTGTTGATAAAACTTCTGGTAGTTTCTACAAGTCATGAGAGCTAGTAGCCTAGGGCTGATGAGGAATATAGCATTAGGGTGCAAAAGAAGTAGGTGATATCAAAACTAAGTATTGAGTAACACCAAAGCAAGGACTCATCTAGCAGACTAGATGTAACGGTAGATTATGACATCAATTGCAAGAAAACTTCTGATATTTTGTGGTATTTGATACTGATGCATAACTCAGGACAGTGGGTAAGGCGTTTGCCTTGCACGTGTCCGACATGGCCAACCCGGGTTCAATTCCTCTGCCCCTCTTGGAGAGCCTGGCAAGCTACTGAAAGTATCTCGCCCACACAGCAAAGCCTGGCAAGCTACCCCGTGATGTATTCAATATGCCAAAAACAGTAACAACAAGTCTCACAATTTGTTGTGAGACGCTACTGGTGTCCGCTTGAGCATAACTCAGATCAGCAGGCATCTAGTAAAATATTTTGCAGTGATGAAAATGTCCTATATCTGCACTGTCGGCTATGATATCCTCTAGCCACTCAGTATGGTTATTGAGTGCTTAAAAGGTGATGAGTGAAGAAGAGATAACTTAATGGGCTGGAGTGTATGCTTTGCATGTAGGATGCCTGGGTTCAATTCCCAGTGCCGCATTGTCCTTTAGGCAGCATTGGGGTATATGACCTCCAAACATTGAGCTGAGAGTAATTCCTGAGAACTACTGGTATGTTCCCCAAACAAATCAGACAAAAATTATTGGCCTAGCTCAACAGGCTGAGTGTTTGCTTTAAACGCAGAAGGCCCAGGTTTTATTTTTGATACCATATGGTTCCCTGCACACTGCCAGGAGCTATCTCCAAGCACAGAGCCAGGAATAAGCCTTGAGTGCTTCTGGATATAGAATCCAAACCAAAACAGCAACAACAAAAATGTGTCTTGTGAAATTGATTTTTTTTTAAATGAAGATATGGCCAGGGGCAATGACAGAAGTTCCTGCCCCTCCCAAAACTGAAAGCAAAGCCAAAGCTTTGAAAGTCAGAAACACACACACACAAAAAAAACAAACCAAATAAAAACCATTAAAAACAGTGCTGAAAAGAGTTCACAGCCCCCCTTCACACACACACACACACACACACACACACACACACACACACACACACACAAATCTAGACCTCATACATCTTCTAACAACTCAAGATTCTACGATGGAGAAGTCAGTTCTAGTATCCTCAGAACAGCTCTCCCAGGAGAAACCAGCTACAGCTCCGTGCCTGTCAGGTTTCTGCTGATCACTGAGTCATCTATAAAGAGGAGAGAAACAACAGACATATTCACATATTCTACATATTCATGTAGAGAGCAAGGCCAATAAGCACCAGATTGAATAGCCTGGGCATGACATTGATGTACTCCAGGTCAACACCCTGAAACACCCTAATCTGGCCTGATGAACAGAAGAAGACATGTGCTTGGCTGGATCCTGACTAGGATGCTTTGGATCCTAGTTTTGGTTGCTTAGGCAACCAAATTTGGATCATCTAAAACTGCGTCCAGCTGGCTAATTATAAATACACATGTTTTCCTACTATAAAAAATTTAAACTAAATAATCTTAACTGATTTAAATTTAAATGTGTACCCTGGCTGGTACTTCATAAGCATTTATCTATAGTGAAAATCAAATACCTTTGTAACTCATCAGAAAATTCTAGAGAGAAAGGAAGTTTTGAAGCAAAGTACATTTTAAAGTGTTTGGGTTGGTTCTTATGTCCATTTGATATTTTATGATTGTCTGACAAGTGTCTTCAGACAGAAAGCTTCACTATAGGGTCTTATAACAATCAACAGGTGGTCTTGTTTCTATACTAGCTGCTGATAAGAAGAAAATGGGAAGTTGTAAGTCTGGCTCCACACAGGATTCTCAACATAGTAGATAAAACAAGGTGAAGTTTGAGTCAATGTAATTTCCAAAATTAGAAGAAAGATAATATTTTACAACAGTGAAAAGTGAAAAAAACTATAACTTTACAATAATATAAATAATAGTTTAGCAATAGTCAGTGAAAAAAGACTGCCATGAAACTCATGGGGTCTTACTTAGCAGTGCTTGGGACTTCTGTGCTCAGGTATCCCTTATTGTGGTGGTCAAGGGGCTATTTGTGATGCTGGATTTAGAATCATTAGCATTTTGGATCAGCATTTAGGATCAGCAGCATTTAAAATAAGTGCCTTACTCTGCACTACCTCCCTGGCTCTTGCTTGAAAGTTTTTCATATTATAAAGATGTCACACAAAATGACTTTAATAAAAATTCAGGAAAGTTCATTGAAGAAACAATTGTTTAGTTATAGAATCAGAAATTTCTGATTAAGGAATAGTATATGATGTGCCTACTTAACAATGAACATAATATTAGCTGCTAAGGTTTTTTTTGTTTATTCACTTTTTTATTCAACAAATTTCTATTACCTGCATTCTTCAGGTTTGGGGATTATACTAGTGGAAAAAAGCACGAAGAAACCTGCTGCTGTTGAACTTATATGTTAAGCTCATTGAAAGGCCACAAAGAGACATGAAGATGATATCTCAATGTTTGATAAATCTTGCGAATAATAGCATTTACTGATTACTTTATGTGCCAAACACTATTCTAAACATTTTGCATTTATTAGTTCATTTGAATACCCCAAAGAACCCTATTATCATTTATAATGAAGGGTATGAGGGACTTGAGACACTAAGTATCACTGTCATCCTGTTGTTCATCAATTTTCATGAACCGGAACCAATACCGTTTCCTTCGTCCTAGCCCTGAGATTTCAAAAAGTGCCACATTTGAGGCTCTTTCAAGGTCAGGAGAATGAGACCCATCATTGTTACTGGTTTTTGGCATATTAAATACGCCACGGGGAGTTTGCCAGACTCTGCCGTGTGGGCAGGATACTTTTGGTAGCCTGCCAGTTTCTCGAGAGTAAGAACTAGATAATAAGATGTCGCTTACATACTGGATGACTGGGGATCTGGGTGGAGGAGTCCCAGTCCCGATCTGAGCAGGCTTGGAGATGTAGGCCCCAGGTCCCACACACCTGGGCTCCTCTTCTGGTTCCTTCATGCGTGAGGCTCGTCCAAACGTGTGAAAAGTGGTTTTAAGCATGACTGTGGCTGGAACCAAAGACCTTTAGCTGCTGGGGCTCTGCTTGGGGTGGGGAGGGAAGCTCAACCTACCCTTCTACAAGGGGCCCCGGTGAGGACAGCCAGGTACAGAGGCAGGAGACTCTGCTGTTCTCTTCCTGGAGCTGGGTTTTATAGTCTCTGGGTCTTGGCCATTGATAGGATTACATGGATCCGAGGGCAGTTGGTGGGTGTAACATGATGGGGGAACTGGGCGGAGGAGGCCCAGTCCCGATCTGAGCAGGCTTGGAGATCTAGGCCCCAGGTCCCACACACCTGGGTTCCTCTGCCAGTTCCTTCATGTGTGAGGCTAGTCGGAGACATTAAGTATGAATGCCAATTATATGAAGTTTCTGCCCCATTGTGTACTGTTGTAGAAAATTAACAAATGTGATAAGTACTATTAAGGAAAAAGAATCTAGGGAATCCTAGAACACAGAAGGACAGGGCCAAGTGTAACTGGAGGAAGCAGCTTAGGAACATCTTCACACAAGTATTACCATTTACATAGAGTTGAGCTCTGAAGTATGAGTGGATATTTTCAAGCAAACAGATAGATGAGGATGGTAAATTAGAGGTCAACTCATGTCTAAATATAAAGTTTGATTTGAGGAGAAGGTAGAGGGTCCATCAGAAGCCTGATTATAGAGTAACTATGTCAAGATAACTGTGTCTAAAATATTTGACTCTACCAGAAAAATATAGACTATGCTAAAGGAGTGAGAGAGGAAGCCATTTTCCCATAGATCATTTTTACTGAAAGGTAGTCACCACTTCTTAAATAGCTTATGGAGGCTGGAGTGATAGCACAGCAGATAGGGCCATTTGCCTTTGATACATGGTTGAAGGTTTGATCCCCAGCAGGCCATAAATTCTCTTGAGTCAGCCAGGAGTAAACTCTGAATGTATAGCCAGGAGTACGCTCTGAGCACTTCCAGGTGTAGCCTGAAAACAAACAAACAAACAAAACAAAAAACAGAAATAGTTTATAAATTGAGGCTCCTAATAGAACGTTGGGAGAAAATGTTGAAAAATCAAGTCAGCTCCAGGCACAGAGGAATCTGAAGTGCCTGACAGGAAGAAGCTGAGACAGGGTTAGATTCAATTTCTGACAACATAAGATGTCCTGAGTAGGGAAAATGAGTTAGATAGAGACTTAGCATTTGTGAATAATTTGAATGTTGCATTGAATGTTTGGCACATTGTAAAAGCTAATAAATGTGTCTGGCTTGCTAAAATTTTAACAGAAGGGGTTATTTTAGAGGTGGCAAAAATACCCAGGAAGAAATCAAGAGTTGATAGTTCTAAGATCAAGAGGAAAACGTCAACCTCAACTGCTTGCTCACAGTCATGCTTTGAGTGAGATTTCAGCGTTTGTTTATAGATAGATACAGTAATAATACCGATCTCATTTAGTGTCTTGATAATTAAATAAGGAAGCACTGTGACAACTATTCAGTATACTATTACTCTTTTTATCACATAATAAAAATGTAAAAAGTAACATTTCAGAGAGTTCACTTACATCATCCTATATAATGGCAAAAGAAAAGAAAAAGAAAAGCGTCAGGGAAGACTGCTAAATTAAACTCACAGAGGTTGGCTGGATCGAGAGATACTTATTGTCTTAATCCTGGGTTCTTGTCAAGAGTGATAAAACACCTGATTAAAGATTTTTAAGATGAGAATATTATCCTGGATTATTCCATTAGACCCTACATGCATACATTCACTTAAGAGGGATGCAGAAGGAGATTTGGTGTTGCAGAGATGATGCTGTAATAGAAGCAAATAGAGATGTGAAGATGTTAACTTAGGCTGGAGAAAGAGTCCAAAAGCCAAGGAGTGTGAAAAATGCAGCTCTAGAAATTTAAAGCAGAGAAATGAATTCTAACCTACAGCATCCAAAGGAAACATAGTATTACTAACACACTGATTTTAGCCCAGGGTAATGGATTTTGAACACAATCTAGCAACACAAAAGGATAAATTGTCACTGAGGAAAGCTCAGCTGACATTCCAGGTAGTAATTAAAACTGAAAGGTGTGTAATCACCAAGCAACCGAGATCCATGGTTCTCTCTCACCACTTGTGTTTGGTGGTCTCAAGATACTTCCCCACCCAGGATGGCTGAGGCCATGGGTGGACGAAGGAGAAAACGAGGGCCAGACTGATTGCTGATCAATTGCCATTTATTCCATTCTCCCCATCGCCTGTTTCAGTATCACTAAACTCCCCATTCCAGTCTCACACTGCCCCTAATTCCTTTCTCCTCCTGTCTCCCTCGCTCATCTCTCCACACTCTACTCGCCGTCTTGATCTCTCCTCTCATCTTTCACCAACTCCCCAGAATTGGGGATAGCACAATCAGCACATCAAAGCCCTTCCTGATCTATGAACAGGATCAAGGGCAAAATACCACTTGGGGATGTTTCTCCTCTCCTTAGTCCAATAACTTAATTAATATCTTAATTAACGTCTTAATTCTACTTCTTAATGTTAGTTATTTTGTATTGACAAAGAAAGAGATACATTATGCTTGTAGGGTGGCTCTCCTGGGTATATCATGCTACAGACTCAGACTACAGTGCTCAGGCCAGATTAAGCTTTCCTAACTCTAGCAGGGTCCTAATTCAATTGCTACTTTTTGGATTATGACAGAATTTGTCCATGACCGTGCTCTTAACTTATAATTAAGTATTATGGTGTTTTGGCCAGGCCCATTACGATGCCAGGGTAACTCATAGTTTGCCCTGGGTCCATTCAGTTTCTCGACAGGACCTTGCTTTGGGGTGCTAGGAAGTAAGAGAAACTGATGCTTAAGTCTAGAGAACTGATGCCCCAGAGTGAATTATTATTCGGTGTCAATTAACTACCAAGTTACAAAAGCATAGCATTAACTATCTTCCTGTGTCTATACAAAAAAGTACTTTGCTCTGAATTTACTATGCAAAGGACCTAAGGAGAAGAGAAAAGCAATATTTGCAAGTTAAGAGAGCCTAATTAGGAGATAAAGGTAATTGGCCAGTTGGGGAAGCAAAGCGCAAAGAAAGAGGTTACAAATGAACACAGAGGAATGGGAGCACTGTGATGGAGAGACCCATTAAATCTAAGCTCCCTATGGCAAGGCAGAAAGGAAAAACCAATGTTTTCCTACATAAAGAAACATAAAATAATGGCAGGCAGGAAAATGAGAATGAATAGAGTTATGAAGGCGAAAAAAAAAACCCAGACATTTTTAAGGAATAGGAAATAGCCTACTTTTGTTGTAACATGAGGTATTTCGATTTGACTAGAAATAAAAAATGGGGTCTCATGGACCTTATTGCGGTACTACACTATTAAAAATATTTGCACAGAACAGTGACACATACAAAGGTCTATATATTTTATATCTAGCTTATCTGGTTAGTAATAATTTGGGGATTTATAAGTGTTACATATTAATACAACTGTAGTGACTTAAGGGATTTGTGGTAGATTTTTCTTCAGTACAAAATTTTCTTCTGTTTTATCATGACTACAATTTTTTAATGTAGAAGTTATTGCTATTTATTCAGCCACTGATTAGGTTGATGGAATTGGGAATGAACTCTGGCTTACTTATTTTTTTTTCTTTTTATAAATTTATTTACTGAATCGCCATGAGAGCAGTTACAAAGCTTTCGGGTTTAAGTCTCGGTCATACAATGATGTAACACCAGTCCCTTTAACAGTGCCCATTTTCCACTAACAAAAACCCCAGTATGCCCCCATCCTACACCCTTCCCCTACCTGTGGGGCAGATGATTTTCACATTACTCTATCTCTACTTTGATTACATTCAATATTTAAAACTAGACCCACCATTATTATTTGAGATTTTACCCCAAAACTCAGATCTGCCGAAAAGGCAACCATAGACAATTTGTTTTCTATTGCTGATTATGAATAACATAAGATGTCACACGGCTCCAGTGGCTGCATGATTTTGGAATTCCAAAATTTTAACAATTAAATATGGAGGGATTTTTGCCAAAACCTGCTGGGTTCTGAGATTTGTTCCTGAGTCTCTAGGATCATGGTTGTTAAGCAGCTTGATCAGGAACCAGAGGCCGTTTGTGGGTGGTGATCTGGGGTCTAGTTGGGGCAGGGAAAAAAGGGCCAGTTCTACCCCCATCCCATGAGGCACTGCATGTATTGTTACTGAGGGCCCAAACCTGACTGTCCAATGGCCTCTGGAGAATAGCAGCCACCGAGCCACCAAGAGGAACAGGCCAAGGCACAAAACCTATTCCCACCTGGGGTGGCCCAGCACCAGTAACCTACTGTGGAGACTGGATGAATTTCTGCCAAAAGCTTCTGGGTTCTGAGATTTGTTTCTGAGTCTCTGTGATCATGTCCGTTAAGCAGCTTGATTAGGAGCAGAGAGGCAATTCGTGGGTGGCAACTCAGGGTCTTGTTGGGACTGGGAAGAAAGGGCTGGTTTCACCCCCATCCTGAAGGCCCTACGTGTCCTCACTGTGGGCCCAAACCTGACTGTCCAATGGCCTCTGGAGGGTGGCAGCCACCAAGCCGCCAAGAGGGAGCAGGTGGAGGGACAGTACCTTTTCCTCCCTGGGGTGGCCAGGCACCAGTAACCTACTGCAGGGACAGGACACATTTCTGCCAAAAGCCGCTGTGTTCCGAGATTTATTTCTGAATCTGGAATCATGAACGTTAAGCAGTTTGATCAGGAACCAGAGAGGCCTTGCCTCTACTTATATAGCTGAGCTGGAGGTGGTTTGTGGGTGTGTCTCCCACATACCTAACTTTTGGTCATTCACTTTCTTGGTAAACTTGGTCCCAAGTTGTTGGGGTCTGATCAAAGGCACAGCAACAATTTGGGGGTATCTAGGAGTCTGAAAGCACCATCAGGCTGCTGATGCACTCGCCTCACAAGTAAAGATTGGCCTGTTGGCGGCACCATACCCCCATTATCATAACTACATTTTGAACTTTCTTTTGTTTCTTTGGATTTTTTGTTTATTTGTGTTTTTGTTTTGGTGGTGCTCAGTACTTACTCCTGGCCCTGTGGCCAAGGATTACTTTTGATGGTCTCAGGGGACCATATGCAGTGCCAGTGATCCAACTGGGGTTGACCCCTGTTTTAAATTCTTAAAATGTCCTTCTGTAATCAGAAATTGGGACTAGAAGAATTTACTGAAGAAACTATTTTTTTTTTAAATATTAACAAGATACTGATTCCTACTTTGTAGAGTATAACTGAAGATATACAACAGAGAAACTCATTAAATGGTTAGCTATTCTCAGTCTGACAAATTATTAACACCATTCACTGTCACTGTCTTCTATTGTTCATCAATTTGCTCAAGTGGGCCCAGTGACATCTCCATTGTGACAATTGTTACTGTGTTTGTCATATCAAATATGTCATGGGTAGCTTGCCAGGCTTTGCCGTGCAGGCAAGATCCTCTCGGTGGCTTGCCAGGCTCTCTGAGAGGGGCAGAGGAATGGAATTCGGGTCGGCCATGTTGGACACTTGCAAGGCAAACGCCCTACCCACTGCACTATCACTCTAGCCATTAAGATGTTAAAAATTATAGAATGAGCAAAAATAAAATATTAACAGGTTTATAGAGAAAACAAAATATCAATAAAAAGAATTAGAAATAAAATATAACAGACACCATTAACATTCAACATGAGGAAAAACATTTTTAAGTACTGATGTGATAAATAAATGTACCATTTAAGATTTTACTTTTCATCGGTTTGGGGGAAACACCTAGAAGTTCTAGGGATTAAACTAGAGTTGACCACATAGAAGGCAAGCTCTTAACTTTTGTGCTATTTCTTGTCTTAAAGAAATAAAATCTGCCTGCTTCTCTCATGTAATTTGTTTCTGGTGAGCAAGATTCTGCAAATGTTATTTTGAACACACACTTGGTGCTTGACTTTAAGCTATCTAGATTTCACACTTAAGAAAGACATTTTCTTTTACCTTGGGGTATTATCTCTTATGCATAAAATGATGTTTTTATATAACAAACTGCTATAGTACCACAATAATATGAACAAACTCTTAAGGAAGCATTACATTCACTGGCTCATTGAACAAATGCTGTAGGAGTTTCTCTACTGATTCTTGCTAGTGAATATGGAAAGGAACAGGGAAGATATGCTGGAATTTGAAGCATCAGACCAAGAACTAATCTCTTGGTTAGAACTAACCTTCCAACCTCTCACATTTCATAAAATTGAGTGCTTTACAAATCTATATGAAGAAAAATAAACTCCGAAGTGTATAGAAAACATTAACAATCTACAATAAAATATATTTGCTAGATAAATAATGAGTTATTTATCGGGTAGCATCGAAAATAGAAGAGGTGTTCTATAGGCATTCATTAAAAAATTACGCTTTGTTCTGGAAACCACAAGAAAGAAATTAGTAGCAAAATGAAAACAAGATAAAAGGAGGTAAAAGAATCAATTCACACAGTGAATACAATTTTCAAAATATTGACCTTTGAGGATGAGTACTAGATAAAGAAAAAACAGCAGGCAAAAGTAATATTATTTGTCCTCTTTCCAAGATAACCTTAGGTGTGATCATTCTTCCCATGAAATCAGTACTTGTCATTTATTTGTGTTGTTCAATGAGTTTTAGACTAAAAGAAAATCTTTAAGGAAGAACCTGGTTCTTTCAAACATAGAATCATATCTGCTATCAAAATATTCCTCAGGGCAGAATAAACCAGCTTGCTCTTCTTTTTAGAAAGCACTCCATTAATAATTTGCACCAAAACTCCCAATAACGCTTTAACATTTTCCATCATGGGAAAATAATCCAGAAAAAGACAAGATTAATATATGAACAACTATAGTAAAGGGATGAATTCTTTATAATTTATAAGTGATCTCTATATTGTCAAAATATTTATTCATTTATTCATAATTTAAATGGAAATTTATTGATTTTGAATCATCCATGTATTCCTTTTATGTATCATTTATAGTGGATTTTTGCAAATACATACTCAGAGGAAAATTTCAAATGATCACCCACTAAAACCCTGAATTCAAGATTATTTTACATAAAATCTTGCTTTATAACTTCATGTCTACTTGCTGTTATTTCATTAATGTGAATATTGTATCAATGTAGACTCTGCTTACTATTGATTTTAAAACCAAACAAAAATAGCTTAATTTGGGGGTCACAAGAGATCGTAGAGGGCTAAAGAAATTTCTTTGAATGTGGCTGACTCTGGTTTTATTCCCCCAATTGCGTACAGTCCTCCAAACAGTGCTAGGAGTGTCCCCTGAGCACAGAGCCAGAAATAATCCATGAGCACTTCTGGATGTGGACCCCAGACCACAAAAATTAATTCTTAATGCTCCTTAAAGAATTTTAAGGCATACTTTATTCATGACCAAAGATTTAGGGCCCATTGCAATACAGTTTTGCAACGAAAGAGATATTGTGCTCAACTCTGAATAATAACCGAAAAAAGTAGAAGCAGGATGGAGGTCAGTGAATGGAAAATTACTAAGTGGAATATGAGGGATGAGGGGAATTTTAGTTAAAGAGATCTAATACAGTTCTTCTTTATTTTTATTTTTTGTTACTGCTTATTTTTTGATTTTGGATCATATCCAGCAATGTTTAGTGGTTACTCCTGGCTTTACACTCAGAGACCACTCTTGGCAGTGTTTGGGGGACTGTATGGGATGCTGAAGATGAAACCTGAGTCAGTGAATGTAAGGCAAGTGTTCTACCTGCTGTGCTATTTCTCTGGCCTCCTAATAGAATTCTCGTTGGAGGCACGTGCAGGGGATTATACATCACTTAATAGATTGTAATAGATGAAAAACCTGATGAATAATCTGATCAATATCTGACTGTGATCAGATGTTGAAGGTAGGAGACTCAAATTAACTGGAACTAGAAGAATTCTTCCTAAAATTAGACAATGTGTAAACTAGAATGCAAACTTAGAATTCAAGGCCTACTTGAGAATAGAGTTCAGGAGAATCTGACTAATATTTGGTTGGAAATATAGGCTGTCAAAGGATATGTTTGTGTGCTTGTGTGTGTCTACACACACATAAACATGGGCAAAATTTAGATCATTCCAAATAAAATCAAGTTAAATTAAAAGGCATGCATTTGGAGTATCCTTAAAATCAGAAATGCATATATATCAACTAGATATTAGGTTGAGTATAACCAAGACAAAATAATAGTTATTTAGATGAGACAGCGATTTTTGTTCTCTCCTGTATCATTTTTGGGGACTGTTTGTGGGCAAGCAGGACAATAGAAATCTACCACAGGATTTAATAGTCATTAGTACTTCACTTACAAGGAATGTAAGCATATGGTACTTTGTCATCACAAGTCAGTATACGACACATGCCTGGGTTTCCTATGTTAATGATGGCATGACCTAAAATTAGTAAAATAAAACTGGAAGCAAAAAGCAAATAAACAACACAACTGATACCAGTAAGTTTTCTTGTCACTGCTCATTTATTTTCCTACCACATCAGATAAACTGTGGACTTTTAAAATGCATGATGACAAGTTAATTAATGAATTTCAACAAGATATGGGGCTGAATTGGTGTTTTTAGGATAAATGGGTTCAAAACTACTAATTACTAGAAGTTTTGAGTTGTGACAAAACCACTGACATGTCTAAACCTTTAAATTGTATTATTAATCATATCTCACAATGATTTTAGGAACTTGCACAGCCAATCATAAGTAGATCAAAAATGTAAAGTGCATACTCTGAGTGCATAAAATTTAAATTTGAATGATTAGGAAAATGTAAAACTCACAATGCACGATTTGTTGCAAGATATAATTAAGGATGAGAACACAAATAAATCTTAAAAGTTTTATTGGATTTACAGGTTTTAACATCTTTTCTTGAAAAACTTAAATCCTATTTATGTCTAATGAATCTTAGTCATCAAATTCAAGAGCTCAGTCTCTGAAGAATCTTACAATATGGGTCTGGAATGAGTTTAGGAACTTGTATTTGTTTATTTGTGGAAAATGGTTTAATTATAATAATGAATAGCCCTGGTATTATTTCACAGATGAAATATTTCTCTAGTGTCTGAAACATTATGTCTTTTATAATTCATGCCGCTCAATGCTCTTACAATAAATGTTCTCCCCAATATTCAGTTCTCACATGCTGGCACTGTTGAATGATGGCCCTCTCATTATTGGTTTATTGGCCTTACAAAAGGAGATAGACCATAGAATGAGCCCACACATTTAGCCTCTGATCAGAATGATCTCAGTTTATATAATTTGACTCTGCATTATTTTACCTTCATTTTGCGTATAGCACATTATCTCTTTGTATATCTGATTAAAATTGTTGTTCACCATAAAGTAACAAAATAGGAGACTAACACCCAAGAATGGCTGAGATTAGTACCAGGAATTTTACTTCATGGCTTGGAGGCCAGCCACACATACTAGGGGGAAAGGGAGCTCAGATAGAGAAGTGAACACCAAATAAAGTTGTTGGGAGGATCCTCCCAGGATGGGAGAAGCATGCAGAAAGTAGATTATAGGCTAAACATGATTGTCACCCATTGCCTCTTTTGCAAACCACAACACCCAATAAGAGAGAGAGAGAACAAAAGGGAATGTCCTGCCACAGAGGCAGGGTGGGATGGGGGGGATGGGGGGTGGGAGGGATACTGGGATCTGTGGTGGTGGGAAATGGGCACTGGAGGAGGGATGGGTATTTGATCATTGTATAATTGAAACCCAAGCACAAAAATATGTAAGTCTGCAACTACCTCATGATGTCTCACTATAAAAAAAATTGTTGTTCACTGTTCTGGAACTAAATTCACATGTATTCTCTTTTGACATTGACATATTTATGTTTTTTCTGCCTGTGCATTGGATAAATCCTGCTGACCTATGTTTTAATATCTTTGTATTAATAAGTCTTTTCTTACGTTCCATTTTCTTTTGGATTTCTTGAATATATTAAAATGATTGCTTTTAAATTTCTTGTGTGTCATTTAGAATATTTTGAGTAATTTTTGACCTTTCACTTATCTGCTTATCTCTTTTTTTATATTATTTCATGTCTTTTATCTTAGATTATTTATTATCAAGGTAATGTAATTTATGTTGTTTATCTTTGCTTTTTAAGCATACAGTCTGCAAACATGATCCGAACACCAGTGTCAGTTTCCCTCCATCAGTGTCCCCAGTTTCCTGTCACCCTCCAGTCTTCCACCTTAACAGGCACAGTTTGTAGTTTAGGTGCTATTGTTTGGAACTCTTGCTTTTACTTGTTGTCTCTGTGATTTATTTTTTGTTTGTTTATTTTTAGAAACCATTATTTCGTGGTTATTTATAGCAGAGTTTTAGGTACATAATATTCCAGTACCAATTCCTCCACCAGTGACCCCAGCTTCACTTAGCCTATCCCAGATTCTTTTAGCCTAAAATCTTCTCTATAACATCTTTTTTTCTTCTTTATTAGTGAAACACCATGACGTACAATTGTAGACTTACATACTTTCGTGCTTGAATTTCAGTTATAAAATGATCGAGTACCCATCCTTCCACCAGTGTCCATTCTCCACCACCAATGATCCCAGTAGCCTTCCCACTCTCTAAACCCACCCCCACACCCCACCCACCTTCTGTGGCAGGGCATTTCCTTTTGCTCACTCTTTACTTTAGGGTCTTGTAGTTTGCAATAGAAGTATTGAGTGGCCATCGTGTACAGTCTATAGTCTACTTTCAGCATACATCTCATATTCCGGGTGCTCCAAACATCCTTTACTTGGAGTTCCCTTCTCTATCTGAACTGTCTTTTCCTCCAGAATGTGCTACAAGCTTCGAAGCCATGGAGCAAACCTGCTGGTATTTATCTCAACTATTCTGTTCAACTCCCATTCTGTTACTTTATATTACTCACATGAGTGCAGTCTTTTTATGTCTGTCCCTCTCCTTCTGGCTCATTTCACTTAGCATGATATTTTCCTTGTAGAACCACTTGTATGCAAATTATTGACTTCATCTTTTCTAACAGCTAGATAGTATTCCATTGTGTAGATGTACCAAAGTTTCTTTAACGAGTCTTCTGTTCTCAGGCATTCGGCTTTTTTCCCCCAAATTTTGGCTATCATAAACAGTGCAGCAATGCACATAGAAGTGCAGATGTCATTTCGACTGTACTTTTTTGCCTCTCTGGGATATATTCCCAGGAGTGGCATTGCTGGGTAAAATAGAGGCTAATTTCTAATTATTTTTATTCATGGATATTTTTATTGAAATTTTTTGGTTTTTTTCATATTTTTATTAGTGAAACACCATGAGGTACAGTTGTAGACTTACAAATTTTTGTGCTTGGGTTTCGATTACATAATTATCAAATACCCATCCCTCCACCAGTGCCCATTTTCTACCACCATGGATCCCAGTATCCCTCCCACCCCCATCCCCCCAATCCCACCCTGCCTCTGTGGCAGGGCATTCTCTTTTGTTTTCTCTCTCCTTTAGGGTGTTGTGGTCTGTAAAAGAGGCATTGAGTGGCAATCATGTTCGGTCCATAGTCTACTTTCAACATGCATCTCCCATCCTGGGAGAATCCTCCCAAAACCCTTTATATGGTGCTCTCTTCTCTATCTGAGCTGCCTTTTCCTCCAGAATGTCCGGCTGGCTTCTAAGCCATGGAGTAATCCTCCTGGTTCTGATCTTGTCTATTCTTGGGTATTAATCTCCTATTTTGTTACTTTATGTCACCCAGATGAATGCTATCCCTCTGCGTCTGTCCCTCTCTTTCTGACTCATTTTGCTTAGCATGGTACTTTCCATGTAAATTTACTTGTATGTAATTTCATGACTTCATCTTTTCTAACAGCTACATAGTACTCCATTGTGTAGATGTACCAAAGTTTCTTTATCCAGTCATCTGTTCTGGGGAACTCAGTTTTTTTCCAGATTCTGCCTATTGTAAAGAGTGCTGCAATGGACAAACAATCGCAGATGTCACTTCGACTATACTTATTTGCCTTTCCGGGTTATATTCCCAGGAGTGGTACTACTGGGTCAAATGGGAGCTCAATTTCTAATTTTTTGAGAATCATCCATACTGTTTTCCAAAAGGGCTGAACCAGTTGGCATTCCCACAAGCAGTGAAGAGAGTCCCTTTCTCGCCACATCCTCAGCAACACCTGTTGCTTTTGTTCTTTGGGATGTGGGTCAGTCTCTGTGGTGTGAGATGATATCGCATTGTTGTTTTGATCTGCATCTCCCTGGTGATTAGTGATTTCAGAGCATTTTCTCATGTGTCTTTTAGCCATTCTGATTTTTTCTTTGAGAAAGTTTCTGTCCATTTCGTTGCCCCATTTTTTGATGGAGTTGGATGTTTTCTTCTTGTTGGAGTTCAGCCAGTAATTTGTATATCCTTGATATCAACCCCTAACCAGATGGGTATTGGGTGAATATCCTTTCCCATTCTGTAGACTGTCTTTGTATTTTGGTCACTATTTCTTTTGAGGTGCAGAAGCTTCTTAGTTTAAGATAGTCCCATTTGTCTATCTCTGTTTTCACTTGCTTGGCCAGTGGCATGACATCTTTGAATATACCATTCACTTCAATGTCGTGGAGGATTTTGTCCACCTTGTCTTCAATGTACCTTATAAATTCCGTCTGATGTTTAGATCTTTAATCCATTTTGATCTTACTTTTGTATATGGTGTTAGGCAGAGATCTGCGCCCATTTTTTTGCATGTAGTTGTCCAGTTTTGCCAGCATAATTTCTTAAAAGGCTTTCTTTGCTCCACTTCACATTTCTTGCTCCCTTATCAAAGATTAGATGTTCATACATTTGGGGTTGTGTATAAGGATATTCCCTACTACACAATAGTCTGTGGCTATGCCTTTCTTTGAGTACCATGCTGTTTTAATTATTAATGCTTTGTAGTAGAGTTTGAGCTTGGAGGGGGTTGATTCATCCCATTTTCTTTTTCCCAACAATTGCTTTAGCTACTCGTGAGTGCTTATTGCTCCATATAAATTTCAGGAGTATTTGCTCCATTTCTTTGAAGAATGTCATGGGTATCATTATAGGGATAGCATTGAATTTGTACAATGCCTTGAGGAGTCTTGCCATTTTGAGAATATTAATTCTCCCGTATATGAGCAGGGGATGTCTTTCTATTTACTCGTGTTCTCTTTTATTTCCTGATAGCATTTTGCTGTTTTCTTTGTACAGGTCTTTTATGTCCTTAATTAAGCTGATTCCTAGGTACTTGATTTTCTGGGACACAATTGTCCATGATTTTTTTTTCATGAAACTTTCTTTCCTCTCATTATTTCCGTACAGAAAAGTCATGGACTTTTTAGCCTGAAAGTTTACTATACAACTCTATTTTTTCCAGGAGTTTCTTTTAAGAAGTTTTAGGGTTCTCTAAGTATAGTATCATATCATTTGCGAACAGTGAGAGCTTAATTTCTTCCTTTCCTACCTAAATGCCCTTAATATCTTTTTCTTGCCTGACCGCTATTGCAAGTACTTCCAGTACTATATTGAACAGCAGTGGAGAGAATGGGCATCGTTGTCTCATCCCTGATCTTAGAGGAAAGGATTTTAGTTTTTCTCCATTGAGGATGATGGGTTCCATAGGCTTGTGGTAGATGGCTTTCACTATGTTGAGGAAAGTCCTTTCTATCCCCATTTTGGGGAGGGTTTTTATCATAAATTGGTGCTGAATCTTGTCAAATGCTTTCTCTGCATCTATTGATATGATCATATGGTTTTTATCTTTTCTTTTGTGATATGATGGATTATGTTGATTGATTTCCGAATGTTAAACCATCCCTGCATCCCCAGGATGAATCCCACTTGGGCATGGTGTATGATCTTTTTGATGAGTTGTTGAATTCTATTTGCTAGTATTTTGTTGAGAATCTTTGCATCCACATTCATGAAGGATATAGTAGTTTATAGTAGGTCTGTAGTTTTCTTTTCTTGTGCTGTCTTTGTTTCCTTTTGGTATGAGAGCAATATGGGCTTCATAGAAACTGTTTGAGAGAGTTTCTGTTTCTTCAATTTCCTGGAAAAGTTTGAGAAGAACTGGCAAAAGGTTCTCTTTAAATGTTTGGAAAAATTCGCTAGTGAATCCATCTGGACCTGGGCTTTTGTTTTTGGGAAGACTTTTGATTACAGTTTCAATTTCCTTGATGTTAATAGGTCTACTCAGGTACTCTAGATCTTCTTGATTCAGCCTTGGGAGATTGTACGAATCCAGGAATTTATCCATTTCTTCTTGGTTCTCTTGTTTCGTGGCATACAGACTTTCAAAGTAGTTTCTGATGATCTCTTGAATTTTTTTCAAAAAGATAGTTGATACAATGTCTATCTTCCTGATTCTGTTGAGGTATGCTTTGTGTCCCAGCTAATAGTCTATTCTGGAAAATGTTCCATGTGCACTGGAAAAGAATGTGTATTCCTTTTTTTTTTTTTGCTTTTTGGGTCACACCTGGTGATGCTCAGGGGTTACTCCTGGCTCATGCACTCAGGAATCGCTCCTGGAGGTGCTCGGAGACCATATGGAATGCTGGGAATCGAACCTGGGTCGGCCATGTTGGCTGCATGTAAGGCAAACGCCCTACCCGCTGTGCTATCGCTCCAGCCCCCCAGAATGTGTATTCTTTTGGGGGAGTATAGTGTCCTGTATAGATCTATTAGTCTTCTGAATTCTATTTATTCCTTCAGATCCATTATTTCATTGATGAGTTTTAATCTTCTTAATCTCTCCAGGGGTTATAAGGCGGTGCTTAAGTCTCTACCTAGTGTTGTGTTGCTTGTAATGTCCTTCCCTAGGTCTGTTAGCAGGTGTTGTAGGTATTTGGCTAGTCCCTCATTGGGTGCATATACGTTTAGGAGTGTTATTTATTCCTTGCTGTACATATCTCTTGATTAATAAGAAATTACCTTTAATGTCCTTTCTAATCTTTTTCAACCTGAAATTTATGTTGTACGATACTAGTAAGTCCATTCCAGCTTTTTGAGGGGGTTGTCTGCATGCAGGGTTGTTTTCCATCCTTTGACTTTGAAGCTTTGCTTGTTGTGATTGTTCAGATGTGTTTCTTGTAGACAGCAGAATGTTGTTTCTGTCTCTGAATCCATTTTGCCCCTCTGTGTCTATTTATTTGTGAATGTAGACCATTGACATTGAGAGATATTGTTATGCGGTTTTGTGTCATCTTTCTGTAAGGGTTTGTTGTGCTTGTAGGGGTTTGCTAGTCTTACAGTAGCCCCTTTAGCCCTTCTTTTAGGTTTAGTTTTGGGTCTATAAAGTTCCTGAGCTGTTGTTTATCAAAAAATATTTTACCATTCCTTGAAGTTTGAGTGAGAGTTTAGCTGGATAAAGTATTCTTGATGAAGCATTCATTTCAGTGAGTTTTTTCATTATATTCCATCATTGCCTTCAGGCTTGGAGGGTTTCCTCTGATAGGTCTGCTATGAATATAAGAGGTGCTCTTTTGTATGTGTTACCTTCTTTGACCTTGATACTTGCAGTATTGTGTCTCTATCTGTGACATCCATTATTCTAACTATGATATGTCTCATTATTCTAACTATGCTATGTCTTGGAGTGTTTTTGTTTGGGTCTCTTTTAGCTGGGACCCTTTGGGCTCTTTGAATCTGGATGCCTGCATTGTCTAGCTCTAGGAATTTTTCAGCAATGATTTGTTTAACTGTGGTTTTTTCTTTGGGATTGCTTCCTTGAGCTTCTGGTACTCCAATGATTCTAATGTTATTCTTCTTGGAATCATCTCCTAGGACTCTGATCCACTCTAGAGCTATTTTGAGGTCTCTTGCCATTGTTTCTTGTTGCCTGTAGGCTTCATGCAGCTGATCTTCCAGCTCACTGACTCTGTCTTCAGCTGTGGCCATTCTACTGTTGAGGGCACAGACTGAGTTTTTTATTTCATCTACCAAATCTTTTATTCGTGACATTTCTCTGTCTAGCTTTCCAATTTCTGCTCTCATTTCTTCCTGTATTTTCTCTATTGTTTTTCTCATGTCCCTTTAATTTACTGAATATTTGTCTCACTGTTTCATTGAATTCATTGAACATCTTCATTACTTCATATCTGAATTCTTTCTCAGAGAGCTCCCTTAAGAGAGTAACGCCTAATGAGGCTTCTGGACTCTTTTTATTATCCTCTCCTTATGGTGGGGATTAGCGTTGTTTTTCCATCTTGGTGTGGTGGTATGGAGACTGTGATGTTACAGAGATTGCTGGGTTTGAGTAAATTACAGGTGGCCTCAAGCCAAAATAAGGCAACGCCCACTTTTCAGAGACCACGCCCACTTCTGCAGAGGTCACGCCCCCTACGGGTACCTGGTGTATGTGGGGGTACAACGTGGGAGGGGAAGAAAACCGGGCACTGCGTTGAGGACGAAAGGGAAGAGTCTCAGGGATGGTGGGTGACCCAGCGTCCCAGAGGATGACTGGGGTGCGTGTGCATGGAAAGCAGAATCCTGGGTTCAAATATTGACTGACCCGGGAGGGGAAGAAAACCGGGAACGGTGTTGGAGACGTTCAGGAAGAAGCAGTAACTTGTATTTTTATAAAACCTTTCCAGATGCTAAAAATCTCTGGTTTAGGTAATTACTCAAGAGTACACGTCTGTGTAAAATTAATTTCTAAAACACTTAAACTCTTAAATGAAAGTGTTTTCGATAGTTTTCTTCATATTGTTGTTACTGTGTCTGGCATATGAATACTCTTGGTAGCTTGCCGGGCTCTCCAAGAGGGGCGGAGGAATCGAACTCGGGTCGGCCATGTTGGCTGCGTGCAAGGCAAACGCCCTACCCGCTGTGCTATCGCTCCAGCCTTTCTTCATATTAAAAAATAATTATTAGAGCTAGGGTGGTGGCTCAAAGTAGGAGCTGGAGTGCATGCATTGCATGTGAGAACCCTGGGTTTGATCTCTGGCAATTCTATGATCCCTCACTACTGGTAGGGGAAATTTCTGAGCACCATACAGAAAGTAGACCCCAAGCACCATCAAATTATGGCTATATAGAAGAATAAATAAAATATTCTGATACTGTTGCTATTTTAGCAAAAGAGAATATACTTGCTTTCAATGAACTTTATAAATCTTATGGTTAAAACAGAGTTCTTAAAAATGAGGTTTGTAGATGGTTGGAGCTACAGTAGAGCACGTAGGGCACTTGCCTGGCATACAATGGGATGGAGTTCAATCCTCAGTAACCCATATGGTCTTCTGAGCATTATCAGAAGTGATTCCTGAGTGCAGAACCAGGAGTAACCCCTTGAGCATCATTGGGTATGGCTCAAACTACTCCCCCCTCAAAAAAGAATAAGAGGTTTGTAACTATATATTAAGATCATACATATTAATACGACTGTCAAGCAGGCACCAGTAACGTCTCACAACAAAGAGACTTGTTGTTACTGTTTTTTGGCATATTGAATACATCACGGGGAGCTTGCCAGGCTTTGCCGTGCAGGCGAGATACTCTCAGTAGTTGCCGGGCTCTCCGAGAGGGGTGGAGGAATTGAGCCTAGGTTAGCCATGTCAGCCGCCTGCAAGGCAAATGCCTTACCCACTGTGTTATCGCTGCAGCCCATCCTATAATAATAAAAACAATAGAAAATACACCTTTGATGTGTATTTTGATGTGATATAACCCTTTGATGTGATATTTTTCTTGGAAATACTCAATTTTTTAAATGTTTAAAAGTTTGTTCTTTCCAGCTTTTGATGGTAAATACTAGTTTGCTGACTGTGTAATTTTCTCACAACTCAATATTTTAAGAACTGTTAAATTACTTACACAAGAAGACCATGAGAGTGATGTGGCTCCAATGCTATGGCAAGGTACCTAAGCAAATCTAATCCTGTAAATACCTCAAAGTTACAAAATCAAAGCTTTCTCTATATGTCTTTCCATGACTTCTATTGACAAGTGGTTGTAACTGAAACCAGCCCAAAAAATAATTAAGAATTCTACTCGAATCTAAAATTAGAAAACATATTTGGGCTTGGGCTACTGAGAATATAAATACTGTCCCTTAGCCTCTTCTTCTGCATAGAAGTCTGTACTGTCACTGTCACTGTCATCCCATTATTCATCGATTTGCTCAAGTGGGCCCAGTAACATCTCCATCGTGAGACTTTGTTGTTACTGTGTTTGGCATATCGAATACGTCAAGGGTAGCTTGCCAGGCTCTGCCGTGAGGGCAAAATACTCTCGGTAGCTTGCCGGGCTCTCCGAGAGGGGCGGAGGAATCGAACTCAGGTCAGCCATGTTGGCTGTATGCAAGGCAAACGCCCTACCACTGTGCTATCACTCCAGCCCAAAAGTCTGTACAAGGAAAATAAAATGTAGGTTAAACCCTTCACGATCATAATCACGATCATCCTGCTCTTTGTCAATTGCCTAGAGCAGGCACCAGTAACGTCTCCTTCGTCCTAACCCTGAGATTTTAAAAAGTGCCAAATTCAAGGCTCTTTCAGGGTTAGGAGAATGAGACCCATCATTGTTACTGGTATTTGGCATATTGGGTATGCCACAGGGAGTTTGCCAGACTCTGCCGTGTGGGCAGGTTACATTCGGTAGCTTGCCAAGTTGTCCAAAGTAAGAATGAGATAATAAAATGTCACGTGGCCGTGAATCTTGGTCGTTGATGGGATTACACGGCACCAGGGGGCCAGTTGGTGGGTGTGACCTCTGCTTACTGGAAGGAGGAGTATCTGGGTGGAGGATGCTCAGCCCCAATCCGAGCAGGCTTGGAGATCTCAGCCCTGTGACCCACATTCCTTTGTTCCTCTGCCGGTACCTTCATGCATGTGGAGAGTGGTCTCAGCACGGTTGTTGCTGGATCTGGAGGTCTTCGGCTGCTGGAGTTCTGAGTTAAACCCTTAATTATTCCTTAATCAAAAACCTCCATTGAGATTTACAAATACATTGGTGATTACCTCAGCCCATAAGCAAATTTATTGGCCATCTTGGTGCCTTTAAGTCTACAACTCTTCTTTCTCCTTCCCTGATCTTTTCTAATATGAATAGCTTCTCATGATCATGTAGGCAAAGTACTTCTCTAGTATATGAGGCTGTCATCTTTCAACCTGCTGGATTCTTGCTAAAAATGCTGTATCTGTCACCTTATCTCTCTACTGATTTTCCTTTGAGTGGCATTAGAAGTGGACTTTCATGATTCTATAACCACTGCCAGTTTGACATTACCATATTTAAATCAAGTTTTTCTCCAAAAAACCTTCTTAGTTTTAATATTTTTCGATTTCAATTTGTCATTTAACAGAATATTACTTTGAGTGGAGTTTGTGTAAAGAAAAAAGAACATTAACTTTTTTAAGAAATTAACATTTCCAGTGGAGAGGAGTTCATCTTTAAGACTGTGGTGCCGAGAAGTCCATGCAGGATCTTATCTCTCTGTGTGTCAGTCATGATGAAATACAATCCGGGCAGGTGTCCAAGTTCAGCTGCCATTCCTGAGCCAGTAACAAGTGTCCAAAATGGTTTCCAGCTTTCTCTCCAGGGGTAAGAATTGAACCTGTTGCCATGGAGACTGACCTTTACCAGCTTGAATACATCTGTCAGTTGATGCAGAGGAATAAATTGACGACCTGACTGTGAGCAGGGAGCTAGCTGAAGGTTGAGTCTCCTGAAGCATTACCATCAGTTCGCTCAACAACTTTGCTGCTTTCTTCTTGATACTGCACCATGTCATTCATAAGAGCATGCTTCAATCCTACCAGCAGTCTCAGTGAGTGTAAAGGCACTGCAACTTGAGGATTTATAATCTTGGCAAACACAGAACACATTTCTTTGTTTCCTTTCAGAAACTGAGGAGTGATTCATTTTTTGTAAACAAAAAGAAGATTACAGACTGTTTAAGAGTCTGATATTTAGCTAACTCTGAATGCAACTCCTTCAGTTCAAGGAAAGATACTATGCATTTAAAGCAGCTCTTTCTTTTTTTATCCACTTTCTTTCTACATGGAAAACATACATAATTTAGCCCACACTCAAATCCAAATGAGATGCTCTTCAAAAGCCATTCAAGCCCCAATGCTTGCCCTTTGCAAGAACAAATCACTGTGTTTCTAAAGGATTCAAATGTAGATACTGTTGGCAGCCAGAAATGTTTTCTGCTGTTTAAATGCAAAATAATTTTTACCTTACAATTATACTATGTCACTCTTGATATTGATGGAAGTATTTTCTAATGAGAGAAAAATTAAAATATCTTACTTATTTGCATGATATCTTTGTGAAATAAATATCTTTGTGCAATAACAATAAAATATTCAGCATTCTGATATTGTCACTGTTAAAACTGACAGACCAGGTTGAAACTGGTCAAGAATGTGTTCAGTAAATCACATTGTGAATCCATCAGATTAGCTTTTTATCACAACACCTATATTCACCTATATTTGTATTGTCTCAGTTGTAAAGTCAACTTTCCTTCAGAAAATTTGCAATATTTTTAAGTGTTGAGTAAAGGCTCAGTTTCACTATACTGAATTTCAGAGTGAAATCATGGTAATAACTTTCTCAGAGCTTCATCATGTATATGTCCCAGAAAATTACTATGACTTTCTAGAAATATCCCCAAGTGGTTGAAAGAAGCAGTTTTCAAGTCAATGGGAATCAGAGATAGCTGATATTCATGTATTCATTAGTTTTTGAGAGAGAGGTCACAAGACTCTGCACCAGGCTGTGGGGCGGGTGAGAGCCCTCCCCACCCCAAGGGACTCAGCCCAGGCAGCCGACCTCCACTGCTCAACCACCAACACGATACAGGCCGCTTTCTGGATGCTCAGGCCAAGCCTCAGGCATGAATGAAGTCCAACAGAACCCAGATAATGCAGAACTTTGTGACCTTGGACTCTGGACTCAACAGGAGCGGGAACAGAGAACAGAGATCCTCTGTCTGCTTCCCCCAGTCTCTTGTGACTAGGGATCATACCCATAGACCACACCCTGCCAGCACCAGATAATCTCCTTATCAGCTACCCTCCAGAACTCACTGATGCTCCTTCCAGGCGGGAGTATAAAAAAGGCTCCCAGAACCATGCCACTGGACTCTGTGCCAGGCTGTGTGGTGGGTGAGAGTCCTCCCCACCCTAAGGGACCCAGCCCAGGCAACCAACATCCACTACTCAACCACTGCCATGCTCTAGACCGTTTTCCAGACCGCGCCGGCACAACACATTATAAGACACTTCCTACCCATTTTCCACAATTACTACACCATATCTGATGAGATTCAGACAGTAGGCAACAAATCATAGAGAAAATTATATAAATATATGCCTCTCGGAGAGCCTGGCAAGCTACCCAGAGTATCCCACCCTCACGGGCAGAGCCCAGCAAGCTTCCTGTGGTGTATTTGATATGCCAAATACAGTATTGACAACAAGTCTCATTCTCCTGACCCTGAGAGTACCTCAAATCATTGGGGAAAGATGAGTAAAAAGAGGCTGCTAAAATCTCAGGACTGGGAGGAATAGAGACATTACTGGCACCCGCTCAAGTAATTTGATGATCAACTGGATGACAGTGATACAGTGATACAGGTCAAAGATAGGAATTTTTTTTTACACCAAACTTTTAATTTTTCAAAGAACGTTGTAAAGTAATTCAGCTAATGTAACATAAAATTTCAATTCTAATTTTGATAGTGAATTTAAAAAGCACGTGCACAATTGACATTATTTATTTGTATATAAAAAGTAAACTTTAGTTTTCTTTTTTTCTCCTGTAGTGCTAACAAATTCTGACATCAACCAAGCATCAACTCAAAAAATTCTCCTATATTATGTATTTTCAGTAATGTGTCACCTATTTAGCCCCTGAAGTTCAGAGATATCCGCAGAAGAGAAAACCTTTTACTATCTGATTCTAGATTTTATTTTATTTTGCTTTTTGGGCTGGACCGATAGCACAGCGGTAGGGCGTTTGCCTTGCACGCAGCCAACATGGCCGACCCGAGTTTGATTCCTCCACCTCTCTCAGAGAGCCCGGCAAGCTACCAAGAGTATCTTGCCCGCACGGCAGAGCCTGGCAAGCTCACCATGACATATTCGATATGCCAAACACAGTAACAACAAAGTCTCCAATGGAGACGTTACTGGGCCCGCTCGAGCAAATCGATGATCAACGGGAGGGCCTTTACCTTTACCTTTACCTTTGCTTTCTGGGTCACATCTGGCATGCACAAGGGTTACTCCTGGCTCTGCATTCAGGAATTACTCCTGGCAGGCTTGGGGGACCATATGGGATTCTGGGAATAGAATCCGCGTCAGCTGCGGGCAAGGCAAATGTCCTACCTACTGTGCTATCACTCCAGCCCCCTCTGATTTTGGATTTTAAACCACTATCTTCATTGGTCTAATAGGGTGAGTCCGTAGAGTAAAATTCTTAATTTTAAAATCTTAATCTTTTAATATTTATTGGCAGAGGTCCAATTTCATTATACTGAATAATGGAATATATCTGTAGCTATGTAATAAAAATGGGGTTAGACACTCTTTTTCTTCCTTCTAGCAAGATATCTGTGCTAGTAGAAAAGGCATCTGTACCTATATGTTAATTGCAGCACTGTTCACAATAACCAAAATCTGGAAAAACCTAAGTGCCCTAGAACAGATGACTGGTTAAAGAAACTTTGGTACATCTACACAATGGAATATTATGCAGCCGTTAGGAGAGATGAAGTCATGAAATTTGCTTATGAATAGATATGGAGAGTATCATGCTAAGTGAAATGAGTCAGAAAGAGAGGGACAGACATAGAAGGACTGCATTTATATATGGAGTATAGAATAACATAACATGTGGCTGACACCCAAGGACAGTATATACAAGGGCCAGGAGGATTGCCCTATAGCTGGAAGCCTGCCTCATGATCAGAAGGGAGAAGGCAGATGGACTAGAGAAGGGGTCACTAAGAAAATGATGGCTGGAGGAATCAGTCGGGATGGGAGAATTGTGCTGAAAGTAGATAATGGACCGTACATGATAGCCTCTCAGTCAGTGTCTATCTTGCAAACTATAATGTCCAAAAGTAGAGAGAGAGTATGGGGAATATTGTCTGCCATGGAGGCAGGGGGTGGGTGGAGAAGAGGGGGATATACTAGGGAGATTGGTGGTGGGGAATGTGTACTGGTGGAGTTTGATCATTGTGTGATTATAACCAAAACATGAAAGCTTGTAACTTTCTCACGGTGATTCAATAAAATCAAAAAAAAAAGATCTCTGTGCTCTGAAAATAGTGACAGAGTGAAATAGTTATTTCCCTTTATTTAGTAAGGTTTAAATATCTTGATTTATTTGACCGTTTTGCAAATGGCATGCTTTCATAAATATATTCATGTATCTTGCTCTGATATCTTATCCGCAGATGTAATTTTTAGAACAAATATTTTATATTGCTATTTTAATAATTAGCTTTCCTTGAGTTTTTGGTAATCCATTTGAGAATATTTTAAAGTTTTAGTTGTCTTAGGGCAAACGCATTTGATGACCAGAGAGATTGAGAGTTTGGAATAATTCTGATTTTATATAGTTCAATTTTAATTTGATTTCTCTGAAAACTTTCTTGATCATAATTATACTATTTCTCATGAAATGAAAATGACTGAATTGGTTCAATTATAAGTATAAAAATTAAGAAAACCTTAATTTTTTTAGAGGAAACTTAATGATAATTTTTATAAAATACAATTTAATATTAAAATCAGGGAAGTGTTTTTTAATTTGTAAAGACCTCTTCAATTCAATTTTCACTGAATTTGGGAAAAATCAAGAATCTAAATGTTTTAACCTCGGTACATCTGGAATTTCTGCTGCTAGAAAATGCCATTTCAGGGGGTATAGTGCCACCAGCAGGTCAATCTGTACCTGTGAGGCGAGTGCATCAGCAGCCTGATGGCACCGACAGACTTTCAGGTTTGGGCCTGCAGTGACGAGACATGCAGGGCCTCACCAGATGTGGGTGGAACTGGCCCCTTCCTCCCCATCCCAATGAGACCCCGAGTCGCCTCCTACAACAGCCTCTCTGGCTCCTCATCAAGGTGCTTAATGGCCATGATGCCAGAGACTCAGAAACAAATCTCGAAACCCAGCGGCTTTTGGCAGAAATGCATCTGGACCGCATACAAGGTGGCTGCCAACTCAGAGCTTATTGGAAAGCCATGTATGAGCCGGCGGTGATGGGGCAATTTTAGTCTCATGGGAAGGAGGGTGGTAGCGGCTCATCCTTCATGCCCTACCGAGGTCACGAGTTGCCCCCCACAAGAGGCTCTCTGGCACAACCATGGCTCTTGAGGCAAAAAGACTTAATGTAGAGCCAGATAGCTTGCGGCAGAAAAGTGAATGGACCATGCGTTAACCTACGGCGCCATGCCACCCTGGGATGGAAGGGGTGTTGCTGCCTTCTGCCCTTCCCCTTCTCCCCCAGCAGCAAGGTGGCCGCCATCTCAGAGCTTATTGAAAAGCCAGGTATGAGCCGGCAATGAAGGGGCAACTGCAGTCTCATGGGAAGGTGGATAGTACAAGCTCGTCCTTCACGTCCTCCCGAGGTCACGAGTTGCCCCCCCACGAGCGGCTCTCAGGCACAGCCATGGCTCCAGAGGCAAAAGGACTTAATCCAGAGCCTGACAGTTTGCAGCAGAAAAGTGAATGCACTATGCGTTAAACTATGGCACCATGCCTTCCCGGGAGGGAAAGGTTGTTCCTCCCTTCCGCCGTCCCTTCCCTTCCCCCAGCAGCAAGGTGGCCGCTGCCTCAGAACTTATTGGAAAGCCAGGTATGAGCTGGCGGTGATGGGGCAACTGCAGTCTCATGGGAAAGGGGGTGGTACCAGCTAGTCCTTCATGCCCTACCGAGGTCATGAGTTGCCCCCTACAAGCGACTCTTCGGCACAGCCATAACAGCAGACACACAGAAACCAATCTCATAATTATCTGGCTCTTGGCAGAAATCCAAAATTGCATGGCCAGTATCACAGTCGCGTGAGATTATATGATTCTTATAACCAGCTATAGAAAACAAATTATTTCACAATTCCTTTTTCAGCAATCTGATTGTTGGGGGGGAAATTCTAAATAATAATGGTGCATCTTTTGTCGAAATTATCAATGTAGAGAAGAGTTAAGTAGAAATCATCTGCCTCACAGGCATTGAGAGGGCTGGGAAGGGGGTATATTGGGGTCCTTGGTGGTGAAAAATGAGTATCAGTGAAGGGAAAGGTGTTTGATCATTGTATGACTGAGACTTAAACCTGAAAGCTTTGTAACTTTTCCCACAGTGATTCAATAAATAAATATAAGAAAAAAAAGAGAAAATGCTATTTCATCCAGAACTCTCTAAAGGAAAATAATTTGAAAATATTCTTTGAGATAGTTGATTCAAAATTCTTTCCCAGTTGTTGTCTGAGAAAAATAAAAGATATCACAGTTCACAGAGTAGTGATTCCCACTGTGTGGTCATTTAGGACTCTTAGTAAACGGTGATAAACTTAAAGCAGGGGGTGGAAGTGATATATTTTCAAGTTAAGAGGTTCACATTTATTGCCAGACTTGTATTCAGTAAAATAAGGGAATTTCCATGCATAAGATGCCAACAATAAAATCAGCATTCTTTGATTTGCATATTACATTTGAACTTGCAATACTCAACCTATATAAGTTCATTTGGATCTTTCCATTACCTCCTAGATATATTAGCAGGATCTCTACAATCTATTATGGTTAAGAACTTGAAGACCAGAGGGCTTAAGACAATTCTAAAGTTCACAACACTAATGAGGACAATGAAGATCCAAGTCTATGTCTCTAATGCTCAAAAATGTAATAAAAATACTTTTATGAGCATCATGTTTTTCAAAGAGCACTTTCTATTCCCTTATAGTTTCTTTTTTTGAACTTACCGAAAAGCTTAAAGAAATCAAATTTATATAAAAGAAACCACACTTTTCTTCTTTGTAAATTAAGTGACTATTGCATGAATAAAATTTTTAAAAATTGTCTTATTTAATTTTGTGACAAACCAAAATTAAATGAGTGAAAACAGACCAGTGAAAATGGACATGACGAGGGGCCTTATATATGGTAGCATATGTACCTTATTTATATATGTCCCTGGGTTCTATCCCTGATATCATATGTCCCCAAGCATCACTGAGGAGATCTTAGCTCCTAAGTAACATTATGTGTGACTCCAAACACTGAAACCACAATACAACAACAAATAATTTTGCAATTAGGTACTACTCTGTGCTGTGCTACATTGGATAGGTTTGTGGGGGTAGGTACGTGGGAGAAAAACACTAATAAAGTTCTAGTGCTAGAAGGATTTCCTTAGGGGGGCGGGAGGTTAAGACCACACTTGTCAGTACTCAGTGGCCACTCCTGATTCTGCTCAGGGGTCAGTTCTGGTAGTGCTCAGGGGACCATGTGTGGTTCCAAGTAGATCTGCTATGTGCATGACAAGAGCCTTAAATCCTGTGGATGGTAAACCTTTTGAACTCACTTGATTGTGTTCAAATTTAGGTTGTTTTATTTATACTAGTTTTGAGACCCAATGCACATCAATGATGCTTTCATCCTTGGTTTCCTCTTTGTAGTAAAAGATGGAAGAAATCCAGAGTTGTGCAAAGTAGCATTTTCATACAATTGTTTTGGTAATGATAACAGACACAAACACAGACACACACACAGACACATATATACATATAATATATATTTGTATCTGTTTCTGGTTTTTCTATTCCCTCCTTTTATCAGTTCATTAGTAGTTGCTCAATATTACATTGTTTCATTTATTACCGTTTTGAAATAAAAATTCACATCTGGGAAAGATGACCCTCCAACTTTTATCAACCTTTGGTATTCTTGCCCTTTGCTTTTCCTTATAAATTTTAAAAAGTTTTTCAATAATAATATTAAGGTTACATATGTCTCTACGGCAATTTTAAGCAGTAAGTATCTTTCATTTTCAGTCTTACTCTCCATAGACATGGCATATTTATCAATTCACTTAGATCATTAATTTTTTTATTTTTCCTTCCTGCTACTTTAATAGATATTTTTTTGCTTTTTGGGTCACACCTGGAGATGCTCAGGAGATACTCTTGGCTTTGCACTCAGGGATCACTCCTGACAGTGCTTGGGGGACCATATGGGATGCTGGGAATCAAACCCGGGTCGGCCGCGTCCAAGGCAAACCCCCTACCTGCTGTGCTATTGCTCCAGCCTCTTAATACATTTTTAAAATATAAAACTTATATATATTGGGGTCTAGAGTAATAATACAGTGGGGAGGGTGCTTGCTTTGCTCATGACTGACCTGGTTTTGTCCCTAGCATTCCGTATGGTCTTCTAAGTCCCACCAGGAGTGATCCTCGAGCATAGAATCATAAGTCCAGAGCACCACTGGATATGGCCCTAAAGCAAAAGCAACAAAACAAAAAGCATATGCATCTTTTTTCTAGATCTATTCAAAGGCTATTTAAGAATTTAATTGTTTTGGAGCTGGAATGATAGCACAGCGGGTAGGGCTTTTGCTTTTACGCGGCCAACCTGGGTTCAATTCTCAGCATCCCATATGGTCCCTTGAGCACTGTCAGGAGTGATTCCTGAGTGCAAAGCCAGGAGTAACCCCTGAGCAACGCCAGGTGTGACCCAAATAGAAAAAAAATTGGTTTGAAATGGTATTTTTAAACATTTATGCATTTAACTATTACTGATAGCTAAGACTGTTACAACTCATTTTTATATGTTGATCTAATAATGGCTAGTTACCTTGTAAACTCTCATATTCTTCCTAATGCATTTTTTGTTTGGTTTTGGGCCACATCTGGTTGACTTACTCCTGGCTCGGCACTCAGGATTAATTCTGGAAGTGCTGGGGGGCCCACTTGAAATGCTGGGCATCAATTGGTATCAACTGCATGCAAATCAAGTACCTTGACATCTGTAATTTTTCTCTGCCCTCTGTTCAAAACTTTTAAAAATAGGTTAGAGCCCCTCTGCAATTCGGAAGCCCAAGAGCCAGCTGCTGCAGGCAGCCAGGACCCTGGCTTGGGGCATCTGCCTCCACTTCCGCAGCGAGTGCCAGCCCAACTAGTCACCGCCCCTCCCAAAGAGGTCTGTGGACTGGCTTGGGTGTGGCCACCACTGTAGGGGAGTGACCTCCTCAAAAGTAGTCGTGGCCTCCTCAAAAGTGGTCATGCTTTCTCCGAGGTGCATATTCCCCACTCCTAGCACTCTGGACTTTCATCCCAGCCTTTATCACCGAGATCTGTGGAAAAAATTCTGGCCCCTCAACTACAATACAATAGTAATCCACTGGCCTACTCCAATTCTAACAAAAGACCTGTATGCAAAGAAGCTGTACAAGCCCAATATTAAAAGAGCACCTCCTCCAAAGCTTCACTGGATGCCAGTCATAAGCCAAAGAAAATGGCTGAGAGGATGTTCAGACTCTAGAAAGGGAGAAGGGTGACCACCATTGACCGACCTTATCCACAATCCTTTCCCATGATAAGAGGGAACAGTACTAGTGAATTTTAGGGTTTGACCACTAGACAACCTAAACAACATGAAGAAACAGCGAAAATCTCCACTACAAGGAGAAGACGAAGAAAAGAGTCCCGAATCCTCAACCGGGATTATCCACAAATATGCTCTCTCTGATAAAGAATTCCGAGATGAAATACAGAGGATGTTCAAGGATCTACTCAAAGAATCAATGGAGAAGATATGCAGAAAACTAAAGGAAGAAATGAAAGAAACAATAGAACAGATAGTCGAGAAAATACAGGAAGAAATGAGAGCAGAAATAAAACAAACTACAAAAAGATGTGTCACAAATAAAGAATTCGGTAGACGAAATTAAAAACTCAGTAAGTCTCAGAGTTTATTGGAAAGCCAGGTATGAGCGGGTCAACTGAAACCTCATGGGAAGGGGGACATTCCCGTCTTATCCTTCACACCCTACCGAGGTCATGAGTTTCCTCCCACGATGGCTCTTTGACACAGCATGGCTCTAGAGGCACAAGGACTTAATGCAGAGCCCGACAGCTTGTGGCAGAAAAGTGAATGGAATATGCGTTAATCCATGGTACCATGCCTCCCCGGGAGGGAAAGGGTGTGGTTTCCTTTTGCCTTTTCCGCCCAGCCAGCAAGATGACGGCTGCCTCAGAGAGCTTATTGGAAAGCCAGGTATGAGCCAGTGTTGCTGGGTCAACTGCAACCTCATGGGAAGTGGGGCGTTCCCGGCTGGTCCTTCACGCCTTACCAAGGTGACGAGTTGCCTCCCACGAGTGGCTCTCCAGCACGGCCATGGCTCCAGAGCCACAGAAACCAATCTCATAATTATCTGGCTCTTGGCAGAAATCTCTCCAGACTTAGTAAGTAAAATATTAGAAATCCAAACGAGAATCATATGGTTCTCATAACCAGCTATAGAAAACAAATTATTTCACAATGCCTTTTCAGCAGTTCTGATTGTTGGGTGGAAACTCTAAACAATAATGGTGCATCTTTCATCGAAATAATAAATGTAATCAAAGTAGATAGAGAGTTAACTAGAAATCATCTGCGTCACAGGCATTGGGAGGGGTAAGAGGGGGTTATATTGGGGTTCTTGGTGGTGAAAAATAAGTACTGACCGAGACTTAAACCTGAAAGCTTTGTAACTTTTCCCACAGTGATTCAATAAATTAAAAAAAATAATAATTGGACATCTAGGTAGTAGTGGGATGAAAACTTCAGATTTCAGCACATCCGAGAGCCACATTGGACAAACCCCTGAGGATTTCCTCACCTTGGAGTGAAATACCACAATGCATTGTGGTCCCACCACGGGCTTTGGGGCTAAAGTTGGTTGGAAGGAGGAACTTCAAATTATTTTCAGTTTAGATGAAGAAAAACAAAATACATTACCCAAACTAAATATTTGGAGTGAGAATGTGATTGACTCTACACTCTGAAAGACACACAATGAAAATGAAAACCCATATAGAACCGTGGAGATCATCAGACAGGGGGTATACAGGATGTTCAGGGGGTTAACAGTCATGATGTCAGAGATATTGACCTGCAAGAAATTCCTTAAGGGGTCACACTTCCCTCTTACCTCCAATATTTTTCTTTCCCTTTTTTGTTTTTGGGTCTGACCCACCCATGGGTCAGAGTTATTTCCAGTTCTGTGCTCAGGACTTACTCCTTGTGGTGCTCAGGGGACCATATGGGATGTCAGAGATAGAACCTGGCCAAGAGCCCTGCCCGCTCTATTTCTCTGGTCTCCATATTTCCTATTTTACAATATTCTCTTCTTTAGTGACTATTCCTGTACCTGCCCTTTTACAACTCAGTTTAAGTTTTTCTATGGAACAAGCCAAAAAAAATTTGGACAAAACAACAGGACATGCTTCTGATCCATTTTGTTGCTTTCCCCTTCTCTCCACCATGCCTTAGTTTCTTAGAGACAATACATGGTATCTGATTTGTATTTCCAAAACTTAGCATTGTTGGAGCCTAATAAATTTCTGTTCAATATCAAAAAAAAAACAAAAAACAAAACAAAACAAACAAACAAACAAAAAAAATCTCAGTAAGTGCCTTAGCAGTAGGATGAATACAGCTGAAGACATGATCAGTGAGCTTGAAGATGAACAACAGAAATCCCACAGGGAACAACAAGCAATGGTAAAAGACCTCAAAATGGCTCTAAGGAGAATCAGAGACCGAGGGGGATGACGCCAAGAGGAACAACATTAGAATCATGGGAATACAAGAAGGACAGGGAGGCAACCCCAATGAAAAAGCCACAGTCAAAAAAATCATTGCTGAAAAGTTCCCAGAGTTAAAGAATGCAGACATCCAGATCCAACTAGCCAGAAGGGTGCCAGCTAAAAGAGACCCTACTAAAAACACTCCAAGGTATATCATAGTCAGAACGATGAATGCTGTGGACAGAGACACAATACTATAAGCAGCAAGGTCAAAGAAGGAAATCATATACAAAGGAGCACCCCTTATATTCACGGCAGACCTATCAGAGGAAACCCTCCAAGCCCGAAGGCAATGGTGGGATATTGTGAAAAAAACTCAATGAAATAAACACCTCACCAAGAATACTTTATTCAGCTAAACTCTTACTCAAACTTGATGGAACAATACACCATTTTGTAGATAAACAAAAACTCAGGAACTTCATAGCCTCAAAGCCAAATCTAAAAGAAGGATTAAAGGGGCTCCTGTAAGATAAGAAGGAAAACAATTATAAACACAACCAACCCCTACAGAAAGATGGCACAAAACCCTTATGATAATAATCTCTCTCAATGTCAATGGTCTAAGCGCACCACCAAGAGACACAGATTGGCGAAATGCATCCAGAAACTGAAATCAACATTCTGCTGTCTACAAGAAACTCATCTGAACAATCAGAGCAAACACAAACTCAAAGTTAAAGGATTGAAAACAATCCTGAAAGAAAACAGCCCCCTCAAAAAAGCTGCGGTTGCCATACTATTATCCGACAACATAAATTTCAGGTTGAAAAAGATTAGATGGGACAGACAAAGCTTATTTTGATTTATTTCTATTTATCAAGGAATATGTACAATGGGAAGAAATCACACTCTTAAATGTATACAAACCTAATGAGGGACCAGCTAAATATTTAAAACAACTTGCTAACATATCTTAAGAGGACATTGCTAGCAACACAATAGTAGTTGGAGACTTCAACATTGCCTTATCACCTCTGGATAGATCAACAAGAACAAAACTCAACAAGGAAAGAAAATGGCTTTGAAGAGAGAACTGGAAGAGAGAGGGCTAATAGACCTATACAGGGCTTTACACCACCCCCTCAAAAAAAAATACACATTCTTCTCCAGAGCACATGGAACATTCTTCAGAATAGACCACGTGATAGGCCGCAAAACATACCTCAATAGAATCAGGAAGATAGAAGTAGTATGAGCAATCTTTTCAGACCCCGATGCACTCAAATAGAAGCGAATCACACAAAGACATCAAAAAAAAAAACCAAATCAAACACCTGGAAATTAAATAACTCAATGTTGAACAACGAGTGGGTCAGGATGGAAGTCAAAGACAAAATCAAAAGATACCTGGAAACAAATGAGAATGAAGACACGAGCTACCAGAACCTAAAGGAAGCAACTAAACCATGCTAACAGGAAAATTTATATCGTTGCAAGCGTTCTTAAGGAAAGAAAAAAGGGCCTATATAGATAACCTAACCACACAGCTCAAGATTTTAGAAAAAGACCAACAAAAGAAATCCAAAATTGGCCAAAGGAAAGAAATAATAAAACTTAGAGCAGAAAATAAAGACATGCAAACCAAAGAAACAATCCAAAAGGTCAATGAAACCAAGAGCTGGTTCTTTGAGAAAATAAATAAGACTGATAAATCACTAGCAAGACACACAAAGAAAGAAAGAGAGAGAACCCTAATAAACCGAATCAGAAATGAAAAAGGGGACATTACAACAGAAACCAATGAAATCCAAAAGATCATAAGAGACTACTTTGAGATTCTATATGCTATGAAACAAGAGAACCTAGAAGAAATGGATTAATTCCAGGATTCCTATAATCCCCCAAGACTGAACCAGGAATACTTGGGATACCTGAATAGATCCATTTATATCAAGGAAATCGAAGTGGTAATAATCAAAAGTCTTCCCAAAAATAAAAGCCCAAGCCCAGACAGGTTCACTAGTGAATTCTTCCAAACATTCAAAGAAGACCTTTTGCTAGTTCTCCTCAAGATTTTGCAGAAAATTAAAAAAACAGGAACCCTCCCAAACAGCTTCCATGAGGCACATATTTCCCTAATACTTAAAGCAAACAAAGACACCACCAACAAAGAAAAATATAGGCCAATATCCCTGATGAACACAGATGCGAAGTTCCCCAACAAAATATTAGCAAATAGAATCCAACAACTCATCAAAAAGATCATACATCATGACCAAGTGGGATTCATCCCGGGGATGCAAGGATGGTTTAACATTTGGAAATCAATCAACATAATCCATCATATTAACAAAAGTAAAGATAAAAACCATATGATCATATCAATAGACGCAGAGAAAGCTTTTGACAAGATCAAGCACCAGTTAATTATGAAAACTCTCACCAAAATGGGTTTTGAAGGAACTTTCCTCAAGATAGTCAAAGCCACTGTCACTGTCCTCCCGTTGTTTATCGATTTTCTCAAGTGGGCCCAGCAACGTCTCCATTTTTGAAACTTGTTGTTACTGTGTTTGACATATTGAATATGTCACCGTTATCTTGCCAGGCTTTGCCACGCGGGCAAGATACTCTCGGTCGCTTGCCGGGCACTCTGAGAGGGGCAGAGGAATAGAACCTGGCTTGGCCAGGCTGGCTGTGCACAAGGCAAATGCCCTACCGCTGTGCTATCTCTCCAGCCAATCTACGACAAACCCATGGCAAGCATTACCATCAATGGGGAAAAAGTAACGGCCTTTCCTTTAAGATAAGGGTGCCCAAGACAAGTGGATGCCCACTATCACCACTTCTTTTTAACATAGTACTGGAAGTTCTTGCAATAGCGATTTGGCAAGAAAAGGACATTAAATGTATCCAGATAGGAAAGGAAGATTCTTCGCAGATGATATAGTATATCTCAAGAATCCTAAATCAATTACCAAGAAACTCCTAGAAAAAAATAACCTTGTACAGTAAAGTCACAGGCTATAAGATCAACGTCCAAAAATCCATGGCCTTCCTATATGCAAATAATGAGAGAGAGGAAAGTGACATGAAAAAAATAATCCCGTTCACTATTGTGCCCCAGAAAATCAAATACCCCAGAATCAGCCAAACTAAAGAGGTAAAGGATCTCTACAGTGAACACTACAGAACACTAATCTATGAAATAAAAGAGGACGCAAGAAAATGGAAACACACCCCCTGCTCATAGATAGGAAGAATCCAAATCGTCAAAATGGCAATACTCCTGAAAGCATTATACAGATTCAAAACGATCCCTAAAAGGATACCCATGAAATTCATCAAAGAAATAGACCAAGCACTCCTGAATTTCATATGGAACAACAAACACCCACGAATAGCTAAAGCAATTCTTGGTAAAAAGACATGGGGAGGCATTACCCTCCCCAACCTCAAACTCTACTACAAAGCAGTAATTATTAAAATGGCATGGTACTGGAACAAAGCCACGGCCAATAGAACAGGTTGGAATATCCGAACACATAACCCCAAATGTATGGACATCTAATCTTTTATAAGGGAGCAAGAAATGTGAAGTGGAACAAGGGAAGACTCTTCAACAAATGGTGCTGGCATAACTGGACAACCACATGCAAAAAAGTGGGCTTAGACCTCTACCTAACACCATGCACAAAAGTCATATTAAAATGGATTAAAGATCTCAACATCAGGACAAAATCCATAAGATTCATTGAAGACAATGTTGGCAAAATCCTCAAGGATATTGAGGCTTAATGGTATCTTCAAAGATGACACTCCACTGACCAACCAAGTGGAAACAGAGATAAACAAATGGGACTATCTTAAATTAAGAAGCTTCTGCATCTCAAAAGATACAATACAAAGACAATCTACAGAGTGGGAAAGGATATTTACCCAATGCCCTTCTGATAAAGGGTTGATATCAAGGACATACAAGGCACTGATTGAACTCTACAAGAAGAAAACATCTAACCCTATCAAAAGATGGGGTGCTGAATTGAACAGAAACTTTCCCAAAGAAGAAATCCAAATGGCTAAAAGACACATAAGAAAACGCTCTACATCACTAATCATCAGGGAGCTGCAGATAAAAACAACGAGATATCTCACATCACAGAGACTGGCCCACATCTAAAAGAACAAAAGCAACCAGTGTTGGTGTGGATGTGGTGAGAAAGGGACTCTCTTCACTGCTTGTGGGAATGCCGACTGGTTAAGCCCTTTTGGAAAACAGTATGGACGATTCTCAAAAAATTAGAAATTGAGTTCCCATTTGACCCAGCAATACCACTACTGGGATTATATCCCGGAAATGCAAAAAAGTACAGTCGAAATGACATCTGCACTTCTATGTTCATTACTGCACTATTCACAATAACAAAAATCTGGAAAAAACCGGAGTGCCCGAGAACAGATGACTGGTTAATGAAACTCTGGTTCATTTACACAATGGAGTACTATGCAGCTGTTAGAAAAGATGAAGTCATGAAATTTACATACAAGTGGTACTACATGGAAAGTATCTTGCTAAGCAAAATGAGTCAGAAAGAGAGGGACAGACATAGAAAAATTGCATTCATCTGGGGAATATAAGGTAACAAATTGGGAGACTAACACCCAAGAATAGCCAATATAATTACAAGCAGGTTCACTCCATGGCATGGAGGCCAGCCGCACATGCTGAAGGAGAAGACACTCAGATAGAGAGTGGAGCACCAAGTAAAGGGTGTTGGGTGGACCCCCCAGGATGAGAGATGCATGCTGAAAATAGACTATAGACTGAACATGATAGCCACTCAATGCCTCTTTTGCAAACCACAGCACCCAAAAGGAGAGAGAGAATAAAAGGGAATGTCTGCCACAGGGGTGGGGTGGAATGGGGGATGGGGTGGTGGGAAAGATGCTGTGCATTGGAGGTAGGGAATGGGCACCAGGTGAGGGATGGGTACTCAATCATTGTATAACTGAAACCAAGCACAAAAATTTGTAAGTCTACAATGTACCTCATAGTGTTTCACTAATAAAAATTTTTAAAAATGTAAAGGAAATAAAAATAGGTCAGACTCGACTTATTAATGCAAGTATATACTTAAATATACAATGATAGGTTTTATAGTTCTGTTTTTATATATATTTGAGCTACTTTATTAGCTTATAAATTTTAAAATATACCATAATTCTTATGAATTGAATTTTATCATCTATATATCAATAATATCATTTGAAATTGTTTTAAAGACTACCAATATTAATATATCTATGGATTTGTGTAATACATACTTTTTCTTCTTTTACTTTTCAACTTACGTCTTAATTACTTCTTGCAACATAGTCATACATATATAAAGATAATCATGTTTCAAGAGATGAAGAAATATTATGAGCACAGAAAAGACCATTTTTAAAAGTCTATAGGTGGGAAAGAATGTGATATGTTTGGACGGAGAAAATAAAAAAAATCATGTTCATCAGAGCAAACAAGGAAGAGATGATGAGGCTGAATATACAGGGGCAAAACACCCTTGTAAACCATGCCATATATTTGGATAACATTTATATTAATAAAAAGTCACTGGGGTTGCTTTATGTCATTTGTTTTAACAGTTAAATGACCTGATCTTGTCTGCATTTTTAAAAATCGCTTTCTATTCACTGTGTGAATTGGAAATGGACAGAGAGAGGGTTATAGTGTCCATTGATATGATCCATTGATCATGATTATAACTTGCAAAGGGTGGATGTGAAGGGAGGAATCAACTTATTTGAAATACATTTACAAGTTATACAAATTGGTGCTATTAGAAAATATAAGAGAAGGAACAGAAGGAGTAAGAATGACTCCTAGATTTCTGGGTTCATAAATTTTAATGCTATTTATCAAACCAGGAGTCTGGGAATAGGTATATGATGGTAGATAGATAGAGGAAGAAGAAAACGAATTAAGTTTTATGTTTAAGAGAATAATGTTTAGGTAGAACTGTTCAAGCACGTTTCCACATGAGCACTTTTGCTTCTTGTTTTACAAGAGTATTCTTCCGACCTATGGTCTCAGAGTTCACTCTCTCATCCTTATATGATCTTTTTGTCTTTTAATCAAGATATCTTGCTTTATCAAGGAAACATAGTCTCACAGTGTAAAAGAAGATAAGCATTATCACAGTTTCTTAATATTGATTAGGACTGAAAACTATCTACTCATATCAATGATCCTATGACATGACATTCTGTAGGTTTCACTGCCCAGATCACAGGAATTGTACTTCATTATGTCATGATAAGAACCTAGTTTTTCATATTCTCCTTTTATTGAAGGAGTCTATAATTCCCTTTAATCAATTATATCATGTAGTCATGGTGTTAAGTTGTTTAGGGTTGATTTTTACGGCATGTGCCTAACAAACATTGCTATTACCAGAGATTAGTATTGAAAATTGGCAAGGAAATAACTGTCCTCCCGTTGTTCGTCGATTTTGTTCAAGCACACCCAGTAACGTCTCCATTTTGAGACTTGTTGTTACTGTGTTTGGCATATTGAATACGTCACGGGTAGCTTGCCAGGTTTTTCCGTGTGGGCAAGATACTTTTGGTAGCTTGCTGGGCTCTCTGAGAGGGGCATAGGAATCGAACTTGGCTCAGCTGGGCTGGCTGCGCACAAGGCAAACACCCTACCGCTGTGCTGTCGCTCCAAAAGTCTATGAATGTTGGGGCTGAGAGACAGTACAATGGGTAAGTTTCTTGCCTTGTGAATGACTGATCAGTATTTGGTCCTTTATACTGTATATATTCCCCAGAGTTCCTTCAGGAGTGATTCTTGAACATAGAGACAGAAGTAGGCTTTGAGCACTACTGGGTGTGGCCAAAATATAAAGTTTATTAATAGAATGAATATTAAAATATGATATACTAATGTTTTAAACATTTTATTGGAACATCATACATACAGTACTCATTTGACAATATTTTTACTTATTTTATTACTTAAGCATAAAGGTAAAGGTAAAGGCCCTCCCGTTGATCGTCGATTTGCTCGAGTGGGCCCAGTAACGTCTCCATTGGAGACTTTGTTGTTACTGTGTCTGGCATATCGAATACTCTCGGTAGCTTGCCGGGCTCTCCGAGAGGGGCGGAGGAATCGAACTTGGGTTGGCCATGTTGGCCGCGTGTAAGGCGAACGCCCTACCCGCTGTGCTATCGCTCCAGCCCTAGTTTTGTTTATTTTTGGAGTATCCCTGTGCATATTTGTATGAGTGAATATATGCATACACTGCCACTGCCACTGCCACTGCTCTCCTGTTGTTCATCAATTTACTCCAGCGGGCCCAGTAACATCTCCATCGTGAGACTTTGTTGTTACTGTGTTTGGCATATCGAATACGTCACGGGTAGCTTGCCAGGCTTTGCCATACGGGCAAGATACTCTCTGTAGCTTGCCAGGCTCTCTGAGAGGGGCAGAGGAATCGAACTCAGGTCGGCCATGTTGGCTACATGCAAGGCAAACGCCCTACCCACTGTGCTATCACTCCAGCCCCATATGCATACACATAAATACATATATATAGACATAAATATACATATACATATTTGTATGTGTGAATATATGCATACATGTAAATACATATACATAAACATAGACATAAATATATATATACAAATACAATATATATGCATAAATTTATATATATACATATATATGGGCTGGAGCGATAGCACAGCCGGTAGGGCATTTGCCTTGCACACAGCCAACATGGCCGACCTGAGTTCGATTCCTCTGCCCCTCTCAGCCTGGCAAGCTACTGAGAGTATCTCACCTGCACGGCAAAGCCTGGCAAGCTACCCATGACGTATTTGATATGCCACACACAGTAACAAGTCTCACAATGTTACTGGGCCCACTCGAGCAAATCGATGAACAATGGGAGGACAGTGATACAGTGATAAAATCAATACATATTTGGGGAAACAAGTTGGGGTCATGCATGGCTGTGTATTATATAAAAGTTCCCTGATCATTTATAAGTAAAGATTTAATTAAATAGGATGGTTTTATACTTTCATTGAGTCTTCTAAAACTTTCTAATTTTATATAAACTAATTTTATAATTTATATTTAATAAAATGATATTTTAAATAGTCAGTTATATACTGAAATAAATTGCAAAACAGACATGGGGTTTGGGTTACTACAGAACTCATTTAGTGGAAAAAATATGAGAGGTTAATGAGAGATATTACTCTTACTGGCAACAGGAACCTTTTTGGTATCTTTCAGGGAATAAAGACTTTCTGTTTTCTGTTTTCTTGCACACCAGGAAAGCTCACCTAAGATATCTCCAAATTCTGAGGAATAAAGGATTTAATCTTTCTGGATAAAGATATGCCAAGAGGACTTAAAAGAAAAATATTTTTTGATTATATGTATTTATGTGTATGCATATATTCACACATTCACACATACAAATATGTATATGTATATTTATGTCTATGTATATGTATTTATGTGTATGCATATGGGGCTGGAGTGATAGCACAGCGGGTAGGGCGTTCGCCTTACACGCGGTCAACATGGCCCACCGGAGTTCGATTCCTCCGCCCCTCTCGGAGAGCCCAGCAAGCTACCGAGAGTATTCAATATGCCAGACACAGTAACAACAAAGTCTCCAATGGAGACGTTACTGGGCCCGCTCGAGCAAATCGACGATCAACGGGAGGGCCTTTACCTTTACCTTTAAGTTGCTTTTAATTAGGTTGTTGGAGAGGGTATCTCTTGCATCAGTTATTCCCCCAGAAATATAACCAGAAATGAATAAAACCAATATGATAAAATGATCATCTAATTTGCAAATTGACATTTTAAAATATGACATTTATAGTCACTGTCCTCCCATTGTTTATTGATTTGCTCAAGCGGGCCCAGTAACGTCTCCATTGTGGCAATTGTTACTGTGTTTGGCATATCGAATATGTCACGAGTAGCTTGCCAGGCTTTGCCATGATGACATTTATAGTACAATAATAAAATTAAGATTATATAAAAATTATTATATTATTTTATATAAATTATGATCATATAAAATTATTTATAGTTTATATATTATTTTTTTCTTTTTTGCCATGTCCATCTGATTTTATTTTATTAATCTATTTATTTTTTAGATTTTTATTAGTGAAACACCATGAGGTACAGTTGTAGATTTACAAATTTTTGTGCTTGGGTTTTAGTTATACAATGATCAAATACCAATCCCTCCACCAGTGCCCATTCTCCACCATCACTGATACCAGTATCCCTCCCACCCCTGGTCCCCTCCATCCCACTGTGCGTCTATGGCAGGGCATTCCGCTTTGTTCTCTCTTTCTTTTTGGGTGTTGTGGTTTGCAAAAGAGGCATTGAGTGGCAATCATGTTCAGTCTAAAGTCTACTCTCAGCACGAATCTCCCATCCTGGGAGGATCCTCCCAAGACCCTTTATTTGGTCCTCCCTTCTCCATCTGAGCTGCCTTTTCCCCTAGAGTGTGCAGCTGGCCTCCAAGCCATGGAGTAAACCTCCTGGTACTTATCTGGGCTATTCTTGGGTTTTAGTCTCCTATTTTGTAACTTTCTGTTCCCCAGATGAATGCAATCTTTCTATGTCAATCCCTCTCTTTCTGACTCATTTCGCTTAACATAATTTCCATGGAGTACCACTTGCACGTAAATTTCATGACTTCATCTTTTCTAACAGCTACATAGTACTCCATTGTGTAAATGTACCAAAGATTCTTTAACCAGTCATCTGTTCTTGGGCATTCAGGCTTTTTTCCAGATTCTAGCTATTGTAAACAGTGCTGCAATGAACAAACAAGTTCAGATGTCACTTCGACTATACTTTTTTTCCTCTCTGGAATATATTCCCAGTAGTGGTATTGCTGGGTCAAATTGGACCTCAATGTCCAATTTTTTGAGAATTGTCCATACTGTTTTCCAAAAGGGCTGAACCAGTCGGCATTCCCACCAGCAACGAAGGAGGGTTCCTTTCTCGCCACATCCGTGCCAGCACAAGTTGCTTTTCTTCTTTTGGATGTGGACCAGTCTCTGTGGTGTGAGATGATATCTCATTGGTATTTTAATCTGCATATCCCTGATGATTAGTGATGTAGAGCATTTTCTCATGTGTCTTTTTGCCATTCGGATTTCTTCTTTGAGGAAGTTTCTGTTCATTTTGTCGCCCCATTTTTTTGATGGGGTTGGATGTTATCTTCTTATGGAGTTAAACCAGTACTTTGTATATCCTTGATCAACCCATTGTCAGATGAGTATTGGGTGAATATCCTTTCCCATTCTGTAGACTGTCTTTGTATTTTGGTCACTGTTTCTTTTGAGGTGCAGAAGCTTCTTAGTTTAATATGGTCCCTTTTGTCTATCTCTGTTTTCACTTTCTTGGCCAGTGGTGTGAAATCTTTGAAGATACTATTAGCTTCAATGTCATGGAGGGTTTTGCCCACATTGTCTTCAATGTACTTTATAGATTGTTGTCTGATGTTGAGGTCACTAATCCATTTTGATCTTACTTTTGTACATGGTGTTAGGTAGAGATCTGAGCCCAGTTTTTTGCATGTAGCTGTCCAGTTTTTCCAGCACAATTTTTGAAAGAGGTTTTCTGTGCTCCACTTCACACTTGCTCCTTTATCAAAGATTAGATTATCATATGCTTGGGGAGAGATGGCTTTAACTATATGGAGGAAAGTCCACTCTATGCCCATTTTGGTGAGGGTTTTCAACATAAACGGGGGCTGGATCTTGTCAAATGCTAGAAACTGCATCTATTGATATCATCATATAGTTTTTATCTTTTCTTTTGTTGATATGTTGGATTATGTTGATTGATTTCCGAATGTTAAACCATCCCTGCATCCTGGGATGAATCCCACTTGGTCATGGTGTATGATCTTTTTGATGAGTTGTTGAATTCTATTTGCTTGCACTTTGTTGAGAATCTTCGCATCCACATTCATGAGGGATATCAGCCTGTAGTTTTATTTTCTTGTGTTGTCTTTGTTTCCTTTTGATATGAGAGTGATATGGGATTCATAGAAACTGTTTGAGAGAGTTTCTGTTTCTTCAATTTCCTGGAAAAGTTTGAGAAAAACTGGCAAAAGGTCCTCTTTAAATATTTGGGAAAAATCGCTAGTGAATCCATCTGGATCTGGGCTTTTGTTTTGGGGAAGACTTTTGATTACAGTTTCAAATTCCTTGATGTTAATAGGTCTATTCAGGTACTCTAGATCTTCTTGATTCAACCTTTGGAGATTGTGCGAATCCAGGAATATATCCATTTCTTCTAGGTTCTCTTGTTTCGTGGCATACAGACTTTCAAAGTGGTCTCTGATGATCTTTCGAATTTCTTTGTTTTCTGTTGTGGTATTCCCCCTTCTCATTTCTGATTCGGTTTATTAGGGTTCTCTCTGTCTTTCTTTGTGAGTGTTGCTAGTGGTTCATCTGTCTTATTTATTTTCTCGAAGAATCAGTTCTTGATTTCATTGATCTTTCGGATTTTTTTTTTGGGATTCCATGTTGTTGATTACTGCTCTAAGTTTTATGATATCTTTCCTTCTGCCTTATTTGGGCTCCTTTTGTAGATCCTTTTCTAAGATCTTGAGCTGTAAAGTCAAGTTGTTTATGTGTGCCCTTTCATCCTTCCTGAGAAATGCTTGCAGAGCTATAATTTTTCCCCTTAACACGGCTTTCACTGCATTCCATATGTTCTGGTAGCTAGTATCATAATTTTCATTTGTTTCCAGGTATCTTTTGATTTTGTCCTTGACTTCCTTCCTGACTCACTAGTTGTTCAACATTGAGTTGTTTAATTTCAAGGTGTTTGATTTGGTTCTCCGTGTCTGTGTGTGATTCACTTCTATTCTCAGTGCATCGTGGTCTGAAAAGATTGTTGATACTATTTCTATCTTCCTGATTCTATTGAGGTATGTTTTGTGTCCTAGCACAAGGTCTATTTTGGAAAAAGCTCCGTGTGCACTGGAGAAGAATGTGTACTCTTTCTTTTTGGGGAGTAACACCCTGTATAGGTCTATAAGCCCTCTCTCTTCTATTTCTTCTTTCAAAGCCAATGTTTCAATGCTGAGTTTTGTTCTTGTTGATCTATCCGACAAGAGGTGATAAGGCGATGTTGAAGTCTCCGGATACTATTGTGTTGCTAGCAATGTCCTCTTTAAAATCTGTTAACAGTTGTTTTAATATTTAGCTGTTCCCTATTTAGGTCCATATATATTTAAGAGTGTGATTTCTTCCTGTTGTACATATCCCTTGATGAAGAGAAAATAGCCTTTGCTGTTCCTTCTGATCTTTTTCAACATGAAACACATGTTGTCGCATACTAGTATGGCCACCCCAGCTTTTTGAGGGAGCTGTTTGTTTGCAGGATTATTTTCCATCCTTTCACCTGGAGTCTGTGTTTGCTCTGACTGTTGAAATGAGTTTCTTGTAGGCAGCAGAATGTTGGGTTCTGTCTCTAAATCCATTTTGCCACTCTGTGTCTCTTAATTGGTGAATTTAGACCATTGACATTAAGGGAGATTATTGTTATGGGGTTTTGTGTCATCTTTCTCTAAGGGTGTGTTTTGGTTGTAGGGTTTGTCTTGTCTTATAGTAGCCCCTTTAGCCCTTGTTTTAGGTTTGGTTTTGAGTGTATGAAGTTCCTGAGCTGCTGTTTATCTAGAAAATAGTGTACCGTTCCTTCGAGTTTGAGTGAGTTTAGCCGGATAGAGTATTCTTGGTGGAGCATTCATTTCAGTGAGTTTTTTTTTTTACTATATCTCGCCACTACCATTGGGCTTGGAGGGTTTCCTCTGATAGATCTGCTGTGAGTCTAAGGGGTGCTCCTTTGTATGTGATTTCCTTCTTTGACCTTGCTGCTTGCAGTATTATATCTCTATTGGCAGCATCCATCATTCTAACTATGATTATGTCTTGGAGTGTTTTTATTAGGGTCTCTTTTAGCTGGCACCCTTTGGGCTCCTTGAACCTGAATGGCTGAATTGTGGAGCTCTGGGAATTTTTCAGCAACGATTTGTTTCACCGTGTTTTTTTCATTGGGGTTGTTTCCCTGAGCTTCTGGTAGTCCAATGATTCTAATGTTGTACCTCTTGGAATCATCTGCTAGGACTCTGATTCTCTATAGAGCTATTTTGAGGTCCCTTGCCACTGTTTGTTGTTGCCTGGTGGCTTGGTGCAGCTGATCTTCCAGCTCACTGATTCTGTCCTCAGCTGTGGTCATTCTACTGTTGAGGGCACACACTGAGTTTTTTAGTTCATCTACAGAGTCTTTTATTCGTGACATTTCTGCTCTTATTTCTTCCCATAATTTGTTGATTATTTTCTGTCATGTTTCTCTATATCTGTCTCAATGTTTCATTGAGTTGATTGAATATCTTGATGACTTCATATCTGAATTCTATCTCAGAGAGGTCCTTTAGGTGAGTAGCACCTACTGTGGTTTCTGGACTCTTTTCATCTTTGTCCCCATATGATGGGAATTTGCGTTGTTTCTTCATGTTGTTGTATAGATATGGGAACTGAGATATTCCACTAGATTTCTTGGTATGAGTAAACTAACTGCGGCAGCGTGAGCATTGGCCTACCGGAAATTAAGCCACGCACACTCCTGCCATTTCTAAAGTGGCCATGCCCCACGGGAACCTGGTGTGTGTGTGGGGGGAGTACTACCTGGGAGGGGAAGAAGATCGGCAGGGCATTGGGGATGAAGAAGAAGAGGCTCAGGGCTGCTTTTGTCCCAGCATCCTAGAGGATTTCTGGGGCGCTTGCATGGCAAAAGCCAAGTCCTGGGTTTGAATGCTGGCGGGTTAACTGACCTGGGATGGGATTAAGACCAGCAGGGCGTTGGGGAGTAAGAGGAAGAGACTCAGCTTTTGTCCCAGCATCCTAGAGGATGCCTCTGAAAGAAAAATCTTATATGACTTTAGATTCTTTAAAAATTTAAATGTTTTAATTTTTTCACATTCTATTGAATCACCATGAGACACTCAATTACAAAGTTGTTCATGATTGGCTCTCATTCATATAATATTCCAACATGAAACCTATCACCATATAGTTTTTCAGAAAGGCTGGGCTAGTGGGCATTCCCACCAACAGTGAAAAAGTGTACTTTTTCCCCACATTCATGGCAGCACTTGTTGCTTTTGTTCTTTTGAAATTGTGTCAGTCTCTTTGGTGTGAGATGATATCTCATTGTTGTTTTGATTTTCATCTCCCTGATGGCTAGCGATGTGGAGCATTTTTTCATGTACCTTTGTCCATTTGTATTTCTTTTTTGAGGAAACTTCAGTTCATTTCTTCTCACCATTTTTCGATGGGTTTGTAGGGTTTTTTTCTTGTACAATTCTACTAGTGTCTTGTATATCCTGGACATCAATCCCTTATCAGATGGGTATTGTTTAAATATTCTATGCTATTCTGTGGGTTCTTTCTGTATTTTTGTCACTGTTTCTTTTGAAGTGCAGAAGCTTCTTAGTTTAATGTACTCCCATTTGTTTATATTTGCTTCCACTTGCATGGTGAATGCTATTTCATCCTTAAAGATGCTTTTAGCTTCAATGTCATGGTGAGTTCTGTCTACATTTTCCTCTATGTTCCTTATGGATTCATGTCTGATATTGAAATCTTTAATCCACTTTGATCTGACATTTGTGCCTGGAATTAGACAGAGGTCAGAGTTCATTTTTTTGCAGGTATCTATTTAATTTTCCCAGCACCACTTTTTGAAGAGGCTTTCCTTTTTCCACTTCATATTTCTTGCTCCTTTGTCAAAGATTAAATGGTCATATATTTGGGGGTCTGTGACAGAATATTTAACTCTGTTCTATTGGTATGCAGGCCTGTTTCTAGCCCAGTACCATGATGTCTTAATTACTACTGCTTTGTAGTACAGTTTGTAGTTGGAAATTGAGCTTCCATATGACCCCGCAATACCACTTCTGGGAATATATCCCGAGGATGCAAAAAACCACAGTATAAATGACATCTGTACCTATATGTTCATTGCAACACTGTTCACAATAGCCAAAACCTGAAAACAACCCAAGTGCCCTACAACATATGACTGGTTAAAGAAATTTTGGTACATCTACACAATAGAATACTATGCAGCTGTCAGGAGAGATAAAGTCATGAACTTTGCTTATAAATGGATAGACATGGTGAGTAACATGTAATGAGTGAAATGAGTCAGAAAGAGAGGGACAGACATAGAAGGACTGCATTCATTGGTGGAGTATAAACAACATAACATGAGGCTGAAACCTAAGATAGTAGATAGAGGGACAGGTAGAATGCTCCATCGCTGAAAGCCTGCCTCATGGGCAAAGGGAAGAAGGCAGCTGGAATAAAGAAGGGATCACTAAGAAAATGATGGTTGGAAGAATCGGTTGAGATGGGAGATGTGTGCAGAAACTAGATAAAGGACCAAACATGATAAGCTCTCAGGATCTGGATTGCAAACCATAATGCCCAAAAGTAGAGCGAGAGTATGGGGAAAATTGTCTGCCATGGAGGGAGGGAGAGAGTGGGAAAGGAGGTTAATACCAGGGATATTGGTGGTGGGGAATGTGCACTGGTGGAGGGATGGGTGTTTGATCATTTTGTGATTGTAACCCAAACATGAAAGTTTGAAACTATCTCACAGTGATTCAATAAAAATTTTTAAAAATGCCACTCCTCACACTGTGCTGATCTCGTCACAAACCCAGGTCAGTTCATCCGCCGGTTCTTAAGCCCAGGACTTGGATCTCTCCCTGCAAGACTCTCGGCGTCCTCGCAGACACCTGGAGAAAGGCAGTTCTGAGCCTCTGCCTTCCCCTCTTCACTCCTCACACTGCGCTGATCTCTTCCCAAACCCAGGTTTCCGTGGGGCGTGGCCTCCTCGCAAGTGGGCGAAGCTTCTGTAGAAGTGGGCGTGGCCTGTTTATCAGCGGGCTTACGCTCACACAGCCACAGGTACTTTAGCCATACTAAGGAACCTTGTCCCCAAGGAACCTAGTCCCCAACATACAAAGCTATAGGAAGAAAAAACGCAAATCCCCACCACTAGGAGAGGACAACGAAAATAATCCAGAAGACTCTGTCGATACTGCTCACTTAAGGGAGCTCTCTGACATAGAACTCAGAAGCAAAGTCATCAAGATGTTCAATCAACTCAATGAAACATTGAGACAGATATAGAGAAACATGACAGAAAAAATTCAACAAATTATGGGAAGAAATAAGAGCAGAAATGTCACAAATAAAAGACTCTGTAGATGAACTAAAAAACTCAGTCTGTGCCCTCAACAGTAGAATGACCATAGTTGAGGACAGAATCAGTGAGCTGGAAGATCAGCTGCACCAAACCACCAGGCAACAACAAACAGTGGCAAGGGACCTCAAAATAGCTCTGTAGAGAATCAGAGTCCTAGCAGATGATTCCAAGAGGTATGACATTAGAATCATTGGACTACCAGAAGCTCAGGGAAACAATCCCAATGAAAAAAAACACGGTGAAACAAATCATTGCTGAAAAATTCCCAGAGCTCCACAATTCAGCCATTCAGGTTCAAGGAGCCCAAAGGATGCCAGCTAAAAGAGACCCTAATAAAAACACTCCAAGACATAATCATAGTTAGAATGATGGATGCTGCCAATAGAGATATAATACTGCAAGCAGCAAGGTCAAAGAAGGAAATCACATACAAAGGAGCGCCCCTTAGACTCACAGCAGATCTATCAGAGGAAACCCTCCAAGCCCGATGGTAGTGGCGAGATATAGTAAAAAAAAAACTCACTGAAATGAATGCTCCACCAAGAATACTCTATCCGGCTAAACTCACTCAAACTCGAAGGAACGGTACACTATTTTCTAGATAAACAGCAGCTCAGGAACTTCATACACTCAAAACCAAACCTAAAACAAGGGCTAAAGGGGCTACTATAAGACAAGACAAACCCTACAACCAAAACACACCCTTAGAGAAAGATGACACAAAACCCCATAACAATAATCTCCCTTAATGTCAATGGTCTAAATTCACCAATTAAGAGACACAGAGTGGCAAAATGGATTTAGAGACAGAACCCAACATTCTGCTGCCTACAAGAAACTCATTTCAACAGTCAGAGCAAACACAGACTCCAGGTGAAAGGATGGAAAATAATCCTGCAAACAAACAGCTCCCTCAACAAAGCTGGGGTGGCCATACTAGTATGCGACAACATGTGTTTCATGTTGAAAAAGATCAGAAGGAAGAGCAAAGGCTATTTTCTCTTCATCAAGGGATATGTACAACAGGAAGAAATCACACTCTTAAATATATATGGACCTAAATAGGGAACAGCTAAATATTAAAACAACTGTTAACAGATTTTAAAGAGGACATTGCTAGCAACACAATAGTATCCGGAGACTTCAACATCGCCTTATCACCTCTTGTCGGATAGATCAACAAGAACAAAACTCAGCATTGAAACATTGGCTTTGAAAGAAGAAATAGAAGAGAGAGGGCTTATAGACCTATACAGGGCATTACTCCAAGCCTACCCGGATTTGGGCCGAGCATCCTCCACCCAGATCCTCCAAATTCCAGTAGGCGGGGGTCACACACAACTGGCTCCCTGGCGCCGTGTAATCCCATCAGCGGCCAAGACTCAGAGACTATAAAAACCAGATCTCGGAAGAGAAGAGTGCAGTCTTCTGCCCCTGCGCCTGACTGTCCTCGCTCGCTGGGACCCCATGGAGGGGACCGGGTTGAGCTTTCCTCCCTGCCCCGACCAGGGCTCCGGCAGCCAAATACCTCCAGGACCAGCCACCACCATGCTGAGACCACTCTCCGCACATATGAAGGTACTGGCAGAGGGACAAAGTCACGCGGGTTCCGGGGTCAAGATCTCCAAACCTACGCGGATTTGGGCCGAGCATTCTCTACCCAGATCCTCCAAATTCCAGTAGGCGGGGTTCACACCCACCAACTGGCCCCCTGGCACCGTGTAATCCCATCAGCGGCCAAGACTCAGAGACTATAAAAAACAGATCTCTGAACCGCGCAGCCGCATTTGCGGCCCGCGCGACATTTTATTATGACATCTTATTATCTCATTCTTACTTTGGACAAACTGGCAGGCTACCGAATATAGCCTGCCCACATGGCAGAGTCTGGCAAGCTCCCTGTGGCGTACCTAATATGCCAAATACCAGTAACAATGATGGGTCTCATTCTCCTAAAGAGCCTTGAATATAATCTCAAGGCTAGGATGAAGGAGACGTTACTGGGGCCTGCTCGAGGCAATCGACGACTAACAGGATGATTTGTGATTTGTGATTGACTCCCCCCAAAGAAAGAGTACACATTCTTCTCCAGTGCACACGGAGCTTTTTCCAAAATAGACCTTGTGCTAGGACACAAAACATACCTCAATAGAATCAGGAAGATAGAAATAGTATCAACAAACTTTTCAGACCACGATGCACTGAGAATAGAAGTGAATCACACATAGACACGGAGAACCAAATCAAACAGCTTGAAATTAAACAACTCAATGTTGAACAACTAGTGGGTTAGGAATGAAGTCAAGGACAAAATCAAAAGATACCTGGAAACAAATGAAAATTATGATACTAGCTACCAGAACATATGGGATGCAGTGAAAACCATGTTAAGGGGAAAATTTATAGCTCTGCAAGCATTTCTCAGGAAGGATGAAAGGGCACACTTAAGCAACTTGACTTCACAGCTCAAGATTTTAGAAAAGGATCAACAGAAATATCCCAAATTCCGCAGAAGGAAAGAGATCATAAAACTTAGAGCAGAAGTCAACAACATGGAAACCAAAGAAACAATCTGAATGATCAATGAAACCAGGAGCTGGCTCTTTGAGAAAATAAATAAGATAGATAAACCACTAGCACCACTCACAAAGAAACAGAGAGGGAGAACCCTAATAAATCGAATCAGAAATAAGAATGGACATATCACAACAGAAACCAAAGAAATTCAAAAGATCATCAGAGACCACTTTGGAAAGTCTGTATGCCACGAAACAAGAGAACCTAGAAGAAATGGATAAATTCCTGGATTCCCATCATCTCCCAAAGCTGAATAAAGAAGATATAGAGTACCTACATATACCTATTCACAACAAGGAAATTGAAACTATAATCAAAAGTCTTCCCAAAAATAAAAGCCCAGGTCCAGATGGATTTCCTAGCACATTTTTCCAAACATTTAAAGAGGACCTTTTGCCAGTTCTTCTCAAACTTTTCCAGGAAATTGCAAAAACAGAAACTCCCCAAAACAGTTTATTTGAAGTCCATTTCTCTCTAATACAAAAAAGAAACAAAGATAACACAAGAAAAGAAAACTACAGGCCGATATCCCTCATGAACACAGATGCGAAGATTCTCAACAAAAAATTCTAGCAAATAAAATTCAGCAACTCATCAAAAATATCATAAATCATGACTAAGTGGGATTCATCCTGGGGATGCAAGGATGGTTTAACATTCAGAAATCAATCAACAAAATCCATAATATCAATAAAAAAGATAAAATCATATGATTATATCAATAGATACAGTTTCTAGCATTTGACAAGATCCAGCACCCATTTATGATGAAAACCCTCGCCAAAAATGGGGATAGAGGAGACTTTCCTCAATATAGTTAAAGCCATCTACCACACACCTACAGCAAGCATCATAGGTAAAGGTAAAGGTAAAGGCCCTCCCGTTGATCATCAATTTGTTCGAGCGGGACCAGTAACGTCTCCATTGGAGACTTTGTTGTTACTGTGTTTGGCATATCGAATACGGTACGGGGAGCTTGCCAGGCTCTGCTGTGCGGGCGAGATACCCTCGGTAGTAGCTTGCTGGGCTCTCCGAGAGGGGCGGAGGAATTGAACTCGGGTCAGCCATGTTGGCTGCGTGCAAGGCAAACGCCCTACCGCTGTGCTATCGCTCCAGCCCATTACAGCAAGCATCATCATACTCAATGGGGAAAAACTGAGATCCTTCCATCTAAGATCAGGGACGAGACAAGGATGTCCTCTCTCTCCACTGCTGTTCAATATAGTACTGGAAGTACTTGCAATAGCGATTAGGCAAGAAAAAGATATTAAGGGCATCCCGATAGGGAAGGAAGAAATCAAGCTCTCACTATTAGCAGATGATGTTATACTATATTAGAGAACCCTAAAACCTCTACCAAGAAACTCCTAGAAATGATATACTTTTATAGTAAATTGACAGGCTATAAAATCAATACCCAAAATCCATGGATTTCCTATATGCAAATAGTAAAAGAGAAGAAAGTGACATGAAGAAAACAATCCCATTCACAATTGTGCCCCCAGAAAATCAATACCTGGGAATGAGCTTAACTAATGAAATAAAGAACCTGTACAAAGAAAACTACAAAACGCTACTTCAGGAAATAAAAGAGGACATGAGGAAATGGAAAAATATCCCTTGCTCATGGATGGAGAGAATTAACATTGTCAAAATGGCAATACTTCCCAAAGCACTGTACAAATTCAATGCGATCCCTATAAGGATACCCATGATATTCTTCAAAGAAATGGAGCAAACACTCCTGAAATTTATATGGAACAATAATCCCCCACAAATAGCTAAAGCAATTCTTGGGAAAAAGAAAATGGGTGAAATCAACCTCCCTAACTTCAAGCTCTACTACAAAGCAGTAATAATTAAAACAGTATGGTACTGGAACAAAGGCAGAGCTTCAGACCAATGGAACAAAGTTGAATATACTGACATCTCCTCCCAAGAATATGATCATCTAATCTTCGATAAGGGGGAAGAAAAGTGAAATGGAGCAGGAAAAGCCTCTTTATTAAATTGTGCTGGCAAAACTGGACGGCTACATGCAAAAAAGTGTGCTCAGATATCTGCCTAACACCATGTACAAAAGTAAGATCAAAATGGATTTATGACCTCAACATCAGACCAGAATCCATAAAGTTCATTGAATACAAAGTTGGCAAAACACTCCATGACATTGAAGCTAATGGTATCTTCAAAGATGTCACGCCACTGGCCGAGCAAGTGAAAACAGAGATAGAAAAATGGGACTATCTTAAACTAAGAAGCTTCTGCATCTCAAAAGAAACAGTGACCAAAATACAAAGACAGTCTACAGAATGGAAAAGGATATTCGCCAAATACACATCCTACAAGGGGTTGATATCAAGGATATACAAACACCCAAGAATAGCAGAGATAAATACCAAGAGATTTACTCCATGGCATGGAGGCCAGCTGCACATGCTAGGGCAAAAGGAAGATCAGATAGAGAAGGGAGGACCAAATAAAGGGTGTTGGTATGATCCTCCCAGGATGGAGATGTGAGACTGAGAGTAGATTTTAGACCGAACATAATTGCCATTTAATGCCTCTTTTGCAAACCACAGGACCCAAAAGAACAGAGAGAGAACAAAGGGGAATGCCCTGCCACAGAGGCAGCGTGGGATGGGGGGCATGGGGTATGGGAGGGATGCTACCCGTGGTGGTGGAGGATGGACGTTGGTGGAGGGATGGGTACTTGATCATTGTGTAACTGAAACCCAAGCACAAAAATTTGTAAGTCTATAACTGTATATCATGGTGTTTCACTAATAAAAAATAAATAAATGAAATTTAAAAAATTTTACAAATGCAAAATAAAAAGAAATCCTTCACCAGTGCCCACTTCCCACCACCAATGTCCCCATTTCCTCCCATCCCACCAGCCTGATTCTATAGCAGATACTTTCTCTCTCTCTCTCTCTCTCTCTCTCTCTCTCTTTCCCTTTTTCCCTTTAGCCACTTTTGTTTGTCACTCTGTTACTTAAAGGGTATCATGCATATCACTTTACCTTCTTTTAGCCCTCATTTCTTGTCCAGAGTGATCATTCCTAAATATCATTGTCATAGTGGTCCCTTCTCTGTCCTCAGTGCACTCTTCTTTCCTGTCCCCACTTGTGGAAAGCTTTCAACCATGGGCCAGTCGTCTAGGCCCTTGTATCTATTGTCTTTGGGTATTATCATAGTAAGTTTTTTTCAAATCTGTCAAATTAGTGTGATCATTCTATGTCTGCCCTGTCACTATGATTCATTTCACTCAGCATGATACTCTCTGTGTCAATCCATGTATAAGCAAATTTCATGAGTTCATTTTCCTTAATGAATGCTTAGAATTCCATTGTGTAGATGTACATAGTTTCTTTAACCACTCATCTGTTCTTGGGCACTTGGGTTGTTTCCATATTATGGCTATTGTGCTGCAATGTACATAGGGGTACAGATGACTTTTCTGCCTTGTGCTTTGGGGTACCAAGGCTATATCCCAAGGAAGAGTACTGTGGAGTCATACAGAAACTTAATTTCTAATTTTTTGAGCAATGTCCAGTTTGTTTTCCACAAAGTCTGGACCAGTTGCCATTCTCACCAACAGTGAATGAAGGCTCTTTTCTCTCTGCATCTAAGCCAGAATTGGTTGTTATTGTTCTTTTTGATGTGTGTCAGCACTGTGGTATGAAATGATATCTCACTGTTGTTTTGATTAACATTTCTGTGAATTAGTGATGTAGAGCCTCTATTAATGTCCGTTTTGACCATTTGTATTTATCCTTTCAGGAAGTTTCTGTTCAACTCCTCTGGCCATTTTTGTGTGGGGTTGGAATTTTTTTCTTGTAAAGTAGTACCAGTGCCTGATAGCATGGATATTAACCCCTTATCAGATGAGTTTTGGGTAAATAATTTTTCCCATTCTGTAGGCTATCTTTGTATCCTAGTCATCATTTCCTTTGAGACACAGAAGCTTGTGAGTTTAAGGGTCTCTTTTGTTTGTCTTTGTTTCCACGTATCACGAGAGTAGAGTTTCATCATTGAAGTAGTTTTTAACTTCAATATCACTGAGACTTCTGCCTAATTTTCCCTCAATTTAGCTTATGGATCCATTATCATCAAGAGTTCTGCCTATGTTTTCCTCTATGTAACTTATGATATCAAGGTATTTAATCCATTTGATTTGATTTTATTGCAGGAAATTAGAATGAGGTTGGAGTTTATTTTTTGCATCCAGTTTACCAGTTTTCCCAATACCACTTGTTGAAGAGGTTTTTCTCCCTTTCTGTGATTCATATTTTTTTACTCATTTATTGAAGATTAACTGATCATATATCTGAAGGTCTGTCTCAAGACACTCAACTTTTTGCATTTATCTAAGGGCCTGTCTTTATTCCAATATCATGCTGTTTTAATTACTAATACTTTGTAGTACAGTGTCAGGCTGGGTGATGTGGTACCTCCTATCTTATTTTACCCAAGCATTACTTTAGCTATTTGGGGTGGGGTGAGGAGTGACTTATTATTCCATATGAATTTTAGGAGTGTTTATTTATTTCTTTAAAAATGACATGGGTATTCTAATAGGAACTGCACTGAATCTGTACAAAGCTTTGGGGAGCATTACCATTTTTTATGATATTAATCCTCCCAATCCATGACAATGAGATGTCCTCTTTTTTTCCATGAAGTACTGTTTTATAGTTTTCTTTCTATAGATCTTTTGCTCTTTAGTTAAGCTGATTCTGAGGCACTTGACTTTCTGAGGCACAATTGTGAATGGGAGTTTTAATAATTCTTCCTTCTTTTTCATTATTTTCCTATCAGAAAGTAACAGACTTTTTCATATTAATTGTGTAGCCTGCTACTTTACTATACAAATATACTGTTTATAGGGGCTTCGTTTTACAGAATTGTTAGAATTTTCTAAATATAGTATCATGACATTTGAAAATAGTGAGAATTTGACTTTTTTCTTTCCCTTCTGAATGCTCTTAATTGTTTTTCTTGTCTAATTGCTATGGCAGGTACTTCTACTTCCAGTACTGTATTAAATAGAGGTGGGGAGACTGGGAAAATTTGTCTTCTGACTGATCTTAAGGAAAGGCTTTTCGTTTTTCTCCATTGGATATAATGTTGTGGGCTAAATGGTTTTGACTCTATTGAGTTAATTTCCTTTAATTCCTATTCTGTTGAGAGGTTTTACCAAGAATGGGTGCTGGGTTTTGTCAAATGCTTTTTCTTCATCTATTTCTATCATAAAATGATTTTTTATTTTATTGATAAAATGTATTATGTTGATTGACTTGTTTATGTAAAACCATCCTAGAATCCCCAGGATTAATCCTACTTTGTTGGGGTACATGATCTCATTGGCGAATTGTTGATTCTATTTGTTAGTATTTTGTTGAGGATCTTTGCACCTGTATTTGGCCCCAAATTCTCTTTTTTGTATGTTTATGTCTATTTTTGGGTGCAGGGTGATGTTTGCTTCATAGAGATTGTTTGGCAGTATTTCTGTTTCTTCAATCTCCTGGAAGAGCTTGAAAAGGATTGGCAGCAGGTCCTCTTTAAGGATTTGAAAGAATTCACTAGTGAATTCATCTGGACCTGAGTTTTTGCTTTTGGAAAGACTTTTGATTATCATTCCAATTTCCTCAATTGTAATATGTGTATTCAGATATTCCAAATAAAGGTTCTCAAAGTAATCTCTGATGATCCCTTGAATTTCCATGGTTTCTGTTGTGGGTTCCCCCTTCATTTCTGATTTGATTTATTAGGATGCTCTCTCTTTGTGAGTTTTGCTAGTGCTTTATTGATCTTTTTTTAAATTTATTTATTGAATCATCGTGAGAACAATTACAAAGCTTTCAGGTTTAAGTCTCTGTCGTACAATGATCAAATACCCATTCCTTCACCCATGCATATTTTCCACCACCAAGAACCCCAATATACCCCCCATCCCACCCCTCACCATGCCTGTGAGGCAGATAATTTCCACTTAACTCTCTCTCTACTTTGATTACATTCATTATTTCGACAAAAGGTGCATCATTATTATTCGGAATTTCCCCCCCAACAATCAAACCGGCTGAAAAGGCATCATGAAGTAATTTGTTTTCTATTGCTGGTTATGAAGACCATATGATGATTTTGGATTTATGATATTTGACTAACTAATTCTGAAAGGATTTTTGCCAAAAGCCACATAGTTCTGAGATTGGTTTGTGTGCTGCTGGGGGCGGGAGGCAAAAGAGATAGACACCCTTTCCCTCCTAGGGGTTCACAGCGGTGCAGCATAATGCATAGTCCATTCACATTTCTGCCAAAAACTTCTGGGTTCCTAATTAGGTCTGTGTGCCTCTGGGGCCATGGCAGTGCCAGAGAGCCACTCATGGGGGTCAACTCGTGATCTCGGCAGGGCGGGAAGGACGTGCCAGTTTCGCCCCCTAATATTGATCTTATTTTTTAACCCAAAGAAACAGCTCTTGGTTTCACTGATATTTTAGATTGTTTATTTGTATTACATTTCATTAATTTCTGCTCTAAGTTTTATTAATTCCTTTCTCCTACCTATTTTGGGTTCCTTTTATTGGTCATTTTCCATTTTCTTAAGTTGAGCAGTCAACTTTTTTATGTGGGTTCTTTTTCTTTCTGTTGAATGTTTCCATAGCTATAAACTTTGCTCTTACCACTGCTTTTGCTGCACCCCACATATTATGCTAGGTCAATTGTCCTCTCCTTATTTGTTTCCATGAATCATTCAATTTCCTCTTTTATTTCCTCTCTAACCCACCTGTTGTTCAGTAATGTTATATTTAATTTCCTGGTGTTTGTATTGCTTCTCTATTTCTGTTTATGATTAACTTCTACTTTCAGTGCATCATGGTCTGAGAAGATAGTTAACATAATTTTTATGAGTGAGGAGGAATGTTTTGTGTCCCAGCATTTGGTCTCTCTTGAAGAATAACCTATCTGTGTTGAAGAAGACGTGTATTAAGGTTTCTTTATGGATAAGAGTCATATATATACGTATATAAGTATTAAACCTCTCTCATGATTTCTTCCTTCATAGAAAGAATTTCCTTGTTGAGCTTGAGTCTAGTTGTTCTATCAAGAGATAACAGAGCAGTGTTCATGTCTCCAAGTACTATTGTGTCGTTATCAATGTCTTTCTTCAAGTCTATTAGTAGTTTATTTTATTTTATTTTCATAAAGTTGTCCACAGTAATTGATTACATTAAATATTTCAACATCAATCCCACCACATTATTACTTCCACGACCATTATTTTGAATTTTCCCACCATCATCCAAGCCTGCCCCAAAGGCAGATTTAGCAGTTATTTAAGTATATTGTTGGTCCCTCATTACATGCAATATGTTTAGGAGTGTGAGTTCTTCCTGATGGACAGATTCCTTGATTATTAATAAATGATCTTCACTGTCTCTTATAATTTCCTTATGCTTAAAGTCTATTTTGAGATTATTGTTATGGAGTTTTGTGCCATCTTTCTGCAGGAGTTTGGCCTGTTTATGGGACTCATCATTTCTTAAAGTAGCCCTTTTAGTTGGTTGTAAGGATGGTTTTGAGTCTATGAAGTTCCTAGTTGTTATTTCTCTGTGAAGTTGTGTATTATCCCTTCAAATACGAATGAGAGTCTCGCTGGAAAAAGTATTCTTGGTGAGACATTCATTTAATTGAGTATTTTTTAAGTACCTCCCACCACTGTCTTTGACTCTGGAGGGATTTATTTGATAAATCTACTATAAATCTTAAGGATGTTCCTTTCTATGTAATTTTATTCTTTGATCTTGTTGCTTTCAATATTCTATTTCTATATATGATTTTTTGTCATTCTGATTAGAATGTGTCTTGGAGTATTTTTATTTGGATTTCTTTTAGCTGTTATTCTTTGGGGCCTCCTGGATCTAAGTGCATGTGCTCTCCTTCTCTTGGCACTTCACAACAATGATGTCTTTGACTGTTGTTTCTTCATCAGTGTTGCTTTTCTGGCCCTCAGGGACTCCGATGATTATTATATTGTTCTTGAATTTGTCCCACAGTTCTGTTACCTCTTCATTTATTTTGAGGCATTTTTACTTTTTCTGCAGTAGTCTGGAGATTTTCTGTACCTCATAATGGAGCTCTCTAATTCTGACCTCAGCAGCTTTACGTTTTTCTTTTTATTTTTTTTATTAGTGAATCACTGTGAGGTACAGTTACAGACGTACAAACTTTCGTGCTTCATTTCAGTCATACAATGATTGAGTACCCATCCCTCCACCAGTGCCCATTTTCCACCACCAATGGCCCCAACATTCCTCCCACACTCTCTCCCCATCCCCTCCACCATATCCCACCTCTATGGCAGGGCGTTTCCTTTTGTTCTCCTTTCCGGTGTTGTGGTTTGTAGTAGAGGTATTAAGTGGTCATCATGTTAGGTCTATGTTCTACTTTTAGCCTGCATCTCCCATTCTGAGTGGGCCCTACTAGCACCCTTTACTTGCTGGTCCCTTCCGCATGCAAGGCCAGCTGCCTTTACTTGCTGGTCCCTTTACTTGCTGGTCCCTTCCCATGCAAGGCCGCTGCCTTTTCCCTCCGCATGCAAGGCCAGCTTCTAAGCTGTGGAGTAATCCTCCTGGTATTTATCTCTACTGTTCTTGGGTGTTAGTCTTCTCTTCTGTTATGTTATATTCCATAAATGAGTGCAATCTCTCTATGTTTGTTCCTCTATTTTTAACTCATTTCACTTGACATAATACTTTCCATGTTGATCCACCTATATGCAAATTTCATGACTTCATCTTTTCTAACAGCTGCATAGTATTCCATTGTGTAGATGTACCAAAGTTTCTTTAACCAGACATCTGTTCTTGAGCACTCGTTTTTTCCCCATATTCTGGCTACTCTAAACAGTGCCAGTATCTGTTACTTTACTGAAGATGCCTTACTGTGAGTTTTTAATTTTGCCTACCAATTTTTTAAGATCTATTCTTTTTGTTTAAAGTTTTTTCATTTCTGCTCTCCTATCTTCTTATGTTTTATTGGAAGTCTGTTCCATTGTTTCTTTAAGATTCTTAAAATCCTCAAAAATTCCTATCTAAATTTCTTATAAGAGCAATTAATAGCTCATTAATAGTGGTTGAGTTATCCAGACTACTATCTTTACTCACTAAGCCTGGTGGGTTCTGCTTTGCTTTTCCACTGTAACCTTAACAGTCTAGAGTTGTTTATTTTGAGTTTTTGTATGGCTTGGTGATTACAATTAGGAAATATTTGTATGATCATAGTGAGTTATGGATAGGTGAAGAAGTGCAGGTGGGAGGAATCCTGAGCTGGGGGCAAAACAGTAATCCTGAGTAACAAGCAGGGCCCTTGACATTGTTATGCTTCCTCAGTTTGCTGGCACTTTAGAGATTTAAGTCTTATATGACATTAGAATTTTACCAATTGGTAGATAATGGATGAGACGACTTCCATAGCTGTACTTATACTTCATTATATAAATGAATCAAATCATATATTGTATGCCTAAATTCATACAATGTGAATTGATGATTCATATATGTGAATTCATATCTGTGCCTCAAGAATTCAATGCATTATCCTAGCATCAGCTAAAACATTTTTGCATATATGGGGGATGAGGAGCATTGGTATCCATCATACTGAACTGGTAGATATAAAAAATGTAATTATGGTTCAAAAGATATGTGATTAGCACTTTTATTGTGGTTAGTCCTGTTACTGAATGCAGAAAGCACATGGGTGAGTGATCTGGATTTACAAGAAACTCACAGTCAATAAAAAATAAGTTGTTACTTACACTTGCACTTACTTGTGACATTAGATCACAATCACAACCATCCTGTTATTCGTCGATTGCCTCGAGCAGGCCCCAGTAACGTCTCCTTCATCTTAGCCCTGAGAATTTTTAAAAAGTGCTATATTCAAGGCTCTTTCAGAGTTAAGAGAATGATACCCATCATTGTTACTGGTATTAGGCATATTGGGTATGCCACGGGGAGTTTGCCAGTCTCTGCCATGTGGGCAGGTTCCATTCAGTAGCCTGCCAGTTTGTCCAAAGTAGAAATGAGATAATAAGATGTCACACAGCCCCAAATGCGGCTGCGCGCTTCCGGGAGCTGGGTTTTATAGTCTCTGGGTCTTGGCCATTGATGAGATTACATGGTGCCAGGGGGCGATTTGGTGGGTGTGACCCCTGCCTACTGGAATTTGGATGATCTGGGTCGAGGATGCTCAGCCCCAATCCGAGCAGGCTTGGAGATCTCAGCCCCAGGACCCACATGCCTTTGTTCCTCTGCTGGTACCTTCATGCATGTGGAGAGTGGTCTCAGCATGGTGGTGGCTGAGCATCCTCCACCCATATCCTCCAAATTTCAGTAGGCAAGGGTCACACCAACCAACTGGACCCCTGGCGCCATGTAATACCAAAGTCTCTTGCCCCTGTGCCGGCTCTCCTCGCTGGGGCCCCTTGGAGGGAGAGGGTTGAGTTTCCCTCCCCGCCCCAACCAGGGCTCCAGCAGCTGAAGTGACATTAGAAGACTGGACAAAAATCTATGGCCAAGGCCAGTGATCTTTAACCCCTTGTTCATGGACCAGTGCTACTCCACAGGTGTAGAAAGGTTCAAAACCACTGTCTACCACCTTGATTATAAGTGCTGGTCTGTGGAATAGTATGCAGTAAAGAGGTTGGTCCACAGGTGTAAAAACGTTATACAATACTGGCCTAGACTTTCCTATAGGATAGGTTTTTAAAATCAAAAGGATACATAGAATCAGAAGAAGGACAGATATGGTGGGTCATAATCCAAGGTGGTTTGTTACCAGAGTGAGTGCAGCATCTAGTGGGCTTTCCAGAAGAGAGATATCTAGAATACATGTTGCAGAATCTCTCAAATGTTGACTTTAGCACTGTAGCATTGTTCTCCAGTTCATTGATTTGCTCGAGTGGGCCCAATAATGTCTCCATTGTGAAACTTGTTGTTACTGTGTTTGGCATATCAAATACATCACTGGTAGCTTGCCAGGCTTAACCGTGTGGGCGAGATACTCTGGGTAGCTTGCCCAGCTCTCCAGCGGCAGAGGAATCAAACCCGGGTCAGTTGGCTCGGTCACATGAAGGCAAACGCCCTCCCCTCTGTGCTATTGCTCAGCCCAGATGTTGATTTTAAAGGGCATCTTGGAGTAATAAATAAGACAGACATCCTTCCTTCCTTCCTTCCTTCCTTCAGAGAACTTAGCCTGGAGAGTGTGACAATGTGGAACAGAGAGCAAATGCATGTAAAAGAAAAGCAGGATAATGTATAGAACTAATGATTGAGAAATAATGCTCCATGGAATAGAAATCTCAGTGGTATGGAGAGAATAAAAAATTAGGGAGTGAGTATTTTAGATCGTGGGATCTGGTGTTGAATCTGTACCAGAACAAGACTAGTCTTAGTGTGTTTGGGACAAAAATGCTGGGTATCTTTCAGTGTTTGGTGGTTGATTTTCATTTCTATAGAACCAATAGAATCAATAAGATTTTGCCCTGATGTGTTAACTAGAGGACAAGTTTGGTCTTTTCCAAGATCCTCTGGGGAGTCCTGGATTTCTGGGTACACATTACCCTGTGAGGCTGTACTTATAACATTAGCATTCAATTTAACAAGCCTCTGAGAAGCTGCTTCAGGTAGGTACAATCTCTTGCTTCTTATACTCCTCAGGCTGTGCTTTGATCCATGCCAACTTTTAGAATAATGCAGAAGAAGCTGCAAACTCAAATAGGGAACTCTGACTCTTATCATTTTATTTTTTCATTTTATAGTTTTCTCTTCTGCCCAGACTCTGTTCTGACAAGTCAAGGATTTTTGGCAAATAAGCTGAAAAGTTAACTTTAACAAATAAATATGATTATAGGCAGTCAACATACTAGGATTACTCTATTAGGGAAGTTGTTTATACAAATATTCTTATTCTTACAACTAACAAAACTGTAGGAAAAATCACTCATGTTTGAAAGAAAAGTATAGTAAAGTGCTATATTTCACTCCTGGATTCATGAAAAGAAAAATAAGCGACAAACAACAATGTGTTTCTGAATCTGATCCATCAGAAGCTTATTTGAAAGGAAGCAATTCCAAAAAATTTTTCTGCCCAGCAGGTTGATTCCAGAGGTTGATATTTTATGTAAAATAAAAGCTTTATTTGAATAGTATAGCATGATTTTTAAAGTTTTGTTTTGTCATTAAGCAAACATATCAAAAAAGTTTTTTAAAAGGCCAATTGCACTTGATTTATCAATGAAAGAAATAAAACTCTATATTCTTTGTGACTTCTGCCCCCGCGCCTGGGTGTTCCTTCCCGGAGCCCCTTGGAGGGGAGCGGGTTGAGCTTTCCTCCCCGCCCCGACCAGGGCTCCGGCAGCCGAAGACCTCCAGGACCAGCCACCACCATGCTGAGACCACTCTCCGCACACATGAAGGTACTGGCAGAGGGACAATACCACGCGGGTTCCGGGGCCGAGACCTCCAAGCCTAATCCAATTGGAGTCGAGCATCTTCCACCCAGATCCTCCAAATTCCAGTAGGCGGGGGTCACACCCACCACCTGGCCCCCTGGCGCCGTGTAATCCCATCAGCGGCCAAGACTCAGAGACTATAAAATCCAGATCCCGGAACATCTTATCAGAACTTTTTTTTATGACATCTTATTGTCTCATTCCTATTTTGGACAAACTTGCAGGCTATCGAATGTAGCCTGCCCACAGGGCAGAGTCTGGCAAACTCCCCATGGCATACCAAATATGCCAAATACCAGTAACAATGATGGGTCTCATTCTCCTAAATAGCCTTGAATATAATCTCATGGCTAGGATGAAAGAGACGTTACTGGGGCCTGCTCGAGGCAATCGACGAATAACAGGATGATGAATGAATGAATGAATTCTTTGTGAGGTGTGGGGGTGAGAACTCCCAAGCAAAGCTTAGAGCTTATAAGGGAATTGCACTTCCTTTCATGAATATTTCTGAAAATTGCAATACTAAATATTTTTAAATGGAAAATATTACCAAATTTTTAAGAAGAAAATAAATCCTTTGAGGGACTCAGGGCACATAGAATCAAGGTAGTAAGACTGGAGATAGTTTATAAGATCAGAAGCACTTTGTTTCAAACCAGTGACAAAATGTTAGAAAACACTTCTGAGAATGCCTCTTGAATTGTGAAAAAAAGTAAAAATCTAGAAAAGGTTTGTTTATTCATTCATTCAAAAATATTTATTAAGTGCCCTGCGATGAAATAGGTATGAGGAATTGGGAATGACCAAGAGACATAAGGATCTGCTTATATTTTATCTTGAGAATATAACCCACAACCCTGAAAATTACTTTTAGAGGATAAGAAAGGCAAAGAAGAAAATAAACCAAGGTAAAATGGGTAGATAGTGTGAACAGACACAAATAATAGAAAGAACTGGGCCACAGGCTGAGGGCAAAAGGTTGCGGCTGCCTTGATAAAAGGTTTATATGTAAAGGAAATGGCAAGTGCAGAGAATCCTGAAACAGAGACAAGGTCATCCAGTCTCAAAAGGCTAGTGTGCTGAAAGTAAGATCACGTTATAGCTTTGAGATCATTATAATTGATAATGAGCTCAGATTTTATTCTAAGTGAAATGGAAAGCCACTAATTACTTTTTCTGGTGAAGTAAATAGTAAATAGTTTTGCTTAGGAAAGGAAAGAGAGAGAGAGAGAGAGAGAGAGAGAGAGAGAGAGAGAGAGAGAGAGAGAGAGAGAGAGAGAGACTCATAAAGTAACAAAAGGAAATTAATACACCCCAAGATGGAATGCAGAAAATCAAGATAGAATGTACCTAAAACTATAATACAACATTTTTACCCCCTTATCTTTTTTCATTTGTTTGAGCAGAGTTTGATATTGAATGTTGGGCTTCATATATGCAAGGCAAGCATTCAACCACTGAGGTACATCCTAAGTCCCTGTTAGAGACTTTTAATAATCAAACTAATAGGTGGGAACAAGTAGATAAGCCAACATTACTTCTTAAAGACACAGACCTTATTTATGTTACCTTTATATCCCCTAAAGGACCTACACAATGTTTAATATATGGTATATGTAGCCTGTGCAAATACACCCACACTGACTTTTGAAACACAGGTACAGAACTTCTTTAGCTATTGCCTCTGTGCCACCCCACTGTAATAAGAGACAAACTTTAGGGAATTTTAAGTTCCTTCTTTCCCCTTCTTTCTTATCTGATGAATCGCAATCCATTCATTTTAGGTCTAGAGGAGCCAGTAAGAAATCCATAACCTGAACTAACAGTGGTGGAACAGTCCTTCCAATTAGAAGATCACACAGAGTTTAGTGCCAGCAAGGTCTACATTTTGAGTATTTATTTCTGAAATAGTGAGAGTCTGTCTTTTCCTTTTGGAAATAGGTCTATTGACATAGGTAAAAGATGCCTCACTTGTCCTCAGTGCAAAATCAATTGGTCAGTGAAGGATCAAGCTTGCAGTGCTGGCTGCATTAACCTCGTATTTCAACCATGAACAATGGCCAGTCAGGACAATTTATCAGAAACATGCCTAGGCTGTGCTCTCTTTTTACTTAGAATACACTTCTATTTCCATAAAATGAGCAATCCAACTTCTCAGTGAATTTCTGTAGACCTCATTAGGAAAAAAGAACCTCCATGCTTTCTTTCCCAACAACCCCTCCCCGATATTATTTTAATTTAATGAGGTAGTTTACAGTAATTTTACCACATTAAGTATTGCAACACCAATACCTTTACCATAACACCTTCTCATCTCCTTTAGTTAACTCCCTACCCCCAAACCTATCATGTGGAGTATTATAAAAGCTCCAGGTATTCTGAGAGTTTTAGATAGGTAAAGGTAAGGTAAGGTAAAGGCCCTCCCGTTGATCGTCGATTTGCTCGAGCGGGCCCAGTAACGTCTCCATTAGAGACTTTGTTGTTACTGTGTCTGGCATATCGGATACTCTCGGTAGCTTGCCGGGCTCTCCGAGAGGGGCGGAGGAATCGAACTCGGGTCGGCCATGTTGGCCGCTTGTAAGGTGAACGCCCTACCCGCTGTGCTATCAACTTGTGCTCTCAAGAGATTTACTTGTAAGCCTCTGGATCATGGCCATTAACATTAATAAGTTTAAATGGCCCCAGAGGTGGTTCATGGGCATGGCCACCAGGCTCCAGGAAGATAGGGATATGGATGGAGGTCGCCCATTTCCAACTCTTCAAGATCCTCGAAGTTCTGGTCACAAAAGCTGCATACCCGAGGTTTTCAGCAGATTTAATCTCATGCATGGAGACTAGACTCAAGCCTGTGGAAACTAGCCATGAGCATGGTGGCGACTGGTTTCTGGAGGCTTTCAGCTGTTGGGGTTCTATTGAAGCAGGCGGAGGGAATCACCTCCCCACCCCCATCAGGTTGTCCCGGTGTGTGGCATCTGGGACGCTCTTGCCTTGGGCGGACAAAGAAAAAGTGACGGCCAAGCTGGTTGCTGATTAGTGGCCATTTATTCAATCTCTCATCAATCCCAGCTCTCTGCAACTTTCTCCTCTAACCCTGTGTCTCCCACAAGCTTCTGTCCTCTGCTGTCTCTCTCTTTGGCTCAACCTTCCATCTGACACCTCCAATCTGCTTGTTCCTCTGGCACCGTCTCTCTCACTCTTTTTTTAACCCCACAATTCTTTCTTCCTGCTATATCCATCTCTATCTCTGCTGTCTCTCCCTCAATCTTCCCCCACTTCCCTCACTTTCCCCCTTTCCTCCCTGCAGCTGCTCTTCTTCTTCTCTCTCACCATGTCCCCCCAAGTACGCCTCCCCACGGGAAGTGCAATCAAAATGTTTTTCTAGTCTTCCCGACCACCTGCAGTCCACAAGGGCAAAACAGCCTGTAAGGTGTTTTTTTCCTGTCCTTGGTCCTGTAACTTGATTAACATCTTTAATTATCCTTCCTAACATTTACCATTCTGTATGACACACAGTAATAGACACTTTTAGGGTTGTAGGGTGATTCTCCTAGGGACATCTTGCTACAGACTCAGACTACAGTGCTCAGGCCAGATTAATCATTCCTAACCCCAGCAAAGTCCAAATCTAGTTATAACTTTTTGGATCATGACAGAATTTGTCCATAACCAAGCTCTTAACTTATAGTTAAGCATATGACACTTTGCCCAGGCCCATTTTGATGCAGGGTAGCTCATAGCTCACCACTTACCCTGGGTCCATCCAGTCCCTCATCGCGACCCTGCTTTTTGGATCTAGGAAATGAGGGAAACTGATGCTTATGTAGAGAGATCAGATGTCCAGGTGGTAATATTATCTGGAGTCAATCAACTCCCAAGCCACAGACTTGTCCTTTTAACTGTCTTCCTATATTCATACAAAAAGCAGTTACTCTGAAATAACTAATCATGCAGAGAACAGTAAGGAGAAAAGAAAGAGAATATTTACAAGCCAGAGCCTGATCAGGAGACAAAGGTAATTGACAGGTTTGGGGGCAATCAACAAACACAAGCTCCCAGTGGCTAGGGAGGAAGAACAAACCAATATTATCCTAAAGCCACCTGTTTTTGAAATAAAATGGTATTAGAATATATTTACTCCCGTTCATTTGCATGTTGTCTTTGGTTTATTTCATAGCAAAGAGTTGAGTATTTGAAAGAGAGCACATATCCCTGGGAAATATTAAACACTTATTTTGACTCTTTACTAAAAATATTCAATCCTTGTCAATGTTATTTGCTGAGGGGGCACTAAGAAAATGTGGTCTTGGTACAAATGTTGCCTCTGTGTAAACTCAAAGTGTGGCTGTTGAAAGATTTTAATAACATATGCTCCTAATAAAAGTTTCCTTAAAGGGGAGATTTGAGTGGGATACCTCCATAGTTGTCCCATAAGGAGATCTTAAATTGATATTGTTTAAATAATTTTATTATAAATAAGATTTCCCAGCTATCATATTGGAAGTGAAAATATAGAAAACATATATCTTCAAATAGTAAGTATTTACTGTGATATCCCCTGCCAAGAAAATTTGTCAACCTCTTATATAGGTAAGGCATTATTTACTCCCAAGGGTGGTGTTTATTTTGGGAAAAACTAATAATTTGTTTTATTAATAATATATATAATAGCAAGAAGAGTTCTCAAGTTTGTTGAGGATGGTCTACGATAGTAATAGAAAGAATAGTAGATGGTTGGAGCCTTGTGCAGTACTCACTACTAATTAACTTTGTGGCCTGGTATGTCAAGTCACTTTTGGGTTACCAGAATATGACTTGTAAAGTAAGAAGCTTAGACTAAAGTCCTTTATGCATTTATTATAATATAATAAGAATGAATATAAGACAGATGTTCTGAGCTAAAAGGGGTATTTGAGAGTTGGCAAAAGTCTTTTGTAAAGTAATAGGGGAAAATTGGAAAATTTGTAGCAAGGAGATATTTTTTGTTTTCCAGTGGCACACATTGTTTCTTTTTTCATTGCAGGGCTCTACTTTTTCAAGTCAGGGCTCTACTTATGGAGGTATCAGATTATCTGGTACCATGGTCCATCATGTGGAAACACTGTCCTGTCAAACACATGATGCTGTTGCTGATTCTCAGGTGTGGACCATCAAATGAGCACTCAGATAAGAGGTTTTGATTCACCCTCTTAGAAGAAAGGTGAAGGGAATATGTGCTCATTGGTGTCCATTGGTGGAATATGTTCACACTGGTGAGTGAGTATGAGGAGTTAAACATCAGGCAGCTCAGAAAACACTACGATATAAAACTCAGACACTGAAAAGCCTGAATATATGTAATATACATTTTACTTGTTTGAACTTTTAATATAGCTTTGTGGTAATGGTATTAGTGTCAAATCCTTGATTTTCCCTGGAGTACTGGGTTAGTACAGTTAGTACAAATAGACCAATATTTCCAGTAATATTCTGTATGAGGTTTCTAGACTTAAAACATAAAAATTCTTCAATATATCTACTTAAACTTGAATTCATATAAGAAAATGAATAATTTTTACTACAAGTAGGTACCATAACATATTAATATTTTACTTAACAGCCTTTAATTGGATGAGGCCAATTTCTGGAGAATTAATGAGGAGGCTTGATTTTTGTGTTACACAGCTGAGTGCTCCATATAAGGGTAGCCATACCCATTTAAATGCCTGTCTATATTGTCTTCTCTCACCTTCCAAGTATAAGATATACTTTTTAAAGTGATAAAGTCAGAAATAAAACTTTAACTTTACCCTTACACGTATTAGTTTACTTGAGGAGCTCATTCAAACTGTAAGTCTAACTGTGACTACAGAGCTGACCCAGACCCATATCAAACATTGTGATAATTGAGTTTTTCAAGTCTCTGTGAGAGCGAGATGGAAAGTTATATTATGGTTGAGCTAAGAAATCTTTCTATCATTTTATGGGAAAATAAACTATCCTAAAATACAAACATCTCTTCTTGAACTTTTTAAAATTTCCTTGAACTCTCAAAATGTGAAAACTTTTTAGTTGATTCAAAACAACAAGAAACATCACCCTGAGACCCTTCTTTAGCCAGCAAATAGATATAGCTAATACTGTCACTTAGAGAAGATTGGGTTCTAGAATGATTTCCTTTAACTATTAAGGAAGGCCACAACAACAACAAAAAAGGTATAACTTTCCATATGAGCAGAATAACATTATCAACTTTCTTTTAAAAATACCTTTTCTATTATTGTTCATTTTAAGTTTGTGCTTGTGCCAGCATAATTTTGACAAGCTTCAAAATATCTGCAGCTATAATTATAGAAGTTCTCCTTTAATAAAAATAAAATTTGATTTACAATAAGTAGTAGAAACTTGCTAGGCCTATTTTGATCAAAAAAGACCAATTTATCTGAGTTTCATTCTTCAAGTTGCACAGATATTAACTAGAAAGTTAACCTTCACAAGGTTAGAAGCTGCCGGCAAAGCTCCTAAGTACTAAGAAACATTTTGAGAACTTTAGTACCTCTTTCTCATATTATAATTCTCTTCTTTTTATCCAGTCATTCTTATCCCAAGGCACATTCTTCCTCTTCCAGTTCCCTCTCCTTTTCTTGGCATGTAATTAGCCTCATAATTGACCCACATTGTGCTTATCATGGGAACACTGATTTCTCAATTCTCATCATTTGATGCTTTGAAAAATCAAATTCTCAGTTCATCATCAACCCTGTTCTCAACTTAAAATTTGCCTAGCTTTTTGGAAACCATTCAGGAAATACATGCTTTATTGCCTCGTTTTATGTAATCTTTGTCATGGGCTTCTTCAGTTATCTCTTGTCATATAAAAAAATGACTCCAAACTCTGCTGTAAAATGATAACACTTCCATTATGTTCATTGAGTCTGTGAGTTGGAAATTCAGACAGCAAAGAGTGAAAATGGCATATCTTTTCTTTGGGATATCTGGAACTTAGTTGAGAAGGCTTCAACAAAGGCAAACACCTGGGAGAGCTGATGATAGATATCTTCCCTCACATATCAAGAGCTTGACTTGGGATGCCTCAAACGCTGGGCTTACCTGGGATCATCCGGTGAATAAATATTTTTGTAGGATAACACTGTTTTATCCTTCCTCAGGTAGTTTAGGCTTATCGGGTCACACCCATCCCAGTGCTCCTGAGTCACTCCCATTCCTCTGTTTATCTGTAAACTCTTCTCTGTGCTCTCTTCCCCAGTCGGTTAATCACCTTTCTCCCTAATCAGATTCTGTTAGCTTCTAAGATCAGATCCTTCTAAGGACATTGAACTTGTATTGTAAGTTATGTTTTTTGAATGGTTTACCTTAAAGCAATGTGCTTTCTGTATGGACACAGGAAAGCAGTTAGTATTATGCTTTGTAACTTGGAGTCAATTGACTCCGAATAATATTTACTCCTGAGCATCTGCTTTCTTGACTCAGGTGCCCTTAGTTCTTAGCACCCCAAAAGCAGGGTCCCAACGAGGGACTGAATGGACCCAGGACAAGCTTTGAGCTATCCTGGCATCTAAATGGGACAGGCCAAAGCACCATGATACTCAACTATAAGTTGAGGGCATGATCATTAACAAATGCTGTCATGATCCAAAAGTAACTAACGACGAGTCTAGGACCCTGCTGGGGCTAGGAAGACTAACCTGGCCTGAGGACTTAGGCGTGTGTAGTGAGATGTTCTCAGGAAGAACCAAAATGTAAGTTTATATCTCTTGCTGTGCTCATACAGAATGACATTGCTAGATTTATGACAACTATTTAAGTAGATTACTAGCTGAGGAAAGAACACACCCTTGTTAGGATCCCACCCGTGAGCGGATCTCCTAGTAATCTGGAGTAATCTCTTTAGATGAGATTATATCCTTGAGTTAATCTCCTGGAGGAGTGGTCTTACCTCTCTTTGTTAATTTGTTAATGTTCAACACACCTTTGTGTCACCACCTTACATTATTGCTATATAAACTAAGACTGTAAGATTGGAAAGGTCTCGAGATCCAGAGATCCAGAGTCAGAGAGAGAGGAGCTCAGGCTTCAGAGAGAGAAGCAGAAGGGGAGTGAAGATTGGAATAAACTACAATTGAAATCGACCAGCCTGATCCAGGCTACAGACAGCGCCTCAAGAGCACCAAACACAAGCGGTGAGATAGAGACATTCAGAAGGCCCGCGAACACATAATCTTCAGCGTGCTAAGATTTCACAGTTCTTCTTGTGACTTTAGCTTTCTCCTAGCTTGGTGACCACAGAATATTTGTAGTATTGGCACGGAAGGCTGGGGCTATGAAACAGTTTGGCAGCTTATACACAAGTTGTAGGCTGAATGGCCAATTAGGATCTTGCCTGAGAAGTCACATAGTTATTTTCCTTGTATTTTACTGATTAAAGCAATCACAAGTCTATCCAAGTTCAAAGGTAGGGTACATAGACTTTACCCTTTAAAGGAAGGTTCAATAATATTTATAATTAATATTAACAATTCAAATTGCTACACAGTGGCAGTTTTCTTGTCTAGGTGAAAGACTGAGGAGTCAACCTTGTCTCCTAGACATTCTTCACCCTAAACATTGTTTATGTTCTTCAAGTTACCCTTTAAAAATTTATAAAGACACTTATATAATTAAAGTAATTTCTATATTTAAAAAATTATTTTGATAACTAGAAAGTTAACCTATGAGTTAAAAAATTATATAGACAGTAAGTAAGCATACACTGGATTTGTGAAGGTGAGAGAGATACAGACAGACAGACAGAGACAAAGACACAGAGAGAGAGAGAGCACCAGAGAGACAGAGAGACAGAGAGAGAGAGACAGAGCTCTCTTTTGAACCATGTGCTTCAGGAGATGTATGCAGCTCTGAAATGTTTGAAATGTTTGAATTGGCAATTGCAAATATACACTTCCTTGAGAGCTTGTTATTTTATACATTTAAGAAATGTTATTTTATACATTTAAGAAATACTAATTTGAAACAGAAAGATGTCACTGGTCACTGTCACTGTCCTCCTATTGTTCATTGATTTGCTCTTGTGGGCCCAGTAACACTGTGAGATTTGTTACTGTGTCTAGCATATTGAATACAACATGGGTAGCTTGCCAGGCTTTGCCTTGCAGGCGAGATACACTCGGTAGCTTGCCAGTCTCTCCGAGAGGGGTGGAGGAATCGAACTCGGGTTGGCCCTGTAGGCCATGTGTGAGGCAAACACCCTACCCGCTGTGCTGTTGCTCCAGCCCAAGATAAAAAGATAGAAGATTAAATCATATGATGAAAGACTGCAAATTTGGTGTCAAAAGAAAGATTTTTGTAGAGCTTTTTATTTTTTGTTTTTATTCATTCTTTTTATATTAAACTTCATTCTTCTTCTAACACCAAAATTTCCAAGGTTATTTATAATATAGTTGTTTCAGGTCCACAATGTTCCAAAACCAGTCCTGCCACCAGTGTGAACTTCCCTCCACCAATGTCCCTAGTTTACCTTCCACAACCCAAGCCCGCCTTCTTAGCAGACGCATAACAAATTTACTTCATTTGCTTGTTACAACAAAATGGTAAATGGAAATGTCAGAAAACAGATCAACATGCGGCTGGAGTGATAGTACAGCAGATAGTATGTAGGCCTTGTATGCAACTGACGGGGTTGACACCTGGCACCAGATATGGTTTTCCTCGCCTGTCAGGAGTGATTTCTGAGTGCAGAGCCAGGAATAACCCCTGAGAACCTCCAGGTGTGGGTGTGGAGAGAGAGAGGGTGAGAGAGAGAGAGAGAGAGAGAGAGAGAGAGAGAGAGAGAATAGATCAATAAAAGTCAGTTTGTGATGATATATGTCACAAAGGTGTTACTAAAGTCAATGAGGATTTACTTTTACTAAGCTGGTTGGTACTGGTCATACTTTCTGTGTTATTATTTTTTTCACTGAGTTTGGTGGGCCTCTTTGCAACTTTCCTATAAAATTTGCCATGATCTTACTGGGTTGTAAGTAATGTGAAATTTGGAGGAGGTGGTCTCATGCCCACATTCAGCCATGTGCTTCAGGAGCAGTTGGAGCTGAGCCCTTTTTTTTTTTTTTTTTTTTTTTGTGACAATGGAGGTTGGGTGTGGAGATTGCTGGGCCTCAACTCCAATCTGAAAAGGCCACAAAGTTTTCAGCCCACAGATAGATTTACCTAAAACTATTTGGTGGTTTGGAAATTTGTTGAGGTGTGCAGAGCTTTTTAAACTAGAACGCTAAATGAGGCAGAATGCATAGAAGTTTTGATGTGTTGATCCACAGATTCAGGTAGGTAAGAAGTAGTGTATCCAAAATTTTTCTACAGAATTTTTTTTCTTATATAGTGTATTTTGAAAAAAATTTAAAATTCAATATTTTTTTTTCTTTTTCGGTCACACTTGCTGATGTACAGGGGTTACTCCTGGCTCTGCTCTCAGGAATTACTCTTGGTGGTGTTCAGGGGACCGTATGGGATGCTGGGAATTGAACCTGGGTTGGCCGCATGAAAGGCAAACGCCCTACCTGCTGTGCTATTGCTCCAGCCCTAAAAATCAATCTTTACTCTGCTAAGTTCTTTGCTTTCATATCTACTCTCATATTGTGCTTCTGTCTTCCAGTTTTGTTGAGAATCAGACTGAGGGTGACTCCTTGTCTGCGGTTCCTTTTGGTCAAGAGTAGGTCATTCTTGATCCCGTTTCATAGACTATTTAAGTACATTAAATTTTCTGTTCTTAGAATACAGAGAAAAATTTCTTGGAAGGTTTGGAAATGACTGTTTAAGCCAGTGAATTATGTAGCTTTTCTATCCAAGATTCTGCCATTTAACATGAAAAAGGGTCCTCTAATTCATCAATCTTAATTTCCTGTCCAAATTAACGTGAACTCACTCTGTTATCTCCTTGATTATTCAAACCTTCTGTGTCCTCTTTCTTCTTCCTCCTGTTTATTTGGAACATTTTCTTCTATAGAGAGCGATTAAAAAAAAAGAGTAAAAGACTTTCAAGACCTTTTGTTTCTATTATTAAATTCTTTGGTAATAAAATTTAAAGACTGCTACCAAAAAAAAAATAAAGACTGCTACCTACTAGATATGGGATGGAAGAAAGATTAGAGAGAACTAAATATGATAACCATTTCTAAGATATATCCTACCACATAAATCTTCTCTCATTTAGGCTAGACCATTCAGTTTTTGTATTTAACTGCAAATCATTTAACTGCAAATAACGTAAACTCAGTTACACTGGTTTAAGCAATTGCAGTCTTTATATTAAAAATATAAAACTGAAGTTAATTGGATCTTAGAATTGATGGAGAAGTTTCCAAAATTATTTTTATTTTCTTTGGAGTTGTTGTCTTATAGCCACACATTGTCTTCTGCCATTCTCAACATTTTGTCTATAATCCAAAATGCCAGTCTACCTTACATAAGGCACAAAAATATGGCAAGTCCAATTGCATCATATTATCGTGAAATCTCAGAATTTGAAATTAGAACTCAATATTACCTTGTTCTTTATGTCTTAGGGCAAGAAAAGGAAGGCACATTACATTATGTGTTGAAACAAACAGGATCTCTCTAAGTAGTGCTGTTTCCCCATGTCTCTGAAGAAGGTCTTCATACATTTATAAAAGTTGATTCCTTTTACGTATTCCATTAATGCTTGATCTCTGACCTTTTCTTTTGCAAAAGAAGTAAAAGTTTCAATTCCTACTTTTGGTGAACTGTTACTCTGGCATTGATAGTCATGGCTCTCTGGCCTTACCACTTTTCTCGTAGAAAATGCACCACTTCCAGATGAATCTAAAATTTTTGGTCACATTAATAATCAGATAATTCCTCCACTGAATGAAAATTTGTCCTTCTGTAACTTTCATATTTTGTTTTAGTTTTGCCCTCTAAGATAATGTAATCAAATCTATTGTCTCTTATTTGATTTCTTTAAATATTTATGAAGAGTTATAAAATTTCTCCTTAGGCTTTTCTTCTGCCAACTAAATATACTTAGTCCCTTCAACTAACTTATTTTCAGATCACATAACTCTTGTACTTGTGATTGTTCTGAGCATTCCTTTGTCTCCTGTGTCTCTGCTCGTGTGAGGTCAAGGATTATGCCTTTTATTTACCATTGTGACACTTTTGTCTAACATTCCTGTTAGAATTGTAGGAATGTTAAAATTATATGTATACATATATAACTAATGAAATTGTTAAGTATAATAACAGACATAATTTAGAGTGGGTTTTTGAACAATTTTATTATATTCTAGATTTTATACACTAGCAAAATTGCTTCACTTGATCACTTGATATCCTGTTAGTCATCGATTTGCTCGAGTGGGCGCTAGTAATGTCTCCATTCATCCTTGTTGCGTGCTAACATAGCTCAAAGGAATCTACTCATTCTAGGAACATGAAGCTCCTAGTACCAATCTTTCAGGGTCTTGATAAAGAAGTCTGACCATCTCGTAGGTGGGCGGCCACACGGTCTTTTGACGTCCTGTGAAATCCGGTCAGTAATGGCTTTAATCCAGTGGTCATCTCTAAATCTCATTACGTGTCCAGCCCATCTGATTTTCCATGCCTTGGCAAACAAGACAGAGTCCCTGATTCTTTTTTTAAAAAAAATATTGATACCTTTATTTTTTTTCTTTTTATATATTTTTTGTTCTTTTGTTTGTTTGTTTTATTAGTGAAACACCATAGGTACAGTTGTAGACTTACAAGTTGTTGTGCTTGGGTTTCAGTTATACAATGATGGAGTACCCATCCCACCACCAGTTCCCATTCTCCACCACCACCAATCCCAGTATCCCTCCCACCCCACCATCCCCCATCTCACCCAGCCTCTGTGGCAGGGCACTCCCTTATGTTCTATCTCTTCTTTTGGGTGCTGTGGTCTGCAGAAGAGACATTGGGTGACAATCATGTTCTGTCTATAGACTACTTTCAGCATTCATCTCCCATCCTGGGCGGATCTTCCCAGTACCCTTTATTTGATGCTCCCTTCTCTACCTGAGCTGCCTATGCCCCAAGAGTGTGCAGCTGGCCTCTAAGCCATGGAGTGAACAACCTGGTATTTATCACAGCTGTTCTTGGGTGTTAGTCTCTTATTTTGTTACTTTATGTTACCCAGATGAATGCAATATTTCTATGTCTGTCCCTCTCTTTCTGACTCATTTCGCTTAGCATATTTTCCATGTAGTACCACTTGTATGTAAATTTTATGACTTCATTTTTTCTAATGGCTACATAGTACTCCATTGTGTAGATGTACCAAAGTTTCTTTAACCAGTCGTCTATTCTCAGGCACTCAGGTTTTTTCCATTTTCTAGCTACTGTAAATAGTGCTGCAATGAACGAACAAGTGCAGAAGTCACTTAGAGTATATTTATTTGCCTCTCCGGGGTATATTCCCAGGAGTGGTATTCCTTGGTCAAATGGGAGGTCAATTTCTAACTTTTTTGAGAATCGTCCATACTGTTTTTCAAAAGGGTTGAACCAGTCGGCATTCCCACCAGCAGTGAAGGAGAGTCCCTTTCTCTCCACATCTCTGCCAACATCAGTTGCTTTTGTTCTTGTGGATGTGGGCCAGTCTCTGTGGTGTGAAATGATATCTCATTGTTGTTTTGATCTGCATCTCCCTCATGATTAATGATGTAGAGCGTTGTCTCATGTGCCTTTTAGACATTCGGATTTCTTCTTTGAGAAAGTCTGTTCTTTTTGTCGCCCCACTTTTTAATGGGGTTGGATGTTTTCTTCTTGTGGAGTTCAACCAGTAATTTGTATGTCCTTGATATTAATCCCTTGTCGGATGTGTATTTGGAGAATATCCTTTCCCATTCTGTAGACTGTCTTTGTATTTTGGTCACTGTTTCTTTTGAGGTGGAGAAGCGTCTTAGATTAAGATAGTCCCATTTGTCGACCTCTGTTTTCACTTGCTTGGCCAGTGGCATGACATCTTTGAAGATACCATTAGCTTCAATGTCATGGAGGGTTTTGCCAACTTTGTCTTCAAAGTACCTTATAGATTCGGGTCTGATGCTGAAGTCTTTGATCCATTTTGATCTTATTTTTGTACATGGTGTTAGGCAGAGATCTAAGCCCAGTTTTTTGCGTGTAGTCGTCCAGTTTTGCCAGCACCATTTGTTAAAAAGGCTTTCCTTACTCCACTTTGCATTTCTTGCTCTTTTATCAAAGATTAGATGATCATATGTTTGAGGGGAGATTCAACCCTGTATACTCAACCCTGTTCCATAGGTCTGCAGCTCTGCCTTTGTTCCAGTACCATGCAGTTTTAATTATTACTGATTTGTAGTAGAGTTTAAGATTTAGGAGGTTAATTCCTCCCATTTTCTTTTCCCCAAGAACTGCTTTAGCTATTCGTGGGAAAGTATTGTTCCATATAAATTTCAGGAGTGTTTTCTCCATTTCTTTGAAGAATGTCATGGATATTCTAATAGGGATCACATTGAATTTGTGCAGTGCTTTGGGAAGTATTGCCATTTTGACAATATTAATTCTCCTCATCCATGAACAGGGGGTATTTTTCCATTTCCTCGTGTCCTCTTTTATTTCCAGAAGCAGCGTTTTGTAGTTTTCTTTGTACAGGTCCTTTACTTCCTTAGTTAAACTAATCCCAAGGTAGTTGATTTTCTGGCGTACAATTGTGAACGGGATTGTTTTCTTTATGTCATTTTCTTCTCTCTCACTATTTGCATATAGGAAACCATGGACTTATGGGTATTGGTTTTATAGCCTGCAACTTTACTATACAAGTCTATCGTTTCTAGGAGTTTCTTCGTAGAGGTTTTAGGGTTCTCTAATATAGTATCATATCATCTGCAAATAGTGAGAGCTTGATTTCTTCCTTTCCTATTTGGATGCCCTTAATCTCTTTTTCTTGCCTAATTGATATGCTAATATTTCCAGTACTATGTTGAACAGTAGTAGAGACAGTGGGCATCCTTGTCTCATCTCTGATCTTAGGGGGAAGGCTCTCAGTTTTTGTCCATTGGGGATGATGCTTGCTGTAGGCTTGTGTTAGATGACTTTAACTATATTAAGGAAAGTCTGCTCTATCCCCAGTTTGGCCAGGGTTTTCATCATGAACGGGTGCTTGGTCTTGTCAAATGCTTTCCCTGCATCTATTGATATGATCATATGATTTTTATCTTTTCTTTTGTTGATATGATAGATTATGTTGATTGATTTCTGAATGTTAAACCATACTTGAATCCCGGGATGAATCCCACTTGGTCATAGTGTATGATCTTTTTGATAAGTTGTTGAATCTTATTTGCTAGTATTTTTGAGAATCTTCATATCCATGTTCATCAGGGATATCGGCCTGTAGTTTTCTTTTCTTGTGGTGTCTTTGCTTCCTTTTGGTATTAGAGAGATATGGACTTCATAGAAACTGTTTGGGAGAATTTCCGTTTATTCAATTTCCCGGAAAAGCTTGAGAAGGACTGGCAGTAGTTCCTCTTTGAATGTTTGGAAATATTCGCTAGTGAATCCATCTGGACCTGGGCTTATGTTTTTGGGAAGACTTTTTATTACAGTTTCAATTTCCTTGATGTTAATAGGTCTTTTCAGGTATTCTATATCTTCTTGACTAAGCTTTGGGAGATGATAGGAATCCAGGAATTTATCCATTTCTTCTAGGTTCTCTTGTTTCGTGGCATACAGACTTTCAAAGTAGTCTCTTATGATCTTTTGAATTTCTTTGGTTTCTGTTGTGATATCTCCATTCTTATTTCTGATTCGGTTTATTAGGGTTCTCTATCTCTCTGTTTCTTTGTGAGTGTTGCCAGTGGTTTATCTATCTTATTTATTTTCTCGAAGTACCAGCTCTTGGTTTCATTGATCTTTTGGATTGTTTCTTTAGTTTCCATGTTGTTGACTTCTGCTCTAAGTTTTATGATCTCTTTCCTTCTGCCAGATTTGGGCTCCTTCTGTTGAACCTTTTCTAAGATCTTGAGCTGTGAAGTCAAGTTTCTGATGTGCGTCCTTTTTTCCGTCCTGAGATATGCTTGCAGGGCTATAAATTTTCCCCTTAATATGGCTTTAGCTGCATCCCATAAATTCTGGTAGCTGGTGTCTTCATTCTCATTTGTTTCCAGGTACCTATTGATTTTGTCCTTGTCTTCCTTCCTGACCCACTCATTGTTCAGCAGTGAGTTGTTTAGTTTCCAGGTGTTTGATTTGGTTCTCCGTGTCTGTCTGTGATTCACTTCTATTCTCAGTGCATCGTGATCTGAAAAGATTGATGATACTATTTCTATCTTCCTTATTCTATTGAGGTATGTTTTGTGGCCGAGCACATGGTATATTTTGGAAAATGTTCCGTGTGCACTGGAGAAGAATTTGTATTCTATCTTTTTGGGGTGTAAAGTCCTGTATAGGTCTATAAGTCCTTTCTCTTCATCCAAAGTGATGCTTCCTTGCTGAGTTTTGTTCTTGTTTATCTATCCAGAGGTGATAAAGCGATGTTGAAATCTCCAACTACTATTGTGTTGCTAGCAATGTCCTCCTTAAACTCTGTTAGCAGTTGTTTTAAGTGATCATATGATTTTTATTTATTTATTTTATTTATCTTTATTTTATCTAGCTGTTCCCTCATTAGGTCAGTATACATTTAAGAGTGTGATTTCTTCCTGTTGTACGTATCCCTTGATGAAGTGAAAATGGCCTTCGCTGTCCCTTCTAATCTTTCTCAGCCTGAAATTAATATTGTAGGATACTAGTATGGCCAACCCAGCTTTTTTGAGGTAGCTGTTTGCTTGCAGGATTGTTTTCCATCCTTTAACTTTGAGTCTGTGTTTGCTCTAATTGTTCAGATGAGTTTTTTGTAGGCAGCAGAATATTGGTTTTAGTTTCTGGATCCATTTTGCCACTCTGTTTCTCTTGGTAGGTGAATTTAGACCATTGACATTAAAGGAGATTATTTTCATGGGGTTTTGTGCCATCTTTCTGTAGGAGTTGGTTATTTTTATACGTGTTTTCCTTCTGATCTTATAGGAGCCCCTTTAGTCCTTCTTTTAGACTTGTTTTTGAGTCTATGAAGTTCCTGAGCTGTTGTTTATCTACAAAGTTGTATATCTTTCTATCGAATTTGTGTGAGAGTTTAGCTGGATAGAGTATTCTTGGTGAGGAGTTCATTTCATTGAGTTTATTCACTATATTCCACCACTGCCTTCGGCCTTGGAGGGTTTCCTCTGATAGGTCTGCTGTGAATCTAAGGGGTGCTCTTTTGTATGTAATTTCCTTCTTTGATCTTGCTGCTTGTAATATTGTGTCTCTGTCCACAGCATCCATCATTCTGACTATGATATGCCTTGGGGTGTTTTTTCTGGGGTCTCTTTTAGCTGGTACCCTTCTGGCTCCTTGGATCTGGATATCTGCATTCCTTAACTCTGGGAACTTTTCAACAATGATTTCTTTAACTGTAACTTTTTCACTGGGGTTGTCTCCCTGTCCTTCTGGTACTCCAATGATTCTAATGTTATTCGTCTTGGCATCATCCCCTAGATCTCTGATTCTCCTTAGAGCCATTTTGAGGTCTTTTCCTATTGCTTGTTGTTCCCTATGGGATTTCTGTTGCTCGTCTTCAAGCTCGCTGATTTTCTCTTCAGCTGCACTTATCTTATTGCTAAGGGCACTTACTGACTTTTTAATTTCATCTACTGAATCCTTTATTTGTGACTCTTCTTTTTGTAGCTTTTTTTTAATTTCTGCTCTCATTTCTTCCTGTATTTTCTCAACTATCTGTTCTGTTGTTTCTTTCATTTCTTCTTTTAGTTCTCTGGGTATCTCTTCCATTGATTCTTTGAGTAGATCTTTGAACACCCTTTTCATTTCGTCCCAGAATTCTTTATCGAAGAAAGTATAATTGTGGACAACCTCTGTTGAGGATTTGGGATTCTTTTCTTCGTATTCTCCTTGCAGCGGAGATTTGCACTGTTTCTTCATGTTGGTTTGGTTACCTAGAGCTAGCACTCTGAAATTACAGGTACTGTTCCCTCTTATCTTGGTAAAGGGTTTTGGATAAGGTTAGTCGATGGTAGCCACCCTTCTCCCTTTCTAGAGTCTGATCTTCTTCTCAATCAGGCATTATTTCTTCGTTTTATAACCAACTTTGTTTTATAACCGACTTCATTTTATAACCATTGAGTGAAGCTTTGGAGGAGGTGCTTTTTATTATTGAGCTTGTACAGCTTATTTCATACTGTTTTTTTGTTAGTAATGGAGTAGGCGAGTGGGATGTTGTTTTATTGTCGTAGAGGTGGTCAGAAATTTTTGGTCGGTATTAGGCGACAAAGTGTGGGAAAGTCTTGAGTGCTTGGATTGGGAGGCCACGCCCCCTTCATAGTGGCCACGGCCCAGCCCACCCAGGGTCATTCCCACCCAGGATCCTGGAATGGAAGAGGGGCGATGGGGAGTCCAGCGGAGCAGAGGCAGGTGTCCCCTGCTGGAGCGTGTCAGGTTCTGTGGGAAAAGGGACTGGGCTGTGGGGGAGGAGCAGCTGTCCCAATTGGAGTCCCTGATTCTTAAGCGTTGACAGAGGTCGGAACTCCAGATTCTTTCTCTCATATAAGTGAAGTGTGATACTCCAAGCATAGGTTTTTCGATTCCTCTTAGATCCAGATAGCATTCTCATCCTATTTTCGTAGGACCCAGATCTCTGAGGCGTATGTTAATGCAGAAAGAACAGTGGAATCAAAGAGATGTGCTCAGAGCTGGAGGTTCTTCATCCTCTAGTTATTTCTTCAATCCTCTTGAAGGCATTCCTAGCTTCTCTCTTCTTCCTGCAAAACTCAGGTGCCAGGTCATTCGTCATGTTGACTTCTCGACCTAGATACACGTAACTGTTGCATTCAGAGATGTTCATCCCGCTGAGAGTGAATGGAACATCAGGAACAAGATTGTTTCTAATGAACATTGTCTTTGTGAGATTCAGCTGTAATCCAACCTTTCCACACTCACGGTTGAAGTAGGTCAGCATTTGTGCCGCTTGGCTGATGTTTAGTGTTTTTAGAACAATGCCATCAGCAAAGCGGAGGTGGTGTAGTTGCCGATCATCTATCTTCACTCCCATTCCTTCCCATTCCAGTCGTTGCTTGACATTTTCAAGGGTGGCACTGAAGAGTTTCGGTGAAATAATATCACCCTGCCAAACTCTTCTCTTGACATGGATGAGCACTTCCTTGTACAATGGTGAGATCCTGGTAGTGCATCCATAATACAGCTCACAGAGGATCCTGATGTATTGAGTTTGAATGCCCTGATTGGCTAGGGCTTCAATGACTGCTTCAGTCTCAACAGAATTAAAGGTATTCTATTTAATGAACATTAGACAGAGCGGCATCTTGAATTCCCGAGAAACCTCAATGAATTTGGTTATCACGTGGATATGGTCGATGGTGCTGAATCCTTTTCGGAACCCGGCTTGCTCGCATGGTTGTCCTTCATCTAGTGTTCTGACAATCCTATTCAGGATGATTTGAGTGAACAGCTTGTAGATGACAGACAATAGGCAGATTGGGCAATAGTTGCCAATGTCGTGGATGTATCCTTTCTTGTATAGTAGTACGGTCCTGCTGGTTTTCCATTGGGACTAAACCTTGCATTCAGACAGGTAGTGTGTGAAGAGCCGAGCCAGTTTGTTGATGAGTACTGATGGTAGGTTCTTCAGGTGTTCAGGTCTGACCTTTTCTGGGCCAGGTTCTCTTTGTTTCTTTACCGAAAAGATGGCGTGTCGGATTTCGGAAGGGAGGACATTGGAAATGACATATCCATCATGCGGAATTTTGTATGTGGGCAAGTGGACGTAACTCTTAAAGATATCTGAGTAGAAGTCATGAATAATCTTCTCCATTGCCCTTCTGGAATATGTGATAGATCCATCAAGACATCGAAGGGCAGTCATCTTGGTCTTGTAGTTGGTGAAGGACAGGCGGGTGTTCTTTTTTTCACAAAAATTGCTTATAATATAGATATATTGCTTTTATAATTGAAAAGGAAAAAGAATAGCACAATTATAATTTTCACCTCTTTGTTCAAAACTTGAGGTGATATTCAGGTATGACTGACTAATGCAGAGAGACTATTGTGGAGTTATTACTTTCCTTATACAAATGCTGTAATACTTTCTTTTCTTTTTTTTTCCCTTTATTTTATTTTATTTTTTTTAAAGTTGTAGATTTACAATTTTTTGTGCTTTGGTTTCAATCATACAATGATCAGATACCCATCCCTCCACCAGTGCCCATCTTCCACCACCATGGATAATATCCCTCCCACCCCCATCCCCCTATCCCCCCTGTCTCTGTGGCAGGGCAATCCCCTGTGTTCTCTCTCTCCTTTTGGGTGTTGTGGTCTGCAAAAGAGGCATTGAGTGGCAAACATGTTCAGTCCATAGTCTACTTTCGACATGCATCTCCCCTCCTGGGAGGATCCTCCAAACATCATTTATTTGGTGCTCCCTTCTCTATCTGAACTGCCCTTTCCTCTAGGATACCCGGCTGGCTTCTGAGTTATGGAGTAATCCTCCTGGTGCTGATCTCAGCTATTCTTGGGTATTAATCTCATACTTTGTTACTTTATATCCCCCAGATGAATGCAATCTTTCTATGTCTATCCCTCTCTTTCTGACTCATTTCGCTTAGCATGATACTTTCCATATTGTACCACTTGTATGTAAATTTCATGACTTCATCTTTTCTAAGAGCTAGATAGTACTCCATTGTGTAGATGTACCAAAGTTTCTTTAACCAGTCATCTGTTCTTGGGCATTCAGGTTTCTTCCAGTATCTGGCTATTGTAAAGAGTGCTGCAATGAACAAACAAGTGCAGATGTCACTTCGACTATACATTTTTGCCTCTCTGGGATATATTCTCACGAGTGGTATTGCTGGGTCAAATGGGAGCTCAATTTCTAATTTTTTGAGAATCGTCCATACTGTTTTCCAGAAGGGCTGAACCAGTGGACATTCCCACCAACAGTGAAGGAGTGTCCCTTTCTCGCCACATCCACGCCAGCATCGGTTGCTTTTGTTCTTTTGAATGTGGGCCAGTCTCTGAGGTGTGAGATGGTATCTCATTGTGGTTTTGATCTGCATCTCCCTGATGATTAATGATGTAGAGCATTTTCTCATGTGCTTTTTTGCCATTCGGATTTCTTCTTTGAGAAAGTTTCTGTTCATTTCATTGCCCCATTTTTGGATGGGGTTGGATGTTTTCTTCTTGTGGAGTTTAACCAGTATTTTGTATATCCTGGATATCAACCCCTTGTCAGATGTGTATTCGGTGAATATCCTTTCCCATTCTGTAGACTGTCTTTGTATTTTGGTCACTGTTTCTTTGGAGGTGCAGAAGCTTCTTAGTTTAAGATAGTCCCATTTATCTATCTCTGTTTTCACTTGCTCTGCCAGTGGCGTGGCATCTTTGAAGATACCATTAGCTTCAATGTCATGGAGGGTTTTGCCAACTTTATCTTCAATGTACCTTATGGTTTCTGGTCTGATGTTGAGGTCTTTAATCCATTTTGATCTTACTTTTGTACATGGTGTTAGGCAGAGTTCTGAGCCTATTTTTTTGCATGTAGCCGTCTAGTGATGCCAACACAATTTATTAAAGAGGCTTTCCTTACTCCACTTCACATTACTTGCACCTTTATCAAAGATTAGATGAGCATATGATTGAGGAGAGATGTCAGTGTATTCAACCCTGTTCCATTGGTCTGCAGTTCTGCCTTTGTTCCAGTACCATGCTGTTTTAATTATTACTGCTTTGTAGTACAGTTTGAAGTTCGAGACGTTGATTCCTCCCATTTTCTTTTTCCCAAGAATTGCTTTAGCTATTCGTGGGGGCTTATTGTTCCATATAAATTTCAAGAGTGTTTGCTCCATTTCTTTGAAGAATGTCATGGGTATCCTTATGGGGATTGCATTGAATTTATACAATGCTTTCGGTAGTATTGCCATTTTGACAATGTTAAGTCTCCCGACCCATGAGCAGGGGATATATTTCCATTTCCCCATGTCCTCTTTTATTTCCTGAAGTAGCGTTTTGTAGTTTTCTTTGTACAGGTCCTTTACTTCCTTAGTTAAGCTGATTCCTAGGTACTTGATTTTCTGGGGCACAATTGTGAATGGGATTGTTTTTTTCATGTTGCTTTCTTCTCTTTCACTGTTTGAGTATAGGAAAGCCATGGACTTTTGGGTATTGATTTTATAACCTGCAACTTTACTATATGAGTCTATTGTTTCTAGGAGTTTTTTGGTGGAAGTTATTGGGTTCTCTAAGTAGAGTATCATATCATCTGCGAATAGTGAGAGCTTGATTTCTTCCTTTCCTACCTGAATGCCCTTAATATCTTTTTCCTGCCTAATCGCTATTGCAAGTACTTCCAGTACTATATTGAACAGCAGTGGAGAGAGTGGGCATCCCTGTCTCGTCCCTGATCTTAGAGGGAAGGCTCTCAGTTTTTCCCCATTGAGGATGATGCTTGCTGTATGCTTGTGGTAGATGGCTTTAATTATGTTGAGGAAGGTCCCCTCTATACCTATTTTGGCTAGGGTTTTCATCATAAAGGGGTGCTGAATCTTTTTTTTTTTAATAATTTATTTATTTATTGAATCACTGTGGGAAAAGTTACAGAGCTTTCGGGTTTAGGTCTCAGTCATGTAGATACCGAACACATTTCAAGGGGTGCTGAATCTTATCAAATGCTTTCTCTGCATCTATTGATATGATCATATGCTTTTTATCTTTTCTTTTGTTGATATGGTGGATTATGTTGATTGATTTCCGAATGTTAAACCATCCTTGCATCCCTGGGATGAATCCTACTTGGTCATGGTGTATGATCTTTTTGATGAGTAGTTGGATTCTATTTGCTAGTAGTTTGTTGAGGATCTTTGCATCTGTGTTCATCAGGGATATCGGCCTGTAATTCTCTTTCTTTGTGGTATCTCTGTCTGCTTTTGGTATCAGTGTGATATTTGCTTCGTAGAAACTGTTCGGAAGTGTTTTTGATATTTCAATTTCGTGGAAAAGCTTAAAGAGCATCGGGAGTAAGTCCTCTTTAAAGATTTGGAAGAATTCACTAGTGAATCCATCCGGGCCAGGACTTTTGTGCTTGGGGAGACTTTTTATTACCATTTCAATTTCCTTGATGGTGATAGGTCTGTTCAGGTATTCCAGGTCTTCTTGGTTCAGCCTTGAGAGTATGTAGGAGTCTAGGAATTTATCCATTTCCTCGAGGTTTTGATGTTCCGTGGCATAAAGCTTCTCAAAGTACTCCCTGAGGATCCTCTGAATTTCTGTGGTTTCTGATGTAATGACCCCCTTTTCATTTCTGATTCGGTTTATTAGGGTTTTCTCTCTCCCTTTCTTTGTGAGTTTTGCTAGAGGCTTATCGATCTTGTTAATTTTCTCGAAGAACCAGCTTTTGGTTTCATTGATCTTTCGGATTGTTTTTTGGGTTTCCATCTCGTTAATCTCTGCTCTGAGTTTTATTATTTCCTTTCTCCTGTTCGGGTTGTGCTCCTTTTTTTGGTCCTTCTCCAAGCTCTTAAGCTGTGAGGTTAGGTTACATATGTGTGCTCGCTCCTCCTTCCTGAGGAATGCTTGTAGAGCTATAAACTTTCCTCTTAACACAGCCTTTGCTGTGTCCCATAAGTTTTGGTAACTCGTGTTCTCATTTTCATTCGTTTCTAGGAATCTTTTGATTTCCCCATTGATTTCCTGTCTAATCCACTCGTTGTTCAATAGTGCACTGTTTAATTTCCAGGTGTTTGATTTAGTTTTCTGTTTTTGTGTGTGATTTACTTCTAATTTCAGCGCATTATGGTCTGAGAAGATTGTTGATACAATCTCTACCTTCTTAATTTTATGGAGGCATGTTTTGTGGCTCAGCATGTGGTCTATCTTGGAGAATGTTCCATGTACGCTTGAGAAGAATGTGTATTCAGCTTTTTGTGGATGAAGTGTCCTGTATATATCTACTAAGTCCCTTTCTTCCATTTTTTCCCTCAAATGAAGTATGTCCTTGCTAAGCTTGAGTCTGGTTGATCTATCAAGAGGTGACAAAGCAGTGTTGAAGTCTCCCACTAGTATTGTGTTGCTATTGATGTCTTTTACCAAAACTATGAGTAGTTGTTTTAAGTACTTTGCTGGTCTCTCATTAGGTGCATATACATTTATTTTTGTAAGTTCTTCCTGTTGTACAGATCCTCTGATCAATAAGAAATGGCCTTCACTGTCTCTTATGTCCTTCCTCACTCTGAAATCGATGTGGTCTGATATAAGGATGGCTACCCCAGCTTTTCTATGGGAGCTGTTTGCCTGTAGGATTGTTTTCCAAGCTTTGACTTAGAGTTTATGTTTGCTTTTACTATTGAGATGCATTTCTTGCAGGCAGCAGAATGTTGGGTTCAATTTTCTAATCCATCCTGCCACTCTATGTCTTTTAATTGGTGCGTTTAGCCCATTGACATTGAGAGAGATTATTGTTATGGGATTTTGTCCCATTGTTCTGTTAAAATTTGGTGTATTTGAGGGGCCTTTCTTGCCTTAAAGTAGCCCATTTAGTTGTTCTTGTAACCATGGTTTTGAGTCTATGAAGTTCCTGAGCTGTTGTTTGTCTGTGAAACTGTGTGTTGTTCCTTCTATTATGAATGAGAGTCTTGCTGGGAAAAGTATTTTGGGGGAGGCATTTATTTCATTGAGTCTTTTTACTATGTCCCACCACTGTTTTCGGGCCATGAGGGTTTCATCAGAAAAATCAGCTGTGAATTTTAAGGATGCTCCTTTGTAAGAGATTTCTTTCTTCGATCTTGCTGCTTTCAGAATTTTGTCTCTTTTGGCTAGGGCACAATTGTGAATGGGATTGTTTTTTTCATGTTGCTTTCTTCTCTTTCACTGTTTGAGTATAGGAAAGCCATGGACTTTTGGGTATTGATTTTATAACCTGCAACATTCAGCTTTGTTGCCCAGAGCTGGGCCTCTGTGCCCATCTCACTCAGATCAGGGGTTGTACCTGTTGGAATTGTTGCCAATCTTTGTTGTGTCTAAGATTTTGGTCATTTTGATCAGAATGTGTCTTGGGGTATTTTTATTCGGATTTCTTCTAGCTGGTACCCTTCGGGCCTCCTGAATGTGGTCACAAGTTTTCTTCAGCTCTGGAAATGTTGTAGCAATGATTTCTTTGACAGTTTCTTCTTCATCGAGGTTTTCTTCCTGTCCCTCTGGGACTCCAATAATTCTTATGTTACACCTCTTGGCTTCATCACGATCTTCTCTTGCCATCTGTTACCGAATTGTGAGTCTCTTTTCCATTTTCTGCTCTTTTCTGGAGAGTCTCTGAACTTCATCTTCGAGCTCACTGATTCTGTTCTCAGCCGCTCTTACTCTGCTGCTGAGGCCTTCCACTGAGCTTTTCAATTCGCCTACGAGATTTTTCAGGTCTGACATTTCTGATTGCATTTTCCTCATTTCTGCCTTCAGATCCTCTTGTCTTCTATTGGCATTGGTTTCCATTGTTTCTTTTAATTCCCTAAGCATCCTAAGTAGCTCCCTTCTGAATTCCTTGTCAGAGAGGTTGTTTAACACTACAGTACTGTTGGTGTCACCTGGGCTAGACTCTTCAATATGAAAGTTTGGTGGGCTTTTGCATTGCTTTACCATTGTGAGAGGTGTGGTTTAGTCCCTCACGCTCACTGTTACTATTCTGCTTGATATGCAGTGTGAGTTAAGATAGGCTTATGAGTTATTGGCTACTGTGTTTCTAGTGGCTGAGCTAAAATAGAGAAGTTTCCATCTAAGAAGGTAGCTTATGGTTCCTATGGCATATGTAGTGGGAAAATATTTCGCGGCCGCATCAGCGGCCGCGGCTCCTGAAAGAGTCCCTGGCACTGGGCGAGGAGTTGGGAATGTCTCCTGTTTGGAATTGGAGCCGTTCAGCTTTGTTGCCCAGAGCTGGGCCTCTGTGCCCATCCCACGCAGATCAGGGGTTGAAAACTGGCTGTCTCGGGGCTGTTTCTAGCTGCGCGTGCCCAGAGAGGGACCAAGGCCCTTGGGGGCGGGCTGTACCTGTTGGAATTGGAGCCATTCAGCTTTGTTGCCCAGAGCTGGGCCTCTGTGCCCATCTCACTCAGATCAGGGGTTGAAAACCGCCTGTCTAGGGGCTGTTTCTAGCTGCGCGTGCCCAGAGAAGGACCCAGGCCCCTGGGGGCGGGCTGTACCTGTTGGAATTGGAGCCATTCAGCTTTGTTGCCCAGAGCTGGGCCTCTGTGCCTGTCCCACGCAGATCAGGGGTTGAAAACCGGCTGTCTAGGGGCCGTTTCTAGCTGCGCGTGCCCAGAGAGGGACCCAGGCCCTTGGGGGCGGGCTGTACCTGTTGGAATTGGAGCCATTCAGCTTTGTTGCCCAGAGCTGGGCCTCTGTGCCTGTCCCACGCAGATCAGGGGTTGAAAACCGGCTGTCTAGGGGCTGTTTCTAGCTGCGCGTGCCCAGAGAGGGACCCAGGCCCTTGGGGGCGGGCTGTACCTGTTGGAATTGGAGCCATTCAGCTTTGTTGCCCAGAGCTGGGCCTCTGTGCCCGTCCCACGCAGACCAGGGGTTGAAAACCGGCTGTCTAGGGGCTGTTTCTAGCTGCGCGTGCCCAGAGAGGGACCCAGGCCCCTGGGGGCGGCCTGTGCCTGTTGGAATTGGAGTCGTTCAGCTTTGTTGCCCAGAGCTGGGCCTCTGTGCCCGTCCCACGCAGATCAGGGGTTGAAAACCCGCTGTCTAGGGGCTGAATCTAGCTGCGCATGCCCAGATCTAACTGTGCATATCAGGGGCCTGGGTCCCTCTCTGTTTTTCAACCCCTGATCTGCGTGGGACAGGCACAGAGGCCCAGCTCTGGGCAACAAAGCTGAACGGCTCCAATTCCAACAGGTACAGCCCGCCCCCAGGGGCCTGGGTCCCTCTCTGGGCACGGGCAGCTAGAAACAGCCCCTAGACAGCCGGTTTTCAACCCCTGATCTGCGTGGGATGGGCACAGAGGCCCAGCTCTGGGCAACAAAGCTGAACGGCTCCAATTCCAACAGGTACAGCCCGCCCCCAAGGGCCTGGGTCCCTCTCTGGGCACGCGCAGCTAGAAACAGCCCCTAGACAGCTGGTTTTCAACCCCTGATCTGCGTGGGACGGGCACAGAGGCCCAGCTCTGGGCAACAAAGCTGAATGGCTCCAATTCCAACAGGTACAGCCCGCCCCCTGGGGCCTGGGTTCTTCTCTGGGCACGCGCAGCTAGAATACTTTCTTTTCAACTCAATGTTGTCTTTCTCAATATGAACCATTCAAAATATTTGGTTTATACCTGATTGGGGCATATCATTCTGACATGTCTCAGGCAGTTTTATCTGTTGCTATCTTGAGCTGCAGTTTTAGCTGTCTTATCTTTAGGTGTTTTTCATATGGGTAAAGAGAAAATAAGAAAATGGAATTAGGCTTGTTGCTCAAGTTATCATCACCCTGTATTTGACTCAATGAGTAAATTTTAAATTTTTGCGAATTCTCACTTTTTTTTGTCTATTCAATATCTCTGTGATATTTTCTGTTCACTGTTCTTATTCAAGGCATAATTCTGGAATTATTTTCTATCATAAAACATAGAAGTCATTTCTTTAATTTTTATAGTTTTCTGTATTTCTGCCTATATCATTTTATTTTTTTTTAATGTTTGTTTTAAGGCTCATTGTTTTTACTGTTTTTGGCATATTGAGTATGCTACAGGTAGCTTTCCAGACTCTGCCATGTGGGTGGGATATTCTTGGTAGCTTACAGGGCTCTGAGAGAGTGATGGAGGCTTTTAGGGTGGCCTCTAATCACCCTTATAAGTGTTCCCATGGTTCACACCATATTTGAGCCTAATCAAATATGGTGTGGTAATCTTGGAATATGGGTATTTTGTCTTATGATGGTGTCTTATAAGTGTCCGGAAAGCAACTTGGAGTGTGGTGGCAGATGGGTAGTGGAGATAGTTGAGGTAGTAGAGGTCAACTGATGTGGTATTTATCTGTCACCAGCCAGGGGAGGCTTCTAGGTTTGATTCCTGGGTCACCGGAGATTAGTGGAAGCAGGCAGAGGATCTCTGTTTCCGTGTCCTGTTGAGCCTGGAGTCCAAGGTCACAAAGTTCCACTTACCTGGTTCTATGGGGCTTTTCTCAGGTGTGAGGCTTGGCCCAATCATCCATAAAGTGGTCTGGAGCATGGCGGTGGCTGGGTAGTGGAGGTAGTGGAGGTAGTGCAGTTCGACCTATGAGGTATTTTCATTGGCAGGGAGGTGCTTCTGTAAAAACAGTAAAAACAATGGGCCTCATTCCCCTGACCCTGAAATAGTCACCAATACATCAGCGTTAAGAAGGATGAGCAAGGAGAGACTGATAAAATCTCAGAGCCAAACTAGGCTGCCAAAACAAAGAAGGAATAAAATGACTGTCTGTATTTTCAACACACATATGCTGGAATCAGAAGCATCCATTGAGGACCTGATGGTGCAAGCACAGAAGATAAGTACGACATCATTTGTCTGAAAGAGACGAGAGGCATCAACCACATCACACCACTTTTGACACTGGAGAACTGTTCCTCGGAACATGTGACAAAAGAGGCGTTGGTGGTGTCAGTGTCTTCATCAACACAAACTTGGCCATGAGCATTTATTCATTCGAATGTCTAACATCTCAACGTGGACGCTTATGCTTGAATAGATGTGGCTCACTGCCAGAAGTTTCTATCTTCATTGTCTATGCACCAACAGCCAACTACGATGAAGGAAAAATTGAGAAATTCTATATGGAGCTGGAGAAGTTCTACAAAGAAGACCATACCTTCGACAAGATCATTGTCGATGTTTTTTTTCTGCAAAGATAGGACCGAGAAGATCACACACAGGACTCCACATCGGGACTCATGGCCTAGAATGGAACGAACAGGGTGAGAGACTGTCTGAGTTCATCATGTCAACCAAAATAATCCATGGTAAATCACAATTCCAGACGGCCGAATCTAAACGTTGGTCTTGGGAGTCTCCCGGTGGACAGTTCCACAATAAAATAGACCACATCATATTCAATTGAAGGTTTTGCCTGACCAATGTCGCTGTTGTCCCAAATTCCAAACAGGATCAGATCACCATCTCCTTCATGCAAAATCCTTCTTCAAGGAGCAGAGAGAAAGGGATGCAAAGTTTGAGAAGAGAACTCCCAGAACGACCACCAACTGGGAGCTCTTTGACACTATTGTGGCAATGTATGAAGATGCCATTGTTGAAGACAACGATGAAGAATACGATCTACTGATTCAGCACCTCCATGATTGTGCAAGGAACGCCAAGAGAGAGAAAGCTACAAAAAGACACTGTCTTCAAAAACTCTCAAGCTCATTTGCCATCATGGCTTGGCGCTAGCCTCAGGCAACCACAAGCTAATGTCCAAGTTTGAAAAGCAGTGCAGAGAAGCAATAAAGGAGTACCTCAAAGAGAGAAGAGCAGTAGTGCTGGCTGATGCAGCAGAAGCCTGGGAAAGCATTTGCAATGCCCGCTTGTCCTTCACCAACTACAAGACCAAGATGACTGCCCACATCTTCCATAAGAGCAGTGGAGATTATCCATGACTTCTACTTGGATCTCTTTGATAGTCACGTCCAGCTGCCCACATACCAAATTCCGTAGGATGGATATGTCATTCCCAACGTTCTCCCTTCTGAAATCCGACAGGCCATTTTGTCAGCAAAGAAGCATACAGCACCGGTCCAAACAAGTTCAGACCCTAACACTTGAAGAATCTGCCATCAGTACTCATCAATTCACTGGCTTGGTTCTTCATACACTACCTGTCTGAATGCAAGTTTCTATCCCAGTGGAAAACTAGTAGGACCAGTCTACTGTACAAGAAGGGAGACATCCATGACTTCGGCAACTATCTCCCAATCTGCCTGTTTTCCGTCGTCTACAATCTGTTCACTCAAGTCATCCTGAATAGGATTGGCAGAACACTAGATGAAGGACAACCATGCGAGCAAGCTGGGTTCTGCAAAGAATTCAGCACGATTGACCCTATCCACATTGTGACCAAGCTCATTGAGGTTTCTCGTGAGTTCAAGATGCTGCTCTGTCTAAGTTCATTGATTTAAAGAAGGCATTTAATTTTGTTGAGACTGAAGCAGTCATTGAAGCCCTAGCCAAACAGGTTGTTCAAACTCATTACATCAGGATCGTCTATGAGCTGTATTACAGATTCATCACCAGGTTCTCACCATTCTAAAAGGAAGTGATCATCAAAGTAAAGAGAGGGGCTTGGCAGGGCAATACCATTTCCCCAAAACTCTTCATTGCCACCCTCGAAAATGTCATGCGATGGCTGGAATGAGAAGGAATGGGAGTGAAGATAGACAGTCTTCACTACTACACCACCTATAACTACACCACCTCTGATTTGCTAATGACATTGTTCCGATAACACCAAACATTAGCCAGGCGGCACAGATGCTGGCTGACTTCAACTGTGAGTGTGGAAAGATCATACTGCAGCTGAATCTGATGAAGACAATGTTTATAAAAAATGGGATAGTTCCTGACGTTCATTTTGCTCTCAATGGAGTGAACATCTCTGAATGCAGCAGTTGTATGTATCTAGGTCAAGAACTCAACATGATGAATGACCTGTCACCTGAGCTGTGCAGGAGGAAGAGAACGTGGAACGCCTTCAAGAGTGTCGAAGAAATAGCTAAGAGGACAAAGAACTTCCAGCTCTGGGCATATCTCTTCAATTCCACCGTACTTTATTCATTAATGTATGCCTCAGAGACCTGGGCCCTATGAAAACAGGATGAGAATGCTATTCAGGTCACCCAAAGAGGAATCAAAACTGCTATGCTTGGAATATCACGCTTGACTCAAGTGAGAGAAGGAATCCGGAGTTCTGACCTCAGTTGTCGATCAAGAATCAGGGACTCTGTCTCATTTGCCAAGGCATTGAAAGTCAAATGGGCTGGACATGTAATGTGATTTGAAGATGACCACTAGAATAGAGGTGTTACCGACTGGATTCCACGTGATGTCAAACAACGTGTGACTGCCCACCTACAAGATGGTCAGACTTCTTTGTCAAGACCTTGAACAAACGGTTTGAAGCTCTTCGTGTTCCTGTAGCATGCAGATACCATTGGGCTACACTAGCATGTGACAGGGACAAATGGAGACACTACTGGCGCCTGATCGAGCAAATCTATAAGTAATGGGATATCAAGTGATCAAGTGATCAAGTTTGTTTTGAGATCACACCCAGCAATGCTCAAGGGTTATTCCTGGCTCTGCACTCCTGATGGTGCTTGGGGGACTAGATGGGATGCCAGGGATTGATCCTGGGTATACCATGTTCAAGGCAAGCACTATACTACCCACTGTACTATCTCTCTGGCTCAGATCATTTTCATGTATAATGATGCTCTATCATATTCTTCTATCTACCTACTAGTTTCAAAGTGTTTCACAAAAACACACTTTAGTGTAGGAAGAAAATACTAATTTAGTGCAATATTTCTGCAAAATGATGATGAATTAAAAGTAATATGAGTGATACAAGTTTTTGTATAATTAAGGAAATGGCAAAGTCATGTCTGAATCTTGTACAAATGGTTTGACAGCCATATTATAAGGCAAAACACAGTGATTTGATTATATCTGACTTTCAGTCGCATCATTCTCATCAAGATTTTTTCATTAGAGACATTTTCTTTGGAACAGGTGAAGTAAGTGTACTTTTCCTTATTATACCTATGAAGTGAAGTACATTTAAACATGCTGTTTCAATTACACATAAAATGAAGATAAGAAAAAGTTTGAGGAGAGAAGGAAGATTGTTTAGGGACTTAGGACCCAAAGAAGGACACAATAGAGAACCTCAAGTTTTCTTTTGCATCGTTTATCGCAGACTCGGTGTCAGAGAGTTAGTCATATGGAATTGCCAATTAAGATAAAATTATGGCAACTAAAATCATAGACTCTTTAATTAAAAGTTCAAGAAAGGGTAGGCTGGCAAGATAGAAACTTTTCGACAATAATTGTTCTGCCCCAACCAGAAAAACAAACAAACAAAAAAAACAAACTCCAGATAAAAACTTGACTCCACCTCTATCTATGCCAGCAAACAGCAAGTGGAGAGCATACACTTCTATACTCATGATGCCGTAGCAAGGTATCTAGTGCCCTTGCCACCTGGTGTTAGAGATGGCAGAGTAGGGATGTAGGATTTCTACCTTACCTGTCAGTCACGGTCCTCCCGTTTTTCATCGATTTGCTTGAGCGGGCCCAAGTAACGTCTCCATCATGAGACTTCTAGTTACTGTGTTTGGCATATCGAATATGTCACAGGTAGCTTGCTAGGCTCTGCCGTGCGGGCAAGATACTCTCGGTAGCTTGCTGGGCTCTCCGAGAGGGGCAGAGGAATCAAACTCGGGTCGGCCATGTTGGCCGTTTGTAAGACAAACGCCCTACCGCTGTTATTCCTTTCTTCATTAGTATCATGTCAGTTACCTAATAGAGCATCACGACCATAGTTAAGTTTCTTCCCCGTGGTATATATTGAAGCCACAGAGAGCAATAAGGAGGCATTCTAATCTCTTCCAGTCAAGTGTTGGCCTAATGGGGAGCAAAAACCCTAACTTATGGCAACCAATATCAATGATCACCCACTTCTTCATAAACCACATACATGTATAGGCAGTATTGTAGGATAACATTGAGTTGTTGTTTCTGCCTTGCCGCGGGGAACTTGGTTTATTGGGTTACTCCCATCACAGTGCTCCCATTCTTCTGTGTTTATTTGTAACTTCTTTCTTTGTGCTGTTGACTTGTAAATATTGTTTTTCTCTTCTCCTTAATTCCTTTGCATGGTTTATTCAGAGCAATGTCCTTTTTGTATGGACACAAGAAGACAGTAAATGCTATGCTTTTGTAACATGGGAATTTATTAAACTCTCAGTGATATTTTCCTCTTGGACATCTGTTCTCTCGACCTAAGCCTCAATTGCCCTTACTTCCTACCATTCATAAAGGCAGAGTCCTGACGATGGACTGGATGGACCCACGACAAGCAGTGAGCTATTTGTTACCCTGGCCTTGAAATGGGCCTGGCCAAAGTGCCTAATGCTTAACTTTAAGTTAAGAGCTTTGCCATGGACAAATGCTGTCATGATCCAAAAAACAAAAACTAGATTTGGATTCTCCTCAACTGTGCTTTTCCAAAACAGTATAGAATTAACAATCTCCCATGTAACCCACAATTCCCTGGGAATCTTAGTCCCCTCCTTAGATGCCTTATAGACATTTTTCTTAATTTCTTTCCAAATATTGGTCTCTAGAGTCCCTTCATCAGGGAATTATGAGTATATTTCATAAAATACTTTAAAGAAGGACTGGAGTTGGTCTCTGGAATGCATTGTCCTGGGTACCCTGTTCTGCGGAGAGATACTGAATCAATCCATAAATGGGTTGGTCTGTTCAATCTGGCTTGAGAAACTATGAATGATCTTGGGAAGACCCAGAGTATGACCATTTTAGTGGGGGATTGCTGCTAGGAATCTAACACCCAGCACACTAAAAAATCCTGTTCTCCCACTCACTTTCTAGAGTGGTTGCACTGAACTCTTTTCTTACCTTTAGTTGGTGACTGGTGCTCATTTCAGGGATGCCAGCAGTATAATCTCCCAGGGTAACTCAAGGGGAAAGTCCCCGGGTTTGGCTGGGCCTGGTCTGCTCTCCCAGCTGGGGTGACCCGGGTCATGAGGCAGATGGAGAAGGGAACGAAGGCCAACGTGGTTGGTTTATCAGATGAAGTTTATTCCATTCTTCCCACACACCTGCTCCAGTGTCTCTGAGCCTCCCATTCTAATCTCACACTGCCCCTCATTCCTGTCTCTTTCTGTCTTTCCTGCTCATCTCTCCATGCTCCATCTCGCAACCTGGGCTCTCTCTTTCTATGTGGCTGCTCCTGTATTCTTCTTCTACATTCTTCTCCCTCTGTCCTCCTTGCTAGTCTCTCCATACTCCATCTTGCTACCTTGCTCTCTCTACTCTCTCTACCCCCATCACTCTGGGCCAATGTTAAACCCAGTCTGGTAACAAAATCAACATAAGAAAGTCCTTCTTGACTGCCCATCAGACTCCAGGACAGAAACACCACGTAGGGGTATTCCAAAGCCTTTCCTGACTGCCCAAGGGTAAAGTCCCTCTTAAGGTGTTTTTCCTCCTTTCTTCAGTCCATTACAAGCGGCCAACATGGCCGACCCAAGTTCGATTCCTCCGCCCCTCTCGGAGAGCCCGGCAAGCTACCGAGAGCATTCGATATGCCAGACACAGTAACTCAATCAATATCTTAATATTAGTCATTTTTGTATGGACACAGTAAGAGATACATTGAGGATTGTAGGGCAGCTCTCTTGGGAACATCTTGCCACAGACTCAGACTACGGCACTCAGGCCAGATTAATCATTCCTAACCCTAGCAGGGTACGAATCTAGTTATTATTTTTTGGATCAAGACAGCATTTGTCCATGACCAAGCTCTTAACTTATAGTTAAGCATTAGGCACTTTGGCCAGGCCCATTTCAATGCCAGGGTAGCACATAGCTTACTACTTGCCGTGGGTCCATCCAGTCCCTCGTCGGGACTCTACTTTTCGGGATGCTAGGAAGTAAGGGCAATTGAGGCTTAGGTCAAGTGAACAGATGCCCAGGAGGAAAATATCATTTAGAGTCAAATGACTCCCACGTAACAAAAGCATAGCATTTACTCCTGTCTTCCTGTGCCAATACAAAAAGGACATTGCTCTGAATAAACTACACAAAGGAATTAAGGAGAAGAGAAAAACAATATCTACAAGTCAATGGGTTACAAAGAAAGAAGTCACAAATAAACACAGAAGAATGTGAGCACTGTGATGGGAGTAACCCAATAAACCTAAGCTCCCTGTGGCAAGGAAGAAAGGACAAATCAATGTTATCCTACACAGTATGATCAGAAGTCACTTAACTACAGTAATGCTTTCTGAGAAATGCATTATTGTGAAATTTATACTGTGTGATCATAGATTGTGATTACACCTAGATCTCTTATTAGTCTATTTGTATGAACCACCTTTGTGGTTTGTGATTGATCAAAACATCATTGTATGATGTAGCACTGTAACAAGATAGCAATTCTAGCTTCTTTTTATGGTGAAGAGGTATTAGAAATTTAAAATATATATAATAAAATTTTAAAAATTTTATAACACAATACAAATATGAATTGTGCCCAAATCACTCAACAGTAAAATTTAGAAACATCTCAATCTGAAGGAAAAAAGAGAACCAGTAGATGCCTACACCAAAATGTTACAGTTATTGGAATTATCTGACAATGATTTTAAAGCAGTCATTACAAAAACATTTAATTAGAGTAAGAGAGATGGTCTAAATGACTGGGTTGAATGCTTAGCATATGGGAGTCCCAGGTTCAACCTCTGGTAACATATGGTCTCTTGAGCACTACTGGGAAGGTCTATAAGCACTGTGCAGGGAATAGCCACTGAGTACTATAGGGTGTGATTACTCTTCAACATAAAGATTCTGCAAGAAATACTGAACAACTTAGAAAAATTAAAAAATATGAAGTATTAGTAAAGAAATGGAACATATAAGGAACCAAATGAGATGCTCAGAATAGAAAATAAAACTAAAATTAAAAACTCAATAAAGAGAGCAAAACAGAATTGAGGAAAAAAAGCAAAAAGAAAAAATCAGTGAATCTGAAGATAGAATGATAGAAATAATCATTAAATCTGAGCATCAGAGAGAAACTAGACTTACCAGAGGAAGCAGAGACTTGAGGACCTATCGAATACAACAAAACCTCGGGCTTTCAAATGAACAGAATCCCAGGAAGAGAGTAGAACCCTTTCTACAAGATAGCAATTCTAGTTTCTTTTTCGGATGAAAAGATATCATATATATAGCCCATCAGAAATATGGGTTGAGCTGAAAAAAGTACTCAGAACAAACAAAACTAAAGAAATCGAAAAGGCAAAAAAAATTCTCAAATCTGACAAAAGACATAAACTGAAAGGGTCGAAAAGTTGATTAAACCCTAAATAGGATAAGTATCACTCAATCCTTCTCCTCTGCCCCCATCTTTTCTCCATTCCCAATCTATCAAAGATACATCTTAATGGAACTTCCAAACACTAAAGACAAAGGAAAAAGTTCCTGGCAATAGTGAGAAAGAAATGGCACCTTTCCTGTAAGAGATAAACCAATCAAATCACAGAAACTCTCTCTCAGAATCATGGAGGTCAGGGGTCAGAAAAATAATCCAACTGACTGAGTACATGCTTTGATAGAGACACCTCAGAGTTCTCTGAGCACTCCTGATAGTGAGTTCAGTGTCATGAGTAACACTCGAACACCTCACTCGTGACCTAAAGCGAAAACAACCAAACAAAATAGCCCCTAATAAACAGAAACTATGCACTTCAAAGTGAAATTTTTTTTTCCAGAGACTGAGAAAAAGAGAGCTGTCAAGCAAGATTCTATATTCAGATCCTTAAGGAATGAAGGAAATGAAAACATCTGAGCAAAACTAAAAAAAAAAATGGTTGTCATCAGATCTTTCCAATTTAAATAAGGTAAAAAAATTTTACTAAATCAAGAAATTATCTAAATATATAAAATTTAAAATGATATGAAAATAATAACTTTTACCACATTTTGGGCTGGAGCAATAGCACAGCGGGTAGCGCATTTGCCTTACACACGGCTGACCCAGGTTTAGATTCCTCCGCCCCTCTAGGAGAGTCTGGCAAGCTACCAAGAGTATCTTGCCTGCAGGGCAAAGCCTGGCAAGCTACCCGTGAAGTATTTAATTTGCCAAAAACAGTAACAACATGTCTCACAATTTGTTGTGAGATGTTACTGGTGCCTGCTTGAGCAAATTGATGAACAACAGAAGGACAGTACTACAGTGCCACCTCATTTTAAAAAGTTTTATATTTATATATTATAAATTATATGATATATTTAATTTATAACAAATAAACTTATTATATTTATTTATCATTTATAATAAATATAATAACAATAATAAATAAATGTAACATTCCCAAAATATTTCATGCAAAAGAAGAGTTAAGTGACAGAAACAGTTAGGGGATACCTCTTGATAAATTTAAAATAAATGCAACCCATAATTTCCAGATATCAAGTCTAAATACTACACCTATTGGATATTATAATAAACTTTATTTTATAAAAATAAAAGTTAAAATATAAGTTGAAATAAAGAAGTACTAAGGTTTTTTTTTTTTCTAAAATAGTAGTTAGGATTCAATCTATGGAAAGGAAAAAATATATACTTGGCCAAATTTGTTCTTTGGGAATCCTGAATTCCAGTAAAAACCAAATATTCCATTTTTAACCCATTATAGAATTTAGCTCTTTGTAAATTAGTGAGTTACAATTTTTTTAATTGGATAAGATTTGCCTTCATCTGGCACCTTTATCCTTTCATATGCTCTCTCAGAAATGGGTAGCTTCCATTTTATAGCACATTTTATAGCACAAGGCCTTCTGTGCTTTCTTTTCCTTCCTATGGACTTATAGCTCTGACTTCAATCATGGTAATCTAGTACTTTCCAATGCAGCTTCTTTCTGAGTGCTTTCTCACTGACTTCGATCTACATTGTGCCTTACTGAACTATTGTAATAGCTTCTGATCTGTTCTCATCTGTTCTCTAGAATTCCAAGTCCTTCACCATTGATCTTGAGCATAAATTAAATGTCCTTAGTATTAATTTGGTTTATTGTTTTCTACGTGATGGTGTTCTAAATGCTCTAAGCACTTCATTCATATTAACTCCTTATAATAAACTTGAGGTTTCACACTTATTATAAACCTGAGATGAGTATCATCTCAATTTTGTGGATAAAAAAAGAGGAGGCATAGAAGGGTTTATATACATACTCAAAGTCATCCTGATGGCAAATGACTGAAATGAATCTAAACTAAGATGGAAATTTAGAAGGTGTGCCAACCACTATCTCTAAAAGTCTTCCTGATTTTCTGACTATAGATAATTTTCTATAGCCAACTTACTGAACAAGCAAGTGTAAAACTGTCAGAAATCGCTAGATATAGCACAGCAGGTAGGGTACTTTCCTTATACCCAGGTTCAAGACCTGGCTCTATATGAAGTCCACTGAGTCCTGCCAGGAGTGATCCCTAAGTACTGAACCAGGAGCAAGCCCTAATCACAATTAGGTGTATCCCAAAACAAAAAAAAGAGAATGGAAGGAAGGAAGGAAGGAAGGAAGGAAGGAAGGAAGGAAGGAAGGAAGGAAAGAAGGAAATAGAAGGAAAATAAACTGTCAGAGAAATACATTATGTTGGCTCTAGGATAGTAACTTGCAAAGGCAAACACAGACAGTAGGACATAAACGCATAAACAAAGGGGGGGGGGGAATAGGGAAGATAACAGTGAAATCACCCCAGTTTCATATCTGAATACTGAGCATCTAAAATGTAAAGTGTGTGCAAAAGTGATGTATGTCAAGTAGCAAAATCTGGTCAAGACTAAAAATCCTTGAATTGAGTGCTAACACTTTGTGTATTGATGATGTGGCAAGTTGAGGTTTGGTGAATTGTTTTTCAGTGCTTTACCTTACGGCAAATATATTTTCAAGGGTGAGAGTTTGGGTAAATTAACCTATTTTCTCCTTTCTAATCACATCACTCCTATGACTTCCACCAAACATGAATAGCTTGGTAGTGCTGGTGCAACTATACTGACTGACACTGGTGTTTGTTTGGTCCTCACCATATTGGCTGTAAAATATTTTGATCATGCCTCATACATTCCAATTTATCAAGCTCGTACTCTGTTCACCTACATCTGTTCACATGCCCACTCACCTTGTTTACTACCCGAAGCCATTCATATGCATTTTAAGTCTCAGCTCAAGTTGAGGATCTCTATAAATAACCTTTCATTCTCATTATAAGACAGGATGCATTGCATTAGAATTCATTTTTTTTTGGATGTATTCTTAGATTATGAATTCCTTAAGTGGAGTCTTTTGATCCTTATTTTTTCGTCATCCTTGTATTGTCTGCCTGTGACATGGTAGTCTTCAATGAAAGAAATGAATTCTGAATAATCTCAAACAATTTTCTATCCTCTGAAAATTGAATATGCCTCTTGATTAAAAAAACTGAGTTCAACATTTTTATAACATCATGAACATTATAGTATTTTCTTATATTATCTTATAAAATATATTTTGTATGCCTTATATTATTTTAAAGTTTCTTATATCTTATATTATCACTGTCACTGCCCTCCCATTGTTCATCGATTTTCTCAAGCGGACCCAGTAACGTCTCCATTGTGAGACTTTGTTGTTACTGTGTTTGGCATATCGAATACATCATGGGTAGCTTGCCAGGCTTTGCTGTGTGGGCGAGATACTCTCAGTAGCTTGCCGGGTTCTCTGAGAGGGGCAGAGGAATCGAACTTGGGTAGGCCATGTTGGCTGTGTGCAAGGCAAAAATCCTACTCGCTATGCTATCGCTCCAGCCCGTCTTATATTATAAAATAGTATAATATTTTCTTAAATACTTTCTTGTAATATTTTCTATTATATTTCTATTGCACATAATATTAAACATTCTTCCACTTAAGTATATGAAATAAAAGGTTTCATAAGAGTGATGATCACTTACTCTGAGTTTAGCCCATATTCTAAATTTGTGCTCAGTAACAAGGTGTTAGCTGTTTCATAATAGTTAATATTTATAAAAAAGTGTATAAATGAATATATACATATAAGTGTGCATGTGCGTGTGTGTGTGTGTAAGGTGATTTCTTGCATTCTCTTATTGAATATTCATGGTAACTTAAGAGGCACTTCCTATTATTTTCTCTGTAGGAGTATTAGTTTCTGATCCATTTTATTGATGAGTAAATAGAGATGTTTAATTGGTTATCAACATTAGAAAGTCAATATCTCATTGTACCTCAGGTACAGCCAAGATTTGAATTCAGAATACCAATATAAAGTTAGAAGTTGACTTCTTATCTTTTATGCTTCAAACTACCTTAGATATTTGGATCACTGTCACTGCACGGGCAAGCCTGCTGTTCATCAATTTGCTCGAGCAGGCCCAGTAACATTGTGAGACTTGTTGTTACTGTGTTTGGCATATTGAATATGTCATGGGTAGCTTTCCAGGCTTTTCCGTGCTGGCAAGATACTCTCAGTAGCTTGCCGGGCTGTCTGAGAGGGGTAGAGGAATCGAACTCAGATCTGCCAGGTCAGCCACGTGCAAGGCAAGCACTCTACCCACTGAGATATTTGGATAATTGCATAAATAAATAAATAAATAAACACCTTTAAATAACTTGAGATTCTGCAATTCTGAGTTCAATCATTGCTTCTCTGTTATTATCCTTGACTTCTACTACTATTATTGCTACTACGATATTTATTTTTCTCATTCCCTTGTCTTGATATTGTAGCGATGATCCACAATTGCATACACACACACGGTTGTAGTGTTTGCACATTAGGTTGTGGTGCTTACAAATTCATTCAGCTAACCTGTTTTCCAGGGTTTGTACTCTTTCAGAAATGGTGCTTACACATGTATTGGATGGAGGTGGGGAAGAAGGACACAGGAGAACATGCAGCAGTTCTGGTTGTGGTGTTCAAACATCTGTTTTTTCCATTGTGGTGCTCACCAAAATTGGCTTTCATGTTCACACACAGCTGGCTGTAGTTTGGTTGGAAATCATTCCTGGCTCCAGGGTCACAATCCCTAGAACTGCCAACCAGAACTGCCAGCATTGCCCTCAGCATATTTGTGTGGAACTAGAGATTGAGCTCACGGCCTCCTGTTTGTAGGCAGGCACATTAGTCTTTGAGCTATCCCAGCCCTGACTTCTAAGTTTTTTTTTTATTTTTTAACCTTAAGAAATGAACTTATAAGCGAAATGAGTCAGAAAGAGAGGGATAGGCACAGTAAGATTGCATTCATCTGGGGAACATAAAGCAACAAAATGGGAGACTAACACCCAGGAGTGGCTGAGATTAGTACCAGGAATTTTGCTCCATGACTTGGAGGCCAGCCACACATGCTAGGAGAAAAGCAAGTTCAGATAGAGAAGAGAGCACCAAATAAAGGGTGTTGTGAGGATCCTCCCAGGGTGGGAGAAGCATGCTGAAAGTAGACTATAGACCAAACATGATTGCCACTCAATTCTTCTTTTGCAAACCACAACACCCAAAAGGAGAGAGAACAAAAGGGAATGTCCTGCCACAGAACCAGAGAGGGATGGGGGAAATGAGGGGGGGTTGGGAGGGATGCTGGGACTTGTGGTGGTGGAAGATGGGCGTTGGTGGAGGGATAGGTACTTGATCATTGTATAACTGAAACCCAAGCACAAAAATTTGTAAGTCTATAACTGTACCTCATGGTGTTTCACTATAAAAAAAATTAAAAAAAAGAAATGAACTTGACATATTTAACAAGGAATAATAAGAGAGCCCGTGTGACCAAAAACCATTAGGAACAACGTAATTGAGTGGGAGATGGATTGGAGAGAAAAGTAAAACCTGAACACATAGAAATTCAGAGAAGTTTGTATTTTATATAACTTAAATCCAAAGTGGTTGCAGGGTTTTTTTTTTTCCATTTTGGGTCACAGCCGGTGATGCACAGAGGTTACTGTTGGCTCATGCACTCAGAAATTACTCCTGGCGGTGCTCAGGGGACCATATGGGATGCTGGGAATCGAACCCGGATCAGCTTTGTGAAAGGCAAATGCCCTACCCGCTGTGCTATCAGGCCCATGATTGCAGTTTTTTTCTTTCTTTTTTTTTTAAATGTAGGAGTACTGCTATTTATTCAGCCACTAGCTTAGCTTATTGAATTGAGCATAAACTCCACCTTTCCTTTTTTTTTCATTTTTTATAATTTTATTTACTGAATCACTGTGAGAACAGTTACAAAGCTTTTGGGTTTAAGTCTTGGTCATACATTAAAACACCCGTACCTTCACCAGTGCCCATTCTCCACCACCAAAAACCCCAGTATACCCCCAATCCATACCCCCCCTATTTGTGGGGCAGATGATTTCCACATTACTCTCTCTCTACTTTGATTATATTCAATATTTTGACACCAGACCCACCATTATTATTTGGGATTTTACCCCCAACACTCAGATCTGCTGAAAAGACAACAGTAGATAATTTGTTTTCTATTGCTGGTTATAAAAAACATATTGCAGTTTTTTTAAAAAAACTTTATCTCATTTGGATTTAAACATTTTGTTTGTCATGTGAATATGTGCTGAGGGGGGAGTAGATTCTGGGGAGGCTCTTGCAATAGTTGGGGCAACAGAAGAGAAAATTTAGACTTATCTAAATTTGATTACACATGGTCAAAATCTGGAGGTAGAAACCCTTCAAAAATATTGTTGAATTCATGTTATTATAAGAATTGCAAAGTACTTGACAGTTATTGGCCTATTCCAAGTGTCCAGTAAGGGGAGGTTACTTTCCAGCTCATCATACTTCCTCCCTTTCTGAGAGATGAAATGACAGCAAACATAGTTACAAACGATGAGCTGCTCACTCTGCACTTTCCCTTGGTCTCTTTCACCCTTCTATTTACTCTTCAAAGTCTGCTCTCTTCAGGAGACCTTCAAACTTTTAATTCAGTGAAATATTCTAGTTTTTCACTCCCCAGTGCCTTTCTGCAGCCTTTGACTTTATGCTCCGTAGAATGCCCTGACACCTGGGTCATAGACTCCTCAATCTTTCTTACAAGTCTCTTGGGGTTCATTCTCAATGTCTCTTACCCTCAGTTTAGAGGTTACTCAAGAAAATGACCTTGATTCCCTCATTGTTTAGTGCCAGCTCTGAAAGTCCAGCTTCTCATCTCTGACCTTATTACAAGGTTAGTTCTTCATTTCCAACGGATATCTTTTCCTCCAAAGTTGTGGCTTTAAACCAAGTGAGAACTTCATCTTTGTTCTTCAGTTTTCCTGGAGAGATGATAAATAAATATATACTATTGGTAATCTGGGAAGGCACACAAAACACAATTTATAAATGATTGGAGGTTTTTTAAAACTAGATTTCTATTGAGGGCATTTGGAAGAATTTTGAATTAGGCCTAAAATTAACCATGCATGTGCTTTTTCTATGCTAACCTATACAACCATTTTTTATATCTTGAATAATTCATGTACCACTGACCAGCACAATAATACATTTTACTTTAAGCATGCAATTGAATTTCTTAACTCAGTTCTCAATTCTACTCACTACACTCAATTTCTGTTTCTCCATGGAAAGAGAAATCCTACATAAAACTGAACAACAGATAATGAGCTCCATCAAATAGGGCTAACTGAGTAGAACTTACTGAGAAGATTTAAGCATAAATTGAATTTCTTTACTGTGTTAGAATTTATGCACACTCTAAATGGGCAAAACTTTACCCACAGATTTTGCAACTTTTGAAGTAAGGAATACACCCTTCTGTCTAGCTTCTTAAATTGTGAGAACACATAACTGATTGTGGGGATCACAAAAAATCTGACAATTGTATTAAGATTTCTGAATATGCAATGAACAAAAGTTAGTTCAAAATCAACCACCTAAGTAACTCATTGGGAGAAAGACAAATACTGTATGACCACAAACGTCTGTGGTATATAAAGAAACAAAATATGAAATAGATTTTATTGAATTCAGATTACCCTGTAGAGGAAGGCATAGGTGTGGGCCAAGAACTTGCCCTGGGTTAACAGACCTGAAATAGGGATGCAGAGAGGATTAATAAAAGAGGCAGAACAGAGATGGGGAGTGGGGTGGGGAATGGGGGTGGAGGGAAGGATACTGGGAACATTGGTGGTGGAGAATTGTTGGGGTCTCAGCAGCTAGCTTGAGACTTTGACCAAATCCCCTACCCATGGAAGCAAGAGCAGGCCCTGTTTACAAAGACCTAGGGAGCCTGCTCCAGCATTCCCCACACGCAGCACTCTGGTTGAGAATGAGGGACATGACTGTCTCTACCTACCCATATTTATAACCCTAAGGGCCCTAAGAGCAGGGTATGTAAATCATTACCTGACATCTGTATGAGGCCTATGAGAGAAATGCGCTGTTCAATTAGTGCAAGAGAAGCGAGATGGCCGTGCTATAAGTGGGATTGCCCCCACACCCAAGTGTGGGATTGCCACGCCCCCCTCCTGGAGTGTATGTATAAGAACCCCTGGGTAGGGGCCAATAAATTGAGAACTGCTTTACCACCAGACTCCCCCTCTCTGTGGCTTTCTTTCTCAGCAGTGGTGGCAGGAATCCAGGAATCCTGCAGTGCGCAGAGGGCCAGGTCAGAGGTTTCTCCCCTACTCACTCCCTCCTCTTTAGGGAGTAAATCTGGTGACTTCGAGGATCATACTCCAGTTTGCCGGGTCAATTGGCCAGGACCCCGACAGAGAATGGGCACTGGTGGAAGGATGGGTACTCAATCACTGTATGACTGAAACGTAATCACAAAAGTTTGTAAAACTTTAACTATTTAAAAATGGGAAAAAAAGAGGTTAAACACTAAAAATTAAAAAAGAAAAAGAAAACAAATCATGGAAAAAAGAGGCAAAAATAATAGAGAAAAAGCATGGGAATAACAGACTCATGAACTGAGAGCCCCACGCCATAGACTACAGTATTTATTACCTAGAACCAGTAATCACAAAAAGCAAAACCTTATTTAGGCAAATGCATAACTATCTAGACTTTTACATATCTAAAGTTTTTAACTTATGGTTATCACCTTTGTAAAGGGCTATCACTACAGCAAATTTTCAAGGGAGAGAACAGAAAACAGACAGAGGATCCCTCTGACGGGGGTGGATAGGCAGCATTCTACTGCTGTGCCAGCTTTCTGTATTGAAAGTTCTCTTAAACATCCTTGTTGGCCTGTGGGCTGTCTCTTTTATCTATCTAGTTCCCAGGGTAGGGAATGATGGGGTGGACTCTAGGACTCTAACACAAGGATAGTGGTGGAGGACCCGGGGTACTTTACTGGTGGTGGGGTGGAATAAGTGTGTAAATCACAACCATAAATATTAACACTGTTATAACCATCTGATGTAAATGATAGCAATAATAAAATAAAATAAAAATAAACCACATACCAAATCCAAAGTATTTCTGGTAGTACTTGCCCATGTTGTGTTTCTTGAAATGGTGCTCACAAGTAAGGTAAAAGGTAAAGGCCCTCCCGTTGATCGTCGATTTGCTCGAGCGGGCCCAGTAACGTCTCCATTGGAGACTTTGTTGTTACTGTGTTTGGCATATAGAATACTCTCGGTAGCTTGCCGGGCTCTCCGAGAGGGGTGGAGGAATCGAACTCGGGTCGGCCATGTTGGCCGCTTATAAGGCGAACGCCCTACCGCTGTGCTATCGCTCCACAAGTAGAAAAAGTATAAGCCCTTCTCTACTATATTCCTTATCTTTTATAATTCTCCTTCATCTTGAAGACCCACAGGACCTAGAAAGGAAAGGTTTTTTCCTTTTCCTTGGTGCTGACACACTTCTATTTTCCAAAATATATTTTTTAATTTGGGATGGATTTGAGGAAGGGAGACAAGTGCTGGCAAGGTGGCTGCTACATTGTCCTCATTCTAATACTTGTATTCCCAGAACATAGTAGAAGAAATTCTACCCTAGTTATGAATCAGGAAATTCAGAGTATTTCTGGAATTGTTAGGAGACAGATACTGAGCTGTTCAGGGAAGAATCTTGAAGCAGGAAATTATTCATAGGAGTAGATGGTCATTCATTGAAAAAGAGAAACAGGAAGCTTTTAAGTTTCCCTATCTGGGTACAGGCTCTGTGAAGTGGGGCTGTACAAGGAAGAATCCCCAGAGTATACCTAAAACAGTACCTCACACACAATGGGCACTTAATAACGGTAGAATAGTTTAACAAATTAGAAGAAGTAATTCTTTTGACTTAGATTTTCAGAAACATTAAAGATGTCAATGTTTACTGGTCCTGACTTGCTTTGTGCTACAGATTAATCTGAAGATGATGGAATTGGAAGGAACAAAGCTTCCTTTTTTCCCTTCCATCACATTGCCCTTTCTGATCGAATTTCCTGAATGCTCCTAAGTTTTCTACTCTGGTTTTCTTTATGAGAACAAGGAGCATTTTAGTGTTGCTTGATTTTAAACCCCATTTCCAATTCCTTTTCCCCTACTTACTCTTTGATATGCAACCATGTCATTTTGCTATGACTTTTCTTGCTTCTGTAGTTTGCAAAACATGAGTGACTATTTTGTGTGCTATAATTTATAATTTAATTTGCATTGTATTATGCTACAGGTATTTTCACTATTATCATGATATTAACTTTTTCCTCTGAGCACTACACTTTACTGAGGAACTCTCTGAACATTCAATCCATAACTTAATTGTTGCATCGTTCTTACTGGGGCACATCCATTTTGCATATCTATTCACTCTTTAATATTGGATGCCCAAATTGCCCTTGATTTCCCACTGCAAAAGTATATTATGGAAAATATCTTTGTACTTTTCTGATGTGTAGGAAAATTTTGTTGATATATATACCAAAGAGTTAAGTTAACAAGACATATGGACGAAATTGTGTATTTCATTTAAAAATTGCTCTAAAATGATTTATCTCTACAGCATTTATCATTTTTCCTTCCGATAAGAAGTTATTAGAGCAGCTACATTCATGCGTGTGTGTGTGTGTGTGTGTGTGTGTGTGTGTGTGTCTGTATGTGTTTCTGTATGTGCTTTATCAGCTTGGATTTATCCAAACCTCTGTTTTTCTAGTAAGTGATTCAAAACAATATCTAATTATAGATTTAGCTTTTGTTTTTTTAGCTAAATGTTTTTATATGTTTTTACTAACATTTCTCTTGATATATGAGTTTCTGTGTTTCATATCTAAATTAACTGCTTTATTTTTTTTTCATCTATTCTCTACTGGGATTCCTGTCTTTCCTTGTTGATTGCAAGTATCTGGTAAGTTTCAGAGTCTGCAAGTATCTTTTCCAAATCTACTATATCTCTGTTTTGCCCTGACATCTTGAGTTTAACAACCATATTTAATATTTACAAAATAAAATTCATACTTTTGGCTTTTCATTTTATGCCTCTGAGGTAAAGAGCTTTATTAAAGAAATTTTTGACAATAATATAAGGATAGAGAGATATTTCTGATAGTTTTATATCAAAAAGTGCAATTTTAGCAGGGTTGAACATGAATGTCTTCTAATGGTTTTAGGCATCTCGTTACTATAAGTAACTGAAATTTTCTATAGAACCAAGTGGAGAATAAGGTTTGCTTGTTGCAAAGGTTCTTTATCCTGATTAGAGAACGTATTTTAAAGAAAAAATATTATTAACAGTAGTCTCAAGTTATTTGGTTTAAGATTGCCTGGTAAAGAACTTTGAACTTGTCCATTAATTGAAAGATTAAAATATCATTGTATTCCCCATGAAGCCTACAATGACCAATCTTCTTTTTAAAATAGATGGTGAGGTAAACAGAAGATAACTCAAGTAATAGAATAAATACCTAATATATGCATGTTCCTGAGTTCAATTCTCAGTATCTGCTAGTGCCCTTAGTATCACTAAACGTATTCTGGGTAGCTTCAGAGCACCATTGGCTGAGCATTGTTTGTGGTAGCCCCAGGTCTTTTGAGCACCACTGCAAATGACACCTATAAATCTAGATGAAAATATGGGAACTATATTATGGAAGTCCCCACAGTGATTGATGCTTATTAAGTTTTGGTTTTCCTTTGTGACCAAGTATTATGGATTGAAGATATACCCTGTAAAATTCATACAATGAAATTATAAACCCTAACATAATAGTATTAGGAGATAGAGGTTTTTGTGAAGTAGTTAGATCCAAGGGCAGAAACCTCATTAACAGAAATAGTGCTTCAAAAACTGAACCTAAAAGTTCTCTCATTTTCTCCAATGTAGAACACAAGGAATGAATGACCATCTAGAAAAGAGTCATCCTCAAAGTCTGACCATCCAGGCACTCTTGTCTAGGAATTTCAGTCACCTAATCTGGTATTCATCTATAAACCAAATACCATGAGTTATTACAATTAGCCAGAAGTGTAGATTAGTTCACAAAGAAAGGAAGAGTAAACAAAGTCAAACTTTATTCACAATTATAATAAAAGGTATTGTTAGGTGACCTAGTAGGTCAAATCACATCCTTGCAGGTTTTGTGTCTGCTTAAAAGATTAAAAAGTAACATTGGTTGAAAATTAAACCTTTTCAGATGAAGTTATTTAAGGATATTGAGTTGAAACCACCACAGAGGATTGAGGATGAACCTTGAAAAGAGGAGAGGATATACAATTCACACAGGTCACGTGACAGTGGCAGTAGAGATAGCTTTCTGCCACAAGTTAATGTCAGGAATCAAGCTGGTCTAGAAAAAAAAATTCTTTCCTACAACCTTTGTAGGAGTATAGCCCTGCTAAAAGCTTGATTTTGAGCATCCAGCCTCTAGATTTGAGAGAATAAATGCCTATCAAGCCACCAAACTTGTGTTGATTTCTAACATTAGCCTTAGAAAACCCATACAGGTAACTGGTGACATGTCTATTTTTCAATAAAAGTTCAGTGGTTATTGGTACTTGAAGAACTAGGAATGGGAATGATAAGGTCTTGAGAACTTCTGAAATATACAGTGACTAGTAATGCTTTAATTACAATTATTGTTAATCAGACATTTTCTTGGTTTCCTGTAGTGCATCTACACTCAAACTCAATCTACGTGATAATCTAATTATTCCATTTTACCCAATGCTTCTACAGAAAATCTTCAATGCCTCCTCTTCCTATAAAAGTTCCAAGTCTTTCTCTTTGGAAATTTAGATGGCAGTGGAGGTGGAGAGGAATATCCAGAGTGATACCCTGACATGATCCTTGGCAATGAGAGTACACTCAGTTGAAAATGATGCTCTGGGCTTTGGGTATATTTAGCTACAAATCCTATCCTGACCCTCATATTTTGACTACTTGAGGTCTATTGGGGGATATGGCTGATTGATTCCTTTTGTATGGAGCTTTCTATATCTTATGTCATAACCTGAGGTCCAGTGAACTTACAGAGCTCTGAAAACAAGCTGAATGGAGCTTTCTATATCTTATGTCATAACCTGAGGTCCAGTGAACTTACAGAGCTCTGAAAACAAGCTGAATCTTATTGATGTCCTTACCAAAGTCATTCCAGGTATACTCCATCTCTTCTGGTATACTCTCTATGATACTCAGATTTTCTCACTATTGGGACCTTGGGTACTTTAAGGATTCATTCTTTTTTGTTCGCTGTTATCTTTTGGGTGGGGCACACCCAAGGTTGCTCAGTGCTTATTCCTCTCTTGTGCTCAGGGATCACTGTTGGCAGGGTTCAGGAGACCATTTGGGATGTTGGGAATCAAACTCCAGTAGGTATCAAGCAAGGCTAGTGCCCTATCATCTGTATTGTTACTCAGGATTCTAAACTCCACATTACAGAATTTTAAAACATATTTTTTGGTTATCATTCTTGAGCGCATTTCAAATTCTCCAGCAGAGATGCAGAAACCATATAAAGGGTGGGTGGTGAACATAGGATAGTACAGCAGGTAATGTACATGCCTTGCATTTCACCTCAACAGGTTGTATTGCTGGTACCAAATATGGTTCCTTTAGCATCGCTAGGAGTGCCCTGAGCACAAGGCCAGGAGTAATCCCTGAGCACCATTCAGAGTAGATCACAAAGAAAACAAACAAATATGTAGACCAAAAATAAAACAAACAAACAAAATGCTGCTGTTTCTTAGAGAGTTGTTAAGAAATAGAAACCATGTGAGGGGGATAGTACAGAAGATGGGGCATTTGTCTTGTACATAGCCAACCAGGATGTGACTCCCTTAGCCCAGCCAGGTGTGAGTGCAGAGGTAGAGGTAATCCCTGAGTGCCATCAGATATAGATTCCCACCTCCACCAAAAATAGAAATCATAGCATTCTTGGAGGCAAATTACATGTTATTTAATTAGATACATATAAGGGAACATAAAAGTGGAGTAGTCAAGTTTTAGAAGAGAAAATTCTTAGTAAGAGTATAATGAATGTGAAGAAAATATACTTATTACTAAAGATCTCAGTGGAGACAGTCTGGGTGTCAGGGTGGCACTGAGTTGGTTTGCGAACCTCTAGGAATGATGTCCCAACCCACGGCTCTGCCCAATAAGTATATTTGTGGAAATCTATCATTTTAGAATCAGTTATCTCTTGTTGTTCCTTAAATTCAGCTTAATGAAAAGCCCAGTAATGATTGAGATCACCAAATTCCTCAGTTTGACATTTAAAGCAATTTGACCTTTCTAACACCACCACGTTTAATTTACAGGATATATCTGTCTAAGGTTACAGCCATCCATTGCCATCCCAAATGCAGCCTTTATTCATATTGTTCAAGGTATTCATTCCCCTTACTAAGAATTCCTACTTTATTTTTGCCTGTCGAAATCCTTCACATTCTTCATGTCTCAGATTAAATTACTCCTATTCAGACTCTGCTAGAGGAATGTAATTCTTTTACTTCTGAATTTGTACAATACTTTGAATGACTGGTATACAATGTATCAAATTTTGTCCTCTGCTGAACTTAATTTATGTTTTTGCTTTGCTATTCAGTTTAGAAGTTCTATTTTGGAGGTTAAGTCTATGTAACTCTGCATGCCTTAAGGACAGTGCATAGCATACAGAGCACTCTATAAAATTTGTTGAGGTAAATCACAAATGTGATTACAGATTGAATATGGAAGACTGAATGGATTTTCAACATTTAAAATACTCTCTGATATTTATTAGCACCTGGCACAACTCCCCTATGGTCAGGAAGTGTTCTGTGACTTGATTTCATGTTCTCAACCCAACTCTGAACTAGTTTTTGACTTTAAACTTTCCTTCAATCTCTGAAGCACCCAAGCTCACCTTTTATTAGATCTGGGTACAAGATTTTGGAGGGCTCACTTGCCATTCCAGAAAGTGCCTATTACCCTAATCCCTGCTGTGAATCTTGATCCTTCTTTCTCCTTTCTTTTTATACTATCAAGATTTTCCTGAGTATCTATTATTTTAATTACTGTATTCTAGGGGCTGGAGCGATAGCACAGTGTGGAGGGTGTTTGACTTGCATGTGGCCAACCCGGGTTCGATTCCTCTGCCCCTCTCGGAGAGCTCAACAAACTACCAAGAGTATCCTGCCTGCATGGCAGAGCCTGGCAAGCTCCCCATGGTATATTCAATATGCCAAAAACAGTAACAAGTCTCACAATGGAGACGTTACTGGTGCTTGCTCAAGCAAATTGATGAACAATGAGAGGACAGTGTTACAGTGCTACAGACACAAATACTGGTAAATACCCGTGAGACATTACTGGTACCCACTGGAACAAATCGATGAACAACTAGAGGACAGTGCTACAGTGCTACTGTATTCTAGAGCACAAGTGCCTGCATTGTAAAATAATTCAAAGTGTGGACTTTGGAGTCTTAGTGTCTAGACTTGAATTCTAGCTCTACTATCTGCTATGTATTATTTCAAAATAGACCCTTGATACTGAGAAACTTTCAACGGCAAGACACAGAGTATTACAGCAGCTCACAGGGTTCTGGGGAAGATAAATAGGATACACACAAAGCAGAGCATGGCACCTAATCAGATTCATTAGCAAAATAATGGTTGTTATCCACATTTTCACATTCACATAGTCAGATTTCAATTAGTCAGATTCTTAAGCAAAGTAATCAACCTTTTTTTAAAAAAAGTATTATGTCATAATCTAATTTGTATTATACTTTTAACTACAATTTATCCTTCTTGAGGGTTCCAAATAGATATTTGTGATATATTTGTAATATAAAGGTAACACTCTCTTCCCCTGGTTCATCCCTATTTTTTCACACCTTCGTATTTTATTATCTCTAATATCCAAAGGCTTTTGTTTATATTATAATCCAGAAATGAATGGCCTCATTGTGAAGCTATTCCCTTGATTTTAAGCTAAATTATATGTCAAAAAGTGGTTTATTATTGTTTTCTTCAGTATAAAATAACAGATATGAATTAAGCATTAAGATCAGTACTGTTCCCAAAGCACAGCAGAACAAACAAATCATAAAATTGTAACACACTCTGGCTGGTAAAGACAAAAATCTCTATACTTAAATATCTTCTGCATTAAAAATTGTTAACACTTTTTAAGTAAGTAAAATCTTATAGAAGTTTCTCTATAGAGGATTTTAGAGACAATTTCTCTCCAATATTTGAATCCAACTCAGTATTGGAAACTCTGGTCAGTTTGTTGTCTCATTTCTGCATTATGCGTTCTATCACCAAATGAGACTTAAAATGATGCTGGAATTAATCAATGGAAAGACCCAATAAATTTTCAATAGATGAAGAAAGTCTAATGAACAAAATCTAGGACTCGAATCTGAGAAATATCTGAATTTTAATCCTCTAATAGTCTTCTAATTCGAGGCCTAACCAGATGATTTAGTTTTGGAATTTGTGCCCTACAGACTCTGTTTTATTCCAAGACTCCTACTAACACTGGAAACTGGTTGACATGAAAAAAAAAAAAGACATTGGAACAGTCTAAGGTACATGAAGGCAAGACCTGTGTTCTCCCTCCCTCCCTCCCTCCCTCCCTCCCTCCCTCCCTCCTTTCTTTCTTTCTTTCTTTCTTTCTTTCTTTCTTTCTTTCTTTCTTTCTTTCTTTCTTTCTTTCTTTCTTTCCTTCCTTTCCTCTCTCCCAATCATGCTCAGAGATTACTCCTGGCTTTTTACTGGGGGGGGGGGGTCTGTCATGGCACAATTTGAGGGAATCATATGTGATGTCCAAGACTGAACTCTTGCCAGTGTGTGCAAAGCAGGTGCCCTACTCATTGTACTATCTCTCTGGCCACTGTGAAAAAGAGGATTTTCTTGTTCTGGGTGGTTCTTAAGAAGCATGCTGAAAGTAGACTATAGACCAAACATGATTGCCACTCAATGCCTCTTTTGTAAACCACAACAGCCAAAAGGAGAGAGAGAACAAAAGGGAATGCCCTGCCACAGAGGCAGGGTGGGATGGGGAGAATGGGGGGTGGGAGGGATACTGGGATCCGTGGTTGTGGGAAATGGGCACTGGTGGAGGGATGGGTATTTGATCATTGTATAATTGAAACCCAAGCACAAAAATTTGTAAGTCTACAACTGTACCTCATGGTGTCTTACTAATAAAAATTTTAAAAAATTTTATGGAAGATTTGCATACAAAATTCAGCAAACTAAAAGTTATAATTTAACATACAGTTAAAGTAGGTGGGGCCTGTCCCTCCTGCAAAGTCCAGGCCTCTCCTTTACCTGTGAATGATGTCACCAGTCCTTCCCTGACATTTTCTCATCCTATGAATGTCCTCCTTGTCTCATCCTGTGCAGTCTACTTGAACGATGGCCAGGAACCATCTCTGCATTACTCTCTATCTTGTATAAGCTTTCCTCAGTTCTGTACTTGTCACTGGGCCTCCCAACTCTACCCCAGCAGTTTCTATGACCCTGGTCTTGTTTTCCTTGTATATAGTCACAACCACATCATATGCTCAGCACCTTGACACTAGGGCATCTGAGCCCTGCCTGAATCTGAGCATTCCTGGGCTTCTCAGCCTATATTCTGAGCCAGTATTTTGCATGTATTCTGCCCCTGTTCAGACCTTTGAGGCCTGCCTGTACTTGATCATTTGTCAGGCCCTCAGCTCCTCAGCTCTACCTCATCCTATATATATATATATATATATATATATATATATATATATATATAGAGAGAGAGAGAGAGAGAGAGAGAGAGAGATAGAGAGAGGAAAAGAGAAGAGAACACAAGAGAGCAATGAGAGAGAGGAGAGAGAGCGATCACAGAAAAGATACAGTGCTGGAGACCTGCAGGTATCTATAGCTATATCCCTACCCTGACTCCCCTTACCATCCCATTGTCTATTGGGATTGGCTCTGTGTTCCACGTGGGAGATTTAAAGTGAGCAAATAAATTCACCTGGCACTTCACCCTTAATTCCTGCTGTATAACCTGGTGTGTGTTTTCATCTTTATTTACTTTGGTCCAAAAGTACGAGCTCCTCTGTGTGTGTGTGTGTGTGTGCTCATGTGTATGCGTACATATGTGTGTGCGCATGTACGTGTGTGCATGTGTGTGTGTGAGTGTGTGTGCGTGTGTGTGTGTGTTGACGACAAATTTAGATAACACAGAAAAAGCTAAAAAGTATTCCATTTTCAGTTTGTAATGATCTAGTAGATAGGTATATACATGTTTCATTTATTTAAAGCAAGTTTATTTGAGAACTAAAGGGAAGGAAGGAGATGTAGATAAAGATATATGCTCAAGAGAGAACATGGAGAGGAAAAAAGCACAAGTACATCCCGAGTGGGAATATGTGGGCTGGGGAAATGTGCCCCAAAGTTACCATTTAAGGCAGATGCAGGCAAAAGAGGCCAATTTTCTTTTATTTTTTGTTTTCTTTATTATTGACATTTTCAGTCATGAAAAAATATTTTTAAAATGACACAATAAAATAAATCTCAATATATTTATCACCCAATGTCAAAAATTATTAAGAAGTAACCAATAGTTCATTTATTGTATCTTATGTTCTCATACCTCATGAAAAACACATACACCCTAGATAGCTATAAAGCCAATCCCAGACATAATTTAGGATGGACATGAAGGCCAAAGTGAGGGTACATTTGAATCTGTAGTGTAGACTTTCAAACTGAACCACCCTTCATGATGGTTCTTGCATGATGTGGCATGAAAAGTCTTTTGTATGACAGGGCATAAATACAAGGCACTAAAGTGACCTATATACTGACTGATGTTTCTTTTTTTTCTTCTAAAGAAAGTAGCTGATACTTCCTGGCAGGGGAGAAATCATGATCACAAAGGTGGTCTATCCTAGACAAGGTTTATTGATTGCATTCCTCTAGATGTGCTGACCCCAGTCATTTTTTCCAAATCTGGGGAACTCCACAGAATAATTTGTGGTAGTGTGGGACTGTGCTTGTGCTTTCCCTTGGGGAAAACAGAAAATGACCCTATGGTTAGCTTCTGTTTCTGGTTTTCCTTGGGGCTATTAAAACTAAGTACTGAGATATTGGGTAACAAAAATTACAGAACAAATCTTCTCTCAGGCAGCTAGATACTGTCTAATTTTGTTTATCTGAATACAGAAGCTGGTCAAGAGAAGCTAATGAATGAGCTCCTAGCAGGTTCATCAGATTTTTACTAAGCTAAATAGATGACCTTTTATGAGTCGATTATAGAACCAAAGAGCAGAATTTTGACAACTTCATTTAGTTTGATAGCTTTGTGTAGAAAGTACTTAATAAATAATAGGGACAATATTACTTGATTGATAAAAATAGATCTTACTAAAAAGAAAGCATTTGTGAACCATGAGGATAAGTCACAGTTTATTCTGTATATTGTAATTCAATAATACTTAATAAGATTTCACCATGGGAAATGGCTAGAATTATAAAATCAACAAGTTTTTTCCTTTTTCTATATTTAAAAACACAGAAAATAAGACTAAAATCAAAACAAGGGAAAATTAAGCTCACTTGTTTGCTAAAAGAACAACCAAAAACAACCAAAGGTATAATTTAGAAGAAAGAAAATCAAGCAGAGTGCTTGAAAGTGTACAAATTTTGAGAATTGTTTTTAGTTTCTGCAAGTGAGATTAGAAGCTATTTCTGGATGTTAGTCCACAATAATTATTTTATCTGTTAGCAAGATGTTGGGGCTATGCATATACTTTTCTGAGAATATGCATTTACTGTATATGACTATTGTCAAATAACTGGAATATATTTTTTCAGTACTCTATCACTCAGGGGTCAACATTTCTTTGGGAACCTCCACAACAGAATATATGTTCTAGAAATTCAGATCTTCCAGATATGGCCCTCTTTAAACAATACTAATTCTTTAATTAACATGTGGAAATAAGTAAAAACAAGTCAAATAATACTTGTTTTTATGTTCATTGGGATTGTTTGCTTTTAATGAAGGAATATCAAATAAACACCATCAGATTGGGGGCTGCTATAGAAAAGATAGGCTTGGCTTCTGTTCTATGCCATTCTTTGCGTTCTATAACCTCTGCCTTCTCAAAAACATTCCCTAACTAGATGTTCTGAGGCATCTAGCTGTGCTTGAGTTCCTGACTTTACTTCCATTTGACTTCCCTCTACTTCTATTTATTTTCATAGTCAGGGAAATCTTTTCTTTTCTGTCATAGAAATCTTTCTTCAAACTTTTCATGTCTTTTTGTTTAGTCTGTCAGAGGAAATACCCAATTTCTAATCAATGACTGCTAAACTATTGTACCATTTCAAATATATAGAGGTTATGATTGAATATTTGTGAGTGTGCAGGACAAAAAATAAATTGGACCCCATTTACTCTATTGCTTTTGTCTGTTGAACTATATCTATATAATTTTCATTGTATATTCATTAATAGTATTAGTCAAAATGCATTCTATTTTGTCTTCTCAACCATTTATAATGGGCATTAAATTTTAGTCTCTGTTTAGGATCTGTTCCTTGGTAGAGATATTTTTTCCCCCTTTGGAATGATTAACATCAAGAATCTTCCCTTTACTTCTCATTCTGCACCATCCTGAGTTCCTGGGATTTTGTTCTTTTAAAAACTTGATGTCTCAACTCTAGGAGTCCTCCCATGTTATATTAAAATACTATCTAACATTTGTATATTATACACTATTTGTCATGTATTCCCTTTATCCTCACAGTAACCTAAAGGAGGAAACACTATAAATTTTCTTCACTTTATACGTGAGGAAAATTGAGTGATAAGGTCATTAATTGGCCATTTGTCAGAAAGGTCACAGTACTGGGTTTCTGATTCCAGTCAGATTGCCCTGCGTTAATGATCATGCTCTTGACTCTTTAGTGTTCCATATCTAATAGGGTTGATGTAATGTATGGCATATTCTGTGATAATCAGATGTAAAGTATGATACATTGGTAAGGGTTATATCTTATTTTATAGAAAGTTTATCAAGATGCTCAATGGACATGACAAAGGGAGGGGAGTTTTGAGTTTCTCATAAACTCTGCCTCTGTCTCTTCTAACCTGTACCAAATAAATATGCAATCCAATGCAAAGGAATGTACTTGTTTTGAATTATATCATCAAAATCACCTGGTGTTCCATTTCAATAGACTGCTACCCGAGGCTCTCCTTCATAGAAATTCCAGAACCCTGTGTGTTTGCTTTATAACCATTTCGAAGGTTACAGATAGTCTCACTGCTCTAAAATAGGTGTATTGTAGATCTTTGAAACTTGAAACCTGGGATCTCTTGGTGCACTCTTGATTAATGAATCAAGAATGTCACATAAAAACCAGCTTCTAAAGGATTAGTTTCTTTGATTAATATTGAATTTAGGAACTTCCCTATTTATTCATGTGTATGACAAATCTGTAACTTCTGAAGAAAATTTCTCATCACCTTTTGTGTCAGCTCCTTCAAGAAAAGTTAAAAGTCAAAGCAGGTAGCAGCAGCATTAAATTATAGTAATAAAAAAGCATAATTAATCATTCCTTCAGAAAATACACTGACATTAATCCAAGGAAGGGGAAACTTTCCTTAGAAAAGAGTCTGATACAACTTATGTTTACTTTAGTTAACTTCTTTGAAAATTCTAAGCAAAAAAGATTATTAGCAGAATACTTGAATTCTTTCTTTGCTATCTTTAAGTGACAGAAGTAAAGATAGAAATGTTAAAGTGAACTTTCTGGGTCCTAAGACTATCACTTTCAGATATCCAGGTTTTTCAATTCGTGAATTATTTATGACCTGTCATGTTTCATACAACTCTCGAGAACCTAGCAAGCCTCCTTTTATTGATTGATTCTATATCATGTCAAATATTAAAACTAATGTGTTATATCATAGTTAAAAACAAAAATCTGACTTTAATATAATTTGTAGTAGGCAGATGAGATTGAAATTTTCAGTAGTATAGAAAAATGTACTTATGTATATATAAATTCATATACATAGTCAATTTCCTCTATGTTTTTTTTGTTGGTTTCCTAGTACTTATCTAAATAAAGGTAAATCAAACAAGAGACCATTCTGTTTACTAAATTGAAAGTCAGTCAGTTTTCTCTCTGTTTAAAAAAAGTTTTTGTTGTTGTTGTTTTTGGCCTAACCCCAGGGGTTACTACTGGCTCTGCACTCAGGACTCACTCTTAGCAGTGCTCAGGAGATCATAGGGGATGCTAGGGATTGAATCCAGGTCAACTGCATGCAAGGCAAAAGTTCTATCCTTTGCACTATCACTGTGTCCCCTCTTTCCTTTTTAAGTATTACTAGAATATTAAAATACTGAAAATAATAATAATTCCTGGATATAATCAAATGGAGACAATTAAAATTTTTAAGTTTTTTCTTTATTAGTGTTGGAGTGATAGCACAGCGGTAGGGCATTTGCCTTGCACTCAGCCAGCCAGCTGAGCCGGGTTCGATTCCTCTGCCCCTCTCGGAGAGCCTGGCAAGCTACCGAGAGTATTAAATATGCCAAACACAGTAACAAGAAGTCTCACAATGGAGACGTTACTGGACCCGCTCCACAGGAGGCCGGTGTTTGTTTTGTTTGTCTTTATCAGTAAATAGCTTGTGGTGCATTAGCATTAAAGAATAATCAATGATTTAACAAAATGAACTAACAATAAAGTTGAAAACAGAAATATCAACTGATGCATTCTAGTAGCACTGTAGCACTGTCCTCCTGTTGTTCATCAATTTGCTCGAGCGGACCCAGTAACATTGTGAGACTTGTTACCGTGTTTGGCATATTGAGTACCTCATGGGTAGCTTTGCTGTGTGGGCGAGATACTCTCAGTAGTTTGTTGGGCTCTCCAAGAGGGGTGAAGAAATCAAACCTGGGCCAACTGGGTCAGCGCGTGCAAGGCAAATGCCTTACCCCCTGTGCTATAACTCCAGCCCGATGCACTCTAGTAAGTTTGTTAATTCATGTTAACCAGGACCTATATACCTATACATGTAGACTACATCTGCAATGTGTTTTTGTTTTGTTTTTTAAATGAATATTTTTGGAAACATCTAGAATGTATTAGAATTTAATTAAAAAATTAACTTTTGTGTTAATTTTGTATTAGAGAACAAAATTGACAACAGCAATTTCTCTTAAAAAACTATGATCACATTAACTATCACAAGTGGATAGCTTTAAGATGCGCAGATGAAATTAGGGATTTTATTGTCCAGAGAGTGGCTTGCTGAATATTTGACTAAGGATTTCTTTTTCTTTTTTATATTCTAGGGTCAGAAAAATTTTGTTTTCAAATGTGGCCTGCCCCATGCTCTAGTCAGAGGGAATTTTATTCTTTGGTTGAAAGAGTAAATTCCTGTTTGAGTGTGATATGGAAATTAACAACTCATTAGTAGAGACTCTCCGTGGTATAGTCAACAAGTTTCTCTTCATCCTTGCAAAATCCCACAGATTCTACTCTTAGCCATTTTACCCTCAACATCATGGAAAATACACAAAGATACATGACTACTTTAGTTGCTTATGACAGACTGTTAAATATATTTCTATTAAACATCTCTCTTTTCTATAGAGTGCAATACTTTAGGACATAAAGAGAATAATGTAAAACCTAAAATAGCAGTAAATGCTTAAACTGGTGTTTCTTCAAAAGTAAACTTCATATAAGCAAAATTAAACACTTACATATATATGTTTATATATAATATTTATATATATTATATTTAAACCCTTATATATACATATTCACATAGTATGTAAGTATATATGTATTATATATGTAAAACTTCCTTATATATGGTATGTACTCATCGAGAACCTCTCATACATGAATAAGTTAAGTTTTAAATTGGCATGTTTAATAAAAAGAATGAACAGAAAAATATGGAAAATGCTAATTAAGTAGTTGAATACATTTTGAAACACTATGAAGAATAATTTCAGAGAAGTTTATCCCCTTTCTCTGTAGGGTGGAAGAGGTCTCCTGACAGGCTTGGGAGACCACATGGAGACAGCTGAGTGGAAGACAGGCACCCTTCCTGCTGTACTATTGCTCAGGTCCCAAAGCTTTCTATTTTAAGCAGTGATGCTCCAATACACTAGACAATAATACTAGCAAGTTACAGACTTTAGTAACTTAAAAAAGTAGTTACATTATTGAAGATTTTTCTTAGATGATCAATGAATTAAGAGTATACATGTATGTCTGGTGTTATGGCCGTGCCGGAGAGCGCTCGTGGGGGGCAACTCGTGACCTCAGTAGGGCATGAAGGACGTGCAGAAACCAATCTCGTAATTATCTGGCTCTTTTCAGAAATCCAAGATCGTGGATGCGTGACATTATATGGTTCTCATAACCAGCAATAGAAAACAAAATATTTCACAATGCCTTTTCAGCAATTCTGATTGTTTGGGGGAAAATTCTAAGCAATAATGGTGCATCTTTTGTTAAAATAATGAATGTAATCAATGTAGAGAAGAGTTAAGTGGAGATCATCTGCCTCACAGGCATTTGGAGGGGTGGGAGGGGGGTATGCTGGGGTTCTGGGTGGTGAAGGGAAAGGTATTTGATCATTGTATGACCGAGACTTAAGCCTGAAAGCTTGGTGACTTTTCCACAGTGATTCAATGAATAGATGTAAAAAGAAAGAAAAAAGAAAAAATATCGGGTGGAGTTCATGTCCAGTTCAGTCAGCTGATTAGTGACTGAATGGATGGCAGTACTACTACAAAAAAAAAAAAGTATACATATAGTTTACTATTTCTCTGAATTTTTGGTCTAGATGGCAAACCATTTATATTTCATAGTTCTTTAGGTTTAATTTTAATTCTTAATTCTACATTTTCTTAATTGAATGTGGACAGGCAGAGCACTACAGAGCTACTTAATTTTTTCTTTATTTTTTTCTTTAGATACCAAGATTTGGGCTGGAGCTATAGCACAGTGGGTAGAGTGTTTGCCTTGCATGTGGCCTAGCCTGGTTCGATTCCTCCGCCCCTCTCAGAGAGCCCGGCAAGCTACCGAGAGTATTCTGCCTTCATGGTAAAGCCTGGCAAGCTACCCGTGATGTATTTGATATGCCAAAAACAGTAACAACAAGTCTCACAATGAAGACATTACTGGTGCCTACTCGAGCAAATTGATGAACAAGGGGAGGAGTGCTACCATGATTAACAATACCACTAACAGTAGAGTTTTAGGCCTTACCAACCACAAGAGTGTCAGTGTCCCTCTACAAATGTCTCAAGGTTCCCTCTCATGCCACCCTCAGTTCTGTAGGCTAATTCTCAGAATCTGTTGCTATTGGCCATTTGTTATTTCCTATTTTTCTTTGTATTCAACATATGAAAGAGATCTTTCCATATTAATACCTTTTCTTCTGACTGAGTTCACTCAGCATGATATTTTTTATTTCCATTCACATAGTTGTCAACTACATGATTTCACCTTTTCTTATATCTAAGGAGTACTTTTGTATACACACACACACAGACACACACACACACCACAATTTCTTTATCCACTCAAATCGTTAGGGTCGAGATGTTCGCCGCCCATGAAGGAAGACTCCAAGAGACTTTCTCATGCAACACGCACAGGGTTTATTGTCCAAGCATGCTGGGGCTCACTCCATGTCCTCAAAACCCAGCGGCTTTTGGAAGAAATGCATCCGGACCCCGCAGTAGGTTACTGTCGCTGGGCCACCCCAGGGGGGAAAGGGTGCTGTCCCTCCACCTGCTTCCCCTTGGCGGCTCAGTGACCATCATCCTCCAGAGGCCATTGGACAGTCAGGCTTGGGCCCGCAGTGACGAAACTTGTTGGGCCTCACAGGATGGGGGTTGAGCCGGGCCTGTCCTCCCCACCCCAATGAGACCCCAAGTCATAGCCCACGAATGGCCTCTCTGGCTCCTGATCAAGATGCTCAATGGCCATGATCCCACAGGCTCAGGAGCAAATCTTGAAACCCAGTGGCTTTTGGCAGAAATCCCTCCAGATTTAAGTGTTAAAATTTCAGAATTTCAAAATCACATGGCCCTACTACAGCCACGCGACATCATATGTTATTCATAACCAGCAATAGAAGACAAATTGTCTACTTTTGCCTTTTCAGCAGGTCTGAGTGTTGGGATAATATCTCAAATAATAATGGTGGGTCTGGTGTCAAAATATTGAATGTGATCAAAGTAGACAGAGAGTAATGTGGAAATCATCTGCCCCACAGGTAGTGGGAGGGTGTGGGATAGGAGTATACTGGGGTTTTTGGTGGTGGAGAATGGGCACTGGTGAAGGTATGGGTGTTTCATTGTATGACTGAGACTTAGACCCAAAAGCTCTCACGGTGATTCAATAAATAAAATTATAAAAAATGAAAAACAAAAATTAAGGTGGAGTTCATGCCCAATTCAATCAGCTAATCAGTGGCTGAATAAATAGCAGTACTCCTACAAAAAAAAAGGTTGAAAGGGAAGAAAGCAGGAAGGAGTGGTGAAGAACAGGAGAGAAGAAATTAAAGAGAGGGGCCATTGGTCCTTCTTCCTATTCGTATGAGTGAAGGATAACACTGTTTTGTCCTTCCTGCATAGCCTCAGGTAGTATAGGTATATTGGTTTGCTCCCATCACAGTGCTCCCATTCCTCTGTGTTTATTTGTAACTTCTTTCTTTGTGCTCTGTTCACTTGTAAATGATTGTTTTTCTCATATCCCTAAGTCATTTGCATAGTTTATTCAGAGCAATGTCCTTTTTGTATGGACACAAGAAGACATGCTTTTGTAATGTGACTCTCAGTAATATTTCCCTCCTGGGCATCTGTTCTCTCACCTAATCCTCAGCTGCCTTTACTTCCTACTGTCCCCAAAAGTAGGGTCCCTAGGAGGGACTGGATGGAACCAGGGCAAGTGGTAAGCTATGTGCTACCCTGGCCTCGAGATGGATCTGGCCAAAGCAACATAATGTTTAACTATAAGTTAAGAGCTTGGTCATGGACAAATTCTGTTATGATCCAAAAAGTAATAACTAAATTTGGACCCTGCTAGGGTTAGGAATGATTAATCTAGCCTGAGTGCTGTAGTCTGAGTCTGTAGCATGATGTTCCCAGGAGAGCTGCCCTACAAGCCTCAATGTTATCTCTTACTGTGTCCATACAAAAATAGCTAGTATTGATATGTTAATAGTATTGATATGTTGATATACTGAGGAAAGGAGAAAAACACCTTAAGAGGTATTTTGCCCTTGGGCATCAGGAAGGGCTTTGGAATGCCTTTTATGTGGTGTTCCCTTTGAACTTGGTGGCCCCTTAGAAAGGGCTTTCTTATGTTGATTTTGCTACCTGACTGGGTGCTGTGTCAGCCCTCAGTGCAAGGAGTTAGAGAGGCCAGAGAGCTGGAGGGAGAGAGGAGAGAACAGGAGGGCAATATGGACCGTAGAGAGGCTAGCAAGAGGGACACAGAGAGAAGAATGTAGAAGAATACAGGAGCAGACTCATGGAGAGAGAGAGAGAGAAAGACCAAGCTGCAAGATGGAGTGTGGAGAGATGGTGGGAGAGACAGCAGATGGGAATGAGGAGCAGATGAGACTAGAATGGGAGGCTCAGAGAGACTGGGGCAGGCATGTGGGGAGAATAGAATAAACGGCATCTGATCAATCAGCCGGCCAGGCCCTCATCTCCTCCTCCATCTGCCCCACAGCATGGGCCTCCCTGGCTGCTGGAGTGGCCCAGGCCCACCCCAAAAGTGCACAGCTAGGGGAAAAGCCTTCGGGGGGGGGGGGGGGGTTGGAGGGGAGGGGCCTGGCTGCCCTCAAAGAATTTTTACATATGAGGATATCAGTTCTACCAACTTTCACTCTAACGACCTCACTTAATTTTAATTACCTTTTTATAGTACTATCTCCAATTACACAGATTGGGAAATCAGATAAATTAGATAAATTTAACACAACTATTTAGGTAGGAGACAATTCAGTCTGTAAAAAAAGTAAAATAGATAGACAAAGTAATAAGGCTAACAAAAATCATTTAACTGTCCCATACAGTGCATTTGAAAATATCTTGGGTATTTTTATGGGAACTGCATTGACTCCATATAGTACTTTGGTTGGGTTTTATTGTTTCTAGGAGATTTTGGTAGATTCTCTAAGGGTTTCAAGTGCAATATCATGTCATCTACAAAGCAAAATAATTTGAATTCCTTTTTATCCCCAATCAGAATCCCCTTAATAACTCTTTCTTTGCTAATTGCTGTGGCAAGTACTTCCATTCCTATATTAAACAAGAGTGGTGAGAGTGGATATCCTTGCCTTGTATCTGACCTGGAGGCAGAAGACTCTGCACTTGAGCAGGGTTTTATAGTCTCTGGGTCTTGGCCGTTGATGAGATTACATGGCACGGGGCGGGGGGGGGGGGGGGAGGGGGGCAGTTGGTGGGTGTAACACCTACATACTGGAAGGTGGTGGGATCTGGGTGGAAGAGGCCCCAGTCCCAATCTGAGCAGGCTTGCTTCCACACCTGGCTGTCCTCACTGGGGCCCCTTGGAGGAGGGTGGGTTGAATTTCCCTCCCCAACCCAACCAGAGCCCCAGCAGCTAAAGACCTCCGGTTCCAGCCACAGTCATGCTTAAGACCACTTTCCATACTTTCGGATGAGCCTCACGCATGAAGGAACTGGCCGAGGAACCCAGGTGTGCAGGACCCGGGGCGTAGATCTTGGATTGGGACTGGGGCCTCCTCCACCCAGGTCCCCCCACCTTCCAGCATGTAGGCATTATACCCACCAACTGCCCCCAGTGCCGTGTAATCCCATCAATGGCCAAGACCCAGAGACTATAATATCCTGCTCCCAGAAGCACAAGGCCGCATTTGCAGCTGCACGACATCTTATTATCTAGGTCTATTTTGGAGAACCTGACAGGCTACCAGGAGTATCCTGCCCACATGGCAGAGTCTGGCAAACTCCCCATGATATATTCAATATTCCAAAAACCAGTAACAATGATGGGTCTCATTCTCCTGACCCTGAAATAGCCTCGAATATGGCACTTTTAAAACCTCAGGGCTATGACGAAGGAGTCATTACTGGGGCCTGCTTGAGGTAATCGATGACCAACAGGATGTCTGTGATACAGTGATACGGTATCTGAACTCAGATAAAATGTTTCAGTTTTCACAACTGAATATATTTTTAGCTCTAAGTTTGTGGTTAATGGTTTTAATTATATTTATTATCTTACCTTCTATCCCACATTTTGACAAAAGGTAGGTTTTCTTTTATCATGAATCAATGGTTATTGGATGTTTACAAGTGCTTTCTATGCATCTATTTATGATCATAAGATTTTTACCTTTTCTGGTAGTGGTGTGGTGAATTACGTTGATTTATAAATAAAATAGTTGCACTTGGGCCGCAAAAAGCTGTACTCACGTCTTATTCCAGAACTGTGCTCAGGGAGAACTCATGTCAGTATTCTGGGAAACATATATGATATTGGAGGTCAAATGGGGAATCCTGCATACACGGCAAATGTCTTACCCTCTAGAGTAGTCTCTGTTACAATTATTAAATCAAGTATATAATACATGTTTTATATACCAGCATGTGAACTATGTTGGAGAATGTCCCACATGCATTGGAAAATAATGCGTACTCAGTTTTGTGTGTGCATGTGTGGTGGAGGGGGGAGTTGGTTGAGAATCTTATGCAAGTCTGGTAAGGCCATCCCTTTTCATTTCTTCATTTAAACCCAATACTTTCTTATTGATTTTTTGTCTAGTTGATCTATCTAGTGGTGAGACAGGGGTTTTAAAACCTCCACTACTATTATGTTGTTGTCAATATCTTCCTTTTGATCTGTTAGGGAATGTGTAAACTCACTCAAAGGCACACACACACAGCAGTGGTGGCTCTATCTCTTCCGCCACACGCGTTCGGTAGTCTCACCCTTCTCCCACCCCAGAGAGGTCGATGGCGATGGTCAGGCGGAGGAAGGAAATGAGGGCCAGGCTGGTTGGCATTAGTAGCAGTTTATTTCATTCCTCTCTCCATCTACACCAGTCTCTCTTGTCTGTCTCTGCTTCTGTCTCTGCTCCCCTCTGCCCAATCTACAGTCTCATTATATCTCTCTCCAAGAGGAATTGGGGAAATTACACATAGGTGTGGTCACAATCAATAGGGGTAGAACTCTTAGCCTCAGGGAAGGCCGCTACTAGGACAGATCCTTTCTCAGCAGGAGGACCCACCCTAGAGCAGAATCCCATGGGTGTGCCTCTCCTCTCCTTGTTCAACAAGCATATAAGCATATATGATACAAATCATTTTGTATGGATACAGTAAGAAATATCTTAAACTTATAGAATTGCTCTCCTAGGGCCATCTCGATCTCAGACTACAGTGCTCAGACCAGATAGTCTTTCCCACCCCTAGCAGGATCCTAGTCTCGTCGTTACCTTTGGATCATGACAGCATTAGTCTATGATCAAACTCTTAACTGATAGTTAAGAATCGTGGCACTTTGGCCTGGCCCATTTCGCTGCCAGGGTAGCTCACCGCTTGCCCTGGGTCCATTAAGTCCCTTGTCGGGACCCTGCTTTCGGGGTGTTAGGAACTAAGGGCAACTGAGGCTTAAGTTGAGAAAGCAGATGCCTGGGAGTGAATAATATTCAAAGCCAATCGAATCCTAAGTTACAAAGCATAATGTAAACGGTCTTCCTGTATCTATACAAAAGGATATTGCTTTAAAGTAAACTGTTCATAAGGCATGAGGAGAGGAGAAAGGCAATATTTCACTCATACATATAAAATCATAGATTTCTGGGAAACTGATCTTACAAATTAACAGTCTGATTAAGGGGAAAGCTGATTAACTGGGTGGGAAGCAGAGCATAGGGAAGACTGTTTACAGATAAACACAATGGAAGTGGAAGTGCCTCCGGAGCACTGTGATGGGTGTAACCAGATTGATGGGTGTAACCAGATAAACCTAAGCTTCTTGTGGAAGAAGGACAAAGCAATGTTACCCTACAAGGGAAGATATGTTACTCTCTACATTTAATGGGCCACCATCAATAGCGTGTATGTTTATGAGTAGAACATGTTCTTGATGTATAGATCCTTCAATTATTACATAATGATCATCCCTATCCCTTATCAACTTTTGAAATTTGATCTATGTTGTTTGATATAAGTATGGTGACCTGAGCAATTTTTTAGGCATTTAATTTTTATAGCATTTAATTTTATTTTTTATTAATTTTATTAAAACCACTGTGATTTAAAAAGTTGTTAATTATGCAGTTGTTTCAAATATTTAGTGCTCCAACAACACTAGTGAGAACTTCCTTCCACCAATATCCCTAGTTTTTCTACCAATCCCAAACTTCCCCTTTAAGTATATAACAAATTTACATGATATTGCTTATTCCAGCAAAACTTTAAAAACTGGCAAATGGAATGATCAGAAAATAACTCAGTAAGCCAAATAGTGATTACTATATAATTTTGATCTATGTAACTAGGAAAATTAAAACAATTTAATGCAGTATAATAAAATATCTATTTTCATTTTCATATATACATGTTCAAGCATGGAATCTAAAGTATATTGCATTAACTTTTATTTTATATTTGCATCTCATTTTGGTAATAATCATTTCACATCTGTCAATAAAACTTTTAAAGTAATTCTGTGCTAGTATATTTTGGAGTTTACATGGAATAGGTAATGCCTACATATGTAAATTTTCACCTTGCACTTTATATAAATACTGTGGTTTACAAAGTTGTTGCAGGTATTTAATATTCCAACACCAATTCCACCATCATTGCACCTTCACTCCACTACTGTCTCTAATTTTCCCAAGCACCCCTTAAGCCTTCCCCCATTGCAGATCTTCAATTATTTATTATATATTTCTTGTTATCAACAAGTTGCTAACAGAAAAATCAATAAATGTTTCTTTAGAAGAAAGTTAGTGAAAATTGTTGTATCTCACCAGGAAGTCATTAATTCATTGTATAAGAGGTTACTAATATGTTGTTACAGGTTAAGGCTTCTGTGTTTGTTTTGTTAATCAAGATTGGTTGCCTTCTATATTTCTTCCCATCCAATTTTGTGTGCTATTACTGGTTTATCAGTTTTGTAGAGTTTGAGATGCTGTGTGATCACTCCAGGAAGTTCAGAATTTTTAATGGGGTAATACAGCTGAAGTTAAATTTTTGAGTGGATGGCAAATTTGTGGTGTGCGCATGAGAATTGCCAGGGCTTCTGGAAGTACAGGTAGATGGTGGACAGGTAGCCTATCCTGACTCTGGGGAAGCTTGAAGATTTCAGTCACAAAAATGTATAGCTGAATTTTTCAGCAGATTAGTTTCTGGGTGAGATTCAGGACCAAGGCAGTAGAGTCTGGCCAGGAACATTGTGCCGATTTTGAAGTTTGGGAGCAATCAGTTGCTGGGACTCTGTTTGGGTGGGCAAGTCCAGAGCCTGCCCCATTCTGGGGTGCCTCATATGACTCAATTATTCATGTGTGTCTGGAAAAAAATCTTCTGGGATTTCCTCTTTTGAGATTTATTTGAGTCTCTAGATCATGGCCAGTGGATGAGCTTACCTGACTCTGGTAGTGGTTCATGAGCGTGACTCAAGCATTTTATTTTAAACCTCTTTATCATAGATATTCAGAAATGTCTCTTGTAGGCAGCAGAAAGCTGCATTTAATATGCCAGTCTACCCTGCCATTTTGTACTTCTTGATCATTATATTCAGACCATTGATGTCAAGCAAGATTATTGAGATGACAGAAGTTGTTACTGGTCTCTTGTTTCTTCTTTCTTTCTTTCTTTCTTTCTTTCTTTCTTTCTTTCTTTCTTTCTTTCTTTCTTTCTTCCTTCCTTCCTTCCTTCCTTCCTTCCTTCCTTTCTTTCTTTCTTTCTTTCTTTCTTTCTTTCTTTCTTTCTTTCTTTCTTTCTTTCTTTGTCGTTATACCTGACAGTGCCCAGGGGTTATTTCTGCCTCTGTGCTCAGGTTTAGTTTCTAGCAGTGTTCAGGGAACTATGTGTAGGGCTGGGGAATTGAATCAAGGTCAGCCACATGCAAGGCCTTACCTTCTTTTCTATCTTTTGGGTCAACATAAAGGAATCTATTGCCACCATTTTATGTAAATCATTAATGTGTGAAGTTTATCTTGTCTTTTAAATAAATTAATTTAACATTTTTTGCAAAGCTGGTTTCAATTTCCTGAGTTGCTTGCTTATTCTAGTTTTGTATCATTCATTGACTCGTATTGACAACCTAGCTAGACAAGAAAGAGTATTCTTGTTGAGAATGTTTATTTTATTCAAATGTTTGCTATATTTCACTACTTACTTCCTGATGTAGAATTTCATTTAATAGGTCTGGCTGTGAATCTATGGAAGATTCTTTGTATGTAAAGAATTTGTTAGCAGTTCTTTAATAGTTTTGCTCAGGAGTCTACATTTGTCTTTGGCTTTTGTTATTTTAATCACAATGTCTTGGAGTTTTTCTAAGTGGGTTTACTTTAACTGTAACTTTTTGAGCTTCTTAATCTGAGTGCATGACTCAGTCTTCATTATAACTGGGAAATTCTCAGTTGTGATTTTTTTGATTCTTTGCCAATCTTATGATCTTGATTCTCGAAAACGAAAACTTACAATGTATCTCTTGATCTCATCCCATAATTCTTGAATACAGTTTTTATTTCTTTTCATTATCTTTTCTATCTTATCTTCTTTACTGATGATTTCTTGCATTTCATCTCTGACCTCACTGATTCATTCCTCAGCTTCTATAACTTGCTATCCCCTTCCAATTAGTATTTTATTTCACCTACCATGCTCTTTAGTTCTGTCACTTCTGGTTGTAGTTTTCTTATTTCTTCCTCACATATGCTTTCTTTGTTGGAAGTCATTGCTATTATTTATTTCATTTTATTAAACAACTTCACTAAGGTTGGTCTGAAGTTTTTAATCTTAGATGTTATAGTTAGTGAGTTCTTGGGAACCCTTACAGATTCTTTTCTTTTCTATTAATTTTGGTGACTCTGATGCTTTTTCGTTGTGTCCTGCATTTTGATGCCATTGACTTTGTGTAGGCCTGGGTAACAACCTAAGGTATACCAGTATAGCCTAGGGACTCCGCTGATGTTTTTGTTGAGTCTTCAGCTGCTGGTAAGTTTCAGCAGCATGAATCTGTGCCAGCGCCTTTTGTATAAATTTCCCAGTGACTCTCCCTGGCACTTTTGTTTCAGTTCTTGGGTTTTGACAGACAGTTGTCCTATATACACTGTTGTTTTATGTTTTTCAACTCATGACTCAGTTAATTCGATAACTAGATAGATGCATTCCTTCGGATAGAATTTGGGACATAGTACCATCTTTTCTTTATGTCTGCTGGCATGTAGGACCAAAAGTCTCTGCCAGAAGTGGTGGTGGGAAAAGCCTCCTTTCCTGTGGCCACAAAGGCATGCCCCACTTTCCTTGCCTGAGAGTCTAATAGGCGTGGATCAGTTTCTAGCTTAGACCTTATGCTGATGGAGATGTAAAAATAGTGGGTGTGGCAGAGAGAGAAAGAAGAAAAGTGCCTGTCATAGAGACAGGCTTGGGGGTAGGGGTGGTGTTGGGGGGTGTTGGGAGGGAAACAGGAAACTGTTTGTCAGCTGTGAGAACTCTCAGAGTAGTTAGTAGATTATTGCCATGATATTTCTTTGTAGTGTGACTCACAAAATCCTTGGGTCATTTCTGTTGCATTTTTGACCATGTGTGATTCACCAGGTATCTTTTTGCACCATCTCGGCCCTGCCCACATCTAGGCAGAAACTGATGAACTGAGAAACTGATGAACTGAGAAAGGAAGGGCGAAGAAACCTTATCAGCTGATTGGGAACTCTGCTCCCCATTTCCCAACCTGACCAGCCAGTCTCCCGCTTGTAAAAAATGGGTCAAGAAAGCGCTTTTGTTAATATAAGCCGGCAAAATAAACTATGACAAAGATGTTACCATATTTTAGCCAAGACTAATTCTGAGGCAGGGAGCTAGTATCTTATCAGACATGGGGATAGGCTTCTTTGTTTCTAATGTCAAACAGTTAATCATAAGATCTTTCTTTTTTTTGGGGGGGGGGTGGTTGTGAAGTGGGATAGGTGAGAGGCTTCCAAGCAGTTCTCAGGAGTTATGATTCTTGGCCATCTGAGCTGATGGTTTAATGCAAAGTTTCAAGGATGTGATGCTGCTTGGCTCCTGTGGGGCCAGGGAAGCCCAGACCACATTGACAGTGCTGCAGTATTTGTGTGAACATGTGGTACCAGGTATTGAACCCGGATTCAGATGCATGCTAAGCACATGCTCTAACTGCTGTGCTATCTGCCAGCAGCATGACTTTCAAAAAGTTTTTTGATAAATTAGGAAGATAGTTAGGGCACATAACTACAAGTTTGTGGAGAAAAGGCCTTCATATATTCTGGAGGCTTGTGAGATTGATTTTTCAGCTAAAGGCATTCTTGAAAAGATGAGTACTTGAAAGTAAGCTTTATTTTATCTGTAAACCTTGAAACCAGAAGTTGCTTACACAAAGACACTACAGTTTCTTTAGTGAATGACACAGAGAGGGAGTTAGTACTTTTGAGAGTGAGAGTTGCCAATTGTAAGGTATAAGCTTGTCTATTTGCTCAATTGAGCTATAGCTCTCAGTTTTTAAGCACCACATAGTTCATTACTGCTTTGCATGCCGAATATTTCATCTCTTTAAAAAACATTATTTATGACATATCAGAGGAAAATGCAGTGACTCTCTATTGCTATTTTTGATATTGTAAAAGCTGTTTTTTTATGTCCATACAGAATTCCATGACTACAAACTACTACCTCCTAAGGGAATAAAAAGCAACAGGGTTACAGCAAGATATCTATCAGAATTCTGTGAGGGCACGAGGAGTACCCTTCGTTTTGTATTCATATTGTTTTCCAATAATTCTTTGTTTTGATCCAGTGATTTTGTACATATGCCCCTGTTACATTCTTGAGTTTATTTCCTTAATTATAGAGTCTTTGTGATTAAATTTTTCTTTTATAAAAGACTTTTATTCTTGGATTTACTCCTTGCTTTTTCTTCCAACATTTATTTTAATATTCACATTTCCTTTTTTACTGGCTTAAAACCCAGCTGATTGGAGTCAAAAACCAATACCCCCACTCCACCTCACCCCACACAACATATACTATGCAGCATTAGAGAGCAATACACAACACTGTAATGGTAAAGCAAGAGGAATTCCAGTGTTGTGAATGTGGAGGACATTCACAGAAATATTCTTAAGTCTTTGAAAATTCAAAACAGAAAAAAAAATTTCCTTTTGATTGATGGCTGCTTAAAAATCTCAAAAATATAATAACTTTAAATTTTGGCAAAATAAAAACAGAAACATATAACATTCCTTTTAATTGATGGCTACTTAAACATCTCGAAAATATAACCCCCTCCTCTATATAAGCAGCTTCTAAAAATTGGTATTGTAAAAACAAAATTTTACAAAGTGATATGTACTGTAGTTAAAACACTATAATAAGGTATAAGAAAGGAACAGTGCTAAACTGCAATAGATATTAAAATAAGCCATCAAGAAGTTTTTCCTTCATAAATAGCTTATTTAAGGAAGAGTTCTAATTCTCTATTGAACAGATATATGTTAAGTCCCTGTAAAGAAAAACTATTGTAGATGCTTTAAATTTGACAGGATACTAAAAATTGTAAGAAATGCTGCTTTTATTCAAGGAGCTTATATATATATATATATATATATATATATATATTTTATTGGACCACATCCTGAGGTGCTAAGATATTGCTCTTGGCTCCATGCTCAGGGGTTATTCTTGTAAGGCGAGGGCCCTACTCATTGTATTATCTTTCCAGCCTGGAGTTTATCTTTTCTTTAGAGAGACAAGATGTAAGATAAATAAATTAGAAACTATAAATAAGATATGAGACTTCAACAATAAGTAACTAGAAAAAAAATTGCCATTCTGTATTCAGGATTTATTGTTTCATAGATGAAGCAACAACTCTTTTTATCGCCTTCATTTAGTTATAGAATTGAATCAGACTTTGGGCTGGGAAGACAGTGCAGTCTGGGCATATGCCTTGGATGTGCCCAAGACAAGTTTGGCTTTCAGCATCATATGGTTCACCTGGAGCATTATAGTATGTAGCCTGCAGGAATCTAAGTACTGCTGGGTATTACCCTGATGTTCCCCACAGCACTACTATCCTTTAGGCCTTTAAATAAGACTGATTGGTAAAGAGTCAGCAGGAAAGGTGCCAAGTGTCTCTAAATAGTGCTCGGAAGCACCCCTCCTCCTGCCAAATATTGTGTCAGACTTTTGGGAAGGTAGAAAATAGTCTGTATGTAAAGTTATTATAGCTGACAATCTGAGCTGTTGAGTTGGTTAACTCATCTATTTTTCAAACTTGGGATTTTCATTGTTGTTTTAGGTGTAAGAATCGTTAACACATAGATACAAAGTCAAGATATTACATAGTTGCTTTAATAATACTCATTATGTTATTTCACCTTTATTATGTAATTATAATAGGGAGGCATTAGATAACACTTTTGATTGTATGGTTTCCAGGTAAGATTCAATGAAGTTAGGTTCAAGGGTTGTGAATAAGAAACAAGCAAACAAGCCAAAACAACAACAACAACAACAACAACAACAACAACAAAAAAGGGAGCTATAGAGCCTGAGGCTTCTTGGTCAAGAAAGTTATGTCATTATAATTCAAAAAGTTAAGAAATAGAACAGGGTTGCTGAGATTCTTGGCAACAAATTGATTTCATGACCCTAAGGGAAAATGAAAAGCTTGAGATGTGTCAACAGGACCTGTGTCAACAAAGAGCTCTCAGGGGAAGGCTGGCACTGATGTCACAGAAGGAAACTGTGGGTCCTACTCATTTCATTGTACATTATTAGTGCACCTGTCCTGAATGATAATAATGAAAATGAGCTCATTTAGGAAATGACTCTCTTTATTCCTGCCTGGACAGATTGCAAAATTTTGTCCAAGGTATAACATGTTAAATAAATCACTTAAAATTACAACATGGTTAAACCTAAGCATACCTTATCTGGCAAAGAAATTTGTCTTTAAATAAAAGAAAAACATTTTTCCAAGTCAAGATGTGGTGTATCCAGTTCATTTTTATTGCTATGTCTTTTTTACCTTTTTTTTTCAAGAAAATCACAACCTCTTAAAATGGTAGGTTAAAAGGTGTTTTGATTTGTCCTCTTTCCACCTTCCCAATTCCTAGGAAATAAAAAAGACTTTATGTAGTAACACTAATACCTATTCATTTCACCTTATGTCAAATGTGTTCACAACTCTGCAGCACAAAATAGCATATAAATTACTATGGAAATAGAGTGTTTTTTCATCTGTATTCCTATCTTCGAATTCTGACTAACAGCACAACTTTAAATGTAGAATTTAAAACTAAACAGTACTGTAAGAGCACTTCATCCTGGCTTATTATTTTACAGATGAAAAAACAAGCCTGAGTGTGAAACTGTCCAAAGTCACAGACACTATGAAGAAAGCCCTGACTTTTGGTACTCAGTACTCTATCATGCATATCTCTGCCTAGTCCACAGAATAGAAAATATCCCCAAAATGCTATCAAAGCTGAGCGATTTCCTGTTATCTGTGCTAGAAGCTTTATATAAATTGGTGCTATCAAGAATATAAATACACTTTAGGACTTTGAGCGTTGTTCTTGCCAACATATAAGAAGACAACAGCTTAATACGGAAATTCTGCATTTGTATATACAAAGGTGCCTTCAGGGTCGACTCTCAAGAGGTCACATGGATATCCATGATTCTCTTTTTTAAAGTTTCCATTTTTATTTTATTGCTTATTTATATTTATTATTTGGGATCCCAAAATGGTTCTCTCTTAAGAGACTCTTCAGAAGGTTTCAGCTAACCAGGTCAACAGTTCATTGCAAAGGTCTGCGGATACCACATTACTTAGAATCTTTAGTGTTAGGGATTGCCTGGCACATGTCAGTGGTTCTAAAAGTGCCCCAGGTTGGCAACCTACAGTTGTTGGGGACCGTCTGATGCTGATGATAGATCCAGAGTCATCTGTACAAAAGGCAGGTTCCTAAAACCTCATACTATCTCTCCAGTCCCCAAATTCTCATCTTTGTAATAAATATCCTTAGGGAAAATCAGTGGCTGGAAGGTGTAGAGCTATACTGACTTCCTCATTTAAAAAAATTTTTTCCTTGTGAAGAAGGTTCCACTTTTATCAAATAGTATCTGAGGTCAAGAGTACATATGGCCATGAAACAAAATAAATTTTCTGCCTGTACAAGGATGAAACTTATTTCTAGTTTTTATAACTCATGTTGAACTTTTAGAAAGCCTTAATGCAAGATATGGGTACAAGTTGGAAAATATAAAGAAACCAGAGAAATGTTCAAATGATTCTTGGCCATCAACTTCATTAGTAGATTTAGAGATATTAGGCTTGCTTTAAGGTATTGTAACAGTATTTTGTCATATCATGATAAATAAGAATGTCAACTCTAACCCAGATGATCTGGGTTAATATGCTAGCATTGCCACTTTCTAATGGTATGAAATTAACTTCTCTAATTCAGAACAGAAATGAAGCTGTTCCAAATCCTATGGGGATGATAGTTGTAGTATTAAATTTATTGATTAAATTAAATAACTTATACATAGTGCTTAGAGCCATGCCTGACCCCCCTAGTGTCCAATAAATGTCCACTTGATCACTTGACTTCCCATTAATCATCGATTTGCTCGAGCGGGTGCAAACACCGTCTCCATTTGTCCCTGTCGCATGCTAGTGTAGCCCAGTGGTGTCTGCTCATTCCTAGGAACACGAAGAGCCTCAAACCAATCGTTCAGGACCTTGAGGAAGAAGTCTGACCATCTGGTAGGTGGGCGGCCACGCGGTCTTTTGACGTTCCATGGAATCCAGTCGGTAACGGCTCTAGTCAAGCAGTCATCTCTAAATCTCATTACATGACCAGCCCATCTGATTTTTGATGCCTTGGCAAATGAGACAGCACCCCTGATTCTTGATCGTCGATGGAGGTTGGAACTCCAGATTCTTTCTCTCATTTGAGTGAATACTCCAAGCATACTCCAAGCATAGCTCTTTCAATTCCTCTTTGGGAGACCCAAAGAGTGTTCTCATCCTGTTTGCATAGGGCCCAAGTCTCTGAGGCATATGTTAATGTAGGAAGAACAGTGGAATCAAAGAGGTGTGCCCGGAGACAGAGGTTCTTCTTCCTCTTAGTTATTTCTTTAATGCTCTTGAAGGTGTTCCAAGCCACTCTCTTCCTCCTGCACAACTCAGGTGCCAGGCCAATTGTCATGTTGACTTCTCGACCTAGGTACACATAATTGTTGCATTCAGAGATGGTCGTTCTGTTGAGAGTGAATGGACCATCAGGAACGAGGCTGTTTCTCACAAACATTTTCTTCATAAGATTCAGCTGTAGTCCGACCTTTCCACACTCTCGACAAAGTTGGCCAGCATTTGTGGCACTTGGCTAATGTTTGGTGTTATTAGGACAATGTTATCAGCAAAGCGGAGGTGTTGTAGTTGCCGACCATCTATTTTCACTCCCATTCCTTACCATTCCAGTCATCCCATGATGTTCTCGAGGGTGACACTGAAGAGTTTCGGTGAAATGGTATCACCCTGCCGGACCCCTCTCTTGACATAAATGATTACTTCTTTGTAGAATGGTGAGATCCTGGTAGTGAATCCGCAATACAGCTCATGGAGGATCCTGATGTATTAGGCTTGAATGCCCTGATTGGCTAGGGCTTCAATGACCGCTTCCATCTCAACAGAATCAATGGCCTTCTTTAAATCAATGAACATTAGACAGAGTGGCATCTTGAACTCCCGGGAAACCTCAATGAGCTTGGTTATCATGTGGATATGGTCGATGGTGCTCAATCCTTTGCAGAACTCAGCTTGCTCGCATGGTTGTCCTTCATCTCGTGTTCTGCCAATCCTATTCAGGATGACTCGAGTCAACAGCTTGTAGATGACAGACAATAGGCAGATAGGGTGATAGTTGCCAATGTCGTGGATATCTCCCTTCTTGTACAGTAGTACAGTCCTGCTAGTTTTCCATTGGAACAGAAACTTGCATTCAGGGAGGTAGTGTGTGAAGAGCCGAGCCAGCATATTGATGAGTACTGACGGCAGGTTCTAGGTGTTCACGTCTGACCTTGTCTGGGCTGGGTGCTGTTCATTTTTTTACCGATGAAATGGCATGTCGGAATTCAGAAGGGAGAACATTGGGAATGACATATCCATCCTGTGGAATTTGGTTTGTCGTCAGGTGGACATGGCTATCGAAGAGATCTGAGTAGAAGTCATGGATAATCTTCTCCATTGCCTTTCTATAAGATGTGATAGATCCATCAGGATGTCGGAGGGCAGTCATCTTCGTCTTGTAGTTGGCGAAGGACAGGTGAGCATTATGAATACTTTTTCCTGCTTCTGCTGCATCTACCAGCACTTCTGCTCTTCTCTCTTTGAGGTCTTCCTTGATCACATCTCTGCACTGCATTGTGAGCTTGGATGTTCCTTTGTGGTTGCTTGAAGCATGCGCCAAACCACATTGGTGAATAATCTCAAGAGTTTTCAAAACAGGCTTTTTGTGTGTGGCTATCTCTCTCTTGGCGTTCCTCGCACAATCATGGAGGTGCTGAACAGGTTGATCATATTCCTCGTCAATGTTGTCAACAATGGCTAGAACACTATTCCATGTTCTAGCAATAGTGCCAAAGAGCTCCCAGTTGGTGATCATTCTGGGAGTTCTCTTCTTAAACTTTGCAGCCCTTTTCCCCCGCTCTGTGAAGTAGAATTTTGCACAAAGGAGACGGTGGTCTGATCCCGTTTGGAATTTTGGGACAACAGCGAGATCGGTCAGGCAGAACTGTCGATTGACTATGATGTGTTCTATTTCATTGTGGAACCATCCACTGGGAGACTCCCATGTCCAACGTTTAGATTCAGCCTTTGGGAACTGTGAGTTACCATGGATGGTCTTGGTTGACATGATGAACTCAGATAGTCTCTCACCCTGTTCGTTCTATTCTAAGCCATGGGTCCCAATGTGGAGTTCTTCGGCTGATCTTCTCGGTCCTATCTTGGCATTAAAATCACCCACAATGATCTTGTAGAAGGTGTGGTCTTTTTATAGAACTTTTCCAGCTCCATGTAGAACTTTTCAATTTCTCTTTCATCATAATTGGATGTTGGTGCATAGACAACAAAGATAGAGACTGCCAGCAGTGAGCCACATCTATTCAAATGTAAACGTCTGATTCAGGTTGTTAGGCATTTGAATGAATCAATGCTCATGGCCAAGTTCGTATTGACAAGGACACCGATGCCTCTGACACCTCTTTTTCGCATGTTCAGAGGAACAATTCTTCTCCAGTGTCGTAAATGGTGTGATGAGATTGGTGCTTTCTTGTCTCGATCAGACCAATGATGTCGTACTTGATCTTTTGCACTTGTACCATCAGGTCCTCGATGTGGATTCATCTGATGCTAGCATACGTGCATTGAAAGTACAGATGATCATTTTTTGTCTTCCTTCGTTTTGGCAGCCTTGTTAGGCCTTGAGATTTTATCAGCCTCTCCTTTCTCATCCTCCTCAACACTGCCATATTGGTGACACCTTCAGGGTCAGGGAAATGAGACCCATTGTAATTACTGGTTTTGGCATATCGAATACACAACGGATAGTTTGCGAGGCTCTGCCATGCGGGCGGAATACTCTCAGTAGCTTGCCAGTCTCTCCAAGATGGATAGAGGATTTTGGGGTGGCCTCTAATCGCCCTTGTAGATGTTCCCATGGTTCAAACCATATTTGAACCCTATCAAATATGGTACAGCAATTCTCCACTACCTCCACTACACAGCCGCTTTGTGCCACACAACACATTATAGTACACTTAATACCCATCTTCCAATAAATGTTAACTATTATTATTATTATTATTATTATTATTATTGATATCACGGAAAGTAATCAAGAACTCTTCCAAGATACCTGCTAGGAAAATAGTGCAAGTCAATAGCAGGAACATTGAGTTCAGTTTCTGAAATTGTCAATTACCTATGTCTTGAACAAGACACTTACTTTTCTGATATTGCATCCCTCTGCTGAATATGTTAATGATACTGTTTTCTCTGTTCGCCTCATGTGGGTAGTTGTGAAAATCAAATGAATTGTTGGATATGTATATGCACTCTAAAGAATAAAAATACTAACAAATGACTACTACTGCTACTAATTTCACTCTTCTTCCTGTATGTCAAGAGGTACAATGTGGCTAGAGAATAATTTGGTCTCAGTGTGAGAATTCAAGACTTCTACATGCACCCTATTTCCTTGTAGATTAATGAAAGTTAGTAGTGGAAAATTGTTTATCAGAGAGAAACATTTACTGAAGGTATCTCCCTATAGGAAAGCCTGAATGAAAGAAATTATTCTAATCCTATAATCTCTGTCATTTATGTAAAACCTTTAATACCTTTCACATGGTCAACTTGCTTCAATCCTTGCCCCAAATATGACCTTCTCAACCTCATAGCACCAAAGGAAAAAAAGAATGTTTCATGATGTTATTGATATTGTTATTGTTTGTGTTTTGTGGTGCTGTGAATCAAATCCAGTGCCTCACACATGAAATTTAAGAACCTTGTCACTGAATTATGTCTATACTCCAAGAATGTTTCATGATAAAGATAAAAAAATTACTGATTCTGACTGCAGTTTCCATTTACTCTGCTAAGACACATTGTTTCCAAGATGATGTCCATCATATATCCTTTCTTTTATGTGCTTTTCTCACAGCAAGATATGTAATCTACTTAATCTTTCCTTGCATATATGATGGACTATGTCTTATTGAATCAATAAAATGCAATCATGTACAAATGTTTAGGATGGGAAATTTACACGGGTGAAGGAATGGTAATTGGAACATTATAAGACTGAAACCCGATCATGAACACCTTATAACTTTGTATCTCACAGTGATTCAATTTAAAAATAAATACTTGTACATACAAAAAGTGATTGGAATTTCTGAGGCTCACACTGAAGATATTTTTAAGTTACTGTTTGAACTCTAGATCCATGTAGAACTTCTCGATTTCTCTTTCATCATAATGAGATGTTGGTGCGTAGACAACGAAGATAGAAACTGCAGGCAGTGAGCCACATCTATTCAAATGTAAACGTCCGATTCGGGTTGTTAGGCATTCGAATGAATCAATGCTCTTGGCCAAGTTTGTGTTGACAAGGACACTGACGCCTCCAACACCTCTTTTATCGCATGTTCCAAGGAACAATTCTTCTCCAGTGTCGAAAACGGCATGGTGAGATTCGTGCCTTCTTGTCTCGGTCAGACCAATGATGTCGTACTTGATCATTCGCGCTTGTACCATCAGGTCCTCGATGGATGCATCTGATGCTAGCGTACGTGCATTGAAAGTACAGACGATCATTTTTGTCTTACTTCGTTGTGGCAGCCTAGGTTGGCCTTGAGATTTTGTCGGCCTCTCCTTCCTCATCCTTCTCAGTGCTGCCATGTCGGTGAAGCCTTCAGGGTCAGGTGAATGAGATCAGTTGTAGTTACTGGTTTTGGCATATCGAATACACAGCGAATAGCTTGCCAGGATCTTCCGTGTGGGCGGAATACTCTCGGTAGCTTGCCAGTCTTTCCGAGAGGGATAGAGGCTTTTGGGGCGACCTCATGTAGAAGTTCTACATGGAGCTAGAGAAGTTCTATAAAGAAGACCACACCTTCTACAAGATCATTGTGGGTGATTTTAATGCCAAGATAGGACCGAGAGGATCAGCTGAAGAACTTCACATCGGGACCCATGGCCTAGAATGGAACGAACAGGGTGAGAGACTGTCTGAGTTCATCATGTCGACCAAGACCATTCATGGTCACTCACAGTTCCAGAAGGCAGAATCTAAATGATGGACATGGGAGTCTCCCGGTGGACGATTCCACAACGAAATAGACCACATCATATTCAATCGACTGTTTTGCCTGACTGATGTCGCTGTTGTCCCAAAATTTCGAACGGGATCGGCCCACCGTCTCCTTCGTGCAAAATTCTACTTCACAGAGTGGGGAGAAAGGGCTACAAAGTTCAAAAAGAGAACTCCCAGAATGACCATCAACTGGGAACTCTTTGGTACTATTGCGGCAACATGGGAAGATGCCATTGTTGACAACACTGACGAGGAATACGATTGACTGGTTCAGCACCTCCATGAATGTGCGAGGAACGCCAAGAGAGAAATAGCCACAAAAAATCGCCTATCTTCAAAAACTCTTGAGCTAATTCGCCAGCATGGTTTGGCGCCTACCTCAGGCAACCGCAAGCTAACTTCCGAGCTCACAAAGCAGTGCAGAGATGTGATCAAGGAAGACCTCAAAGGGAGAAGAGCCGAAGTACTGGTAGATGCGGCAGAAGCCGGGAAAAGTATTCGTAATGGCCGCCTGTCCTTCGCCAACTATAAGACCAAGATGACTGCCCTCCGACATCCTGACGGATCCATCACATCTTCCAGAACGGCAATGGAGAAGATTATCCATGACTTCTACTCAAATCTCTTTGATAGCCATGTCCACTTGCCGACATACCAAATTCCACAGGATGGATATGTCGTTCCCAACGTTCTCCCTTCCAAAATCTGACACGCCATTTTGTGGGTAAAGAAACAAGCAGCACCCGGCCCAGACAAGGTCAGACCTGAACACCTGAAGAACCTGCCGTCAGTACTCATCAATACACTGGCTTGGCTCTTAACTCGCTACCTGTCTGAATGCAAGGTTCCGTCCCAATGGAAAACCAGTAGGACCGTACTACTGTTCAAGAAGGGAGACATCCATGACATTGGCAACAATCGCCTGATCTGCCTATTGTCTGTCATCTACAAGTTGTTCACTCGAGTCATCCTAAATAGGATTGGCAGAACACGAGATGAAGGACAACCATGCGAACAAGCAGGGTTCCGCAGAGGATTCAGCACCATCGACTACATCCACACAATAACCAAGCTCATTGAGGTTTCTCGGTAGTTCAAGATGCCGCTCTGTTTAACGTTCATTGATTTAAAGAAGGCCTTTGATTCTGTTGAGACGGAAGCGGTCATTGAAGCCCTAGCCAATCAGGGCATTCAAGCCCAATACATCAGGATCCTCCGTGAGCTGTATTGCTGATTCACTACCAAGATCTCACCATTCTACAAAGAAGTGATCGTTGATGTCAAGAGAGGGGTGCAGCAGGGTGATACCATTTCACCGAAACTCTTCAGTGCCACCCTCGAGAACATCATGCAAGGACTGGAATGGGAAGGAATGGGAGTGAAGATAGATGGTCGGCAACTACACCACCTCCGCTTTGCTGATGACATTGTTTTAATAACACCAAACATCAGCCAAGCGGCACAAATGCTGGCCGACTTTGACCGTGAGTGTGGAAAGGTAGGACTACAGCTGAATCTTATGAAGACAATGTTTATGAGAAACAGCCTTGTTCCTGACACCCCATTCGCTCTCAATGGAACGATCATCTCCGAATGCAACAGCTATGTGTACCTAGGTCGAGAGGTCAACATGACAAATGACCTGGCACCCGAGCTGCGCAGGAGGAAGAGAACGGCTTGGAACGCCTTCAAGAACGTCGAAGAAATAGCTAAGAGGACGATGAACCTCCGGCTCCGGGCACATCTCTTTGATTCCACTGTTCTTCCTGCATTAACATATGCCTCAGAGACCTGGGCCCTACGCAAACAAGATGAGAACGCTATTCAGGTCTCCCAAAGAAGAATAGAAAGAGCTATGCTTGGAATATCACGTTTCAGTCAAATGAGAGAAAGAATCCGGTGTTCTGACATCCGTGGACAATCAAGAATCAGGGACGCTGTCTCATTTGCCAAGGTGTTGAAAATCAGATGGGCTGGTCACGTAATAAGATTTAAAGACGACTGCTGGACTAGAGCTGTTACCAACTGGATTCCACGGGATGTCAAAAGACCGCATGGTTACCCACCTTCCAGATGGTCAGACTTCTTCGTCAAGATCATGAACGATCGGTTTGAGGCCCTTCATGTTCCCGGAGCGAACAGATGCCATTGTGCTACACCAGCACGCGACAGGGACAAATGGAGACGTTACTGGTGCCCGCTCGAGCAAATTGACGACTAACGGGAAGTTAAGTGATTAAGTGACTGTTTGAACTTCTTGTAACACTTATACCTGGGGGAACTACTTCTGAGAACTCACATGTGTAGTTTCTAGATAGGAGTGGAAGTTGACAATTATAGGTACGTTAATCCTGTAGTCAGCAGTAGCTTTCAGGGCTTTAACATAGTATGTTAGACTCAAATTATGTCAAGCCTCCTGAGGATTTCAGCTCCAGAATTTCTTTTTATTTTTATTTTATTTCCCCCCTTTTATTTATTTATTTTCATTTTTTATTAGTGAAACATCATGAGGTACAGTTGTAGACTTACACATTTTTGTACTTGGGTTTCAGTTATACAATGATCAATTACCCATCCTTCCACCAGTGCTCATTTTCTACCACCACAGGTCCCAGTATCTCTCCTGTCCCCCATACCCTCCATCCTACCGTGCCTCTGTGGCAGGTCATTCCCTTTTGTTCTCTCTCTCCTTTTGGGTGCTGTGGTTTGAAAAAAAGAGGCATTGAGTGGCAATCATGTTTGGTCTATAGACTACTTTCAGCATGCATCTCCCATTCTGGGCGGATCCTCCCAACACTCTTTATTTGGTGCTCCCTTCACTATCTGAGCTGCCTTTTCCCCTAGTGTGTGCGGCTGGCCTCCAAGCCATGGAGTAAACCTCCTGGTACTTATCTCAGCTATTCTTGGATGTTAGTCTACTATTTTGTTACTTTATATTCCCCCCTTTTTATTGATTCACCTTAAGATACAGTAACAGAGCTTTCATGTTTGAGCTTCGATCATACAATCATCAAACATCCAATCCTTCACCTTTTCCACTACTAAAGTCCCCAGTATCCTCCCCTCCCCCATTCCACACCTACCCCTGCCTGTGTGGCAGACAATTTGCACAATACTCTCTCTACTTTGGTTATCTTAGATATTTGAGCCCAGTCCCACCATCACCCATACCTGCCTAAAATGTAATACTAGTCAATGTGTTTTGTATGGCTTGTTATGGATATAATATAATGTTGTGTGGCCATAAGAGCGGCAAGCACTCAAGGAATTCTAAAATTTCAATAATTAGGGTCTGGATCCTCCCCTGTGCTGTGAGGCCCCCCCGGCGTTTCCAGCCACCACCCGTACCTGGAACTATTCACTGAGTTCTGGAAGATGGCGACTGCCGGGATTCCTAGGGTGTAGGCAGAGGGACAGCACCTGCCTCTAACTGGTCAGCTCAAACACTTCTGACTATTACTGTATGAGCTATCCCAAGTGAAAATTTCTTCCAACACTATGCAGACAATGGATGTTAATAATAAATTATATTTTAAGCCAGTAAGTTTTAAGGTAGTTTCTTTTTTTTTCAACAATAGATATCTAAAACCCATGTCAATTTCTTTTGGGATACTTTGTAAAAAAGTTGAACAATAGTTATTATTATTATATTAAAAAGGACAATAGTTATAGAAAAATTTGCTTTTCATCACTTTATAGGAAAATAAAAATAAAAAAATACAATGAATTATCACCTAGCTAAGAAATAACACATTAAAAACAGTGGAACAGACAATGCTGGTACATGTGTGGTGAACAAAAAAACCTCCTCCACTGTTGGTGGAAATATGACTTGGTTCAGTGATATTCTATGGGAGACAATATGGAGTCTCATACAAAATGTAAGAATTGGCTTCTAATATGATCCAATAATTCCAATTTTTGTCATCTACCTCAAAGCAAAAAAACATTAATTTGAAGAGATATTTGAATTCCCTTGCAGCACTGTTCACATTAGAAATAGCACAAGTGCTCAAGAGCAGAGACCTGGATAAAAAGACTGTGTGGTATATATATTTACACAACAGAATACTTCCTAGCTTTAAGAAAAGATAAAATTCTGCAGCTTTCTGTAACTTATATGGAGCTGAAGGCATTATATTGAATGAAGTAAATCTCAGTGAGAAGGACAAAGACCAAATCTGTCTCATATGTGGAGTATACAGAAATATAGGAGAGAATTACTCATGGCCAATGATGAGACACTAAGAATTGTCTCTAGAACTGAATAGGGAGGAAAGCTGGGGAGGGAAAGAGAGGACCTAGAGACTGTGGGGGAGAGATGTTGATACTCTGTGTTGGGTATATTGCAAAACCATTATATGAAACACTAATATTGACAGTATTATGAATCACTAGTTTGCATGTTTTTAAAAGATTGATTAAAAACTATTATTGATAGTCTGTTCGCACAATTCAATTTTTTTTTACCTTGTAGCTAAGAATTCACGTAAAATGGCAACTATTTCCTTTTTTTGTTTTGTTTTGGGGTCACATTCAGTAGTGCTCAGGGCTTAATCCTGCTGTGCACTCGGTGTCACTTCTGGTAGCCTTGGGGAACCATATGGGGTGCCAGGGATTGAACCCAGGCTAGCTTCTTGCAAGGAAAAGTGCCGTGCTGTAACCCACTATATCACTTTTGTTTAAAATAATAATAAAAAGAGCACTATCATGTGTTGAAAATTTATTGTTAACTTGATTGTGGTTCCATGAGTACTTTATAGGCTTATGTTACAATGGGAGTTTAAAACCAAAACTATTAAAATATTTATTTCTTCTTGTTTTATAACAATAGCCCATCAAAATAGTTACTGTTGCACCAGAGAGATAGTCTAGTAGGAAAGGCGTTTGCTCTGCACATGCCTGACCTGGATTTGATTTCTGGCATTCCATATATTCCCCAAGCACCGCTAGGGGTAGTTCCTGAGTGCAGAGCTAGGAGTAATCCTTGAACATGTGACCAAAACCCACTTATATATTTATGGGTTTTGGTCACATGTATATATATATATACACATCTGTGTATATGTACATACAAATACATACTTATGAGTACATAAGTATATATAGTATAAGTATATAAAATATACATACATATATACATATAGTTATGAGTATATAAGTATATACAGTATAAGTATGTACTATATATATATGTTTTTGAGGAGCAAAAAGGATGGATCATAAAGAATTTTATGCTTTCCACATAAGCAAAAATTTCAGCGGTCTGTAAGAAACATGGTGTGTGCTTGGCTTTTTGATAGTTGGTCCAAAAACTGACAGAAAATAGTTGTTGACAAAATATTATTCACATGAATATCTATGAACTAACTGGTTTATCTCTAAGTGCACCTGCTTATATTCACCACTTTACTCCTCGATATGATTCAGTCAGTTTAAGGTTTCTTTTTTCCTCAAAGCTTGGTCACTCAAAACTTAACTTTTGCACTAAAAATTCAGTCTCAGTTTAAAAGTCTATAAACATTTCTCATTTCTTCTTTTATAATTATTAAGAGGCTCAAATTTCAGTTAAAATACTTATAAATTGGGTAGTCAGGAGATAGTTTTTCACTATGCTTTATGGAATGCTATTTCTTATTTTAGTCATTGGTGAAGAAGTGGATGGGTATGGTGGTGGGTATGGTGTAGGACTAATGTATGCACAAAATTATCACTAACAGTACTGTAAATAATAGTATTTAAATAAAAATGAAATAAAATGTACCCCAATACTCCCCTAAAAAATCAAGACATCATGGTAAAGAGCACAAATTATTTATTTATTTATTTATTTATTTGCTTTTGAACCATACCTGGTGGTGCTCAGAATTACTTCTGCCTTTGCACAAAGGAATCACTCCTGGTAGGCTCAGGAAACCATACAAGATTCTGAGGATAAAACCTGGGTTGGTTGTGTGCAAGGCAAGCATTCTACCTGCTGCACTATTGCTCTAAGCCAAGATTGGATTTTTTTCAGAGGGAGATCTGTGTTTGTGTGTGAACGTTGACTAAAGTGAGATCTTCGATGAGTTTTTTCACCATTCATCTCCCTATCTCATCTGTAAATTACATGCAAAAATAGATTCTTCAAGATGATTTTGATTTGGATTACGTTAGATAATGTATGATATTGCTTAGTTTAGTGATTGGCACATATTAAATTTTCAATATGTGGCTGAAGAAGGGGAGGAAGAGAGGGATGTCCTGCTGTGGTTACTGTCCTTGCAATGATCTCTTCTGACTCCTTTGTAAAAATGTTTTTGGTGCAAAGTGCCTCTTCCTAAGAGACCACTAGCCTAATATCTAGCAGCGGTACTTCAGAAATTCTGCTTTTAGATCACTTTATGAGCACTGTGCTTCATTTGACAGACAGGTAGTCTGTCTTGCTCCATTATTTGTTGCGCTTTCCTGCATTTGAAAACTTTTCTTAGTTTTCTCTTAACACAGGAGATTAGGTCTCACAAGCAGTGTGTGTGTGTGTGTGTGTGTGTGCGTGTGTGCGTGCGTGTGCGTGCGTGTGCGTGCGTGTGCGTGTGTGCATGTGTGTGTGTGTGTGAATGAGAAAGAGAGTGATTTAGCATGCTAACTTGTTTTTGCTTGCCTCTAAAATTTTTATTCCAGGTGGGTGTATTTATGTGGGTCTAATTTAGTGCTTTTTTAGACTTAAGAAATTACAGTTGCTGCTATTTACCATTTCATCAGTTGGCAGTACACAACATACAGGGATAACTTAGTATTAAAATCATCATCTAAAGGAGATAACAATTTTTTTCACAAAAGAACTTCAGCCAAGGTAAAACTTTAGCTACTGACTTACAGAAAATAGAGACAAATACATTTAGAAAATTTGCTTCTGTTTAGGGCATGATTATTCTAATAAAGTGTGTGACTGAAGTGAAGGAAGTTTATGATCATTCAGCTCCTGTAGAAGCACATTCTCATTAGCAGGAGACCCCCCCTCCCACCCAAACTCCCACGCAAAGAGTAAGCTGGAAGTAAATTGAACATGTAAATTATTAAAGGAACTTGATTCAGAGAGTTTGATTCTGGCTAAGCTTTCAGAGTATCAAACAAACAAAGCCAGATAAGAAAGTGTAAATGACCTAGTCAATCAAATATCAGATAGCATCACTAATGAACATAGCCTATCAACCCCCAGAGAATGTATCAGAGTTCTGAGAAATATTGTTGAAGTTTTATGCACACTGTGATCACTTGCACATACCTATACTTAACTGGGCCAGTAATTTCACTGCACCTGACAGGTAATAGTGAAAACATTAAAGTAAAAAAAGACCGTGTTAAAAAAAAACTACCAATATTAGTATTGAAAATCAAGAGTGAGGCAAAGTTTAGATTAGAAACTTGGAGTTTCTTTATGGGGAGCCTTATCCTTTGAATTATAATGAAAAGAAAAATGAAAATGAGAATATAAAGATATTGAGAATGGATACTTATGTCAATAACATTGCATTGAACTCTGTTATCTAGTTTTGTAGAAAATATTCCAAGAATGCTGGAGCTCGAACATTTATGATAATCAAGTGTTTTGTTTATAAATTTTCCGTGAACTTTCTGTGTACAAGGAGGTTGCAAACAATGTAAAGGACAAGGAAACATGGAGATAAAATTCATTTTTTAAAGGAACTCATGGCTTATTTAGGAGAGAAACATAAATAGATAAATTATAACACAATGTTCTAAGTACTGTAATGTATCTATGTTCCACAAATATGTATATTTGTATGAAACATAGATTGTATGAAAAATATGATATCTTTCGAGATTTGGAGTAGTGTGGAATATTTATAGGGAGTTTTTATTTGTTATCTGATATATATGGTAATTTGTCTTTAACTATGTCCTAATCAAGTAAGTAAATGAAGAATTTGAATGTGCTATTCACACTATCCTTTAAATTAATGAGAGAAAAATTGTATCCAAAATTGACTTCCTCCCTTTTGGGGAGCTTTTGGGCCTCACCCTGTAGTGCTTAGGGCTGGAACCTAGCTCTAGAATCAGAGATCACCCCTGGGCGGAATTGGAGGACCATATGGGTGTCTGGGATGGAGACTGGGTTGGCCAGTGTAAGGCAAACTCATGGTTCATGAGTAGGAAAGATTGAGAGAGTTAGGTAGACTGAAGCCTCACAAAAGAATGGTCTTTTCAACATTCTTATGGGGTCTCTCTAGCTGCTCCTGAAATGAAACCCAAGACTAGTCACTTTCTTGTTATTGACAGTGTTTGTAGTAAAACACTGGCAATAAAAGTGTTTGTAGGAAAATTCTTTTGAGGGGAACTGGGGATTGGGTCATATTCTGTTGTGCTCAGTCCTCACTCTAAGCTCAGGAATTTTTCTTAGCAATGTTCCGGGAACCATATGTAGTATCAATTATAGAATTGAGGTCAGACAAGTGTAAGGCAAGAATTTAACCTTTATGTTGTCTTTCAGCTAAAGGAAAATACTTGTTCTTACTGTATAGAGTCTGATCACTGCTTGATCATTTCCCTGTTGCTCTGTGCTTGGGGGCCCTCACTCTCAGATAACTTTTTGGGGACCATTCAGTGACCCTGTACTGAATCTGGGTCTTATGGGTTCAAAGGACATACTTACTTCTCTTCCTTTCAAATAATTTCTAATGACTAAGTACCTTAAAATTAAAGCAGGCCATAAAGTATCTTAGAGTCCCCACTGTCTAGCCAGTCTAGATTCTTGTAATTAGTTAAGGAGGTTGACTGTCAATTATCCACTCAACAGTGTCAATGAAGGAAACAAAATATAGCATGTTTATCTCCAAAGCCCAGTGCTGAACAGGTTAAAGTGAGCGCAATATCTCCAATGTGATGTTCACCTGGAAGGATGACAAAATATCCAAAGAACAATGGCCTAGCCAACTCCTGGTCAAGTAATCAGTTAGTTTTTTTTCAGATTAGTAAGAAATGGCAGGCATGGGACTCTATTCATATTTAAAATTTATTCCTAAAACACACTGTCTTCAAAATGTCATGTTGAATTTTGTTTAATATTTAATGATTCATTCATTGTTGAACTCCCTACTAAGACAAAGGTATTTCTATTTTTTGTTTGAATTTAAGATACACTAGAAACTTTGACTAAAAAAGTACACACCTTTAGAATTCCTCTGATAAATTCTGATCCACTGGTTCTGATATGGCCTGGAATTCTATATTTTTAAAAGACTCCTCTTAATTAGCATCTTATCATGAAGATTTGGAACAAGTCGACAAATTATTTCCTTGACTCTATAATCTGGTCTTCTCTTCTTCTTGGCTCTTTTTCTTGACTAGATTCATATAGCAATCTAATGTTATTAAGAGGCAATGTATTTCTAAACTAAAAGACCTTTTATGGAAGTCCACAGGACATCTGTTTTTCAGTGGGCTCTGTGTCTTATTCTACTCATACTGAAGTCTCTATAGAACCCTCTTTAGGTCCCTTGGTTTGAAGACTGACTGTCATCACTGCATCTCATAGTGAATCTTAGGGGATGGCTGCACCTCCAGCATGTTCTCCTCTGACAAGTAAACTTGATGAAGTCTGACATATGGGATGATCTGTGTTGGCTTCAGCAGCATATATACTGACATATGGGATGGTGTATTGATGATGACACATCAGAAGTTTATTCTAAAAAAGGAGATTTCTAAAGAACTCTTCAGAGTGTCTCAGAGAGGCAGTCTTCTTCGCATTTAGGAAAAATGCAGAATAAGCAGATGCTGCTTTGTCAAGGCACTGAATTTTCCCATACATTTGTCTAAAAAACTTAGAGTGCCAAGGGGGAGGGGCATAAGTGGGGGAATGAAAATGTGAGCTGGACAAACATCATCCTCAATGGGGAAAAACTGAGACCCTTCCCCCTAAGGTCAGGGACGAGACAAGGATGCCCACTCTCTCCACTACTGTTCAATATAGTACTGGAAGTACTTGCAACAGCGATTAGGCAAGAAAAAGATATTAAGGGCATCCAGATAGGGAAAGAAGAAATTAAGCTCTCACTATTCTCAGATGACATGATACTATACTTAGAGAACCCTAAAACCTCTACCAAGAAACTCCTAGAAACAATAGGCTTGTATAGTAAAGTGGCAGGCTATAAAATCAATACCCCAAAATCCATGGCATTCCTATATGCAAATAGTGAAAGAGAAGCAAGTGACATCAAGAAAACAATCCCATTCACAATTGTGCCCCAGAAAATCAAGTATCTAGGAATCAGCTTAACTAAGGAAGTAAAGGACCTGTACAAGGAAAACTACAAAACACTACTTCAGGAAATAAAAGAGGACACGAGGAAATGGAAAAATATCCCCTGTTCATGGATGGGGAGAATCAACATCATCAAAATGGCAATACTTCCCAAAGCACTGTACAAATTCAATGCAATCCCTATAAGGATACCCATGACATTCTTCAAAGAAATGGAGCAAACACTCCTGAAATTTATATGGAACAATAAGCCCCCACGAATAGCTAAAGCAATTCTTGGGAAAAAGAAAATGGGAGGAATCAACCTCCCTAACTTCAAACTCTACTACAAGGCAGTAATAATTAAAACAGCATGGTACTGGAACAAAAGCAGAGCTGCAGACCAATGGAAGAGAGTTGAATATACTGACATTTCCTCCCAAACATATAATCAACTAATTTTTGATAAGGGGGCAAGAAAAGTGAAATGGAGCAGGGAAAGCCTCTTCAACAAACTGTGCTGGCAAAATTGGACGGCTACATGCAAAAAAGTGGGCTCAGATCTCTGCCTAACACCATGCACAAAAGTAAGATCAAAATGGATTTATGACCTCAACATCAGACCAGAATCCATAATGTTTATTGAAGACAAAGTCGGCAAAACTCTCCATGATATTGAAGCTAATGGTATCTTCAAAGATGTCATGCCACTGGCCGAGCAAGTGAAAACAGAGATAGACAAATGGGACTATCTTAAACTAAGAAGCTTCTGCACCTCAAAAGAAACATTGACCAAAATACAAAGACAGCCTACAGAATGGGAAAGGATATTCACCAAGTACACATCCGACAAGGGGTTGATATCAAGGATATACAAGGTACTGGTTAAACTCCACAAGAAGAAATCACCCAACCCCATCAAAAAATGGGGTGAGGAAATGAACAGAAACTTTCGCAAAGAAGAAATTCAAATGGCAAAAAGGCACATGAGAAAATGCTCTACATCACTAATCATCAGAGAGATGCAGATCAAAACCACAATGAGATATCATTTCACACCACAGAGACTGGCCCACATCCACAAGAACAAAAGTAACCGGTGCTGGCGCGGATGTGGTGAGAAAGGGACCCTCCTTCACTGCTGGTGGGAATGCCGGCTGGTCCAACCCTTTTGGAAAACAGTATGGAAGACTCTCAAAAAATTAGAATTTGATCTGCCATTTGACCCAGCTATAGCACTCCTGGGAATATATCCCAGAGAGGCAAAAAGGTATAGTCGAAGTGACATCTGCAATTGTTTGTTCATTGCAGCACTCTTTACAATAGCCAGAATCTGGAAAAAACCTGAGTGCCCAAGAACAGATGACTGGTTAAAGAAACTTTGGTACATTTACACAATGGAGTACTATGTAGCTGTTAGAAAAGATGAAGTTATGAAATTTACATACAAGTGGTACTACATGGAAAGTATCATGTTAAGCGAAATGAGTCAGAAAGAGCGGGATAGACACAGAAAGATTGCATTCATCTGGGGAACATAAAGCAACAAAAAGGGAGAGTGACACACAGGAATGGCTGAGATTAGTACCAGGAATTTTGCTCCATGAATGGAAGGCCAGCCACAGACTCTAGGTGAAAAGGAAGCTCAGATAGAGAAGAGAGTACAGAATGAAGGGTGTTGTGAGGGCCCTCCCAGGGTGGGAGAAGCATGCTGAAGGTAGTTGATAGACCAAACATGATTGCCACTCAAAGCCTCTTTTGCAAAACACAGTACCCAAAAGAAGAGAGAGAGAACAGGGGGGAATACCCTGCCACAGAGGCAGGATGGGACGGGGGGGGGGGGGGGAATGAGGGTGGGGGGGATGCTGGGACCCATGGGGATGGATGACGGGCACTGGTGGAGGGATGGGGACTTGATCATTGTATAACTGAAACCCAAGCACAAAATTTGTAAGCCTATAACTGTACCTCATGGTTTTTCACTAATAAAAAAAGAAAAAAAAAAGAAAATGTGAGCTGGAAGTGACACAGGGTCATCAATGGAAAAACTTGGTTACCTTGGTGATGGTGAGGTTTGGTAATGGTGGACATTCTGCCATGAATGTCAACATTATTGTTAACCATGTGAGCTCAACTATAATTAAATTAAAAAAATAAAAATTATATACGGAGAAATAAGAACTTTTATATGAAGACCAATGAGAAGGAAAACAATTTTAGCGTGTATATAATCTTCCAAATATACTTGAAAGATCCAACTTAAAAGTTTAAATGAGTCAAAATATGTACATATGTGGAGAGCCCGGCAAGCTACCGAGAGTATTCGATATGCCAGACACAGTAACAACAAAGTCTCCAATGGAGACGTTACTGGGCCCGCTCGAGCAAATCGAAGATCAACGGGAGGGCCTTTACTTACTTACTTACTTACATAATAAAATGTGCACAACCTATATATTTTAACCAAATGTGAAGTTTAGTAACTGTGATTTGATGAAATAAAATGAAATGAAATGTACAATGGGGAGTTCTACTAAATATTTTGTATTATGAAGTAATAAATTCCAAGATAAATAGGTGACAAAAAATAAAGATTATGAATACTAAAAAAATTAACCCTCTGTTTCTAGGGAAAAAACAAAACAAACATTATATTTAAGATGTAAGAAATATATTACCGGAATTGTCATACACCAAAATGAGGGGACACGTGTAATATGTTAAACTTCTTTTTTGTTCTTTTCTCCTCCAGATGAATCTAGGAAAAGTAGATGAGATTTCCTTTTTCCCTTTTATTGGTCTCTTAAAAAATCATAATTTTTTTCTTTTTTTGCTTTTTGGGTCACACCCAGCGATGCCCAGGGGTTACTCCTGGCTTTGCAGTCAGGATTTACTCCTGGCAGTGAGAGGAACACATGGCATGCTGGGAATTGAATTCGGGTCGGCCGCGTGCAAGTCCTACCTGCTGTGCTATCGCTCTAGCCCCCACCCAATCATGATATTTTTAAAAGATAATAAATAATTTGTTTAAGATTTATTGCAGTGGGATTGGTGATACAATGGAGGAAAGAGCCTGGTTTCAATGCCAAACATTAGTGGACATTGAGAGTTGTTTATGACAAAGGAGAAAGGGGAGGAGATTAATAGATGAAAAATGCTAGTGGAAACATGAGGGGTAAAGAAGATTGCAACCAAACGTTTTTAATAGGATTCTTGCCAGACAGGACAGTGTGAGCAGCTACCAGCTGGGGAATGGTGGAATAGGAGATTCCCAATCTGACATGAGGGTAATCAGATATTAAATAAGGGTCATGGGTTCTTGCTAACCCAACTTGACAGTATTCTTGCTGAAATTGAATTATATAAGAAAATGCATAAATGATCCTAGGAGAAGGTTCTGGAGTTTGACTAAAATTTGTCTAGCAAAGAATCTTTGTTATGAGCGGGTTGAAAAGAGCTCACTGAAAAGAGGGGACAACTTTTTTTTTTATCTCACCCAGAAAATAGCCTTAATTTATTTCTTGAATGTGTTGGCTCTAGTTGCTTCTGACACAGGATGGTTAGAGTGATCCACAAATGGCATCAGGAAAGAATGTGTGTGTATATATATATATATATATATATATATATATATATATATATATATAGCGTACTCACACAGCCATGGCAGTGACCCTTCTGGAGCTATAGCAATTGACTCTCCCCAAGTCAATTGCTATAGCTCCAGAAAGGCCACTGCCATGGCTGTGTGAGTACGCTTTGGACATGAAAAGCAGTGTCTAGTTGTGAAACTGGAAGACTTTTAAAATCATGGTCAGATAGAACTTCTACATAAAGATGAGAAAAAAGTGTTATGAAAAAATGAAACAATTTCCTGCCTAGAGTCTGAAAATGTGAATCTTGACATTGTTTTTATTTTTTTAATTAATTAATTATTTTTATTTCGAATACCCATCCCTCCACCAGTGCCCATTTCCCACCACCACAGATCCCAGTATCCCTCCCTCCCCCCATACTCCCAATCCCACCCTGCCCCTGTGGCAGGACATTCCCCTCTGTTCTCTCTCTCCTTTTGAATGTTGTGGTTTGCAAAAGAGTTAAGCCTGATTTTCAGGGAGAAACGTTGGATGATTTACTTTCCATTGATCACTTTGTATATGTAAGGAGATATCCTGGAAAAAATGTCCTGGTTCCCGCGTGCCTGAGCTATGCTTGTAGAGACTCATGGTCACTGGGGCTCCGTATGGAGAAGGCGGGATGCGGCACCTACCTCATCTGGGACCTCCCGGTGAGATAGGCTCTGTTTGGGACCTGTAGCATTCTCCGGGAGCTGTGGTGTCCTCCAGCAGTGTTCTTTGTTGCTGTGTGCTGTAAAGATGGCGCTGGGGGCCTTGACATTGTTTTTAGAAAGCAACTTAAAGGAAGCATAATTGATAGAGCACAAGGAAAAAAATATTGGTAGTAGAAAAGGCATTTTTGACAGATGAAGATCTTATCAATTAAGTAGCACTGTAGCACAGTCCTACCGTTGTTCAACAATTTGCTCAAACGGGCACAATAATGTCTCCATCGTGAGACTTGTTGTTACTGTGTTTGAAATATTTTATATGTCACAAATGGCTTGCCAGGATTTGCCGTGGGCAAGATACTCTCGGTAGTTTGCCGGGCTATCTGAGAGGAGTGGAGGAATCGAACCTGACTCGGCTGGGCCGGCCGTGCGCAATGCAAACACCTTACCACTGTGCTACTGCTCCATCCCATCAATTAAGTACTCTTAGAAAGTCTCTTAGAAAGTCTAAATCTCTATAGCTGGTAAAGCAAAGATCAGCTTTGATCCAAGAGGTGTCTTGATCAGGAAAAAAAACAAGGAATAACAAGCAAGTAGATGAGAAGAATCAAAAGGAGGACCAGACTCTTGGTTCCAAGAATTACTGACATAGATCAGCAATTCCTCATAAAGATGTTTTGTAGAGTAAACAAAAAAATGCATTTGCATGATTTAGACACAAATACTGGAATACCCATGAGCATACTTTTTAAATAAACTGTTTCCTAATCATAGATTTATTTTTTCATAGTAATTTGGCTTTTCTCAACTTACTGCTTTTCTTCTAACCTCTCCACTATTTGGGCTAATTTAGTTCATCAAGTGACAGTCACTGAGGTGCAACTCAAACGTTCTTGGGTCATCCAGGTTGCTTGTTCCATGAACACATCTACCTCAGAATTAGGAATAAACATGATCAATTTCCTGTGGGAGTAGTAATATTAATTTAAGAACTCTGCTCCTGAATGTATACATCTCTTGGTTTCATTAGCTACATTCTTGACTTCAATTTTTTGCATACATGATTGTAACTTACATAAACTCTTTGAGTTTGGAACTCAGCTGTGAATATTCTAGAGCAACAATGTGAAATAAACATGTTTGCTACTTTGTAAATACTTACTGAATGATGTTCAATTCAGAAGAAACCATATTCATTGTAGAATTAGACAAAACTGAAGAAAATGAAAAAAATCATTGGGCTTACTAGTCTAGAGCACATTCCCCTCCTGTATTTATATTTGATGGTAAAATGATCCTACAAAGTTTTGCATTATTAATGCATCCCTTAAATAGTGTATATTTATAAAGCTTAAAAAGACTTTACAGACTTTCTCTGGAAAGTTATCACCCAAGTAGTCAGTGATTTCTCCTTCTGTGGACAGAGTCATACATAATGAATGTTCTCTCATGGCTGCAGGAGATGTGCAACTATAATTAATGTTATAGAACCCAGTGGAGTTCATTTAATCAAGTCTGTAATGGTACTATTGACTGTAAAATCTAATGAAGTGATACTAAACATAGTTGATTTGAGATTGGAGTGGGAGTATTCAAATACATGTTTGATGCCATTTGTAGGCTAAAATATTGTTAAGGGCAAAAGCACAAATAGGACAATGGAAAATCTTATTTTCATTGTAAAAGTAATTTCTACTATCTTTTACCTCAACAATTTCAAAACCTGTTTGTTATCATTGAGAACAAGAAAATTTTATGCCCTGAAGAATTAAAAACAAATTTAAATCTTCAGCGTTCATGTGGAATATGCAAAACAAGCTTTCATAACCTGTCTGTCATTACTGAACATTTAGGATAAATGAGAATAAATGACTAAAAATGGTTAATGTTAGATATCATGTGGAGGTGGAAAGAAAAGGAAAAGATGGTGAGAAATTTATTAGAAGACATATAAAAGATGTAAGACTCTCTCAAGCAATATAGATAAAGAACAAAATTTTTAAAATGCTTTTTTTTAAAAAAGCAGTATGTGTATACTGTTGATGTGAAAGGGAAATATTTATGATACATTAGTTCAGGAGTCAAGAAAATAGTTTAGATGCAGTGTCATTTGAACTTTTAAAATAAAGTGACCTTGGAAGAAATTGTAAGCAATAAAATGAATTATTGCAGAAAGGAACAGCTGAGTCTAAAATCAGGAATAAGAAGCATGGAATAAAATAACTCAATACTCAATAAATCAGCTTTCTGAAAATATTAGTATATGGAATTAATATCATGGAAAGTTTCATTGGGAGAGGTGATATTTGGGAGATAATATCTACATGGAATATACTATCTTATTTCCAAATTACTAAAGGATGCATATAGTGGGTTCATTAATATAAATAAAATTTTGCAGCCATTTTCAGAAGCTAGAAAAGAACAAAAAGATTACTTCATTTTCCACAGCACAATTTTCCTGTTGAGAAAGATTTCATTACTTTCAGAATTTGAAGTAGATAAAGTTCATGTACATTTTTTCTTTGAAATCGTCAAATAATCAAAATCACTCATTAAAGTCTCATTTATATTCATATTTAGAAAGATTATGATGTTTTAAAAAAGCTGATGCTTCAATTCGGTTGTCTCTATGTGTCCACATTTATTAACATAGGTGAAATTGAATCAAAAAACAATAGCAAACCCAGTCTCAGTAAGTTTCTAAAGATTAACCCTTTCTTCCTCCCTCCGTCCCTCTCTTCCTCTCTTTTTCCCTCCCTCCCTCTCTTCCTCCACTCTTCCCTTCCTCCCTCCCTCCCTCCCTTCGTTTCCTTCCTTCCTTCCTTCCTTCCTTCCTTCCTTCCTTCCTTCCTTCCTTCCTTCCTTCCTTTCCTCCCATCCTTAGATTTTTCAGATAAAATACAAAATTTAAAGATAACTTGATCTATAGGAAAACAAAAAAAGTTTAAAATAGAAGTAAATCACATGAAATATTTAGGATGTAATACTGCAAAAATAATTACTATTCATTTGAAACTCAAATTCAGTTGGATATTCTGTAAGAAAATGAAGGAAATTCTTCATTTTGGAAAAATACATAAAAATTAAAATTTGGAGTGTATATTCCAGTGGCATTGTCTTTTATATTGTATAATTTCATCACTATACATCTTTAAAATACTTTTCATCTTGAAGAACATAAATGTAAAAAAAAATCCTGAAACTCCATGTTATGCTAAACAATAACATTCCTTTTTTATCTTCCAGCTCATGATACCCGCCATTAAACTTTGTTTTATGATTTTGGTTAATTATTTTGTAAAAGTGAAATATAGAGTGTTTTTTAGAATAATGTTCCCACATTTCATACAAGTTATTGCATATGTCAGAATTTCCTTCCTTTTAAAGGCAGAAGAGTATTCTATTGTGCTTATCTGTCACATTTTGCATATACATTCATTGATCAGTGGACATGGGTTTCCTCCTTATTTTAGCATTTATGAATAATGCTTTTTTGAACTTGGGTGCATAAAAATCTCTTCAAGAAAGATCTTTTAAATTCTATTCAGTATATTCCGAGAAGTAAAATGGCTTAGATTACATGGGTTTACTTTTTTTAAAATTTTGGATAAAATTTATTTGTTTTAAAGTTTTTAAACAAAGTGCCTCAAAATATTATCATCCACCATAATTATTCTATTTTATGTTCCCACAATCATTGCATGAATTTGTAATTTCTGTACATCAAGATGTACATGTGTAATCTTGTTTTTAATTTTTGATAGTAGCCATCTTATTGTGTGTGACCTAGTAATTCATAGTTTTCATTTGTATTTCTCTAATAATCACTAAAATTAAGCATCTTTTCATGTTCTTATTGATCATTTGTATGTGTACATATATATATCACTTGAAATATCACTTGATCACTTGACATTCATTACTCATCAATTTGCTCAAGCATGTGCCAATAATGTCTCCGTTTGTCCCTGTCACATGCTAGTGTAGCCCAAAGGCGTCTGTTCATTCTAGAAACATGAAGAGCCTCAAACCAATCATTCAGGGTCTTGACGAAGAAGTATGACCATCTCGTAGATGGGCGGCCACGCAATCTTTTGACGTCCTGTGGAATCCATTTGGTAATGGCTCTAGTCCAAATCTAAATTTGTAGTCTAAATTTGGTTGTCTCAAAATCTAATTATGTGTCCAGCCCATCTGATTTTCGATGCCTTGGCAAATGAGACAGCGTCCCTGATTCTTGACAGTTGTTGGAGGTCAGAACTCTGGATTGTTTCTCTCATTTGAGTAAAGCGTGATACTTCCAAGAATAGCTCTTTTGATCCCTCTTTGGAGACCCAAAATAGCATTCTCATCCTGTTTTCATAGGGCCCAGGTCTCTGAGGCATATGTTTATGCAAGAAGAACAGTGGAATCGAAGAGATGTGCCCAGAGCTGGAGGTTCTTCGTCCTCTTCTTTGACGCTCTTGAAGGCATTCCGAGCCGTTCTCTTCCTCCTGCGCTACTCAGGTGCCAGGTTACTCATGATGTTAAGTTGTCGACCTAGGTACACATAACTGTTACATTTGGAAATGTTCATTCCATTGAGAGCAAATGGAACATAAGGAACGAGACTGTTTCTCATAAATATTGTCTTCGTGAGACTCAGCTATAGTCCGACCTTTCCACACTCACCATCAAAGTCGACCAGCATGAAATATATATATATATGTGAGTGTGTGTACATATATACATATATGTATATATAAATATACACACATATATGTATACTTGAAATATATATATGTGTATATATATTTTGAAAACTGTAAGGATTGGAGCAATAGCACAGTGAATAGGGCATTTTCCTTGCATGCATCTGACCTGAGTTCGATTCCTCCATTCCTCTCAGAGAGCCCAGCAAGCTACCTATAACACCCGCATGGCAAAAGCCTGGCAAGCAACCTGTGACTGTTTGATACGCCAAAAATAGTAAGAATAAGTTCCACAATGCAGATATAACTGGTGCCTGCTCAAGCAAATTGATGAACAATGGGAGGACATTGCTACAGTGCTACAGTCTATTTAAATCCTTCACCTATTTGAATCTCATAATTCCATAGTTCAGTGTTAAGAAATTTGAATATCAACATCTTAGTAAGTGATTTGCAAATATTTTCTCCCTTAGAGTGGTTTGTCTTTGTACACTGGAGATAATAACTTTTGTCTAACTTAAGTGCTTTTTATGAAGTCCACAGTGCCAGTTGTTAATAAGATTTATCATTAAATGAATAATTATTTTTGGTCAAAAATTATTTGGCCATATATGCAAAAGTTTTTGTATTGGATATTTGTTATGCTACACACATACACACACAAACACACACTCACACATTCCTATCTTTTTTGCCAGGAACATGCTGCATTGATTATGTCAGCCTTGTAAAATTTAACTCGTTTGATATCAGGAAGGAAGAGTCTCACAGCTTTGTTCTTTTCTTTTAAAATTTATTTTCTTTTATTAAAGTACCATGATTTTCAATTATTCTTTAAAATTTTATTTATTTATTTATTGACAAAAGAATTGAAAATATTTATTTGGCCAGTATATAAGAATATAAGAAGTTATAATATATAATATTATAAATATAACATATAATATATATTAACATAAGAAGTCACTCCTGTCTTCCCCTGAATTTTTTAAAATTTTTTTAATGAATCACCACGAGATACAGTTACAGATTAACAAGCTTTTGTGATTACATTTCAGTTATAAAATGATCGAGTATCCATCTCCACCACTGCCCATCTTCCACCACCAAATGTTCTCAGTATCCCTCCAGCCACCCTCTCTATTCCCCCCCGCCTCTGTGGCAGGCACATTCCCTTTTACTCTCTCTCCTTTTGGGTGTTATGGTTCACAATAGGGTACTGAGTGGCCATCATGATTGGTCTTTCAACACACATCTCCCATCCTGAGTGAGCCCTCCAAGCATTATTTACTTGGTGGTCCCTACTCTATCTCAGCTGCCTTTTCCCGAGCATGTGAGGTCGGCTTCTAAGCCATGGAGCAATCCTCCTGGTCCTTATAGTTTTAGACATATAGTGGTCCAGCACTGATCCCACCACCTGTATTAACTTACCTCTACCAGTGTTCCCAGGTTCCCTCCCACATCTCCCACTATCATCTTGACAGACAGTTTTTAAAGTTTGGTTGTTAAAGACTGGGTCTCATGATTTCAGTGGTTTTTGGGCTAGAGTGATAGCACAGCAGAAGGGTGTTTGCCTTGCATGCAGCACCTCGCTGAGCAGAGTTCGATTCCTCCGCCCCTCCTGAAGAGCCCAGCAAACTACTGTGAGTATCTCGCCCGTGTGGCAAAGCCTGGCAAGCTACCTGTGACGTATTCAATATGCCAAACACAGTAACAACAAGTCTCACGATGGAGATGTTACTGAACCCGCTTGAGCAAATCAATGAACGGAAGGACTGTGCTATAAACAGTGAGTCTGGTTTAGAGCCATTTAGCTCCATCATTCCTTTAGTAGCATTGATGTACTCGAATCCCTTTGACTCTTTCCCCAATTGCTTTTATCTACCTCTCTGCCCATTTCCCCTTGATTTCTTTCTTTCTTTCTTTTTTTGTTAAGATGATTTCTTATTTCTTTTATTTATTTATTTATTTATTTATTTTGCTTTTAGGTCACATCCACTATCCACTGCTGCTCAGGTTGTACTTATGCCTCTATACTTAAGCAAGGACTACTCCTGCTAGTGTTTAGGAGACCATATGTTATGCCAAGTTGAGCACAGTATTTGATTTCTTTGAAGTACAGTTATGAGTAGGATTGTTTTTCTAATTTTTAATTTCCTTTACTTCTCTGTTTGTGTATAGGAACACCATAGATTTCTGTGTGTTGATATGCATGCCACTTTACTGCACAAGTTTATTATTTCTAGAAGATTTTTTGGGTAAATTCTTTAGGGTTTTATAAATAACATAGAAAGTTATAAATAGCTCCATGACACTGAATCATCTAGAAACGTCTTCAATGACTACATGCCACTGGCAAAGCAAATGAAAGCAAAGACAAACAAATGGGACTACATCAAATTAAGAAGCGTTTGTACCGTAAAAGAAATGATGACTAGAATAAAAAGACATCCAGCTCCCACTTTGCTTCTCATGCCATCATATTATATTAGCCACTATTCCTTTGGTTGCTGTCATCTACTGACCCTGGTGTCAATTTCCCTCATATCTGGACAATTTATGACCATGGCTCACTGTCATTCTCTCTAATGTAATTGTTGTCTTAATTCTTTGTTGTAGGGCCAGTTGAATAATTTGTAAGCTCAAGCAAAATGAAACTGAATCTCAGCTCAAATATGATTAAGAATGTCGACAGTAATAACATAACATTAAATCAAACACAATGCCCCGAGGACAGGTCCATGAATGACTGCATGGGTCACACTGCCAAGAGACTGGTTCTGCTTGGTTGGGAACTGTTATTCATATTTCCTTTCATTTTCATGGCAGATGGAATTTTTAAATTCTCTCTGTGAATGAGGTGTATTAGGAATGAATGTTTCCTGCTGTTTCCACTGCATTTTGTACTGTTTCTTCTTCAGGAAGGAAAGAGTAGCAGAACTGATAATTAAGACTTTACCTCCATGGGCCACTTTTCATCAGCAAATTGAGATAATGTGCTTATGTCTCATCCTTGCCCTTTTGAATTACTTCTGATCTGCTTAGAGAAGTCACCCTTTAACTTTTCAGTTTGCAAGCAGTAAATACTTAAGCTAATTTGGGCTTACAAGTCCTATCTTGAAAAAATTATGTGACCCTATCTTTTGACTTCCTAGTTCAAGTCCTGTTTACCAGTATTTTTCTCAACAATCCTGTATGTTGACTTGGGTACTTAGTCCGCAAATAAAGCTTACACTTTGATCCCCATGCAACTCCACTTCATTGTGTATATTTCCTATGAATATTAGAGCATTCACATTTTCCCTGTGATACTTTAAAAATCAATGTTTCTCAGTGATAAAAAGTGTTATCTGAAACATGTCATATATTGCCCCAAATGGCTCTCCAATTGCTTTTTTTCCCCTGCTAATATTATTTTCCTTTAAGAAAATTGCATTTGAAACAAACACACACAAAAAAACCCATAAACATGTCTGTCCACATTTATAGTTTTAGACTTTCCTATCTCTGAATTTCAGGGAAAACAATTTTGGCAGAGGTGAGCATGAGTTGACCTCCTTTGTTCTTCTCAACCCCAGGGAATGAAAAACATGACTGATAATAAGAGGTGCTTGCTTTGGGGACAGTCTGGCTGACAAACTTAGTCAAACAATGACTTCAGTCTCAGAGTCTTTTTTGACAAGTAATATTCTCTAAGCAAGCAGTCTTTGATTTGAGAAAGTAAAGAAATTTTCTATGTTATTTTCCCCTTAAAACCCAGATGTATTTCCTTTTATTTATATTGAGGAAATTTCAAATATTCTTTACTGTGGAGCCTGTTGTATTACTTGCTAGTTCTCACTCCTGTCTTTCTATTTTCCCCTTTTCACATTTTTTTTTGCTTGTTGGGGGCCACACCTAGTATGCTCAAGGCTTAGACCTGGCTCTTCCCCTAGGGGTCACTCCTGGAAGTACTGTGGGAACATATGTAATGCTTGGAGTGTGCGGATGCAAGAACCTTAACCCCTCTGGTTTCCTTCTGGCACCCCCTTTTGAATAGCACTGCACTGTAGCACGGTCCTCCCATTGTTCATCGATTTTATCAAGTGGGCACCAGTAATGTCTCCATTGTGAGGCTTGTTACTGTTCTTGGCACATTGAATACATCATCAGTAGCTTGCTAGGCTCTCCGAGAGGGGCAGGGGATTTGAACCCAGGTCAGCTGCGTGCAAGGCAAATGCCTTACCCACTATGCTATCGCTCCAGCCCACCTTTTGAATATTTAATCTTATTTTTTATTTTATGCCATTTGTAATTGTACCTCATCATGTCACAGTAAATGCTATAATAGGAAGAGGTATGGATGAATCAGAAAGGATTTTTGGAAAACAGCACAAGATCATTTGATCTTTACCATAGGATTTAAGTGTCAGAAACTTAAATGAAATCATGTGGATATAAGATGAGGCACTGTAAATTTAAAATTTTAATATCATGTTCCACCCCTTACTTCTGTCTCATAGGATTTGAAGATGTCCCATAAGTAGACATTTCTTCTCTAAAAGAAAAAAGGATCTTGACCTATGATCAGAGATCATAGGAGGACTAATTTGTTCCTGTGCAATGTAAGTTTTAAACCTTAAATTCATGGAAGGGAAATTAGTATTGTTAAGTATATATTTGGGAGATAAGTAGGCTGGTGCTTCATGCAAAATCTAGAAGGTTAATACTAAATCTGCCCCAGTGAGGGTCTCTCAAATGTAATACACATCATTCACCTCCAGTTTAAGTCATGTTGCAATTCTGAGTAACATTAGTTCTGGGCTTTTCTGACATAATAAAAAATTTACAATGACTTTCACTGAAGTGTTTCCATCTTAATTTTTAGTTCAGCTTCAAAGGTATTATTTATAAATGTATCTCCTGATTTTAATTCCCCTCATTAAATATACGGATGGTGCTCATCAACCTTTTGTCTGAAACTACTTCTTTTCGATTATCTGTCAAAAAGAGACCATCTTTGTTCCAACGGAAACTAAGTCATTATCATTGGTACTTCAGCTGTTCTTTCATCTCATGGGCCCCAGGGCATTAAGACAATGATTCTGTTCCCTTCCATCCAGAAGAGTAGTGATGTCCACTCTGCATCACTTAACATTTTAATTTTTCACTGTATAAACTGTTTAACCTCTTCAACTCCTGGTAGCTTAACTCAGCAGAGGTAATTCATATCTATTTATAATGTAACATATTGGGCTAGAGAAATAGTACAAGGGTTAAGATGCTTTCTTGCACATGGCTGATTCAGTACAAACCCTCAGTACCACGTATTGTTCCCGTGAACACCAGGAGTGGTTGCTGAACACAGAGCCAGGAATAAACTCTGATCACATCCAGGTGTACCCCATCTCTAAACCCCAAGTGTGTGTGTGTGTGTGTATGTATGTATGTATGTATATATTAGGTATAAGTTGTTAATTTTCCCTTGTATAATCAATACCTATTTATGCATTAATTTATAGTATGTTATTTAAATGCTATAGGTTCAACTATGGAAAAGAATTGCCTATTTATCAGATAATTAGAGGCTTCGGTGAGGACTGGGAATTCTGGAAGTGTTGACATTGGAAAAATCTATTTTGCTTGTATGTTCAGGACATCAGCAACCTGATGGCAGTCTCACCTGGAACTTTTGGTTTGTGGAGAAATCATCAATTAAACAGTAGCCTTGAGTATATATTTTAATAAAATTTAGGAAGCCAGAAAGGCCAAGTAGACAAAAGATAGTCAAAGCAGTTCAGAATAAGAGATTGTATATGCCAAGGCAAGAAATAGGCAAGAGTTTTGTGAGTTTAGGAACGTAATGGCTGGAACCAGAGAAGCAGATACCACTAATGGTACAAAAACATTTTTTTTTAATTTTCTTAAAATTTTTAGTGAAACACCATGAGGCACAGTTGTAGATTTACAATTTTTTGTGCTTGGGTTTCGATTACACAATGATCAAATACCCATCCCTTCACCAGTGCCCATTTTCCATCACCATGGATAATATCCCTCCCACCCCCATCCCTCCCATCTCACTCTGGCTCTGTGGCAGGGCAATCCCTTGTGTTCTCTCTCTCCTTTTGAGTCTTGTGGTCTGCAAAAGAGGCTTTGAGTGGCAAACAGGTTCAGTCCATAGTCTACTTTCAACATGCATCTTCCTTCCTGGGAGGATCCTCCAAACACCCTTTATTTGGTGCTCCCTTCTCTATCTGAGCTGCCCTTTCCTCTAGAATGTCTGGCTGGCCTCTAAGCTATGGAGTAATCCTCCTGGTGTTGATCTCAGCTATTCTTGGGTATTAATCTCATATTTGGTTTCTTTATATTCCCCAGATGAATGCAATCTTTCTATGTCTATCCCTCTCTTTCTGACTCATTTCGCTTAGCATGATACTTTCCATGTTGTACCACTTGTATGTAAATTTCATGACTTCATCTTTTCTAACAGCTACATAGTACTCCATTGTGTAGATGGACTAAAGCTTATTTAACCAGTCATCTCTTCTTGGGCATTCAGGTTTCGTCCAGGTTCTGGCTATTGTAAAGAGTGCTGCAATGAACAAACAAGTGCAGATATCACTTCGACTATACATTTTTGCCTCTCTGGGATATATTCCCATGAGTGGTATTGCTGGGTCAAATGGGAGCTCAATTTCTAATTTTTTGAGAATCGTCCATACTGTTTTCCAGAAAGGCTGAACCAGTCGACATTCCCACCAACAGTGAAACAGTGTCCCTTTCTCGCCACATCCACGCCAGCATCGATTGCTTTTGTCCTTTTGGATGTGGGCCAGTCTCTGAGGTGTGAGATGGTATATCATTGTGGTTTTGATCTGCATCTCCCTGATAATTAATGATGTAGAACATTTTCTCATGTGCTTTTTTGCCATTTGGATTTCTTCTTTGAGAAAGTTTCTATTCATTTCATTGCCCCATTTTTGGATGGGGTTGGATGTTTTCTTCTTGTGGAGTTCAACCAGTATTTTGTATATCTTTGATATCAACCCCTTGTCAGACGTGTATTTGGCGAATATCCTTTCCCATTCTGTAGACTGTCTTTGTATTTTGGCCACTGTTTCTTTTGAGGTGCAGATGCTTCTTAGTTTAAGATAGTCCCATTTATCTATCTCTGTTTTCACTTGCTTGACCAGTGGCGTGGCATCTTTGAAGATATCATTAGCTTCAATGTCATGGAGGGTTTTGCCATCTTTGTCTTCAATGTACCTTATGGTTTCTGGTCTGATGTTGAGGTCTTTAATCCATTTTGATCTTACTTTTGTACATGGTGTTAGGCAGAGTTCTGAGCCCATTTTTTTGCAGGTACAAAAACTTTTGTTTCGTGATTTCTCCCATGTATCACCTCTCCAAGGTTGTGGAAGAAACCTAATAATGTGTTCAAATGTACATGTATTCACAGAAAAGTTCATCTGTTTACCATTTCAGAGTTTGGAATACTGGTAAATGTTGGAATAAAGTATTTTTGTGGTGGATCCTGTGACTGAGTATTTGTTTTTTTCTACAATAAAAAGGATAACATAAAAGACAGGATCTTCAGCACTACTTGTAAATACAATATCCAGTTTTCAGTTTTTCTAGGACTGAAGTACATTTCCATGTAGTAGTATAAATCAAAACTCTGATCAAATGATTTGGGGGAGACTGTAGCAATCATATAGCCTCAGATAGGGCATTTGTCTTCTATGTGGCCAACCTGGGTTCAATCCCCAGTACTCCATATGGTTCCCAAGCTTCTCCAGGAGTAATTTCTGAGCACAGAGCCAGGCATGATCCCTGAGCACTGCCAGGTGTGCTCCTCCACCCTTCATGCCCCACCAAAAAATAATAATAAAGTTTAAATGCTTTAGGGGAAATGAAAGACTTCACAGGATTCTTTTTATTTTTAACTCTTTTATTGAATTTTTAAATTTTATTATTATTATTATTTTGCTTTTTGGGCCACACCCAGAAATACTCAGGGGGTTACTCCTGGCTCTGCACTCAGGAATCACTCCTGGCAGTACTCTGGGGACCATATGGGATGCTGGGGATCGAACCCCGATCGGCTGTGCACAAGGCAACTGCTCTACCCGCTGTACTATCACTCCAGCCCCACTCCACTTTGAGATAGGCCTTTACAAAGCTGTTCATGATTAGATTTCAGTCATGCAGTATTCCACCACCATCCCTCCACCACTGTATATTTCCCAAACCCAGTGTCCACCCTCTCCCCCCTTCCCCTGCCTGCCTCTATGAAAGGTGTTCTCTCTCTCTCTCTCTCTCTCTCTCACACACACACACACGCACACACACACACACTTTCTCTCTCTCTCTCTCTCTCTCTCTCTCTCTCTCTCTATGTGTCTCTCTCTGTTTTTCTCTCCTTTTGGGCACTGTGGATTGTAACATTGATACTGAAAGATTATCAAGAATATCACTTTATCTACTTTTTACCTTCAGATCTTGTCCAGCATAATCATCCCCAGCTATTATTGTCATATTGGTCTCTTCTAGATCTTACTTACCCTCAGCCTCACACACACTTGTGGTTAATTTCAACCATTGACCTGTCCTCCTACCCACTGTTTTCCCTGGCCATGGGTATTAGTCTTGTACTATATATATTTTTCTGTACTACAAATGAATGAAGTCATTCTATATCTGTCCCCCTCCTTCTGACTCATTTCACTCACCATGATGCTCTCTATGTCCATCTATTTATGGGAAAATTTCATGACTTTATTTTTTCTAGCAACTGTATAGTATTCCATTGTGTAGATGTGCCATAGTTTCTTTATCCATTCATCTGTTCTTCGGCACTCCAGTTGTTTCCAAATTCTGGCTGTTCACAGGATTCTTAAGTGTGATATTTGCTTCTGTTTAGACCTCCAAATTCCCAGTGACTCACCATATTCCCATTGGTGCAGGCCTAATGGTTCAGTGCTCAGGAAAATTAAATAGTGTTGCTAAGACTCATCAGTGTTAGTACTGGGTCACTTTATGCTCTGAGATTTGGGACCACAAGATGTTGAAGGATAGAATTTAGGGCCTTGTGAATGCAAGTCATTTGACCTAATTTTTTTGTTGTTAGTTTTTTCTGGTCTCCTGGTAGTGTTCAGGGCTTTCTTCTGACTCTATACTCAGTGATCACTCCTGGAGGTGCTTGGTGTAGTGTGTGGGCGCAAGGGATTTGAGCCAGCTTGACTGAGTACAAGGCAAACACACTATCTTCTGTACTATTTCTATGACTCAAACTCTAATTTTTGTAGCTTTTCCCCTGCTACTTGGTGAGAATTAAAAGTAATCAAATATATTTTAATTTATTTTGAGTTAAAAGTATATAAATATATATATATATTTATTTTCTTTTAATTTAGTCATGGGCTGGAGCGATAGCACAGCGGTAGGGTGTTTGCCTTGCACGCAGCCAACATGGCCGACCCGAGTTCGATTCCTCCAACCCTCTCGGAGAGCCTGGCAAGCTACCGAGAGTATCTCGCCCGCACGGCAGAGCCTGGCAAGCCCCCCGTGACGTATTCGATATGCCAAACACAGTAACAACAAAGTCTCCAATGGAGACGTTACTGGGCCCGCTCGAGCAAATCGATGATCAACGGGAGGGCCTTTACCTTTACCTTACCTTTAATTTAGTCATACTTTGTACACTATCTTAATATGTTTTCAAAATATTTATAGTAAAGATGCCGTATTAAGAGACAATTTAATTGGTCATGAGTGAACTTCATACCTAATTGATATTAAAAATTTTTTTCATCGCCTTTAAAATGTTGATGGTAATTCTGATACTACAAGCTCTACTAATAAGTAGGAACTGTAACTAAGATACGTGAAATAGCATTTGACCTATCATTTTGATTTGATAAAAGATAATCACTATTAATCAATTTGGTCTAATAAGTAATGTTATTCAATGATAAACTAGCAATATATTTTTAAAGTTTTACATTAACATAAGAACTTATTATACATAATAAAAATTTTATGTTACTCACATGATCGAACAATTCTTTTCCTAAGAATTTGTCCAATGACTATGAAAATTTGATTCAAAATAAAATATGCTCATCTGTTCTTATCAAGCACTATACCTAATAACTAAGACAAAAAAAACAACCTAGATGTTCATTATAGACTGACTAGATTGAAAAGTCATAATATATATACTAAATGGATTACTACTCAGTCATTAAAAAAGGAGAAATCTTGCTATCAAGGCACAGTAGCCAGAAATGAGATGACTGTGCTAAGTTAAATTAGTCAGAAGTTGGTAGAGAAATGCCGAAGGTCTTACTCAAGCAAAGTAAAAGCTAACCGCACAACAAAAATAACTTTTAGACTCTGAGAAAAATATAATAATTGCAAGAGGAGACTAGAAAGGGAAAGGAAGGATGTGTTAGAGGGGGTGTATTTGGCCGTGGGAATGGTTTTAGAAGTTCAGCAGTGTGGTATATTCTCACATTGATGTGCCAATTTGAAGTTTTGAAGTTTACATAATGTTTTAAATTAATTAATAAGTATTTTATATAAAATGTCTTTACTACTCAATTATTGATGAAAAATATGAAGGGCACTTAGATAACTGAGATACAACAGTTAAAATCAAAGTTCTTCCATTCCCAGGAGATCAGAGATATAGTACATTTATATACTCTATATTCTTTGCCAGTATCTCATAAGACTCATATCTTAGTCATTATTGTTATATATTTATACATACATACATATATATATATATATCATAAACTATTGTGGGTTTCCTTTCTTTTTCTCTCTAAATGGTATATTCAATAGTGGTAATTAACATGAGTTTCAAACTTTAATGAAGATCAAGATTTAAATATTATTTGACAAGTAATTGTTATGTCAGAAATCTTTGCCTAAAATTATAGTCATGAAAATACTGTTTGTCTCTATTATTGCCCAGATAGTTTACACTTTTTCTTTTACATTTAGATCTAGAATTCATAGAAAATGTGAAGGTATAACGTAAGTTATCAAGATTGTTTTCTTCATCTGCATGTGTTCCTACATCATTTAAATAAATACTGTTTATTTAAGTATTATATATTTATATATTGTGTGTATATGCATATAAATAAATATGTCTTATACACACTCACAACATTTAGGATGTCTCCCAAGAAAATTACAGAGGATGAAGGGCTCTGGTGATACGTGAATAACCGTGCTGAGATGGTTCAATGCTAAGTCAGGTGAAATATTGCTGCTTCAGGTCCAGGAGTGCTAGAGGGCCACCAAGCCACATTTGGTGATACTTAGGGCACATGATACTGTAATTGATCTTGTGGCTTTGTACATGCAGGACATACACTCTAACCTTTTGGGTTATCTTCTTGACCCCTGTATGACTATGTTTTAAGCAAATGTTCGTGTGGTATTTAATCCTTCGGTTCTTTATTTTGTTCTATGTATTTGTCATTTTATATTTATACACTATCTTAATTATTAAGTATTAATACCTGTGTGTATCAACTTCCAACTTTGAATTTTTCAAGAAAGAATAGTGTTTTGGGTATTTTTTGGTTCAATTTAATTTTAGTGTTAAATTGACAGTTTCCATAAATTTGCAATAATCTTAATTTGGATTGCATTGAATCCATGCATAAATGTAAAAAGAATTAGTATTCTGAAATTATTGAGTGTTTTAACTAATCCATGATATATTCTACTATTTTTGCCTTCTAAAGTTTTCCTAACAAAATATTTTTGTTATTGTACTAAGAAAGGTCTTACAAATTTTTATATGCATCTATTAATATTTGATACTACTTTAAATTGTAATATTAAAAATTCATTAGGGATGGAGATATAACTTGTGTTAAACTTAATGTTTTGCATGCATGAGAACCTTATTTTTATCCCTGGTACCATGAAAAATGTCATTCACTATTTGTTAACCCGGCCAACCCTGGTTCAATTCCTCCACTCCTCTCGGAGAGCCCAGCAAGCTACCGAGAGTATCTCGCCCGCACTGCAGAGCCCCCCATGGTATATTCTATATGCCAAAAACAGTAACAAGTCTCGAAATGGAGACATTACTGCGCCCACTCGAGAAAACTGATGGGAGGACAGTGCCACAGTGCTATGTAGAAATAAAATTAATTTTTAGCACAGAGGTTAAGGCGTTTGCCTTGCACGCGGCCGACCTGGGTTTGATTCCTCTGTCCCTCTTGTAGAGCCCGGCAAGCTACTGAAAGTATCCCTCCTGCATGGCAGAGCCTGGCAAGCTCACATGGCATATTTGATATGCCAAAAACAATAACAACAAGTCTCACAATGGAGACGTTACTGGTGCCTGCTCAAGCAAATTGAGGAACAATGGGAGGAGAGTGCTACAGTGCAGTGCTACATACTTCCTAGTTATCTTACTACATTTATTAAATATGACAATTTATCACTTTTAAATTTTCCGTGTATGTAATTTTATTGTCTCTTGCTGAAATGGCAACTAATTTCTTCCTTTTCAGTTCTTAATCCTCTTCTCTCACTTATTCCATACCTAAGGGCTCTTTCTATTAAATACCAAATAGAATTGATGATGGCAGTAAACTTTGTCTTATTCTTGTACAAAATTTCTGCATTGTTATTAAATATGTTTGCTGTAAGTCCTTTGTAGCTACTGCTAATTAAATACATATGACATCTAATGTTCTTAATTTGCTAAGAATTTTCTTCTGGATACAAAATTTGTCAGATATTGGCATCTATGAATATAATCACATGCTTCTTCCCTTTATATTCTGTTCATATATTGTGTTACATTGATGAGTTATCTAACTGTAAAACCCAACTTTAGAATATTTTCAAATCGGTCATGATATAGTCTTATTTTAATTTATTGCTAGCTTCATTTTACTTGGGATCTTACATTTTTATCTGGGAGATAGAATTTTTTCCTTGTACTTCTTTGCTAGGCTTTTGTGTCATGGGCCTTTCTCCTTATGATGATTTGGAGAAATTAGTAAATATTGTCACTAATTTTCCTTAAGTGTTTGGAAAAATTGTTTTGAGACATCTTGCTAGTAAAATCATTTTAGAATGCATTTCTAAATAGTTTTATTTTAAACTCTGACCTATCAGAAAATAAAGAAATCAGAAATAAATAGATATGGCAACAGTGTAAAGTTGAAAAGTAAAATCAGTGGAACTATACATGCATATACACACATTTGCTCATTCATTTATTAATACATTAAGTTCAAATTTGAAAACATAATTTTTATTCAGGTACTAAGGTTTCATTGATGATATTGTATGAGTTTCAAAGAAAATGCATAGGTGCATGCATTCGGTGGCTGAGAGCCTTTCCCCTGGCTTACCTATGGTGACATACAGACAAAGGACCAGGGGAATGGAGAAACAGGACCCAGGCTTGTTGGTAATCAGTTTATTTCTCTCTCCTCCCCCACCATAGCTAGAACTTTCCCCTTACAGCACAATCATAGTTGTAGTTTTGGTCTTAGTCTCAGCCATCATAGTTTGATCATCCTTGTCTCCTTATAGTCCTCCTAGTTCCCTTCTAGTCCTTATCTTCATCATAGTATTTTTAGGCTAGTCTAGTACTCCTCTTTCTAGTTCTTTCTTTCCTCTTACAGCATAGTTATATAGAAATTGTGAAAAGTGGGGAGTACACATAGGTGGGGTTGAACATTGTCATGACAACAAACAGAGGTAAAGCTACTCCTTCAGGGAACATTCTAGGAGCACTCTAGCACTCTAAATTAATAGGAGATCCACTGAAGGGCAGAATTCCATCTAGGTGTATTGATTTCTCCTTTCCACAAAAATTCATTTAAACAATCATAGTGAATTTACTTCTTATAATACTTCTAATCATTTTGTATGAACACAGTAAGAGATATGTTAAGCTTAAAGGTTGGTTTTTCCTGGGGATATCTTGCTATACATTCCAGACCATATTCCTCAGATCAGGTTAGTCTTTCCTAACCCCAGAAGGGTCCTTATTCAGTTACTTCTTTTTCTGTCATGACAGAGTTTGTACCATGACCATGCTCTTAACTTACTATAGTTATGTTGCTTAGCTTGTCCCCATTTGATGCCAGGGTAGCTAAAAACTTACCCTGGGTCCATCCAGTCCCTTTGCTGGGACCCTCCTTTTGGGGGTGTTAGGAAGTAAAGGAAACTGAGGCCTAAGTAAAATAAGTATGAAGGATGTCCGGGAGTCAATATTATTTGGAGTCAATTAACTCCCATGTTACAAAAGCACAGCGTTAACTCTCTTCCTATGTCTGTACAGAAAGGCCATTGCTAAACCATGCAAGTGACATAAAGGAAAGAGAAAAGAAATATAGGACTAGTAGTACTTGATGGCATTGGGTATGTCTCGAGGCACTGTTGTGGGAATAACTCAATAAACCTAAACTTTCTGTGGGAGGAGCAAGGACAATCCAAAGTTATCCAACAATATTGAATCAGGAATGTGAAATTTTTAGTAATAGTTTCCTTACTTTTATTCAGAATGGGAATGGTGTGTTTCAAACAATTAGTTAGGATACACATTAATCTTGAAAGAGAGTGGGGGTGGTCTGTTTCAATAAAATTACCAAAGACTTGATTTTAGGTAAAAATTGTAGACATAATTAGGCAGAGAAGACAATGGTAAAGAAAGAAGCACTAGGATTGGTTGAACAATTAAAAGTAAGAAGGAAAGATATTTCAACTTGGCAAGAAGTTTTTAGTCTAGATAAGAAAAGGAGAAAGTCAAAGAGATTCTTTAAGACAGGATGGGAAGCTAACTCTCTAATGGAAGCTTATAATTTTTTATTCTCATAGGATTGGTAATGTTTATTAAATTTCATTCTCTGTATTTTGTTGCTGTTTATTTGTATTCCAGGGCTTGTATCAAACCTGGAAATTCTGTTTCAGAACCTGGGTCACACAAGTGAACAGCAGGAAAATTGTACACTTTAGTCAAAAACAGGTGGGCAAGACTATGTTAGGCAGCAATTACCCTTTTAACTGTCATACACTATACTCTGACTGTATTAATTTTGAGCTTCAAAGGCAGAAATCATTAATATCTTATCTTCCTCACATGTCTGTGCAAAAGGAAAAAACTGATACAAATTTAAATTTGTGGTAGGTTAATTATAGCAACTAAGATTGGAGTAGGTAATTAAACTTCATATAACAGAACAAACATATCAAAACGTAATTTCAAATGGAGGTGATTACATTGCAATCTATTCATCTGGAATATAGTATTATCACAAGAAGTAATAATGAGCAATTGATTTAGGCTATATTCAATACCCAAATTTGTTTATTTGAGGCATAAATATTGACCAGTGATAAACTCAAATCAATATTTTGTGTTCTACATATCATTAATCACTACTGAAAAAATAATTTATCACTGCTTTATATATCATGTGCTTTTTGAAGTTAAGATACCAATATGTAACAAAAAAAGCACAATGATTTCGTCTGTTAATTTTTCACCTACACAGTATTAAAAACTAGATTTCAGGCCCATAGTTATAATAATGGTGAATCTTCCTATTATTCTTGGTCTATGTACTCACTCTTCAGTAACTTAATCTACATTTTTCAATTTATAAGACACTGCAAGTTATCTCTATTCCTCACTCCATAGGAATTTTTCATTAACTAACTTAAGAGAAACAATAAGAGTTTTTATTTATTCAGTGCTTGTACATGCCTGGTAAGATGTTAAGTCTATGTGTCTTTTTACTTAGTCTTCATAGATAATCTGTATTTTCATGTATAGAAGCTAAAATTTAGTAGGCCTCCATTACTTGTTCATGAAGACTATCTAAGAACAATTTTTTCAAATTAATTCATTTTGTCACTGTTTTATAGTAAATTATAGGTTTCCTAAGGGTGGAGCCATGTCTGAATAATCCATTCAAAAATAGAGGTCTTGGTGTTGGGTATTAGAAACCAATGGCTAATTTGTATCTATCTGTCAATTCACAATATCTGACATCTGTAGAGAAGGGTGATGGTAGGGAAGAGTTGGGTGGGGCGGTGCTTGACTCATCTTTAGTATGGAGGGTTGGGTGAGAAGCTTTTCTGGAAAGTTTTTTATACTCTTGGGATGGAGGATGAAGGTTCTCAAGCAGGGTTTGAGAAAAATCACAATGGAGAGAAGATTTTCAATATGCCAAAGTATGTTACTTCTTGATAAATAAAGAGCAAAGCTGATTTTAGAAACAGTGGTAGTAGCTGTAAGAGTATCTGATAGTAATAACAGGTTTTATGTTTTTGTCTCATATGAAACAGGAATATATTTCAGTTCAAAGCAAAGTTAAATATATGTAAATGTTTATCACATAATAATACACAACATACATTTTACATTTTACAAATATTTCCTTGTTTAATTCTCTGAACATTTCTGCAGAATAGATGCTTTTGTTTGCTTTGTTGATGAGGGAAGTAAGGCATAGAGTGGCTAAATCTTTACATTTCTTTTAATCTCACAAATATCAGTTGACAAATAATTCCATGACGAGTTTTTTCATTATTATTTCTTAGTGCTGCCTCAAAAGTACAGTTATGAGAGGAATTGAAGATAAATTTTTCTCCCTAGAGAGTAGATTGGAGGAGAAATAATTGCTCATAGATGGAACTAGATGTCTCAGTTCCATCCTAGACTTTATTTTTAACAAGGCTTCTTGTCACATGATAACAACTGGTCTTGGGGAAAAGAAGATGCCAATGGTTAATAAGAATGAATATTTGGAAAACCATATGAAGCTCCTCAGTTATAAAAAATTGAAAAGGTCCTATGATTGCAAAATTTTGTAGACAGAATTTATTTCAAGAGAGTATTGTTATACAGTTTTGCATATCTGCATTTAAATTTATGGTCCTAATTCATGCTAAAGGTACTTAGGAAATCGTTTGCTGAGTTTAAAGACATTAGAAGAAAGGGCTATCTTCCACATGTAATTGGAAGATTTATCTATCAGGTTCTCAGTAGAAATAGAAGCACTTTACATATTTTAGGCAGAGAGGATTTCAATATAGGAATTTAGGGTCTTAGAAAATTGTTAGAAGAATAAAAGGAATATGTTACAGATATACCTCCAGTATTTACTCTTAGAACCATTCTGACCTACAGTGGGATGTTCCATAAGCTGCTACTTCTGAGGTTACCATGATACCTTACTTCAAGTCTCTCTTCATGCCCCCCCACCAAACTGAAGAATTAACACCACATCTACGATGCAGATTAGGAAGTCAGACCTAGGAGGTTATTTATGCTTCTCTCTCATAAATTGCTTCTTATCACCCAGATTTCTGAAGAACAGACATTGGAATGTTGCTATAGAGGCATCTCATATTTGCACAACCATGTCTGCCAGCAAAAACAGACAAAAAGGTAGAATGATATCCTCCATTGAATTCATCCTTATATTTGCTCAGTGCATGTTCACTTTGAAATTCATGAAAGTATAAGAGATGTAGTTTTCAATCTCTATATTGGAGCACAAGTGATAGCATGTTAGTAATCTCGTATATAAGGGCTTATATAAGAGCCATTAACTCCAGGCTGAGATATAATAATCTTCACACACTTTCTTCTAAGAAAATATTTTTGATCATTTTTAGCGAATTATTCATAACAAGCAATATAAAATAAATTATTTAGGGCCTGCTATTGGGTGATGGTTGGTAAAATTGGAAATAATGGTGGTGAGAAGGTGCAATGGTGATTGGATTGAAATATTGAATGTATATAAATCATGAAAGATTGACTGTAATGAATCATCATGAACAATTTTATAAAAATAAAATGAATAAATAAATATAAAATTTTAAAAAAATTACCTCCCACTAAAAGTTGATATTGGAATAAATCAAGGTATGGACTGCACTGTAGCACTGTCGTCCCGTTGTTCATTGATTTGCCCGAACGGGTGCCAGTAACGTCTCCATTCATTCCAGTCCTGAGATTTTAGCAGCCTTTCCATACTCGTCTTTCCCAATGACCATATTGGAGGCTCTTTCAGGGTCAGAGGAATGAGGCCTATTATTGTTACTGTTTTTGGCATATCGAATACACTACGGGTAGCTTGCTGGGCTCTGCCGTTCGGGCGGGATACTCTCAGTAGTTTGCCGGGCTCTCCGAGAGAGATGAAGGCTTGGTGACCTGGATTCTTCTGTCAGTTCCTTCACGCATGAGGCTCATCCAAGAGTGTGGACAGTGGCCTTAAGCATGGCTGTGGCTGGATTCTGGAGGTTTTAGGCTGCCAGGGTTCTGCTTGGGATAGAGAGGGAGACTCAACCCGCCCCCCTCCGAGGGGCCCCAGTGAAGACAGCCTGGCATGGGAGCAGGAGATTCTGCCCAAGGTAAGGGAAAATACAAAATTTATAAAATATTGTTTTAATGTTGGTGATGCTGATTTAGTTGACTGATTTAGCTGATTTAATCAATGTTTATGTTTCTTACATCATTCTAGGTACATGGAATGACTAACTAAAGAAAAAATCCCTGACCCTAGTAGCTTCAGTTATAATGTGAAAATAGGGCTAACTAAACTAAATTGCATTAGTCAGTAAATTTTATCATATTATAGAGGATAGAGCACATAAGGAGAAATGTTAGTAGCAGAGGTACCTGTTTGCTAAGGTAAATAAGTATGTTAAGTAGGCCTATTTGGGAAAGTGGGATGTGAGTAAAGATTTGGAGAAGAACAAGAATTAGCCAGCTGAATAATAAAAAGTTTGAAAACAGAATTCTAGCAGAGACTTTTGAGTAGGTAGCACTCCTGGCATGTCAAAACATCAAGGAAATAACTGAATGGAAAAGTGACAGAAGTGTGAGAGAGTACTAGGAGTTGGTGTCTAGGTTGTGGAGCTGGATCATATAGGGTCCCAGGTCTCTGAAAAGCTGGAGTTGACCCAGAGGGAGGTATGAAGACTTTAGAGACTTCTGATCATGAGACAATGTATTAATTTTTGAGTCACTCCTTGCTGTGCTCAGATCTTACTCCTGACTCTGTGATCAGAAATCATTCCTAGTAGTAAGGGCTCAGAGGATCATATTTTGATGCTGGGGAATGAATTTGGGTCACTCACATTATCTGGGAAACTCTGTGGTCTGCCTTTTTTGTAAATGTTTGACTTTCTTCTTTTTTAAAAAATCACTTAATCACTTAATCCCCGTTATTCATTGATTTACTCGAGAGGGTGCCAGTAACGTCTCCATTCATCCCAGTTGCGTGCTAGTGTAGTCCAATGGCATCTGTTCGTTCTAGGAACATGCAGAGCCTCAAACCGATCATTCAGGTCTTGACAAAGAAGTCTGACAATCTTGTAGGTGGGTGTCCATGCAATCTTTTGATGTCCCCTGGAATCCAATCAGTAATGGCTCTAGTCCAGCGGTTGTCTGTAAACCTCATTACATGTCCAGCATATCTGATTTGTGATGCCTTGGCAAATGAGACAGCGTCCCTGATTCTTGAGCGTTGACGAAGATCAGAACTCCGGATTCTATCTCTCATTTGAGTGAATCGTGAAATTCCAAGCATAGCTCTTTCGATTCCTATTTCAGAGACCCAAATAGCGTTCTCATCCTGTTTTCGTAGGGCATATGTTAAAGCAGGAAGAACAGTGGAATCGAAGAGATGTGCTCGTAGCTGGAGGTTCTTTGTCCTCTTAGTTATTTCTTCAACGCTCTTGAAGGCATTCCAAGCCGCTCTCTTTCTCCTGCGCAACTCAGGTGCCAGGTCATTCATCATGTTGATTTCTTGACCTAGGTATATATAACTGTTGCATTCGGAGATGGTGGTTCCGTTGAGAGCGAATGGAGTGTCAGGATATATTTTAATTGAATCACCATGAGATATACAGTTGCAAAGTTGTTCATGATTGGGTTTTAATCATAGTATATTCTAGTACCCATCCACTCACCAGTGTATGTTTCCCACCACCATGTCCCCAGTTTTCCTCTTGCTACCGCCTCCATCTCCTACCCCTGTCCAAGCCCCTAACCTCCCTCTATGGCAGGTGCTCTCTCTTTCTCTCTTTCTACTTCTCTCTTTCTTTCTCTCTTTCTACTTCTCTCTTTCTCTCTTTCTTGCTCCCTCCTTCTGAGAATTATGGTTTGCAGCACAGACACTGACAGCTTATTATGTTATATCCCTTGACCAACTTTTGGAAAAAAAAATCCAACCGTATTAAAAAATGGGGGAGAAGAAATGAATAGAAACTTCCTCACAGAAGAAATACAAATGGCCATAAGCACAGGAAATTTTGATTTACATCAGTAATCATCAAGAAGATGCAAATCAAAACATTGAGATAACATCCCACACCACAAAGACTGGTACATGTCAAAAAGAACAAGAACAACCAGTGCTGGTGTGGATGCAGGGAGAAAGGGATTCTTGTTCATAGTTGGTGTGAATGATGACTGGTCCAACCTTTTTTTTAACGTATAATGCATTTATTTATTTATTAGTGAAACACCAAGAGATACAGTTAGAAAAGATGAAGTCATGAAATTTACATACAAGTGGTTCTACATGGAAAGTATCTTGCTAAGTGAAATGATCCAGAAAGAGAGGGACAGACGTAGAAAGACTGCACTCATCTGGGGAATATAAAGTAACAGAATGGGAGTTGAATACCCAAGAATAGTTGATATAAGTACCAGGAGATCTACTCCATGCCTTGGAAGCTGGCAGCACGTGCTGGGGGAAAAGGCAGTTCAGATAGAAAAGGGAACACCAAGTAAAGGACGTTTGGAGGACTTGCTCGGGATGTAAGATGAGAGATGCATGATGAAAGAAGACCGAACACAATGGCCACTCAATACCTCTATTGAAAACTACAAGACCCTGAAGGAAAGAGCGAGCAAAAGGGAATTCCCTGCCACAGAGGTGGGGTGGTGTAGGGGGGATGGGATGTGGGGGTGGGAGGGCTACTAATATCATTGGTGGTGGAGAATGGGCACTAGTGGAAGGATGGGTACTCAATCATTGTATAACTGAAACCCAAGCACGTAAGTTTGTAAGTCTACAACTTGTCCAACCTTTTGTAAAAACCATATGGACATCCCTCAAAAAACTAAAAATTGAGCTTCTGTATAACCCTGTAATAATGCTTCTGGGAATATATCCTGGGGTCCAAAAAACACACAGCAAAAACTCCATCTGCTATTCTGTGATCATCGCAGCACTATTCATAATAGCTAGAATCTGGAAACAGACTGAGTACCTGAGAACAGGTGGCTGGATAAAGAAACTATAGTGCATCTAAATAACTGAATACTGTACAGTCATCATGAAATTTGCTTATAAATGGATGATGGATATAGAGAATATCATGTTGAGTGAAATGAATCAAAAGTAGGGAGAAAGACATAGAATGATTGCATTCATCTGTGGGATATTAAAAACAAAAACATAATATTAGACTAATACCCAGGGACAGTAAAAACAAGGACCAGGAGGACAGGTTCATGGATGGAAGCTTGCCAGAATTGGAGTGGTGGAGTTGGGGGACAGTTAGGACAGAGAAGAAACCACTATGACAATGATGGTTGGAAATGATCACTCTGGACAAGATCTGTGGTTGTTTTAAGGGATCACTCTGGTTCCTCAGTTGGGAACAGACACATATACTTACAAACTTACTAATAATATTATCATCAGTGCTAAACTTTTAAACAAATATTTAAGTGTGATATTGTGGGAGCTGGGTGAAACTGGAGAGTGAACTAGTAAGAATGGTAGCAAGCTAAATACAACCCCAAAGCTAGACATTTTTTCCAAAATAATCACATACATATTTGTATACTAAAAAATATAGCTATTTAAATATGTATAAAATATGTATTTTTAAATGTAGGTTTAAAATTTAAGCTGTTAAGCATCAACTTTTGAAGATCATCAAATTTGAATAATAGCTTCCCTTAATAACTGATGCTAAATAGAGTAAATGGTAGAGCTCATGGACATCTCATATAGTTGTTGTTAAGAAATTAGGTTAAAGAATAAACTGATGAATAGGGACAAAAATATTTGTCATTTTATTGGGAGGTACAGAAGCACTTCTATAGCATTACGCATCTGCTATTATCATCATTCAGGTTTACTCTGTAATTACCTAATTGCATGATTTTTATACTTCTGCTTTTCTTCTAAGATTTTATCATTTACATTTACCTGGCCTAAGTCATTGAGATAATAATTAAGTTTAATATAAATATAAGTATAAAAGCAGACTCATCAGCAGAATCATCACTCCCACTTCTCTCCCAACTCTAATTTTGAGAGTTGCTTTTAGACACATTCTTTTATTTTCTCTCTATAAAATTTTAATTTATAGCCACAGGAATAAAGACCTTCATCAAATATGATTTTTAAATTTCAGTACCAAATCACATTCTTCCCACAAAACTAGGACATCTAGATATGAATAGTCTTTTAGATATAAAGAAAATAATGGGAGATTATTACAAAAAGACTGGACTTATCAAGTTTAAAAATTAATTTCTGTTTCCCCATTACCCTAATATGAGGTCCTCTGAGTGGATTAAATCAGGTCAGGCACATGTTGTATTATTAGGGTAGATGTGAGAACTAATTATTTAGAGAGTTGATTACCTTTGACCTTAAATAAACCAGTCAATATTCTAGCATTGTGCCATTTCTGTATAAATACTTTTGACAAATTTTTGAGTCTATAGTCAGGGTCTGGATTAGGATTAAGTGAGTGAGGGTTCCCGTCTCCTCCAATTGGTGGTAGAGTATGGACACTGGTGGAGGGATGGGTATTCGTTCATTGTATGACTGAAAAGTAATCACAAAAGTTTGTAAGTCATGGTGTATCTCATGGTGATTCTTTAAAAAGAAGAAAACTAAAAAAAAGTCTGTAAAATACATAAATAAATAAAATTTCCTTACTTTAAAAAAGGAAATCTGAGAGGTCCTTCTCATTAAGTTGGCTATTAATACTGAAAACATCCTGCCAAACTTGTAGCTCCATTGCCCATAGATACATTCTTGTTTTTACTAAGTTTTGACTTTTTGGCAACTAGTCATTTTTTTTAAGGCCAGCATACCTTCCTACTTTTGCTTTTGTTCCTCAAATTAAGAGTAAGTTCTCTGCTGTTTCTCCACTATATCTAGTAAAGATTTTTATATTTTTCTTTCAACACTCTTCTCCTGAATTACTTCCTAAATATTCACCTCTACTACCATCCCTACAGTGCTCAACAGGAGCACCTGTGTATTGGATACTTATCTCTCTTCAAATTTCAAAAATTTGGAGGAAAGGGCTGATGTCATATTTTTGTTTGTGCCCTGAGCACCTAGCCCTCAGCTGCCAAGAACATCTGGAAGCAACTGCAGAATCCAGCAGCACTTCAAATTCTGATCTCAGAGACGTGGGTGGGGTTTGTGCAGGGAGGGGTGTGGTGTTGGTTGTGCAGAGAGTGGTAAGAGCTGGTGTCTCTCAGGACATAGCAGTGGTTTATTAGGTCAAGGGACATTGCTGACTCTCAAGAGATGTTTATTGACAACATGAGAAAGGACTGCAATCTAAATGCACCATCTATGTAACAAGAGTCATTCTGAACCCAGACACACTTACAAAAGCAGACCTTCTCCCAGATGCAAATGATTCCTAATTGTGTGCCACATAGGGACGATTTGCCATCACTGTCTGATGACTGTGAAAGTGAAATAAAGTGAAAAAATGATTTCTAGAAAAGAGATACGTAAAATGTCAGGCACATTATTATCTAAGGCTTAGCCAGCTGCCAGCTAATTACCTTAGCCACAGGTTCTAAAGTAAACACAGATGCAGCAGAAGTAATTACTACCAGAAAGCAAAAGCACTTCCACTGCAGACTGGAAGGTAGCCTTGGGTAGCTCTTTGTAAGGAAAAAGAAAGCACACTGGGGAGAGCTCAGAGACAGAGTGGAACAGAGAGGGACCCTGGATCCTTTATGAGAGGCTTAACAGAAGTATACTTTCAGCAAAAGGAATGGTTTGATAAAAAATATGGGGGAAATATAGATGGGTAATCATAATTAGCTCCCTGCCCAGACCTGAAGGATGTGTAGGGTTGTTCTGAGTTGTGGCAGAGATTCCTGCCAGTAACTTAAAACATAAACCATAAACAAAAGCAGAAATCAAAATTCAACAATGAAACGCAACATGTACTGAACCGAATGATTGCATATTTCATATACTAGTCTATGCTCAATTCAGGCACTATTCCCCAGACTGGACAAATGAGGAGACCAGGTCTGAGAGACTTAGATTACTTGTGAAAGGTGCATGTTGGGGATTCAAGTTTTTTGTGGGAGATCCTATGCTTTGGCCTTTATGTTACTTTGGACATAGTCTTGGAACTACCTTTGAGAAATGGAGTTTCCAGATTACATTGTGGCATTCATTAAAATGTGCATAAAGGCACATTAGTGCCAATTAAACATTTCTGAAGCAGTTAGAAAATGAAACTGAATCCTACTGCTAGAAATGACTTATCCAGGGTCACTTATCCAGGGCAGGTATCACCCGAACTGGAACTTTTTTTTGAAGTGATTTTTCCAGCTTGAGAGATGTGATTTTGGGGCTTACACAGGGTGGTATTAGAGAGGCTGTTCTATAATGAGAGGGAGAGAAGATATTTATGGCAAGTAAACAACCTTAAGATTATATGATCCTCAATTGCTTGTATCTAACTCCTCTTTTTTACAACTTCCATAATAAAAAGTGAGCATATAGTAAATATCGTTTTAGTGGAGGAGGCTTCAGCATAATGGTATCTAGCATGGATGGTCCTTGAAATGGAGTAATTATACACAAGTAGAAGCAGTGGGTCTATAAAATGAAAAGAACCCAGACTACATTATAAATGTATATAAAGACTGTCTATAAAGACTATAAATACATATATAAAACAGCAACAAAAACTAAAAGTGTGAGTGCAAATCATTTTCTGCGAAATAGAATGTGAAACAGTTAATTCAAGATGTTGAAGCACATTTATTAATGGGGTTTTAAGACCATGAGTGCTTTATGATTGAAAGAATTATTATTTATATTCATAAAATTTCATTAAGTCGACAAATTTTGTCAAATATCTATTTACTTTAGAGTTTTTTATTGCATTTAATGTTTACAAATAAATTGTGGTAGGATTTTTGTTGTTGAGTTGGTAAGTATTTAGGTTGTCTTGAAATGCATGTTTCAAAATGGCCAAAAGATATTAAGAGAGAATTTGGAAGCACAGACTCTTTGAAATTGAAACAATCCATGTGATGCCTATAGGTTTCTTATCTAGAAGTGCACTGATCTCCGGAGGTGGGAGATTCTGGAAGACTGGTGTACATTGACTATGTGAGACTAATTGATAGGCCCCTTTCCTATGACAGAGAAAACCAGAATGAAATATTTGTGTTAAGTGTTTAATGCATTCCTGCCTCATTAAAGAAGTCCATCAAGGGATCAGAATTACATTCATCATATTGTTGGTATGACTAAGGAAATGGTGGGATGCTCTCATCCATCATAATTTATAATTATGTATTTTATTTTACAATTAGGTATTTGCTTTTGGCCTCTTACTGAGATCATTTTACTTGCTAGCTTATACCATGTTTGGCACGTGGAATAGCCTGTAGAAAGAATTCAGTAAATGTTTGTCAAGTGAACAATTGAATGGTTTTATTAAAAATAAAGATATGATGCATTTACCTCTCTTGGGGACTGGAATTCTCTTGGGCATTAGTCAATCCAGTCTCTTTCTGAGCATTTTAAGAGACAGATGACATATACATTCTCTGGTTCTTTCCTTTTTTTTTTGCTACAAGCATCATTACTTAATATCTAGCATATTATTATACAATTGAGTAAATTATAGGAGTTGTCACATCATTTACTTCCAGATCTCTGGGATCTCTGAGGGTAGGAACTGGATGCTCATTAACTACATGTTCTGTCCTCTGATGCTTAGCAACAGTGCCAGATGCATGATGAATATTTGTTGGGTGAGTAAATGATTACCTTACTGAGAATGTAACCTAGTTCAGGGATAGAAAATGATTGTGCTGCCACTGTTGCTTCTTATATTGCGGCAGATGTTTCTATTTGATTAGAGAACTCTGTCCCACAGAGACTAATGGGATCATGGGATCATGACCCTCATCCCACCAAAGTTCCAGGCAGTATGAGTAATTTGTAGAGTCATTTTCTTAGTCTAATTTTATTTTCTTAATTGGCATTGGGAGGGGAGTGGTTACCCATTTAAAGATATTATTTCGTTTACAGTTCAACCATAAACATTTAATTTAATTTTCATTGTTTCTGATATTAAGTATATTTAGGTATATCAAATCAAAATATGAACCCACCCTTTAAAATTCATTCTATAATACAAAAGAAATATTCCTAAACCCAAATGATATTGTAATCAGAATAATTTCATAGAAACACATGCACAAGGTGGGCGAACACAGGAAGAAAGGTAAAATATATATCAAGGGAGGTGTGTGTGTGTGTGTGTGTGTGTGTGTGTGTGTGTGTGTGTGTGAGCGAGAGAGTAGAAAGAGAGAGAGGAAGTGAGTGTTGGGCAGACACATAGAATTTGAAAGGAATATGTGAAGAAAAAGTGACAATTGAGCTGACTGAAAAATGAGAAATCCCCATGGGAGAGAGCAATTAGATAGGGAAGACATACTTCATAAAGACATCAAATTTGAATGTGCAGCCTCTATATTACGCATATTAAGACCCAGGTATATTTGCAAGGTGGTTCTGATTAGACCTGATAACTGTTTAGACAGTTTTAGGCGCTGGAGTTTTAGTCTACTGATAGATATTTGGAGTAGAATGTTTTTCCTAATGTATATGAGATCAGAGGATTAAAACTATCTATACAATAAAAGGTAGTAATATAACTGAACTCCTTTATAGGTTTTGTTTAAAATTCATGCTGAAAGTAGCATTATTGTGTTTGTTATGGACTGGGAAAGATTTTTGTAGATGCTACAGAAAAGTTGTAATTTTACTCTACCAATTATAAAACTCCAATCCAGTAAAATAATTCAAACAACTATTTGATAAAATATAAATCATATATCCTGTAGGACTTGAAGTTTCCACTTTTCTGCCTGTGGGTTGGCATTTGAAGAAAAGGGCTTACACTTCTGAAATCTCCCACCCCACACATTTTGATCATGTTCTGCCTTTACCTACATTTACCACCTTCCCAAAGTTCAGGTCAAGAAGTGTAAAGAGTAAAGGTGAGGAGAGAGGAAGGGGAAGGTGGTTAGGATTATGGGAATTTAATAAAATATCTAAAACACTTTTGCAGATCCTCTTTAAGCTTTCTAGATTCAGGAACACACTACCTTTCTGGGAAAGGCTGGAGTATTGGGGCCACACCTGACAATATTCAGGAATTCTTTTTTACTCTGTGCTCATAAGTGACCCTTGGTTGTACCTAGGGACTATATATAGTGCCAGGGATTGAACCAAGGTTGACAACATGCAAGACAAATGCCGTACTTCCTCTACTATCTCTCCAGCTTCAGGGATAAATTACATTGTCTTTAAAAACAAACCCATTCCTTCTCAATTTCCTGTCTCCTTCCACTCATTCTGTCCTATAGGGTAGTAATTTGGAAATTTCTGTTCTTTGATTCCCTTTATGTCACAGACCACATCTAATTAGTAATTAATCCTGTTGATTCTAACCATTCTTTTTCACCTCCCAGTAGTGCCTTTTTAAACCCTCTATCTTAAAATATTTAATCTCATAAATCATCACCACAATCCTCTAACTGACCTCTCAGCCCTCGGGAAAACCTGAAGCACTATTGCCAGCTGTGTGAATCAGGAGTTATTACAAATAAAATAAAACCAAAGAGTTATGATCCAGTACAATCTGGAGTCATCTGACATAGAATCAGAGAATCAAGTTCAAATTCTCTCATGACATACATAGAGGAGAAGCAACCTGAGAGCAGAGTCTGAGACTGTTTTGTTCACTTAATCACTTAATCACTTAACTTCCCCTTAGTCGTCGATTTGCTCGAGCGGGCGCCAGTAACGTCTCCACTTGTCCCTGTCGCGTGCTAGTGTAGCCCAATGGCATCTGTTCGCTCTGGGATCATGAAGAGCCTCAAACCGATCATTCATGATCTTCACGAAGAAGTCTGACCATCTGGTAGGTGGGCGGCCACGTGGTCTTTTGACATCCCGTGGAATCCAGTCAGTAACAGCTCTAGTCCAGCGGTCGTCTTTAAATCTCATTACGTGACCAGCCCATCTGATTTTTGACACCTTGGCAAATGAGACAGCGTCCCTGATTCTTGATCGTCAACGGATGTTGGAACTCCGGATTTTTTCTCTCATTTGAGTGAAATGTGATATTCCAAGCATAGCTCTTTCTATTCTTCTTTGGGAGACCTGAATAGCATTCTCATCTTGTTTGCATAGGGCCCAGGTCTCTGAGGCATATGTTAATGCAGGAAGAACAGTGGAATCAAAGAGATGTGCCCGGAGCCGGAGGTTCTTCGTCCTCTTAGCTATTTCTTTGACGTTCTTGAAGGTGTTCCAAGCCACTCTCTTCCTCCTGCGCATCTCGGGTGCCAGGTCATTTGTCATGTTGACTTCTCGACCTAGGTACACATAGCTGTTGCATTCGGAGATGGTCGTTCCGTTTAGAGCGAATGGGGCATCAGGAATGAGGCTGTTTCTCATAAACATTGTCTTCGTAAGACTCAGCTGTAGTCCTACCTTTCCACAATCACGGTCAAAGTCGGCCAGCATTTGTGCCGCTTGGCTGATGTTTGGTGTTACTAAAACAATGTCATCAGCAAAGCGGAGGTGGTGTAATTGCCGACCATCTATCTTCACTCCCATTCCTTCCCATTCCAGTCGTCGCATGTTGTTCTCGAGGGTGGCACTGAAGAATTTCGGTGAAATGGTATCACCCTCCCGAACCCCTCTCCTGACATCAACGATCACTTCTTTGTAGAATGGTGAGATCCTGGTAGTGAATCCGCAATACAGCTCACGGAGGATCCTGATGTATTGGGCTTGAGTGCCCTGATTGGCTAGGGCTTCAATGACCGCTTTTGTCTCAACAGAATCAAAGGCCTTCTTTAAATCAATGAACGTTAAACAGTGTGGCATCTTGAACTCCCGAGAAACCTCAATGAGCTTGGTTATCGTGTGGATATGGTCGATGGTGCTGAATCCTTTGCGGATTTTTCTATAACTTTTGATGAACTGTTTTGTTCATCTAATGTAATACATATAGTGTTCCTATATAAATATTTTTGAACAATATCAAGGACAAATTCTTTTGTTTATAGTATGACTCTACGCTAAAGTAATATTTTCTCACCTTCAGGTAAACAAACTTCAGCCATATCTAATTTCTCAGTTTTCTACGAACATGCTGTATTCTTTCTGGACATTTATCTTTCACTGGATTTCATTACTTCTCTATCTAGAAAATTAGTACCCATTCTTTAATAACAAACACAAATCTCTGAAAAGAATACAATGGCAAACACAATATTTCTGTTGCTTTATGACCATCATTTACAGAAATTTTATCCTTTTTAATAAAATGTTTCCATGTTGTTCCTTATACCATTTTTATTCTCTGACCTTCCATTTTATGAAATAAAATCATATACAAACATATATATTTAAAATAGTAGTCAACTGTCAATGCTGAAAAATAAGTACTGAATCCTAGAAGAGAAACTACAATGTGCAAAAATAAACTCATGGTAGGCAAAACCACCCATCACTATATTCCAACTATATTATTGACAATAGAAAATGTTCCCCCTCCACCCAAAAAACCAACCCATATTGTGATGAGCATTTGGGGTACACATATTCTTTTTTATTTAAGATTTTTTTCTTTTTGTGTCACACTCTGTGATGCACAGGGGTTACTCCTGGCTCGTACACTCAGGAATTGCTCCTGGCGGTGCTCAGGAGACCATATGGGATGCTGGGAATCGAACCCCAGCTGCCTGCATGCAAGGCAAATGCCCTACCCTCTGTTCTATCGCTCCAGCCTTGGGGTATACATATTCTAAAAGATGGATATATATGCAAGCAAGTATAAAATAATAGCGAACTCAGCTGACTGGGCAGATAAAAGCAAACTTTAAGCACTAACTTTTCTGAAAGGTCAGTGACACTGCCTATATTTTGCTGGTCTATCAATATGAGTCAAAGGGAAAAAAAAATAAGAGGGGCTCAGTGATTTAGTGTCCTTCCCTGGAGCTAACATGAATTTAAGAAAGTATTTAGAAGGCATGAAAATGTTATGTCTCTTCATGTTATGTCTCTTTGTGCTTATTCCTCTTTCTATAACTTTCTGCATTTTATAGCACTTCTATTTTTCTTTTAAGTTGTGTTTAATGCCTGCTAAAACTCTTCTAAAATGCAGAGTATAATGCTAGGATATTTCCTTGGATCATTGGAAGAAAGAAATAAATGCAAAACACATAATTTTACCAAAGGTTTCCTATATCTAAGCACTGGAAAAATCATCAAAATTATGGAAAACAAAGCAAACAAACCTTAAAAAAATTGAATACCATTTTAGAGACAAGAATATTTTGTTGTTTGTTTGTTTGTTTGTTTATAGAGATAGATACATATGACAGTAGTAAGGGTGTCCTCTTGGTTCTGAGCTCAGAAATCACTCCTAGCCCTGCTCAGGAGACGATATGGGTTGCAGGAATCAAATGCATGCAAGATAAGTGACCTTCCCACTGTACTATCTCTCTGCCCCTAAGAATGACTGTAACACTGCACTGTACCACTGTCCACCCATTGTTCTTCGATTTGCTTGAGTGGGCAGCAGTAACGTCTCCATGGTGAGACTTGTTACTGTTTTTGGCATATCGAATACGCCATGGAGAGCTTACCAGGCTCTGACGTCGTGCAGGCAGGATACTCTTAGTAGCTTGTCAGGCTCTCCGACAGGGACAGAGGAATTGAACACCGGTCGACCACGTGAAAGGCAAACGCCCTACCTGCTGTGCTATTGCTCCAGTCATAGTTGAAATAATTGGAGGTTGATATAAACAATAATGTAGTTTCTTTTTAAGAAGCTGCATTTAGGGGCTAGAGTGATAGCACAGCAGATTGGGTGTTTGCCCTGCACACCCTACCTGAGCCAACCTGGGCTCAATTCCTAGCATCCCATATGGTCCCCTGAGCACTTCCAGGAGTAATTCCTGAGTGCAGAACCAGGAGTAACCCCTGTGCATTGCCAGGTGTGACCCAAAAAGCAAAAAAAAAAAAAAAAAAAAGAAGAAGAAGCTGCATTTATGTGGAACTCAAGTGAAGGTAGATCTTACTGCCTTGCTGGAGTGGTAGAATAAAAAGGAAGTTTATTTATTGAATAAAGAAAGAAAAAATATAAGATTGCATGGTAGATAAAAGAGAAATGAATCAAAGTAAAATGAGTATAGGAAATAAGAAATGATCTGAGTGAAGAGTGAAATATTTTCAATCACAGAGAAATTGCTACAAATGAATACCTAGTTGTGTTTTTGACTTTAGAGCACAGTGGTTAAGGCACTTGCCTTGCATGCAGTTGTTCCTGGTTCAATTCCTGTCATGTATGGTACCTCCAGAAGTACAATGAACAAAATCCAAAGCCAGAGCTGGATGTGGTTCTTGGTCACTAATGGCTATGGTCTTCTACAACCCACCTTGCCTCCCAGCAGGAAAATAAGCTGAGCTTTTCACTTGGATTTGAACTTTTTAAATGAAAAGATGGAAGTGCCAGCCATCATTTATATTTTATCACAGAACTGTATCAGTACTGAAAAACAAAAGTCTAAGTTGGGTTTCATAATAAATTTTATGCTTTTACTACTGTAATAAAGACATTTGCTTCCCTAAAACACTGACAGTTTAATCACTTATGCCCCAAGTGATATTCATATGAGAAAAATGTTTTACAAATAATAAAAATCCTATAGGATTTTTACATCTATTATGACTTAAAAATGCAGGATTTTATAGAATATATACACAATGGACTACTAGTGATATGGGAAAACCAGCTATAAAAAATGAATTTTTCCATTTAAAACAGTATAGATGGAACTTGAGTAGATTATGCTAAGTGAAATAAGTCTGAGGGAGGAAGACAAAAACATATGACTTTGTGGAATACAAAGAAACAGAACAAATCATCAAACAAAAAAAAGCAAATTTAGTCCTGACAACACCAGAAGGAAAAGAAGAAAGATGTTGAACAGTTAGAGTCAGCTGAGGTTGATGGTAAGAGGTGACTAGGCATCTGCTGGAGGGTGTGCTGTGCCATCTATAGTTGAAAAACTGAGAAACCACACCTGAAACCTATACAGTATCATAAACCATAATCAACAGTATTGTAAACCACAGAATCTTAATCAATAAAAAAATTAAAAAACAATATTCCTCTCAATTAAAACATATGATTAAAATATACTTGTATAAATTATGAGTATTGTATATAGTGGGTCAATAATAATAGATTGAGAAAGTACTAGGAAAATGGCAATTTAGAAGTCACAGTGTGAGTTACATAGTACTGCACAACAGATCTCCAAACTTAGAAACTGAAAAGTACAAATATAATATTATGATTTTGTAGATGAGGATTGTGAGACATGATTAGTCAAACTGTCTGGAATTGTCGTACCATATTTGATAGGGTTCAAATATGGTAACACCTACAAGGGTGATTAGAGGTCACCCCAAAAGCCTCTATCCCTCTCGGAAAGACTGGCAAGCTACCGAGAGTATTCCGCCCGCACAGAAGAGCCTGGCAAGCTATCCGCTGTGTATTCGATATGCCAAAACCAGTAACTACAACTGGTCTCATTCACCTGACCCTGAAGGCTTCACCGACATGGCAGCACAGAGAAGGATGAGAAAGGAGAGGCCGACAAAATCTCAAGGCCGACCTAGGCTGCCACAACGAAGGAAGACAAAAATGATCATCTGTACTTTCAATACACGTATGCTAGCATCAGATGCATCCATCGAGGACCTGATGGTACAAGCGCAAATGATCAAGTACATCATTGGTCTGACCGAGACAAGAAGGCACGAATCTCACCATGCCGTTTTCGACACTGGAGAAGAATTGTTCCTCGGAACATGCGATAAAAGAGGTGTTGGAGGCGTCATTGTCCTTGTCAACACAAACTTGGCCAAGAGCATTGATTCATTCGAATGCCTAACCACCCGAATCGGACATTTACATTTGAATAGATGTGGCTCACTGCCTGCAGTTTCTATCTTCGTTGTCTATGCACCAACATCTCATTATGATGAAAGAGAAATCGAGAAGTTCTACATGGAGCTAGAGAAGTTCTACAAAGAAGACCACACCTTCTACAAGATCATTGTGGGTGATTTTAATGCCAAGATAGGACCGAGAAGATCAATTGAAGAACTTCACATCGGGACCCATGGCCTAGAATGGAACGAACAGGGTGAGAGACTGTCTGAGTTCATCATGTAGACCAAGACAATTCATGGTCACTCACAGTTCCAGAAGGCAGAATCTAAACGATGGACATGGGAGTCTCCCGGTGGACGATTGCACAACGAAATAGACCACATCATATTCAATCGACGGTTTTGCCTGACTGATGTCGCTGTTGTCCCAAAATTTCGAACAGGATCAGACCACCGTCTCCTTCGTGCAAAATTCTACTTCACAGAGCAGGGAGAAAGGGCTACAAAGTTCAAAAAGAGAACTCCCAGAATGACCACCAACTGGGAACTCTTTGGTACTATTGCGGCAACATGGGAAGATGCCATTGTTGACAACACTGACAAGGAATACGATCGACTGGTTCAGCACCTCCATGAATGTGCGAGGAACGCCAAGAGAGAGATAAAGGTAAAGGTAAGGGTAAAGGCCCTCCCGTTGATCGTCGATTTGCTCGAGCGGGCCCAGTAACGTCTCCATTGGAGATAGCCACAAAAAATCGCCTATCTTCGAAAACTCTTGAGCTAATTCGCCAGCGTGGTTTGGCGCATACCTCAGGCAACCGCAAGCTAACTTCCGAGCTCACAAAGCAGTGCAGAGATGCAATCAAGGAAGACCTCAAAGAGCGAAGAGCAGAAGTACTGGTAGATGCGGCAGAAGCTGGGAAAAGTATTCGTAATGGCCGCCTGTCCTTCGCCAACTATAAGACCAAGATGACTGCCCTCCGACATCCTGACGGATCCATCACATCTTCCAGAACGGCAATGGAGAAGATTATCCATGACTTCTACTCAAATCTCTTTGATAGCCATGTCCACTTGCCGACATACCAAATTCCACAGGATGGATATGTCGTTCCCAATGTTCTCCCTTCCAAAATCTGACACGTCATTTCGTGGGTAAAGAAACAAGCAGCACCCGGCCCAGACAAGGTCAGACCTGAACACCTGAAGAACCTGCCGTCAGTACTCATCAATACACTGGCTCGGCTCTTCACTTGCTACCTGTCTGAATGCAAGGTTCCATCCCAATGGAAAACCAGCAGGCCCGTACTACTGTTCAAGAAGGGAGACATCCATGACATTGGCAACTATCGCCCGATCTGCCTATTGTCTGTCATCTACAAGTTGTTCACTCGAGTCATCCTAAATAGGATTGGCAGAACACTAGATGAAGGACAGCCATGCGACAAGCAGGGTTCCGCAAAGGATTCAGCACCATCGACCATATCCACACGATAACCAAGCTCATTGAGGTTTCTCGGGAGTTCAAGATGCCGCTCTGTTTAACGTTCATTGATTTAAAGAAGGCCTTTGATTCTGTTGAGACGGAAGCGGTCATTGAAGCCCTAGCCAATCAGGGCATTCAAGCCCAATACATCAGGATCCTCCGTGAGCTGTATTGCGGATTCACTACCAGGATCTCACCATTCTACAAAGAAGTGATCGTTGATGTCAAGAGAGGAGTGCGGCAGGGTGATACCATTTCACTGAAACTCTTCAGTGCCACCCTCGAGAACATCATGCAAGGACTGGAATGGGAAGGAATGGGAGTGAAGATAGATGGTCGGCAACTACACCACCTCCGCTTTGCTGATGACATTGTTTTAATAACACCAAACATCAGCCAAGCGGCACAAATGCTGGCCGACTTTGCCCGTGAGTGTGGAAAGGTAGGGCTACAGCTGAATCTTACGAAGACAATGTTTATGAGAAACAGCCTTGTTCCGGACGCCACATTCGCTCTCAATGGAACGACCATCTCCGAATGCAACAGCTATGTGTACCTAGGTCGAGAGGTCAACATGACAAATGACCTGGCACCTGAGATGCGCAGGAGGAAAAGATCGGCTTGGAACGCCTTCAAGAACGTCGAAGAAATAGCTAAGAGGACGAAGAACCTCCGGCTCCGGGCACATCTCTTTGATTCCACTGTTCTTCCTGCATTAACATATGCCTCAGAGACCTGGGCCCTATGCAAACAAGATGAGAATGCTATTCATGTCTCCCAAAGAAGAATAGAAAGAGCTATGCTTGGAATATCACGTTTCACTCAAATGAGAGAACGAATCCGGAGTCCTGACATCCGTCGACGATCAAGGATCAGGGACGCTGCCTCATTTGCCAAGGTGTCGAAAATCAGATGGGCTGGTCACGTAATGAGATTTAAAGACGACCGTTGGACTAGAGCTGTTACTGATTGGATTCCACAGGATGTCAAAAGACCACGTGGCCGCCCACCTACCAGATGGTCAGACTTCTTCGTCAAGATCATGAACGATTGGTTTGAGGCCCTTCATGTTCCCGGAGCGAATAGATGCCATTCTGCTACACTAGCATGTGACAGGGACAAATGGAGACGATACTGGCGCCCACTCAAGCAAATCGACGACTAACGGGAAGTTAAGTGATTAAGTGATAAGAAGTGAAGTGATTAGTCAAATAGTTCTAATTTATGGTTCTTCCTTTTTGAGTCATTCATTGTGAAAAACTTACTGATGATTGCAATAAAGTCATGGCTGGATCTGGAGAGATATTCATCTCAGTGTCTCCTTCTTACATGGCTGTTGGCAGGGGCTTCCAGCTTCCTGAATGCTGAGAGGATACCTCTTGCTCTTATCACATGAGCCTTTCCAGAGATCCACTTAACTGTCCTCATGGTATTGAAGTTGGAACTTTCCTCCAGAAGCAATACAAGAAAGAGCATGGCAGAAGCCTTAATACTTTTCATAATGTAAATCCAGAATTTGTATACCATAACTACTGCATAATCTTATTAGACTTGAATCATCAAGTCTAGGCTAGTGTTACTAAATCTTGGGACATACGGCACAGTTTAGACTTCCAGGATATTTCAAGGGAGCCATAGGTAAAAATAACATGAATGGGAGCCAGGGCATAAAGCCAAGTGACCAAATGGTAAGGCAGGTCCCACAGAAATGTAACACATTGGAGGGGGCTATGGTCAAAAAAAGAAGGAAAAACACTAGCCTATGCTGGATGTAAGGGGAAGGGAGTATTAAATTCTACCTCTTCAAGTTGAAAAGTATCCCTAAATTGGTGGACTTATCATACATTAATGATCATAAGTACATCTATTTTTAAGGATTTACATGGCAAGCTAGTCTTCTTTCTATTGCTATAAAAGTGTATCCACATTTGAATAAATAAGGTAAAATGTTCCACATCAATTCCTATCATTAAGCAGCACATTGCAATGCTCTAGATTTTCTGTATATTCAGAGAAATTTGAACATCAAATAATATTCAAAGGTGTAGCAACATTCACATAGTTAGAGATCTAAGAATGAAACAATTTATAAATTCAGCAGCAAGTAGAAGGTTGGACAAGACTATTAGCAGCAACAATAAACACATTCCTTTTTTAAAATTTTTATTAGTGAAACACCATGAGGTACAGTTGTAGACTTACAAATTTTTGTGCTTGGATTTCAATTATACAGTGATCAAATACTCATCCCTCCACCAGTGCTCACTTTCCACCACCACGGGTCCCAGTATCCCTCCCAACCCCCACCCCTCTATCCCACCCTGCCTCTGTGGCAGGGCATTCCCTTTTGTTCTCTCTCTCATTTTGGGTGCTGTGGTTTGCAAAAGAGTAATTGAGTGGCAATCCTGTTCAGTCTATAGTCTACTTTCAGCATGCATCTCCTGAGAACAGATGACTGGCTAAAGAAACGTTGGTACATTTACACAATGGAGTACTATGTAGCTGTTAGAAAGGATGAAGTCATGCAATTTACAAACAAGTGGTACTACATGGAAAGTATACTAAGTGAAATGAGTCAGAAAGAGAGGGACAGACATAGAGAGATTGCATTCATATGGGGAACATAAAGTAACAAAATAGGAGACTAACACCCAAGAATATAACATAAATATAACATAAAAAATATAAATATAACATAAAGTAACAAAATAGGAGACTAACACCCAAGAACATAAAGTAACAAAATAGGAGACTGATACCCAAGAATAGCCTTGGATTCCAAGAAGTACCAGGAGGTTTACTCCATGGCTTGGAGGCCAGCCGCACACTCTAGGGGTAAAGGCAGCTCAGATAAAGAAGGGAGCATAAACACGTTCCTTTAGGTGAACCCGCCTTCCCTCAGGGTAAGCTGGAGGTGATTAGCACCCAGATTGTGCTGAGCAGAAAAGCCTGGATTCATTGGTGTAGTACAAAACCCCTGGGAGAGACTGACTAGATTGTCAGGTTAGGTATAAAGTATGGGCGGAGTTGTGTGCTTTCATTTGTGGCCATTTTGCTTTTGTTTTTAAATCAACAACAGTCTTAACTAAACATTCTAACTAAACTCCATGTTTAAACAGTCTAAGTAAACTCCATGTTTATGTTTTAAACACAAACATGGTGCTTAGGTAGATTTTTAGACCAATTATATTATTTACATCTCTGAGTTTTGTTTTTCTGTTTTAGAGAATAAGAATGAATAATTTAAATATCTGGCTTAAAACATTGGGAAGAAACAGAAACTGTCATTAAGAATTTTATACAATGTAAATTCTTTTCTTAACTGAACTGACAGTCTTTTAAAAGATAAAATGGCAATTTATTTTGTGTTTTAAAAATAATTATAGCATATATGAATATGGAACTTGTTTTTGTTCTAACATTTAAACATAAGAAGCTGTCTGTGGAATCAGAAAGAGAGCTCAAATGTCTGGAATACATATTTTGCATGTGGGAGGCCCAGGTTTCGTCTCTGGCACCACATGGTTTCCTTAACAGAGAAGAGGGGACCACCAAATCTGAGCACCCTGTTGAGAGTAGTCCCTCAACATTGTCAGTTATGTTCCCAAACACAGTTTCTTCCCCTACAAGAGAAACTAACAAATATGTGAATTAATAGACTATAACCTTTAACTGATGTGTCATGATAGTTAATTTTATGTGTTAGATTCATTAGCTATCAATATATTTGGCAAAAAAAAGTGTTTGCATGAGAGTATTTTTGGATGAGATTAACATTTAAATTTGGTAGATAAATTGAAGATTTGCACACCCTATTGTGGGTGGGACTCATCCAATTACTTGAAGACTTGACTAGAATAGAAAGACTGAAACTCCTTTGAATAAAGAGGACATTTTCCTGCCTGGCTTCCTTCACACTAGCTTTATAGTGTCTAAAGCTGAGCCAAAACTTAGATTTCTCCTAGATCTAGAGCCTTCCAACCTTCAGAGTAAAATGAGACCAATACCTCTCCTCTATCTCCAACTTGCTGATGGACTCTATAAATAATAGGTCTTGTCAGCTTCCACAATCTTAAATCAATCCCTTAGAACAAATATAAATAAATATGAATACACACAAATATAAATCTCATAATTTACACATTGGTATTGGTTCTGATTCTTTGGAAAATTCTGACTAATTCATTTGTCATCAACATATTATAATTGAAGTTTGGTCTAAGTTAAAGCCCGAACAAGCCTCAAGGCATGTGTGGTCTACTTAGTTCTTTCTCTATCTCAGAGAGTTTGCAGAGCTTGGATTTATTTACTGCTTAGTAAATAAAAAAAATTGAATTATATATTTTCTTCTACTCATGAAAATAAAACATTATTTTAAAGGATAAGCTTTTTGAGGAGAGAGAAGGAAAGAAATCAACGGAGAAAGAAGAGAATGAGAAGTAACAGATCAACATCCATCAAGATTTCAGCTATACTTTTCATATGGGTGAGAAGTGTAACCTTATATTCAAAACAGAAACTCAATAACACTGAAAACATGAGACTTAAGTTGAAACCACTGAAACTTTGTAATGTGCCTGTTAAGCTGACAGATCGGGATTGGTTAGAAGTTGGGGTATGGAGGGAATATGGAAACACTCTTGGAGGGAAGTTCACACTGGTGCTGGGATTGTTATTGAAATAGTGTAGACATAAAACTGAAATATCAATAACGTTGTAAATCTTAGTTCTTTAATATATTTTTATATAATGGGCCAGTTTTCCTAGATTGAACCTCAAGTTCAGCTCTCCCTGTTGAATAAAGATGACCTTTGGTGAAAGTTATAGTATCTTGTGCATTTAGTGCTCACTCAAGAGGTGAATGGAAAATGTACATATATATTTACCAAAAAAGTGACTAAGACATTTTTAGCTCTTGAATTAGTATGTGTGACAGCTCTATAAAAGGATAAACCTCATAGTGCCTGGTATCTCATTCATGCTCCAGGGATTTGTTCTCATAAGT